>NW_002476434.1:0-722651 GCF_000189635.1 Tetrahymena thermophila SB210
CCCCAACCCCAACCCCAACCCCAACCCCAACCCCAACCCCAACCCCAACCCCAACCCCAACCCCAACCCCAACCCCAACCCCAACCCCAACCCCAACCCCAACCCCAACCCCAACCCCAACCCCAACCCCAACCCCAACCCCAACCCCAACCCCAACCCCAACCCCAACCCCAACCCCAACCCCAACCCCAACCCCAACCCCAACCCCAACCCCAACCCCAACCCCAACCCCAACCCCAACCCCAACCCCAACCCCAACCCCAACCCCAACCCCAACCCCAACCCCAACCCCAACCCCAACCCCAACCCCAACCCCAACCCCAACCCCAACCCCAACCCCAACCCCAACCCCAACCCCAACCCCAACCCCAACCCCAACCCCAACCCCAACCCCAACCCCAACCCCAACCCCAACCCCAACCCCAACCCCAACCCCAACCCCAACCCCAACCCCAACCCCAACCCCAACCCCAACCCCAACCCCAACCCCAACCCCAACCCCAACCCCAACCCCAACCCCAACCCCAACCCCAACCCCAACCCCAACCCCAACCCCAACCCCAACCCCAACCCCAACCCCAACCCCAACCCCAACCCCAACCCCAACCCCAACCCCAACCCCAACCCCAACCCCAACCCCAACCCCAACCCCAACCCCAACCCCAACCCCAACCCGATTTATTAAATATATTTTTTATTTTTATTGAACTTTAATTTTTTATCAAAATTTAATTAAATAGCAAATAAATAATTTTCTGTGTATAATTTTTACTTAAATCTAAAAACGAATAAAAACATATAAAGTTAAGTTTTGAAAGAAAATAAATCAAAAATGTTTTTACATTAAGGGAGAGGAACAATTTAATTTAAACCATTTGATGACGACTACTTGTATTTGAGTCTATCAGATTATGATCTAGAGGCTGTTCCTATGAAGAGTATTTAAAGCATTCAATAAACTGAAATAAAAAACTGTATTTTATGATGAACATTTAATATTGTTAATTATTAGGAGAAGCAAGTCTTGAAGATCATAATAATATAAATAAGTTTATCAAATAGCAAACAAGCTTATTCAGATATAGGTTATTAAATTTTATTAAACAATAGTTACAATATTAATATTTAAATTAGAGCTATGCTACCATTTTTACTAGATGACTTTTTAAAAGCAAACTATAACAATTTCTAAAAGACAGAATAGGTAAACTAAAATATCCAATTTTAATAATCTCATTTAATGTAAATTTAAAATATAGAATATTCAAGGATATTTCAATTGGCTTGATCAATTCGTTGGGTTAAGATTGAGTAAAGGATGTTTAGAAATGTTGGTAAATAATTAATATTTAATATGAAAAAAAGACTTCAAATAAACTAAATAGAAAGCAGGAGTTATTTATATAGAGGGTAGGGATGAAAGTTTCAGGCCAGTCATAGTAATTAACCCTTCAAGAATCGACTTTTAAAAATATAAAAAAGCTGAAATTTATGCAATTTTTAGTAGATGCTTTATCATAGCATAAGCATATATGCTCAATTATGGAAAAATAGATTAATGGAGAATTATTGTTGATGGAGAATATGAAATGCATTTCGACCTTAGTTTTGGAGTATATTTATAAATTAATTATTTATTTATTTAATTGTTGGATATAATTTAATCTAATTAAATCTTAAATTATTATTAATCCTTATTTGCTAAAAATAAAAAAATAGTTTTTGTACTTCTTGATTGAAATGTTTTCTTATTATCTTCCTAACACACTTTACTAGCTTTATCTAATAAGATTTAACAAATTCTTGAATCACGAAAAGAAATAAGTTTTTTAATGTAAGCAATCAATCTATTTAGTTAATAAGTTTATATAAATTTTTCCATCTAAATATTAAAACAGATTTAATACCTGATGGCACTAAGGGAAAAGTATTTTTTATTTTTGAAGAAGATGAATACAAAAGCTTGATAATTAAAACTATGGATTTAAATACTTTAGAGATGAAATTTGGAGGATTCAAAATGAATTTCAAAGAATACTGGAAAATATTTGAGGGGAATCTACCATATATTAATGAAGAAGAGCTAAATAGATAATATTAAATAATAGAAGACTAAATCAACATCAAGATTATTGAATTGATATAATAACTAATTAAGAAACTATAAGGTTTAAATATCTAAAATTCCTTCCTATCTTAGTTAATTACTATATTAAATTCTGAGTTAATAATTATCAAAAATCTTTACAAAACTTAAGAAGAAATAGATGCAGAAGAAAGAGTGAAAAGAGCCAAAAGGTAGAGATAACTGCTATTAGAAAAAGAAGAACTTGAAAGACAACGTTTATTGCAATTAGAATTATAAAGATAATAGGAGCTTTTACTTTTATAATAAAGGGCTGATTAAGAATAAGAGTGGGCTAATTTAAATAGAAATTATTAAGGTAGATTAAATTAATATGATTTATAATTCGGTTACGATGATGGGGACAATTATAAAGTGTTAAATAATGTTAAGTACTAATAATATAATTAAAATGTAAAAAAGATTGATAATTAAGACGAATCTTAAATTAAGTATGATGTATTTAAAAGAAATTTTAATTAATTTTAATCTCCAGAATCAGCAAATTACAAAATAAAAGACCATTATTTTGATGATGATGTTAATTACTATATAGTAAATAAAAAATTTGAACCTGCATCTGCTACTACTACTACTGCTGCTTCATCAAATTAGCAAATTTCCAACTAAAACTAACAAATTAATCATCAAAATACTTATTAAAGATAAACATAATAGGGAATAGCTCAAATAGATTAAAATTATTAATTTGAAGCAAATGATTAAACCATTTAAGGATTAAATACATCTAAAATTTAAAACCTGAATATATCTAGTATATCTTTAGCAAGTAACGATAAGGTCATTATGGAAAAGTAATTCAAAGATCCTCAAGGATTTATAGTGGGAATTAATTCATTAAAGATAAATAATAACAACTTGGAAGAAAATAACACATCTAAAATATCTATAAAAAGTGAAAAAAGTGCTACAAGCTTATAAAAAGCTTAGAATTATTAGAAATTTTAATATCGTAATGTTGAACCTATTGAGCAATAAGGCGAATTAGAAGAAAAAAAAGTAGAAGCTAAAGATGATGGAAATGCATGCACAATATTCTGAATTTATAATAATTTAATTATCTTAATTTTATTTAATTTACTTGAAAAATAATTATTATTAAATCTTTTTTATTTATTTAGTATTGTATCTTATCTACTTTATTAGTGAGTTTAATAATTAAATAGAAGTAGTAAATAATTTCAAGAAAGATTTTTATAAAAGAAGTAAAATAAAAATAATTTACAGCTGTTCCAGGATTTAAAATATCACAAACCATAAAATCATGATTTGTGATATTTCAAATGATTTTTATATTAATTATGAACTTTTTTTGTTAATTATTTTCTTTAATTAGATTTATACTATTTTTAAAAAACTCTTTAATTTAAAAAAAATTAGATTTTTAGATACCGTATATAAAAACTTTAAAAAAATAAAATAATTTATATTTATTCTCTTTAAAGTATTCTTTTACACTCACGTACATTGTTAAAATAAAAACAAATATTTAACAATTTGATTTAAACATTTTGTTGAAACTACAAATCGACTAGAATATAATTATCAAATGTTTTTTTTTATTCAATTTTATTCATTTTATTTTATGATTTGATCTTCCTTGCACTCTTTTGCTTACTATTTTATTTAATCCAAATATTTATCGTAATTGGCCTTAAGCTATTAAAGAGAGCATGAGGAAATATTTAAATCTCTAACTAGCCCATCTTATACACCGTAAACCCATCCATGAATGTAGACTAATTGTCCTTTCTACCAAGCATTTTAAACGATGGTTGATAGACCTAAATTTAAAACTTGCTCCACAATGTTGATTTCAACTAGTTTATCCCATTTTATGTTACCTTCAAACTAATCAATATACTTCTAATGCTTTAAATAATAATCTCTTATATGTAGAATCCAATTATTTATTAGTCCAACTTGTTAGTTTGTAATTGCAATTTTAACACTGGAGCAATTATAATGACCACACACAATAATATGTCTTACTTTTAAAACTTCTACTGCATATTAAACAACAGACAAACAATTTAAATCTGTATGTATTACTTGATTTCCTACATTTCTTTATACAAATAACTAACCGGGAAGCATTCCAGTAAGTCTTTCAGGAGATACTCTACTATCAACACAGCCTATCCATAAAAATTTTGGAGTTTATTATTGAGCTAAACCTGGGAAAAAATCAGGATTCATTTTTAGTACTTAATCTGACCATGCCCTATTGTTATTTAATAGCTACTAAATATCTCTATTTGTTTTTTAAGTGCTAAATCTATAAAAACCTAATAATTTTTTCATATTTTATGCTTTATTTATTCAAAAAATAACCTATAAACTATACAAATATGCTCAACTAATAAATTTAAAGTTTATTTCAATTAAATAAAAATAATGATTGATTGATGTTGTTTTTCTAATATAAAAATTTTAATAAAAAAAAATCATTTATCATAAAAAATATTGATGATTTATTTTTCACATAAATAAACTGAAAACGTTTTCAGAATAATTCAATCAAATAATTTTGTTTTATTTAAAAAAAATAAACATTCATCAAAGATAAAAAATAAGACATTAATTAAATAAAATATATTCTTCTTATTTGATTAAATTTATAAAATAAATTAAATTTTTAATATTTTCTCTATACTATATACAAAATTTGATAAATATATTTTAGACAGATAATAAACGAAACAATTGATTATTTGATTCAAATTATATCTTTTAATTTATTAACTTTTTTTAATTTATATAAATATTTATATTAAATCTTTCTTTGGTAAAATTAATTTATAATTTATTTTGTTTTTTATTTTCATTAATTAATTAATTAATAGTTTTTTTACGTTTTTTATTTAGTTTTTGCCTTAAATATTCAATCAACTTAGTGCTACTCCAACACCTACTCCAACACCAATAATTATCAAAAGAGCAATTATAATTAATATAATATATTTTTTCTTTTTAGACTGCTCATAAGAAGTACCTCTATCTGAAAGCTAACTGCTACTATTATCATTCATTTTCACATAAATAGTGTCTGAATTTGGATTAACTATAACAACTGTGCTTTAATTATTAAATGTTGTTACATTATTTGAAGTATTTTACTGTACTTTTTATGAATTCCCCTATTTTGGATTATAAGCTAAAATATTCAAGCTGCTAGCTTAAGAGCTTCCAACTGATGACTAAGAATTTTATTTTTTCTTTTCTTCATCTATTTCTTGGTCTCTTAATTGTTGTTCTCTTTTTATCAAAGCTTAAATATCTTTAATGAGGTTAAGCTTTGAGATTTAATCTATTTTATAAAATCAATCATCAACAAATCGTTTATGCTGTGTAATACAAATTACCATTTATTTGAGTTTCAGTAGATTCAGCTAGCTATTATAACTTCTCTAAATCCTGTTAAGGATCACCGCTCATTTCTAAATCAGAATTTAATTAGCTATCGTCATATAGCATGCTAGAACCACCACTTTCTTAGTACTGCATGAGGTTTTTAGGAGTAGAATCGCTGTTCTAGTTGCTAAATCTTACAAAACTCTCTGATTTTTCATTTTAACCTGTAGTGAAGGATTTATCTTTCAATTTAGATTCTCCCAAATTATTATTTGTTCCAAGAGACATCTAAGATCTCAAACCTGATATTTAAGATCTTTGTCTATGATGGATACTCTTGTTATAGCTTCTTAAGTTTTCCATTTTTCTCTCTATAATTTTAGTTTGTATATCCTAAACTAATTCAATTTACTATTTAAAAATAATAAATTAGATATTTTTTTCTTCAAATTGTATTCAGATACCTTAAAAAAATCTAATTGCATATTATCATATTCCTGTCTCTATTAAATTGTTGTTTAAGGGTTCATTATATATTATTTAAGATTTTTCAAGTCTTAGTTGATCTTTTATGAAATCTCAATAACTTCATTAAGTAGCTACATTTTTTTAACAAACAGTAAATATCATTAAATCAATTTATATTAGTGCGTTATAAAATACATTATCGAAATTCTGTAGGAGAGGCTTTCCCTTGTAAATGAATTCATCTTTTCAAAATAAAAAATCTACTTTAGACAGAAATATATAAATTTTAAAGCTTAAAGCAGCTGAAAATAAATTTATAATTACTATTCATTTCATTGATAGCTGTTGCTTTTTTTCCAAACTGAATAACTTATTCTTTAAGTTAATCCAAAGCCGAATTCATTTTTATCTAAGTTATTTCTTTTATTTTTGTAATGACTTTTGAATTTATTATTAATTATGCTTTATCAAGTAAAGTTGATTGATTGATTTTATTTATATTTTTAGATAGTTTTCTATTGATTTTGATTAATTTTCAAAGGATAACACACACAATTTAATCAATATTTTTACTGTTTATTATAAAAGAATTTAAATGCAATATAGTAAAATCAAGTTAATTACTTTTAATAAGCTATTTATTTATGGATATAGATAGTAATATAGTTTGTATTATTAACTATAAATTACTGTTCTACTTGCAAACATTTTTTTTTAACTTTTGGTATTTTATACTTTTCTTCTATTAAATTTCAATTAAAATAGCAATGAAAAGAAATTAACATATTAAACTCCTCATTGATTGTTCGTGTAGATTACTAAAAATACTAAATTATTTGTTGTTTTTATATTCAAGAAAGATTAGTTGATAACATAAAGTTGACAAATTATAAAATAAAAATATAAAAATTTAAAAAAATGATATGCATGCTATTATAACTCAATAGTCATTTTCATTATTTGTAGTATCGATATCTAGCAAGACAGTTCTTTGTAGTTTAAACAATTCATTTTTATAAAGACCTTCTTTTCCTTTTGGTTATTAATTTTGATTATAGTAATATCTTCTTCTCTTGATACTATTTATTAGAAATTTTATAATTAAAAATACTCTTTCTACTAATTTGAATACAGAAAGTCGAATTTAGAGTTGATTAACTAGCTGCACATAGACAAAGCTTAGCATGCTTTTCTGAGAGTTTCATTGTCCTTGATAATATTGTTTCTTTTAAAAATTAAAAAAATAATAAAATAATTTTCTTTAACTTCAGTCAATATAACCTAAAATTCAAGCTTATGTCAGTCAGTTTTTTACATTATTTAACTCCTTCTGATAAATACTTGATTCCAATAGATTACATTTCATTTGATCTAGGGGTAAAAATAATTAATATTTATTAATTTCTACTATCAATAATTTATACTCAAAAAATAAATCAAAATTTTTTAATTCTTGCAATTTGGCTAGCCCTGTTGCAAATTCTTGCATTCCCTTATGAGTAACTAGATTATTACTTTAAAAAAAAATATTTTTAAATTCTGATGAAAAAATTAATAAACTTACGATCCATCTATCTAAAGTGACTATAACTAAGTTAATTAGCCTAATGCTTATGAAAAAGAGATAAAACCCTTATCTTTAATCTTGTTCCATCTAATTAAAAATTATGAAAATAAACATAAAATTTTTAAATCTTTTCACTCTTAATTTAATCTTACCTAAAATCTAAAAATAACTAAGTGAGTGCTTTCAAATTTTATAGTGCTTCAGACACTATTCTTAAACCTTCATCTTCTAAGCTGCATGACCTTTTTTAATTAAATATTTAGGTTTTTATTAAAATATATTTCTTTATTTATTTATTTACCACACACTCAACTTCAAATTTTTAAGGTTAGGAAACATATTTAAGAATTGTGGCAGCATACTTTCAAAAGTATTTAATCCGCAATTCCTAATTTTTATTATGATATAATATTAAAATTTATATTTCCACTAAATTCACTACCAGAAATTGATTTATAAGATTTGAACTTCATTTAAATCCTTAAAAACATTAACAAATTCACCAAAATCCCCATAAAAATCATTTGCAGATCTATTATTTCACATTATTTTATGTTAATAAAGTACTTTTGTAAAGTGTTTTTACTTACCCAAATTAACAAATGAGTTCTTAAATACCAGTACAGGAAATAGTTCCTTTGTATTGTTATCCTTTAAATTACAAAACTTTATCTTGTATTTATATCATTTTATATAAAAGCTTTTCAAGTAAGTCTAATTATATCTTTTGTTCTAAATTGTATTTTTTGATATTAATTTTTAGAAATGATTGATTAGATAATACAATTTCAATCAAATTTTTTCTAATCAATTCTTATTATAAATATTTACCGCTAAAAATTGAATAGGTTCTTCTTATATGATTGATACATTTCATTTCATCTGCAAAAAAATATTAGAGAAACGTTAAAATAAGATTTTTTAATTCTCTAAAGTAAATATCTCTATTTAATTTATAAAGTTATGAATGATTTCAAAATATTTTAAATTTATTTTAAAATTCAAACAAATCGATTATCAGCTTTTATTAAAATAAAATATCTATTAACTATCTATCACCTAAATTTATTTAATTTTAAATTTCTAAAAAGTATTATTTAAATTAATTGAAAACGTGAATTTAGTGGCTGTAGAAAGGTAGTAATTTAACTTGAAAATAAATGTAAAGTGTTATAAGCACTTAAAGTACTTTTTTTTATTGTTTTAACCTTAAAATTATAAAAAATGCACAATTATTTTGAAATAATTTAAGAATTCTTAATTAAAAATTAATGTGGAATAATTGATATATTTAATTCATAACAACACAAAATACGATCAATAATTACAAGAAAAACGGAATCAATATTTCAAAAGCTATTTAAAAATGAACATATTTTTATTTTCTATTTTACTCATTCAAACAGTAAAAGCAATTAGTTTCCCTCAGTCATCAATTTAATGCCCGACATTTTTAAATAAAGCTGGTAAGCTAATAATTTTACTAAAAGCAACATTTCTAAATAATTTTACTATACTATTAACTTTTCTTAAAATTAGGTCACCCTACTAATGTTTAGGCAATTAATTATATACCTAATTCCATATTTTTTGCATCTGGAGATTCTTAAGGCAGATTTCTAATAAGTAACATTAAGACAGGGTAAAATATAGTGTATCAAACAGGTTATACAACAGATACTTTAGGAATTCAATCTATCGCATCTAATCAAAATGGCGATATTCTTGTAATATCTTAAATAGAATACAAAGTTTATAATGTATATTCAGGACAGACCTTACTCGATTCCTCAATAACTACAAACGCCTGTAAGCAATTCGATAATATTATAACTTTAAAAAATAATTTATTTTTATAACAAAATTAGAAAAATAGTAAATATTAGCAACAGCAAGCTTTTTAAAATAATACATAAACTCCAGTTTATCTTAATATTTGATAACTCTACAAGCAGATAATCAATACGGAATTACTTCTCTCAGTTATATTGATTCTAATTATCAATATATCCTCTCATTCTAAAGTAAATATGATAACTTATAAATTCATATAAAAGATATAACAATTAAAATGCTGAAATAATAATTTTTTATCTAAAAGTTACAATATCAAGCTCTGCAACATAGCAGTAAGGGATATCCGATTAGCCATCTTAATTTTTAATAATTTAAGATGCATCTGGAATTTTAAAAAATAGTTAAAAAAAATAAGTTCTTCTTGGAATTTCTACATCTAATTTGATTTATGGTTGCGATATATCTAATTCAATTTCTAGTACTATGATAAATGCAGGAGTTTGGTAAGGTACTTCTTTAAATTATCCTGTAAATGCCTTTACTCATTTATAAAGCACAACAATAATCGCTATTATGTTTGGTTAAGCTTAATCATCACCTGGTGGCTCTTCTCCGCCACAGCAATCTAATTATTAATAAAACTCTCTAGTTTTTTTCGATTTACAGAATTTACAAGGTGGTGTTTCAACTTATGACTACTCGCTTAAACAAATGATATCTACACCTTCAGCTGCTATATCGATTAGTATGTTTAACTTAGAAAAACTATTAATTCTAATTTTATTTTTATAATAGGTGCAAGTAATTTAATCAAGTAGATAAAAAATATCTTCTATAACAAATAATTTTATGTAGCTTTTGTTTACACATAATATATATCTATATACAACATAAATGACTTGATAAGCAATAACTATAACTTATTTGGGGCAATTTAAATCACTTTTTAATTTTCTATATAAATGATATCGCCTATTCTAATATAAGAGTTATCTTATATCTTGGTTGCTTCTACAAATGGAAACATTATTTCATTTGATTTCTCCTCTCAAATATCGTCAGCTGCAAATTTCACACCTTCAACTGTTAATTTGTCCTCTTTTAACTTTTAATAATATTCTACTGGTAAGTTTGAAAATAATAAAAAAATTAATTATTATAAAATCATTTAATCTTGGTTGAAGTCATTTTTTATTATAATTTCAATAGGTATAACTTCTGATATCACCAACGGCTCATATGATGATACTGATAAATAAATAACTTTATTTGGAACTCCTTAACAATCAAGATAAAGTTTAAATATTAGTTATTCCTTTATTAATCTCAGTACTTCTGTGACATAGGTTTAAACACTGTCATTCGCTAATGCTATAACATTTACTCCTTTAGCTATAAGTTCAACTTAGAATCTTTTTATTCTATTTTTTAAACCTTAATAATATTTATTAAAAATAAATGGTGCATGTCCCACAGCTAACTAAGCAACTGAATCTGTTTAAATTGCCCAAATTTAATTATATTTTATAAATATATCCTAATAAAAAACTACTGTTGCTTTAGATTTTTCCTCTAAGAATATTTACATAAATTAGATAGTAGATGAAGTATCTTTTAGCATAGGGAATGCTAATTATGTAGCATTTATTTTTGATATTAAATTTCTTGATTTTACTTAATACTGTCTTGATACTACAGGAAATCCTTAAAAGCCACCTGGAGGCAGAATTTTATAATAATATACAGCTAATTTATTCCTATACATTTATGATTCTAAAGGCCACCTTTAATACTAATCACCAAATCCTTTTCTATAATTGTAAAGCATGTCTGGTTTTATTGATTTCATATCTGACTCTAATTCTAATTTAGTTTTGTATTTCAACAATTAGATAATTTTTCTTTAGCCTTAAATAAATAATGGTGTCATGATTGTGAATTAGTTTTAAATTCTAAGTAATTTAATTTAATAAAAAATATAGACTTTTAATACAACAATAAAAACAGCAATAAACAACATAATTAGTTTTTATTTCATTCCAACATTAAATTAATTATTTATTCAATTTAACTTGAATGATTCAACTAATTATATTTATTCATCACTGATAAGCTATTCTGCAACATGGTAAACAAATGTTGAATTAACCATTAACCAAATATTTTAATCTTAATCTAATAATGATAGCTATCCCTATTAAGTTAGTTATTTAGAATACAAGCAAGATACCTCTCTGCTTATTCTTAAAGTCAATACTTATTTGAAAGTTTATTCTTATAATCTATAAAATTATAGTTTATAATTATACCTCACAATTGATAAATCATCATCAGACAACTTCTTTAATTTTATAGTAACTTTATCTACCACATAATTGCTTATAGTAGATAGTTCTTCCCTCTTTCAAATGTAAATATTTTTTTTAATAAAACCAAAAAAATATAATTATTTTAATTTCTTTTTAATAAAATTAATGAAATGTTGAGTAATAAATTTTTAGTAAAATAATAAATATTTTTTGATGAAATTCATTTAAGTTTTTACATAATTTTTATAATTAATTATTATAAAATAGAGTTAGTTTAAATGATTGTGAATCCACCGTATGTGATAATAGTACATGCGAAATTAGGAATTTTATAAATTAATAACCTAATAGTTCTAGCATTGCAGATTATTTTAAAAGTGATAGTTCAGGCTATATCTTAAGATAAGAAGCATTAGCCTAATCCAAGTATAGTTTACTTAATTCAATGCTTTATCTAATAAATATAAATATAAACTATAATATTTACGTCTAATAAGGAAGTTTAATTATTTGGAATTAATAATATACCTAATTAGATACGAAAAATTCAGTAATATCAAATTATTTAAAAAAATTAAAAGTTAATCTTAATATTTAATCAGTTGATTACACTTTAAATATACCTTAAAACACTTATTCTGTATTTAATATTTCTATAAAAGAACAACAGCTAATCAATACTTACAACTATGTTTAGTTTTAAAATGTTATACTGACATAAAATGCTTATGCTAGTTTCTTTTAAGTTAGTATTCCTAATTTTATAATGAGTAATACGCTTCTTATCAGTAAAAGGTAAATTATATATTAAAATATTTTAGTAAAACATATAAATTTTATTTAATAGCTCTAACCCAATACCTTTATATGTTGTTTGCTAATCAACCGGAACTTTACTTTTCTAGAACACTGTTATATAAAAATAATATTTCAACTCTTCGGGAAGCTTATTTTACATAAATTCTAATGATAATACACTAATACTAAAAAATATAACATTTTAAAATAATATTTTTTATTTCACTAACCTTATATACTCTATTTAATTGTTAAACCTTTAAATGGATGGTTTTAACCTTATAAGTAATACCATTAGGCTTAAGCAAACAGCTAATGCTTCTAGGTTTTTCATTAGCGCCTAAATTTTTACGCTAAATTAAGTAAGTATAACTTCTAATATTCTTGAAAATGTATCTCTTATTGGTAATATTTTATTTAAAATATTTATTTAAAGTTAAAATTATATTTTTTTTAGGAATAAACTCTTACACGACACTTTTTTAGGCTTTTATAGATACTTTTAATTTTATAGGTAATACATACTTAATGACTGATTAGACAATTATAGTTTTAATATTTGATGGGCAAACATAAGATTTGAATTTTATTTCTGCTTTATTTATAAAATCTTCTAATTTTAGATAGTTAAATTTAATTCCATGCAGCTATGATTAGTACCAAACTGATAGTTGCTCCTCTGTAAATATAGATACCTCATCTTCTAATTACATATAAATAGCCTTGTCAAATACATAAGAAATGGTACTCTAAACAGTTAATAGTATTGATAACCACATTACTTAATTCTCTTGTTTAAAATGTATTTCAGTAAAAATTACTCAATTTTATTGCAAAAATACAAATTTTGAAAGTTCAGCTATAGACTTTCCTTGCTTAGTATTATAGGAACATACACAATTATCTCTGTAATTAAACTAATGTGGCTTTGAAAATAAATATTTATAAAATAATTATGTTATATCTATTGATTCCAGCTCTACTTTATTAAATTAATAATAGCCTAACGGTTATATTACATTTTAAGATACATATTTTAACACAATAAATTTATTTACTCTAACGTCCTTTTATTAATCATCAGCTGTTTTAATTGAGTCCTATTAGAATTTGCAAATATAATTTACAAATGTTACTTATAATTAGATCTTATTTTTAACTCCGTAGAAACTATTTCAAAGCTCAGGTTCATGCTTGACTCTATCGTCTCCATTTTCAAGCTTTTTAATTTAAAACTCAGCAATTTAGAATTTAATTTCCTATTCATCATCCGTAAATAATAATTATTTTTAAAATTATACATTAATTAATACACATTATTTTTTCAATTGATATTTAGGCAGCTTTTTATTTGAATGTATATAATGGCCAAATAACTAATACAAAGTTTTAAAATAATAACTACGATCTAGATTATGCAACATACAAAGGAGGATACATAGAAATACAATCTAACAACTTTACAGTATCCCAATCCAATTTTACAAATAGTATTGCTTAGTAGGGAAATGGATTGACTATAGTACCAAGTTAAGCTTAAGCAAGTTATAAATTCAATTAGTGTATATTTTAAAATTTGATAGCTGCTTAAAATGGTGCTGCTGTTTACATTAATTAAGCTCTTAATTTAACTACTTTGTAATTTAATAATTGCATTTTCACAAATATTCTTTCTTCTGAAGGAGGAGGTATTTATTTATATTTTATGGTATCTTCTAAGAATATTTTAAGCCTCCAAAGCACATTTCCTACTGTGATATTTAATGGCTGTACTACTTCAAATTTATTCTCAATATAAGGAGGATTAGCTTATATATAAAATTCTAATTTACAAATAAATGATCTAAAGTCTAGATAAAACAACCCAAATCTTTAAACATATGATACATAAATATTAAATTACATAAAAGATATGTAGAATGTTGGAGAATATATAACTTTGTAATCAAGCATAGCTTAAATTTCTTTGTTAAATCTATCTGGTTTTTAAATATTTTAGAAAACTGTTTCTACTAGTGATGCTTAAACTTTGATTCTTAAAGCTACATCATTTAGTATTACAAATATTACTAATTCATATATTGATAATTGCATTTATTATAGCTCAGCAATGATTCTAATATAACAATCTACTCTCAATATGGCATATACAAATATAACTAATAGTCAGTAAATATTTATCATAAATTAAACATTTAAAATAAATTAATTACTTTTCTGAAAATAGTAATTACAAAAAATTTAATTTTAATTATTGTTTGAAAGTATTTTTTATTTAAAAATAAATTAATTTAAATTTATTAAATAAATAGGAGTTATGTACCTTCAAGCACTAGAATGTTAACTACAGATATAACAACAGACATATAGTCTTAGTTTAGTGCAATAATGATTGTATAATAATCAACAATAAATCTGAGTTATGGATTACTTTAAAAGCTTAGTTGTAATGATAGTTTGTGCAGTGGAGGAGCTTTGGCTATATTTAATTCATAAGGTAGTATAATAAATTCAGTTTTTGATTAAAACTTAGCACAAAATAATGGAGGTTCATTATAAATCATTAATTTAAGCAACAATATCACTATTAAATATAGCAATTTTACTAATAGTTAAACAATTAAAGGATTTGGAGGTGGTTTATCTTTTATTACGAATTAAGATGTATATTTTATAGTAATAGATACCTGCTTCTTTAATAAAAATTTTGCTAACTAAGGAGGTGGAGCATATTTTGAAATTTAGTCAACAAAAGAAAAAAATAATTAAATAGTTAATATATTAAACACCAAAATATAAGGTAACACAGCTTAAATATTGGGAGGTGGTATTTTTTATCAAGGTTAAAGTCCTTATACTGACTAGAAAACAGTAATTATGAACAACGTAGCAAGTATAATTTTTTTCTTCTTGATTTTTCTCTTCTTATTGTATTTTTTTTTTTTTTCTTCAATAGATAGCACATATGGGTAAAACTCTTTCTCCTATCCTAAAAAAATAATCCTCAACAAAACTTTAAGTCAATAATATTCTAATTTCAATTATACTTCTTACATAGATTCTGATGGAAATCAAGTATATTAAATATAAGACTAGGTAAGTGGTGTTAGTTTACCTAATTTAGTGTTTCAATTACTAGATGAAAATAATTTGATTATTGATAGTTCCTATACTTAAATAAATCCAAAAGTTGTATTAGATTTATCTAAAAAATCAAACAATTTTGTGATATCTAGCTCAGAAACTACATTTAGTTTTTAAGGGTACTTTAATGTTTCTAATCTTATAATAACAGGTATTCCAGGAACTAGTGTATATTTAATCCTAACATCTAGTAGTATTTCATCAGATAATTCTAATGGATATTAAGTTATTTTAGAAATCTAGTTAAGATAGTGTATTAGGGGAGAGATATTTTCCGAAGTTATTCAAACATCTTCTTCATCAACATAAATATTCTATAAATGTGTGAAGTGCTCAACAGGAACGTAAAATTTATTAGAAAATTAAAAGTTTCAAAATTTTTAAAATATATTTTACATAGATACTCACTGGCATATCCAAACTTATCTAAACCAGTAACAGAATGCAGTAAATGCAGTTAATATGCATAATGCCCAGGCGGGGACTAAATAAATGTAGATGAAGGATATTGGAGGATTAATGATCAAAGTGATTAGATAATATAGTGTATAAATTCTCCAAGCAACTGTCTAGGAGGATAAAATAACTCTACTTGTTCTACAGGACATACAGGACCTCTTTGTGAAACATGTGATATCTATAATGGATATACAACAGCTGGGAATTTTTAGTGTGGAGTATGTGGGGATCATGTAACTAACTCTTTGAAAATTCTAGGATTGATGTTATTCTATGTAAATAATTATTTATTCATTTATTTATTTTTCAATCTTAAATTAACTTTAATTTTATTAAAAAAAAGATTATTAGTGCAAAAATAAGTGTTGATGGAATTCTAAACAAGTTATTAAAGTATTATTCTATTAGAGTACACCTTACTGATAAATAGATTGAAGAAGCAGAATAAAATACTTCTGTCTTGCTAAAGTTAATTTTAAGTTATTTTTAAATTATCATGGTTTTAACTACATTTTAGATTAGTGTTCCATCTTTCTTCAATAATCCAGTAGATGTTATCGCTAATCCAACAACATAAATACTTTATTCTTTTGAGTGTTTCTTTTACCAGCTTTAGCAAATTACAGGAATAAGCATGATCTATTTACAACTAATTGCTGCTGTAATTCTTCCTATAGCGTGTTTGCTTATCTTTGCTATTTCAGCTTTCTTATCATACCGCGATAAATTTATAAGAGGATTTTACTTAAACACTTCTTTTTGCTATTGCCTAATGTACTTTTAGCCAAGTATATTCAAAAATGCAATTACTCTTATCAGCTGCCGTTAAATAGGTAAATAACAATTTTGGTTTCTATATCATTTTTTTAAAAATTGCAAAAAATATAAGGTAATACTAAGTATATTCAATTTAGTCTTCTTTTCGAGTGCTATACTTCAGACTATGTGATTTGGTCATTAAGCTTAGTAATTCCTGTAATTTTAGTGGTTGCAGTATTTATTCCCCTAATATTGCTTATCTTAATTTGGAGATCAAAACAAAGAAAATATATTGTTGAAAAAAGAAGTTTTATGTTTATGATTCTAGAATATAAATCTAATTCAAAATATTGGGAATTTGTTAAAATGAATATGAAACTTTTAGTCATGTGTTGTTTAACTTTCTATGAATATGATATACCAAACAAGGTAAGATTATTTTATTTTTAATTATGAAGAGAGTTAAAATTTTTTTTTAAACAAAAATAGATATTATTCATATTATTTATTGTGTGTTGCTATGGTTCTTTATTGTTTCATTTTTAACCATACAAAGAACAAATCTACAATAAAGTTGATATGACATAAACTATTGTTTAAGCTATTTCGATTTATTTAGGGTTTGTTGCATATCAAAATGTATCAAATCCATTTTGGTGGTTAATTTCCATTCTTTTAATTGCGATCATTAATCTCCTATTTGTACTTTGGGCTTTTAAAATACTAAGCACAGTATTTATTACTTAGAACAAAGATGTGTTTGAAAAATTTAAAATATTTTTTGTAAGATTCATTTGCTGTAGAAAATATTTTTTCTCAGAAAAATAAAGGAAATACTACCTCAAAAGAAGATGGTTGAAATCGATTGTTAAAATTTTGAAAAAGAAAAAACTGATCAGCTTATGGAGTGGTAAGCTAAAAGTAGAACCAGAATCAGTATTTCCAATATTAAATGGGTAGATACCTGATGATTAAATACCAAGCAAATTGAAAAAAATAAAATTCAACAATGATAATATAGAAAATTAAAATGAATAATCCAATGAAAATGAGTTCAATAATAATTTAAATATCGATGAAAAAAATTAAGTTAAAAACATTCCACATTTATTAAAAGCTAAATCAGTAAATTATTTGATATTTTTACATTTTTATTTGTCAATAACCTCATCTATTCATTTAAAAATAAATAATTTATATATTTAAAAGTGCTTGGAAAGAAATAAAAACTAAAATGTAGTAAAAAATTACTAGCTTAAGACTAATCCTTCATTAGGAAATGCTTCAGGTAAATTTATTTATTAATAATTTTATTAAAATACTAAATAATATTATAAAACAGAAGGAATAATTCCAAAAGTTATTACTGACAAATCTACCCTTAATAATTAACTATTTTCTCCAAAAAATATCTAAATGAGTAGACTTCTAAACAATCATTGTGATGGGAAAAGCTTAGATAGCTCAGAAAGCCATTTTGATAAAGTCAATGAAGTAGATATAATCTCAGATATACAAATTAATGAGGGAGTCAATATTTTAAATAATTAAAAGTATATAGGAGATTCATGTACTAAAATTATGCAATCTTAAAATAATTCTTTTTAAGCTAAAAGTCCATTTAATAACTATAGTCAGAGAAATTTTTTGAGTGCATTTAAAAAAAGTTTGGAGCATGATCAAGATAAAAAAGAGTAAGAAGAGTAAATCTTTAAAAATTAAGAGATTGCTGTAAGCAAAATTTATTAATAGAGTGATTTATAACCAGAAAATGATGTATGAAAATGCGTGTAATTTAAAAGTTAAATATATTATATTAAATTAATAAATAAATAAATATTTATAAAAATTAATTTAATTTTTAAATATTAAAAAATACATTAAAATTTTTTAAATTGAACCATCTTATGACCTAAGTTTTTGGTAAATATATAATTTGAGCCCAAAATCCATAAAAAAAATTAATAAATGATAAAGAACTTCAAATAATTGAAATTTTGTTTTTTGCTTAGTTACAAATGGGTAAATTTACACTTATGTATTGTATTAATTTAAATTTTAGTTTTTTTCATGATTTTATTCAAGTTTTCAAAAAAACTCTATCATAATTAGCCATTTATTAAAAGTCACACAAATTGAATTAAATTAAAAGTAATTTTTTAATTTTCTAATTTATTTATCTATTAAACTTTAAAAACTACTTAAAAATTAAACTTTAAAAATTTAATAGAGATTTATTTTTGAAGATTAAACTAATAGTAAAATAATTAGCTAAATAAAGGTTAATCTTTTAAAAAATAAAAAATTACATAAATAGGAATTTAAGTTTTTTATGGTTTAGAGTTAAGACTATGCTAATTTAAGTGAAATAATGCATATACGTTTCAAGTTTCTTGGTAATATCTTTCAATCAGTAAAAAAAAATGAATAAAGATAAAATCATTTTGCCAAAAAATTTTTTTAAGGTTTTGTACTTAATTTATTTAATTAATTAGAAGCTTAAGTAAACATAGTTTTTTTTCTTCTTCTTTTGAGAATATCTGTTTTCTAACCCTATTATCTTTTGATTAACATTCATTTACTATCTAAAAAATCAAATAGTTTATTAAATTTTAGATTTATATAGGCTGTGTAATAATTATTACAAGTTTTTCAATATATTTATTAAAATCGTATCAAAATAAAGGATTTGATATCTTTTTTTGAGTAAATTTGAAAATAGAGACCTAAATTTATCAAAATAAATAAAAAAAAACAAAAAGTTAAGTTCAGAAGGCAAGTAGACTGTGCCTAAGGAATAAGAGGAAATTCGCTTAATTTTTCTCCTGCATTAAGCGAAAAGCACAAAAGATAAGCTCATTTAACTAGGAATTTAGGTACTTTAGCATCCAGCTTACTCTCATAATCTAGTCCCATCAGATTAGCACCTCTTTTAGCACTTAGATAATTATTTATCAGGTAAAACCTTTAAAAATAGTGAAGAATTTTAAGAAACCTTTTTAGCTTTTATAGGGTCTAGAGAACCAAAATTTTTTCTCAAGATAAATCAAAGCTTGAAGAGAGATAGAAAAAAGGCATGAATGCCTAAGGAGACTATTTTAACTGAGTGTTTGTATATGTTTTATAGATTATTATTTAAACTCGCAATTATTGTTACACAACCTAATATTTTAAAGATAATTTCAGTTTATTCTTAATTAAAATATAAAATTTATTTAATTAATAAATTTTAAGTTTGTATGAAGATAACTAGAAATAATAAATATTATAAAGGTAAAAACATGCAGTTTTTTTAAAGCGAATATTTTATTACAAGCACAATATTAGTTATTTATTCAATGCCAAGAAGCATAATTTTAATTTGAAAAATTCCGAAATTAAAAAAATTTAATGACTTTCATTTACAAATTTATAAGAAAATAACTATCCTTTTTCTTCAAATTTTATTTACTCTCAAATTATAAAAAATTAAGCTATATACCAAAAAGTAATCAATTATCT
The DNA here is from genome assembly GCF_000189635.1 of Tetrahymena thermophila SB210. Classification (NCBI taxonomy): domain Eukaryota; phylum Ciliophora; class Oligohymenophorea; order Hymenostomatida; family Tetrahymenidae; genus Tetrahymena; species Tetrahymena thermophila. Next base: position 20,303 of record NW_002476434.1, read on the forward strand.
TTCTATTTATTTTTAAATTTGACATGGATATTAATTAACTTACTATTAAATAACGTGTTAAATATCATAAATTATTTTTAAAAAAACAAAAAGAAAGATATTAATTTTATACTTAAACAAATAATTAATCCAGTAATATTTATATTTTTTAAAGGTATGCAAAATTATAATTTTATTTCAGAATAATTCAACTTTTAATAAATTATTGACCTTTACTATCCTAAGTTGATGTAAGTGTAAAAAGAATCTGTGAGATGAAATTTTTAATAAAATCTTAAAAAAAAGGTTGAGATTTGTGATTTCAACGATTGGTTCCCTTTGGTAATCAAAATTAAAATTAACACAAATTATACATAATAAACTTTTTCTTAATTGATAATTTGTTTATCATTAGCTCTTAAGTTTTAGCAATTAAATAAATTGAAACAAGCGATTTAGGAAAATAAAAATGAATATAATAAAGAGATTGTATTACAACTTTAAGATATATTATGAGAAGTAGATTTGCATAGATATCCACGCATTTAAGCGCCTTAAGCTAATAAGTTTCTTTTACCTTTTAATAAGATTATTTTGGTTTATATTACCAGTTTTGAAGAATGAGACCTTAGATAAACTTACTTTCATTGACTATAATTTAAGTAAATTAGGCTATATGAATATATTAAAATAAATGGAAGACTATTAAAATGTATTTAATTGGATAGGAATTGGTATTAATTCAACCCTTATATTAATTTTTTTAGCTCGAGTTACTTAATATTCCTCAGACTCCTCTAATAATACATTCTAGCTACTGCTAAGCTTTTTTGCTTAAACATATAATTATGTACTATATATTCCTTTGATAAGTGTAGCTTCTGTTAAAATGTAAGGAAATCCTGTAGCACCAATCAACTTAACTCTCTCAATAATTATAAGTAACAAACAATCCATATTTTTGAACAGTTTTCATTTTTAAAGTTTTAAGATTGTTTTTGCAAAAATATTGTAAAGTTGATTAGCATAATCTTCAAATATGTGTGTAGCTTTACTTTTTAAAATTGCGGTTAGAAAAGAGCGAAAAAATTAATTAAATTATGAAATCTATAACCAATTTTTTTATTACATCAATTAATTTCAGGAAATAGGAATTTATTTATTCCTTGAAGAATTAAATTAAATTAGTTAAGTAAATCAAATTAATTTCATTAATCTAAAGGTTTTTGTATCAGGATACATGACTTAGACTTTTCATTTGTAGCCAAAGACTTCTTAGGAAAAAAGAATCCTTTTATTTGGGATTTTGTCTTACAATTCTTAGAAACAATGTTAATAATACTAAATTAATTTGTTTCAGACCCTCCTCTTAGGTGTCTATTTAGTTTATCATTAGCAATTTACACATTTATAGATAGTTACACTAATTCATTTTATAATAATTCATTTTCCAGATTTTACTATCTTTTTTTTTCAACCTACCATACTCTTCTATTAGCGCTTCTGCTAATTAGTATTGCCGTTGATTAATAATTTCCTCTCTCAATACTAATTTTAGCTTTGATTCCTATATCAAATAAAATTTCTAAGATTCTAACTTAACAAAACGAGGATCTGCACAGTAAATATTAGAACCAATACTTTTTTGGAGATAAATTAGCAAAATCGTCTAAAAAAATTTAAGAATTAGATTTCTTCTTAAGACTTTTATATCAGTAGATTGGAATTGCTTTTGAAGATTTTAGGATTAATAAAAATTCAATTATCTTAGAAAAATTAAGCAGCGATCATAAAATTAATTGTAATGATAATACAGATTGCATTTTTTGTAATTACTAAGTAGGATTTTTTTATTTTAATTAATCAAAATTATCAACCAACAATTTTTTTATCAAATTAGGCTTCGACTTAAGAACAGTTTGAGCAAAACTTTTTAGATGGAAAAGAGAGGAAAGAATTTCTCAAGCAATTTATTAGGAATTAGTATCTTAGAGTTATCAATTCCAATTCTTTAAAAGCTAGTCGCTTTGGTAAAAGTACTTTTTACTTTACTTACTTTTACTTCTTAATTGAAGTGGAGCAATCAAAAGTTTTGGGATATGTTGAGATTATTAGACTTAATTAGCTTTTACGACTATCAATAAGAGAGACTGCATTTTTAAATGAGATATTTTTAATGGCTAAGTAAAAATTTGAATTTTCAGGAATAAACTATTCTTTTAGATAAACAAATAAAAAGAGCACTCTTAATTCTGCAGGCTATTTGGGTAATGCATAAAATGAAGAAAGTTTATTGAAATAAGAATAAAACAAATTAGGAAATCATAGTATTGAAAATGTAAATTATTTTATAGGTATACTATTTGATGAAGAATTAAATAGAGTAGAAAGAATGTATTATGAATCGCTTGCAATGAAGATTAAAGTAATAAAAATATTAAGTGAAGATCATATCGATCTTATTGAGTTTAAAAAAAATGCTATTAAATTAAAATAAAAGACTGAATAATTGCAAAAAGATTTATAAAATTTAGGAAATATTCACTACAATAGCCATAAAGTATAGTACTATATGGAAGGCTTTGCTCTTCATCTTGGTTTTGGAGAAAAAAAGAGAAGGCTTTTTAGGAAATCAAATCGTGGAAGAGCAAATTTATAAGCTTTGCAAAATGTGGATCATACTATTTTTGACAAGGATAATTGTGTAGTTTTTATTTCTTTGATTTAAAGCAATCTAGGTATAGTAAAGAGAGTTTAAAATAAATTTGAAAATATATTTGGAATATAGATCAAAGATATTGTAGGAAAAAGTATCAATGTTATTATTCCCTCACTAATAGCTAAGTATCATGATAAAATGATTTAGTAGTATTTATAAAATTCAAGCTAATCTGAATTTTAGCAGTCTTTGAGAAAAACTTAAGTAGAAAATAAAAAATTAGAAAGCACTTATTAGTCAGAGTATGATGACACAAAGTCTAAGTTGATGAAACTTGTTTAAAATAATTAGCAAAATATTTAAAAAAAGATAATTGAACCTAATAATTACTTTTCTTTACTTATGGCAAGAAATAGTAGTGGTTGGGGAGTACCAATATCATTGCAGTTTAAAATAGATTGTATTGGTTAGTCTGACTGTGGAATAACGAGTCATATTAAAAATATTTAAACAGATTACTATTATATCATGACTAATACAAGAAACTTTCAAATTTAGTTAGCAACTTAAAATATTTTTGATAGGTTATTTTCTAAATATTTACAGAAAAGTGAATTATAGAATATTTGCTTAAATCGTATAATACCTCTGCTTCACTATTTTGAGAAGCTTTGGGTTTAAGGAAATAATAAACAAGAAGAAGTCCACAAAGATTTAGTTAAAACAGTTGCTTTTATGCCTAAAGCAGATTCATAATAAAATATAATGAGCCAAACTTAGTTTGCAAAAAAAATATAACCTTAACAATCTTTACTTTATTAAAAATTAGAATACTAAAATCTTTAAAAGGAATTATAATAGTACAATTTGGATTAGTATGATATGTTTACAGTTAAAATGAAATTTTATCATTTTAAAAACTCATTCGTGTCATACAACATAGTTGAAATTTAACAGATAAGACGCATTCTTAGTGTAGAAGCTCAAAGAGAAAACCTTTACTTACTCAAAAACCAATTTTCTGCTTTGCTTAACATTAACTTTGATATCTCAAAGGAATTAGAAATGCTGCAGAAAGCTGAGTAACTCTTATTCTTAAATTCAAATATAAATTCCTATGATGATTTTAAAAGTAAGTTATTAAAATTATTTCATTTTTTAAGATAATTTTTAATATATATTTTATAGATTTTAGTATGCAGATGGATGATAATAATAGATAAAGCTATGATGATGAATAAAATTAAAAATTTTAAAATAGGCAAGACCTATAACAGTACAATTAATTGGGTTTTATTCCAGAAAAAAAAGAATATATTAACTAAAAAAATGAAATTGTTGAAAATTTTATCAATTTAAAGAAAAATTCAAATGAAGATGATATTTATGATAATAATTTTGCTCCATAAATTCAATCAGATCTCTAAATGATGAAAGCTGTGCAAACTAAAAAAGAATATGAATAAAATTCTTAAATGAATATGAATCACAATAGCATGATGATTAACTAATCTTCTTCTCTTCTAATGGGTTCTATAGGCAATATAAATACAGCTAGACATGGGGAAGAAGATTACTTGTAAATATCTTACAGGTAACAGTAGTTTAATAAAAATGACAAATCTTATTTAGCTAAACAATTTTCAGAATAAGGAGGGGCTTACCCCGAGCTTAATTCAATTATGCAAGCTCTTTAATACAAATAAGGAGATGAAAATATCAGTACTTAAGTAGGTAAATCTATTAGCAATTTGAATTAAAATAGTAAGTAAGATATACTTGTAACTGACACATTCAAAGATTTACCATCAACTGCAAAAAAAAATTAAAATCATGAAACAGAAGAAAATAATCATTATAATTATACTAAATAAACGTAATCTGATTTATAGCTATAAGCTAAATATGAAACTGATTAAAATATTATATCTCCAAAGTAGAAAGGTATTTATGATCTAATAAAGGATAGATCAAGTAAAATGCATAATACAAGAGGGAAAATAATTTAAGATACATAAGTAAACAATACCTTTTCGAATATATCAATGGATTTTCCACATACGCATCATCAAGAAGTAAACTAAGCAATAAATTAGACAGGAAAACAATCTCTGAATAGCAAACAGATTTAATTTTTAACTTCTTACTACAAAACATAACCTTAAAATTAAAGGTAAGATCATGTCAAATTAACTGGTAAAAAGATATAGCTGGAGGAGGAAGATATTCATTTCTATGGTGCGAGAAGAGATAAGGATGGATACTCGTCTGATTTTTTCTCTAATTCAGCATAATAAGAAGAAGAAAAAATAAAGCAAGAATTAGAATAAAGGTCTCGTATTCTGGATGTAAGCTCAGTGAAGACTAGCTAAAGTCATAACCATGAACAAAAGAAAAATATATAAAGATTAATAAAGTCAAATAAAAAGGATATATCAATTATTCTTTTAAATATTTTTGGATACTTAGCTATTATCACTATAGCAATTATTACTTTTTATGAGTTTTTGCAAATTCAATCTATGCTCAACTCAAGTAAAGAAGATATTTAACTAATTCCTTGGGCTAATACAATGAGAGTATCACTTACTAATACTATTGCTTTTGGAGCTATGGCTGATTTGATTGAGTTTAATGGATTCCAAGACTCTTCTTTGTACAACAAAACTTATATTGCAGAAGTGAGGAATAGAGGAATAGTAGGCCAAAAAGAAGAATTCAATCTATTGAAAAGATACTACAGACAAGATATATCAAATAAGCCATACTTTTAATACATCAACACAAACATTATGAATTTTGTTTTTAATTTTGATGACTCTGTTATTCCTCCCAGCCAAAATCTTAAAAACATTCCTTCTCAAAAAATATCCTTCAATTTAACAGTTCAGCACTTTCTAATAAACTTTATAGCCAACAGTTACTTATTTGTGAACTAAGATTTTGATAACAACGAATAAATATTCTATTAAAAAGAAAATATTGATAACTTCATAAATTTTAGTACAAATATGTCATATATTTAAAATGAAATTACCCTCCATTCATAAAATGTATTAAACTAAGTAGAAAGTTAGCAATAAACTTTAATGAGCTTAATTTTGATAGTTTCGTTCACGCTGATCTCAGCTCTTTTTCCTTTATATTACTTTGTTTAGTATAAAAATCAAAGCGTACTTAAACTTTTCGCAACTATTCCTTCTTAATCTTTAGGAGGTATGAGTCGTTCCATTTAATTGGCAATAGATTTCTAAAACGAGGGAGCTAAGTTATCTAAATCTAAGATGGCCTTAATTAATAATAAAGATTTCTTACAGAGAAAAAGAAAAAATATTTCATCCACAAGCTCCTTACCTAAATTTAAAATAGGACTTTTCTTTATATGCATATTAGCCTTTGTTTTAATAATAATATAACCTATTGTGAATTATATTTTAATCGATTAATTTAATTCAGAGGTACAGACCAACATCAAATTATTAAGTAAATAATTAAAAAAATATTTTTTTTAGTAAGCATTTTTTACATAAAAAATAGGTGGACTCTATAATTTAAGAGCACAAATGGGAAGTAACATGGCAGTTAGTTTAAAATATCTTGTTTATATTTTAGTTCCTTAAAGGTTAGTATATAATCCTCCATATTATGCTTCTAGATTAAAAACTTTATCTGCTTCTAACTCTTAATCTCTTTTAAATGTTACTCAAGTAATTAATGATAGCTTAAACTAAAAGAAATCGTAATAAGCTTTGTATGATAATTTTTTTTATGAGCTTGTAAATGGAAATTTATGTGAGGCCATAAGAAAGTATCCATAATATGTAAATTAAAACAATCTTATTGATCTATCTACTTGCTCTACAGTCATGTAAGGAATATTAACAAAAGGCTTTTAAATAGGAATGAAAAACCTTTTTTAACTTTTTGCAGATTTACATAATATTTTGCTGTAAAATAATACTTCTGTTATCTAAAATCAAGTAATTTAATGGTAAAAAACTGTAAATATCAAGTAATTTGATTTATTGTAAGGAAATTTAGACAAGACTCTAATAGTTATTAAAGATTTTTTACTCTCAACTATGAGCGAAAATTTGCAAAATATATTATAGATATAGATAATATTATTGTGCTTTTAAATTATCTTATTATTGGTTTTTTTCTCTATAGGATGGCATACTTTCTTGAAATACGTTTATAATGAAATGATTGAAATAAAATAATTACTTTCTATAATACAAATAGATTTTATTATTGACAATCCCTACATTATTTCTTACTTAACCAAATGAAGCTTTAAGAGCATTATATTTAAAATATATAATATTAAAATAATAAATTTCTAAAAGTTAAAAGTTTAAAATTTCTAAAAAAAAACTTAAATCATAATCAATATTAATGAATTAAAAATTTATACAATAATTCTTTTTTTATATGTTACAATTTTTATTGAATTCCTATATATATTTATATAAAAATAATATTTATTGTCTTTTAAGAGATTATTCTTTAACTTCATTATTACTTTTAGTTACCAAAATAGATAATATACATAATTTCAATAAAAAATTTTTAAAATTAATATATTTTAATATTCTTGAAAAACCATCATTTCATCAATATATTGATCGTTTCAAAATACATGTCCCCCTCCTCTTAAAATGAGTTATATAGACAAGAACTTCATTGTTTTGAAAATAAATGGTGGGGGACATGTATTTTGAATCCCATAATATAATATACCAAATTTTATTACATAAAATTATATAATTTAATTAATTAATAACTTTAAAAAGAACAAACAAACTTCTATACTTCTATTATTTAAAATGGTTGGTTTGTTTTTTTTATTAAAAATTGAGATATTAGAAAGAAAATAAAATATTTATTTATTAAAATAAAATTTTTTTATATTTTATATGTTATTAGCAAAAGAAATTACTTTTAACTAAAATTAATGTTTTAAATTTTTCATAAAATATATTATCATATGTGTTTCTATTACTTTTTGAAGAATTAATTGAAATTAATAAGAAAAAAATTGTCATTAATTACAATAAATTAAAATATAAGTAAATGAGTATTATTAACATACTATTAATTTCATTGAATTTGATCTCGCTTATCAAATTATAAGAATTTGAGGAAAGTCAAATTGACTGTCCAAGTATAAGAAATATATAAGGTAGTATTATTAGCAAATAATTATTATTTAAGTGTCAATTTAAATTAAAAAAATAGGACATTTTTCAAAAGTCACATGCCTGAATTATATTAATTCTACTGCAACCTATATTTCTGCTGATGATTCAAATGGGTTAAGATTAAACGATATAAGAACTGGTGATTTAATTTATAAGTATGATGGAATTTATTTTTTTGATAATAGTGGTATTATTTCTGTAACTTCTTCTTCTGATGGTGATGTTTTAGCTATTACTCGCTCAGAATTATTCTACTTTAATATATTTTAAAATAACATGATTGCACATTCAATATAAAATTAACAACTAGGTAAAGTTTTATTATTATAAAGCAAAAAGCATTCAATATGATATTAAAAAATAGTAGCATAGTCACAATTTTTTGTGAAGACTTAGTGGATTACTTAAATGAATTTAAACTCTTCTTAAATTCAATAATACATGATATTTATATAGGTTAATTTAGATTAAGGATTAACATAACTATATTATATATAAAATCAAACTTTAAGTCTTTTTTATGAAGGTAGAATTAAAATTAGCAATTTTAAAAATATTTAGAATTTATTTTATATTAGTTACAAATGGAGTTAACACAAATGTGCCAAATGCATAATTAAATCAAGCTCAGAATTTTGTTATCGCTCAAAATGTGACAGGTATGAGTGGATTTGCATAACCTGTCAATATACTAGTAGGAATATCGCAAAATAATTTTGTTTTTGCAACTTTTATACCAAACATAAATATTGTGCAAGCTACACAGAATAATATGTGGATTGCATATTAGAGCGATTATATTATAATTTCTTTTAATCATTTGTCTGGATCTTCTATCTTAGCAGTTTAATATGGTGCTTCTATAAAAAGACCTGTTAATAACACTTATACAAATTGTTTAGTGTTTTATGATCTCCAAAATTTATAACTAGATAAAAGCAAAAACTATTTTTAAACAGACAAAATGTTGAAATAAATAATTGCTTCTATATAAATGGGTAAAATTCAATTTTAACAAAAAAATTAAGTGCTTTTAAAATATTTTATATAAAAATAGGAAATAACACAATTTCTTTGATATATAATTTTTGGTTTGGTAATAGCTACTATACCACTTTTGCTACAAATAATAAAACTTTAATAATATAGAAAACTTAGGATTTAATATCAAGTAAATTTTAACTTTTGAATTCACCAATTTAAATTGTGTTTGATGATAATATAACATCAATCGAATACACTGATATATATTAATCATAATATTTGCTGCTTGGGTTTGGAAGTGGATCTGTTTCTAAGTTTAATTTCTAGAATTATTTATCTTCTAATTCTACTAAATTGTAGGCTATATCTAATGTCAATCTAAATTTCACACAAAAATATTTAGGTTAGCAATAAAAATTTTATTTTTAATAATTTATTTAAAAATAATTACATTTTTCAAATAAAACACTAATTCATTCATTTCTTTTAATTATTCAAAAACTATCATTTTTTACAAAATCTCATTAATTTTACTATTTTAACCAATATATTATCTTGAAATAAAATTAATTTAGAATTATTACAATTTATATTAAATATATAGGAATGAAGTCTTTAGTTAATAGCTCTTTTTTTGATAGTTCAAACGGAATTCTTAGTGTTATTAGCAACAAAAATAATTAATTAAGTACATAAAATGTCACAGTTTTTAACTATTAAAATATTAACATATAGAATAATTCAGTAGCTTAGAAACAGTTATAGTTTAGTAATTCTAGTAACATATAAAATTATTTATTTGACAGCTAGATGATATTTACAATTTATTAAATAAATCCTTTAGTTTATACTTCAAAATATTTAAATAATTGCACAAAATCTACAGCTTAGAATTCAGTTATGTATTCTATAAATCAATTTAAGTATCAGTTTATGAACAAAACTTAAATTAGCAAAGGAGATATTGATCTTAGTAAATTTAATTTAACAGTTAATCAGATTTTATATATTTACAATTACCAAAAAAATAATTAAAGTTATGCCTTATTAATTTTAGAAACAAATTATTTTGCTTTTACAGATAATTGTAAATATAATAATACAACAAATAATTAAACTGTATCAATAGTTAACCAAACTTCATTACAGTTTGTAGCAATTAATATATTGTAAAATAAAATTGTTTTTATATCTTAAAATCCTTTGATATAATCTATAAATCCCATTTAAGGCTTACTTAGTTCAAGTATTGATAATGAATATAACATTAATATTCTATTCGAAACATAAGTAATATTCATAAAACCCTTCATAGATCAAAATAATTAAATTCAAATTTATCTACAAACTTATTAATTGAATCAATTATAAGATTTAATAAAATAATTTGATAGTAATTAATCAATAGCTATCTCTAAATTAGCTTCAATTAATTATATGAAATAAACAAACAATTTGGTATTATAATTTAATAACTAAATTTCAGATAAAATCAATGTGATCACTACTTCAATTATTTAATACAATAAAACTTGGGATTAAAACTTAAATATGCAATTATTAACTTTAATAAATCCTTAATAAACATTAAACTTAGGTAATAACTTACCATTAATATATCAAGTTTAATATATTTTAGATGCTTCTGTTTTAATTCTAAATTTCGGGAATGAAATTAGAAATTATTATTTTTCTTAGACTGATTGGAGTTTAAATCTTTTAATGAGTATAAATGGTGTTGTTATTTAATCCTAAAATTCTAATATTTATACCTATTTCCAATAAAATCAATAACTTATAGTACTAGATCCTTATTCAAATATTAAAATGTAAATTAGTTTTAAATTTAATTTATTATTTTAATGATAAATTTACTATTTTTTAATATATAGAATAGATTTAAAGTATTGCCTAACTCAAAGCTGTATAAACCAAACATGTTAATACACAAGTTATATAAATTAGAATATTAATAGCACTTTATCAAGCATATTTAAAACTAATTCATATCTATAAAGAGCTGAATTACTAGATATTTAAATGGGAAATTTATTATAACTAGCATCTATTTTATTTACTACAAATATTAACTATAATATTTTTATTGAAATGTTAAGCACCTTAAATTGGAAAAACAGATATATAAATTTAACTTAAATAATGTTTTTTACAAATTTTTTAGCCTCAAATAGTATTAATCTAAAGATAGCCTCTGTTGATTCTAAAATTTAAAACGTTTTAAATACAAACGATAAAGCAAATATTGAGAGCTAAGATACCTTTATTTAATAATATTACAAAACTGTGTGCTTAAAAAATCTTAATTGGAAATTAAACAAAAGTGCACCTTTCATAATAATTAAATCATAATACTTTGTTATTGATAATTTAACATTTACTCAAAATTCTATAAATAATCAGTATTAATCTTGCCAGTATATATTAGTTCCCTAAGTTGAGCATTAACAACCTCTATCATTGAGCATCATAAATTTAGATATCTCAAAATAAACCTTTTACAGTTTACAACCCTTAATATATGTTTAAGCAAAATTATATTAAATTTAGATATAAAATTCTAGTATGTCAGGAAATAATTTTAAGAATACTAATTTCATCTACTCTTCAAATCTTTTATCCTTAAAAATGTTAAATTTTTCCTTTCAAAGTAACTATATCGAAATTTAAAATAACAAGCAATACACTAGTCAATATTTTATAACAGCTTAAAATATATCTTTATAAAATATGTTATTCGATTCAAACATATTATAAGACTCCTCATTAATAGGTAATTTGACAAATATTTCTTTAAGATTAATTATTTTTTTTATATAATAATTTTTCTAAATTATTTATTTAAAGAATCTTTTTTTAAAATAAAAAATATTTAATTTTAATTAGGAATAAATTCACTGTTTGGTTCATTAAATTTTAATGCTAGCTTAGTAAATATAACTAAAAACGTGTTTTTAATTACTTTTTCTAAAATTTATGGTTTATTTTTAGATTTGAATTAGATGAACTACATTTCTTAGAACTTTTCTAACTTCTAGCTCTCTTAATCAAAATTCTTAAATTCTTCTGTTTATTTATGCAATTTGACTTAATATAATAACAATTAATGTAATTAAACCTAAAGCTAAGATTAATAGTATAAAAATTATTTTTTCTAGATCTCTTTGAATTAAATGCAAGTGATTAATATATCACTGATTTAGGATATTGACAGTTAAATATCATTTTTATATTCAAATAAAGCAAAAAATATTAATATTGATTAATACACCTGTAAAAATATGATTTCTGATAATCAAAGATTTGATAGTAGTTGCTTGGATATAGAAAATTTTTAAAATCTAAATTTGAAATTACAAAACAGTTTATTCCTCAACAAAAATATTTAAGATAATTTTGTCATTATAATATAAACGAATTAAATCTCAAAAGGGTCTATAATGTAAGAAGGATAAATAATTTTATCAGACAATGATTTTACTAATATTAATATTTAGGTGAACAGTCAATATAAATAAACATCTTCTGTTTATATATCCACTCCTTAAAATTTTAATATTTAAGTATCCAATACAACTTTTAACTAGATTTATTTGTCTGGACCCTAAACTGTATTTAATATATAAAGCTCCTGCCTACTTATTCAAGCTCCTTTTTCTTAACTTGAAATATTATATTCTCTTTTCTCAGATTTTATAAATTACTCTTCATCAGTAAATTTTAAATAAATAAATGTAAAAATAATTTATTTTTTTTAATTTAGCCGGCGGTTTATATATAAGCTAAACAGATAAAGCTTAACTCATCAAGTTTTAAAGGAAATAATTATAACCAGAATAGCTTTTAGGGTGGTTTTTTATAGATCTTCACGAATTATTTGGCTGTTATAGAGACTAATTTCATAAATAGCTTAGCTGAAAATGGTGCAGCTATGTCTATCAATCCAAATACTAAAAATGCTAATTTCACTTTCATAAATTGTCTATTTTAAAATCTGATTGCTCTTAAAAATGGTGCTGCTGTTTATATTAGATAAGCTCTAAATTAAACATAAATGAATTTTAACAATTGTACATTTAATAATATACTATCGCAATATGGAGGATGTGTTTATGTAGCTTACCCTATGAATTCTTTAGAAATTTAATATTTTTATCTGGTTTATCCGTAAATAACATTTTAAGGTTGTACCTCTTCTCACGTATATGCTTAGTAAGGAGGTTATATATTTTCATAAAATGCGAACATAAACCTTTATAATCATACATCACTAACTAATAACCCTAATAATCTCTCAAGTATAAATTATATTATTTTGTAAAGCTTGAACTAACTTTCTTTTTTAGGGGAATACATTTATCTATCTTAAAGCTATTTTACTGCTGAAAAAATAAATATTTATGATCATAGCGCAATCTAAGGTAGATATTATATTACCCAATTAAATCCTGTATTTTTAAATGCAGTAACTAATAGCAATGTTACTATTAAAAAAACTGAAATTAACTCATGCTAATTTCTATAATCAGGTTTTATTCAACTAATTTAATCATCACTCGAAATATCTGAATCAAACATAAAGAATTTAATGTAATTTTATTTCATGACTTTTTGATATTTATATTTATACTAAAAAAGGTTTTAATAGAACGGATAAAGGCTGATGCAAACAAATATTAATCTTTAAATATCTACTAAATTTAGCGCTATAATAATAAGTTAGTCTTAAATCAATCTATAAAAATTATTAATTTATAACACAACCTGCACTCATGAATCTTGCATAGGTGGTGCTATGCTATTAGAAAATTCTGGAGGTAGCATAAGTAGTTGCAATTTTATTTAAAATTTTTGTTACGGAAATGGTGGTGCCCTAAGTATATTAGGACTGAATCAAAATTTAACAATTTATAATTCTGTTATTATGAATAATAGGGCATAAAAAGGTAATGGAGGAGGAATATCATTTATTTATGATCAAAACTTATTTTAGTTAGCAATATTAAATAGCTCAATTTCTTAAAATTTTGCTGAATTAGGAGGAGGACTACATTTTGAGTTTTAAAAGTTACCTTTAAGAAATTAATATCTAGCATATCTTAATAATTCAATTCTCATACAAAATTAAGTCAGTTAATTTGGTGGTGGTATCTACTATATTGGCAAAAAACCTTATGTAAATCTTTAAACTGAAGTTTCCTAAAATACAGCAGGTAAAAATAAATATTTAAAAATCTTTTAAGATAGATAAATTTATTTGACTATTTATTCAATAAATTTAGAGAGCCCATTTGGAAAGGACTACTTTTCATAACCAAAAGAATTATCCTTAAATTTATAATTAAGCTAACATATGTTTAATTATAGCTTTTATTGGTTGAACACAGGTGAAAAGGTTTATAAGATAAAAAATTAAGTTAGTGGATAAAAATTGCCTAATATAATATTTTAAATGATAGACGAAAGTGGTAGTATAATCAACAATTAATATTTACAACTTGCATAAGCATAATAATTGGACCTATAATTAAATGTTAATAAAGCAGAGAATATGAATAATATCTCGTTTGCATTAGTAAGCTCCTAAAAATCTTTTCAATTTAATAATTTATATAACTTAAGTAACCTAATAGTAATAGGATAACCTGGAACATCTGTTTTTTTAAATTTAACCATAAACGGTATTCAATAAAAAATAAATAATGCTTACAAAATTATTTTATAGATTCAATTAAGGCCTTGCTAAAGGGGAGAAGTTTACGGTAAATTTATTGATTAAACATAAAACCAATCAAAAACATATTACGAATGCCAAAAATGCAAGGAAGGAACGTAAAATTAATATAAAATTTTCTTTTACTTATTTATAAAAAAATTTAAGATATTCGTTGGCTTATCCTAGTCTAAAAAATACAGAAATACAATGCCAAAAATGCATTGATTTCGCAGAATGTGAAGGAGGAGATATCTTGAATATTAGTGAAGGCTTTTGGAGAATGAATGATTAAACAGATGAAGTAATTGAATGTGTTAATGCCCCATAAAATTGTTTAGGAGGTAAAGGAAACAATACATGCTCTAAATCTCATATAGGCCCACTATGTGAAAATTGTGATCTAAAAAATAACTATTCTAATATAAGCGATTATGATTGTGATTATTGTGGAAGTCCATTTATAAATTCACTTAAAATTCTGTCATTAATGACTTTTTATGTAACAACTAACCTAAAAAAAAAATTATAGAAATAAATTTTTTTATATAAAAAGATACTTTTTGCCAAAATAAGCGCTGATAGTGTGTTAAATAAGCTAGTTTAAGGAATAAGTGTAAATAATAATGTATAAAAATCTAATAAACAGTTAATGGATACATCAGTACTCTTGAAATAAGTACTAAACTACTTCTAAATTATTGTAGTTTTAACAACTTTTTAGTTAAAAATACCTAACATGTTTGTTGTTTCAGTTGATATCATAGCAAATCCTACAACTCAAATACTTTATTCTTTTTAATGTTTTTTCTATTAATTATACTTAAAAACTGGTTTGAACATGATATACTTGCAGCTAATAGCATCTGTAGCTTTACCCATAATATTAATTATTATATTTTTAGTATCAGGTGGTATAATTTATAGAAAAGACCCTTATAGGAGACCAATTTATTTGTACACATCTTTTTTATATTGCTTCATTTATTTTCAGCCAAGTATATTCAATAGATCAATAAGTTTAGTAACCTGCCGTTAGATAGGTAAAATTTATTAAATAAGAGATTTTAATAAGTTTTTTAAAATTATTAAAACAAAAAGGAAAAATAAGTTACATTTCGTTTAATAGCTTAAATGAGTGCTACACTTAAGAGCATAAAATTTGGTAAATATCATTAGTTTTTCCAATCATACTTTCTTTTGGCCTCATAATACCTTTGTTTATTATTTATTCTAATTTTAAAACCTTCAAATCGCAAAAGAGATTATAGAGAAGAAAATTTTTCTTAATTACAAATGAGTACAAAGAAAAATTCTGGTTTTGGGAATTTATAAAAATTTATTAAAAGCTGATGATTATGCTTTGCTTGGCAATATATAAATATGAAATATAAAATAAAGTAAAATCCTTTTTAAAATCTCAAAACTTTATTTAAATTCCTTTATTTATTAACTAATTCAATTATTTATGTATGAATTAATTAATTAATTTTAATTTTAATAGATATTGTTTATTCTTTTAATAGTCATGGTTTATGGATTAGCTATTTTGCTATTTTAACCTTACAAATAAAGGATTTACTAAAAAATAGATGTTACGCAGACATTTATTTAAGGGGTCTCCATTTATCTCTGTTTTATTGCTTATCAGAACATAGAGGATTTATTCTTTTGGCTATTTTCAATACTTTTGATTGCTATAATCAATTTTATTTTCATCCTATGGTGCTTTTAATCTCTAGCAAGAGCTTATTTTTAATAAATTTAAAAAAAATTTATAAAAATAAAGCTTTTTCTTTTTAAATATTAATTTTTTAAAAGATATTTCTTCTCTAAAAAACAAAATTCTTTAAATTTATTGATAAAATGGGTAGTTTCTATTTAAAAAGAAATCAAAAAAAAGTAAATTATAAATCTTTGGACGGGTTAACTGAAAGTCAGTAAAAGTTAAGTTATCCCAATTTTACTAGGATAGATCTAAGAATAAGATATATAATTATAAATATTTAACACTAAAAATTAAAATAAAGATGAAAATAAAAAATTGTAATAAATTTTTGATTCTCCAATTCAAAAATAAAGATCCAAATAGAGATCAATCAGCTTAAAATTAAATTTAGAGAGAAAAGTAATTTTATTTCAGAAATTAATAGTATTTCATAAATAAATTTTATTTAAATATTAAATAGATAAGTTCATAATAAAATGATTTTATTGTTAATAGCCCATAATTAAAATCATCACAATTTTTAATGTCTTCAGAATTAACTAAGATAAATAATAATTAAGAATATTCAAAAGAAAAAATAAATTCTAACTTATAAAGTTTTTTTTAAATTTCACCTCAATTAAGCTATAAATTTTATAACAAATATAATACTGAATAAATCAATGATTTAGATGAGAATTTTTATATCAAAAATTTAGAAAATTATTAATAAGTATATTCTCCTTCTTTAAAAAATTCTTAGTTTTTTAAATCTTAAACCATTAATAAATCAGATGCCAAATAAAAATCTAAACTTGGACAAAATTCTTAAACAAATTAAGAAGAAGAAATTTAATGTAAATTATTTTATTAGGGTAAAAAAAATTGTATTTAATTATGTTAAAAAATAATAGGTGATGAAGTAAAATAAAATAAATCTGAATTGTGACTTACTTTAAAATAAATATTTTTATTTACTTACTTACTATTTACCTTTATTAAAATATTAATATCAAACTTTTATGCTTAATAAGTTTATATTTTACTTAAATTTGTGTTCAATTAGCAAGAACTTCTAAATACACAATAAATGAATAATAAGGAATTTATTTTCTTTAATATAAATTTATCTAATTTAATATTTCTTAATTTAAATTAAAACATAAATCATAAATTTGAATGTTTTTCAAGCAAAAGATTAAAATATTTTTTTTGATATTTATAATATTTTATTAAATATATTTATTTTATATTTAATCACACTAAAGAATATTTTCTAGTAAAATAATAATCTGAATTTATTTTTATTTTCTAAGCTATTATATAAAACTTATGAAAGAAGAAAGTATGCTCAGTCATCTATATTTTAGCTTTTTGTTTAAATTTTCAAAATTTTTTTATTCAACTTTGATTGTGAAAAATTAAATATAATTTTGGTTCATTCATAAGCAGCTAAATATACATTATCTTATTTTATATTTATTTTAGATAATTCAAATTCTTGAATTTATGTAATTTTATTTAGTAATTTAAAGGCATTATTTACATAAATGTAAAATATTAACTACATATCAAATTTTAATATTATTAATCCAAAATTTACCTCCAAATGCATTTATATTTTGATAAAAAATATATTATTGATTAAAAATATTTTATAAATTAAATTATTTATTTATTTATTTATTTATTTGTTTATTTTATATTTTGATTATGTTAAACCTAAGTTTATTTTTATTTATTTTTTTTTGATAGACTTGAGAAATGTTTATTAATTAAAAGATGTTCATTCATAATCATATTAATTTACTCAATCAGATTCAAATAGAAATTGTTAAAGGGAGAAGTTTTAATTAACTAATTAACATATTTAGATTGATTAAAAAATTTTGTTTTATAGAACTACTAAATAAATATTTCTCTAAACAATATGAAATAAATGATAAAAAAAAGTTCCCTATTAGCGTTTTTTTTAGTTTTATAAGCTATAAAATGCTTTGAGCTACCTTATTCTGATTTAATTTGCCCTAGTTTGAGAATAATTTAAGGTTTTGAAGATAATTTTAGGATAAATTATTTTTTTTAATATCAAATTTTAATTAAACATAATTAGGACATGGCTCATAAATCACTGATTTAAACTACATTTAAGAGTCTACTATATTTTTATCTTCTGATTAATCTAATAGAATATTCGTACGTGACATAAGAGATGGCCAAGTTGTCAGTTATCAAGATACTCCATTGAAGGATCCAAATGGAATTATTTCTCTCTCAACTAATCTAAATGGCTAAGTAATTGCACTAACTAAAACAGAAATATTAACATACAATTCTTATGAATACGATAGTTTTAACATAATTTAGCAGATTTCAAATCAAAGTATTATATTATTATCATCAAAGATATAAATTTATGAATACTTTTTAAATAATTAAATAGATTAATAATATGTGAAATCATAAACTCTTGCCTTAAATAATTTAGTTTAATTTACTTCTACTTAAGAATTAATCATTATATAAATAGATTTTGATTAAAAAAATACTCAAGTTCTAGTTTATTAAGAAAATATGACTCTGGCTTCTCTATTTCAAAGTAAGAATAAATATAATATTTTAATCAATAAAGCTTTTTATAAATTTTATAAATTATTTAGTTCAAACTAATCTCTCAATAGCAAGTACTTATAGCTACTCAATTTAGCCAACAAAATTTATAATAGCTTAGAATGTTACAGGATTTAATGGATTTTCTAGTTAAACACATGTATTAATAGGGATGAATTAAAATTCTTTATTATACTTTAGTAGTATCCCCACCATTTTAAATTTAGAAAATTTTAATGATAATTTAATTTGGAACCCATTTATTAGTGATTATGTAATACTTTCTTTTGGCCATTTAGATGGCTCATCAATTCTTGCTCTTTAGTTTGGATAAGCAATATCTACAGCTCCAAAATAAAATTATTTAAATAATTTAATTTTTGTAGATTTAAAGAATTTAAAGCAAGATACATCTCCAAATACGTTTTTAGCATCTCAAATGTTTTCTTCTCCTTTAGCTTCAATATAAATGGGTATATATAATTTGCGACTTTAATGAATACTTATTTTTATTGAAAAATATAGGCTCTTCACTTATAACTCTAATATTTAGCTTTGTTTCTAATAGAAGTAATTATGTTGCTTTTGTGAAATCTTAGACTCAAATCATAATCTTTAAATTGGATGACTTAATTTAAAACTAATTTTAGATCTAAAATGCATCAAATAAAATAGATTTAGCATGGTATGCATAGTGCTTAGAATATCTAAATATTCCAAACAGTTCTTTTCTATTGATAGGATACACAAATGGATATATCTAATCAATTGATATTTCAAATCTAACAACATCTAACTCATAAAACACATTTTCTAATTCTTCTAAGAGTTATTCTCTTTAAAATTATTTAAGTAAACATTTTTTTTAATTGAATAAAAATTTTAATTAAATAAAAAGAAAATACAAAAATAAATTCAACTTTTTTGTTAATGAGCTTACTCACATAAATATTATAAATAGATAGCAATAACAGCATAGACAGTTCTTACTATGATAGTTAGTAAAACATAATGAGTACAATAAGTACAATAAATTATAATGCTACTAGTTAATTAGGTTAATTATTTTACTAAAAATATAATTTTTTAACAAACAATTCAAGTTAGTAAATAATCCAAGCTAATTATTCTATTCAAATTTAAAATTTTATTTTGGGTACAGATCAGATATTTTCTATTATTTAGAATTAATATTAGTTATACACACCTTTAATAAAAAATAAATGTCCAACCAATATTACTAATAAAAACTTAACACTCATTAATTCTTTTTCATATAAATATTTTGATGGAAAGTAAATTATAAATGGTACATTTAATTTAGAAAAATACAATTTAACAATAAATAACTTCTTTCAAGTTTTTTCATATACTTAAAATTATTAAAAGTATGCTTTGCTTTTCTTTTCAGCTTAAACTTTTACATTTAGTTTATATTGTAAATTAAGTTTAAATTAATCTTAGACTGGTAGTATAACCTTAAAAAAAGACTCGTATGTGCATGCTTTAATTATAAATCTTTCAACTAACAATATTTATTATTAAACATCATATAAGATATAATAATAAGATAGCGATACAATCTCACTCTTAAATTTTAGTATGGATTCCTAATAAAACTTGTTCATAATTACTGAGGATTAAATAGCCTTTATTAAACCATATTTAGATCAATAAAACTAAACTTAAATTTACAAAAAATTCTTCTTATTAAGTTATATATAAAATATCATAAAAGCATTCTCAAATAGATCAGTTTTAAATATAACTTAGTTTGTTTCTCTTAATTTGATACCTTCTATAAACAATTTTGTAATTTAATTTTATTGCAATACTTCAAAAATTAATAATATTTTATCTACTTCTATTATCACTTATAATTAAAATCTCTTAAGTGATGTTTAAATTCAAGTTAAAAAAGCTTTTATTCCTAAATCATCAGATTATAAAGAAACTAATTTACCAAATATTATTAAACTTTAGTATATGAATGATATAAATTTATTGGTATGCTACTTAGGATCAGAAATAAGAATTCTCTATTTAAATGCAATAAATTTTAGTATCTAATATTTAACGAGTTTAAATGATAATAATCTTGTACCAAATAGCTCTATCATCTTTACTAGCACTTAAAATCACTAAATTATAAAATTATAACCAAACTACGAAATATAAATGTAAATAAAATTAATTAATTAATTTTCTTTCAAAATTTATCTTTTAAATATCTAAATTTTATAATTGATATTAAATTCTAATTTTATTTTTAACAAAATTATTTAATAAAATATATTAAAATTTAAAAAAATAGAATAGATATGAATAGTTGTTTGAATAATTAATGTGCTTACTAATATTGTAATTATGATGTAAATATAAATCAAGAAAACAATAGTGATCTATCAAATATTTTCTCAACTAATAGCATATTATAGAGATCTGAATTATTATTAATTTCTAATTATAAATTATCATAACTGAATACTTTACTCTCCTCAGTTAATGTCAACTATAACATTAATATTTAACAAGACACTTAGTTTGAGTGGAGAAGTTGGTATGCTTATTTAAATTAGTAATAAAATTAAAATAAAACAATAAACTTATCCATTTAATCGAGTAATTTCCTCAATTAAAGCTCCTTAACATCTACAAAAGCTGTATTAACCCTAAATGAATCTTTTTATCAACAAAATTTCACATATATCTCTCTAAAAAATGTAAATTTAAACCAAAAATAAAAATAACCTACCATAATAATTAGCGCTTAGTACTTTAAAATTGATGATGTCAATATTTGTTTTGATAAGTAAGTATTTAGCTAAATTTTCAGAAAATTTAACCATTTTTTTAAATATTTAAAAACAGTAAAACAATCAGTAACAGTCTTATCATAGTACCTGAAATATTTTTATAATAAGCTGAATTGAATATATAAAATCTTTTAGTGTAGAACCAAAGCTTTATAAATGTAACAACGCTAATAAATGTTATCTAAAATGATTACTTAATTGTTTTGAAAAACTTAGATTTTGAAGGAAATTACTTTGAAAATACAAACTTCCTCTATTCGACTAATTAAATTAATTTAATCATAGAAAATTCAACATTTAAAAATAATTTATAATTAAACACAGACAGCTCTATTTATATCTCCTAATACTTTTTTATGGCTTAAAATGTAACATTATTCAATATAACATTTAGTCAAAATGTCATCTAAGACTTTACTTTATTTGGTAAATTTAAATAATTATATTTTTTAATTTTTCATCATACTTTAATCCATTAAAAACAAACATTTATTTTATTTTTTTTTAACTTAATATAAAATTATAGGATTAAATTCTTTAAGCATTTAGACATATTGGAATATTACATAAGTTAATTTAGTGAATAATACTTTTTTAATTAGTGATCCATAAATACAAGCTCTTATTATTGATTGTTAACCGATTTCTTAGAGCTAAGGAGGAGCAAATTAATAATTTTATCTGATATCTTCTGTATTTTAAAATACAAAACTCTATAATTGTGACTATATATAATTCTAATTAAATGAATGTGAATCAATGAATACCTATGATAATATAGCTTCCTAAAATATCATTTAAGTTTATTAAATTGCTCTTGATTAGATGTAATAAACATTAATTTCACAAGTTTAAGATATTGATAACTAAATCACTTTTTTATTTTTGATTGGTGCATCACAATTATATATAGATAAGTATAATTGCTTTAATAATTTGGTTGAAAATAATATTTTTGATTAAGCCTGCATTAATGCATAATAATTCGCATAGCTAAACTTTACTTTATCTAATAGTAGTTTTGAAAATAAAAACATTTTGAACGGCTATGTCATATAGATATATTCTAACGAAGACTCAGATATACAATAAATTTATTAACAATAAGTAACTTTAATCAATAATAGTTTTAAAAATATCTTTATAAGTACAGCTAGTTAGCATTAACAGTCTTCTACTATTTATATATATAGCTTTTAATATCTTTATTTAAAGCTTTAAAAGTTTATTTTCTCTGAAATTACATTTTAAACTCCTTAAATAGTTATTTAAAAATAAAGTTCTTGCTTGCTAATTTATGCTCCTTTATCTAATTTAGAAATTTAAGATTCTTAGTTTCTTAATTTAACAACTTAATCTTAATCTGTAAAAATTTTACTTTTCTATATTTTTGAAATAAATTCATTTATATTTAAATAGACTGTAGTTTTTGGAAATTTGAATAAAATTAGCATGAGTAACTGCAACTTTCAAAATAATAACTATCAAAGTTCTAACTTTTAAGGTGGTTTCATAAACTTTGAGACAGATAATCTGAGTGTTATTTCATCTAATTTTACTAAAGGATAAGCCTCTTTTGGAGCAGTTTTCACTATAAGGCCAAGAATTTAATCAGCTAATTACTCGTTTTATTAATGCTAATTTGATTTTTTGATTTCTTAAAATGACGGAGGTGCTATTTATGTAGGTGAAGCTTAAAATTAAACATATGTAAGCGTGAATAATTGTATATTTAAAAATATAATTTCAAAAAGAGGTGGAGCCATATTTATATAATAGGTTTATAATATAAATAAATAAGTGGCTTATCAGGAATCTTATCCTCAATTAAATTTCTAAAATTGTACTTCTTATAATTTATTTTCTTAGGAAGGAGGACTAATCTTTTCATAAAATTCGAATATAACTATTAATTAATTTAGCTCAAGTTTATATAATTTCGCATTACTACTAGATTACAGTAAAATGGTAAGCTATTATATCAGCCAATTTGGTTAGATAAGTTAATTTATAGCATTATAGTCAAGTTTTTTAGTAATAACCCAAATGGACATCAATCAAAATCAAATATTATCTAACAAGAGTAGAAATAAAAATCCTTAAATTTTATTTTTGAGTGGCTAATATAAAAGTAGTATATAAATTCAATAATCGAATTTCTATAACTGTTTTTTGTCTTAAACAAACTTTATAAATATTGGTTAATCAATGCTGTCTTTAATATAATCTAACCTAACAAATATATAGTAAATAAATATTCATTAATATAAATAATTATATTAAATTAATTTTTATTCATAGAATTATCAATCGAGTTAATAGGTAATTACAAACTAATATCTAACAAGATTAAAGCTCTTAGTTTAGTGTTTTAACTCTAACATAATCTACTCTATATCTTGAAAATTCTCTTTTTGCCAACATAAGTTGTTTAAATTAGTTTTGTAATGGAGGAAGTGTGCTTTTGATTAATTCAGGAGGTAAAATTAAAAGTTGTAATTTCACGGATAATTAATGCTATGGAAATGGAGGAGCTATTAATATTTTAAATATAAATTAATAATTGGAAATTGTTAATTCATAATTTTATAATAATATTGCTTAATATGGCTTAGGAGGGGGTTTAGCATTTATTTCTAATTAAGACTAAAATCAAATTATACTTTAAGGTAATATTTTTAAAAATAACACAGCATAGCAAGGAGGAGGAATTTATTTTGAATTTTAATTGATATCGAAAAAAAAATAAAAATTAGCTTCAATATTTTAAACCTCGATTCAATTCAATCTAGCTAAAATAGCAGGTGGAGGAGTTTATTATTAAGGATAGAAACCTTTTTTTGATTCTATCTCAAGCATATCGTCTAATAGTGCAAGTAATATTGATAAAATTAATAATTAAAAAAATAAATTCAATTTTATTTTTATTCAGAAAACTCATTTGGGAAAAACATGTTTTCAATTCCAAAATAAATCAAGTTAAGCAGCGAAGTTCATTCTTTTAAATATATAACTTATTATGATTCAGCTGGCAATATAATCTATAGAATTAATCATTAAGTAAGTGGTAAACCTCTTCCTAGTTTAATATTCTAACTTATTGATGAAGAGGGAAATACAATTGATAGTTCATATGTTACAATAGCTTAAAGTCTGAATTATGATTTAACTTTATCAGTAAAAAAAGCATAAAACTTATCTAGTTCTCCTTTTGCAATTACTAGCTTTTAGCAAGAATTTGAATTTATAGGCTATTATAATGTAAGCAATTTAGTAGTAACTGGTATTCCTGGAAAATCAGTTTTTTTGTCTTTAACTATTGATTTATAGAGCTAAAAATAGAATTATCAAGTTTTTTTAGAAATAAATTTACGTCCTTGTATTAGAGGGGAAATTTATATTGTCTATGAAGATTTGACATAAAACCCTCCAGAAAAGCTTTATTCATGCAATTAATGCGAATATGGAACGTATTTTTTTTTCATTATAAGATAAACAAAAAATTTACATTTTTTATAATTTAAAGGTATTCTTTAGTATATCCAAGTTTAAATAATACTAGCATAGATTGTAAATAATGCAGTGTTCATGCTAATTGCCCAGGAGGTCATATAATTGATGTTAAAAAGGGTTACTGGAGAATAAATGATCAGACAGACGAGATAATAGAATGTATAAATGCCCCATAAAATTGTCTTGGAGGCTAAACTAATTTGATATGTTCACAGGCTCATATAGGACCTCTGTGTGAAAGTTGTGATATAAAAAATAACTATTCTAATACTGGAAACTTTGAATGTGGATCATGTGGCAATAAAATTATTAATTCCTTGAAAATTGTAGGCTTGATGCTGTTTTATGTATAAAAATTTTATAATTATAATTATCAATTTTACTCATTCTAATATAGACACAATTTATAAAGGTTATTAAAGCTCTATTAAACCTAATTTATTTTTTAAAATACAAGATTATAAGTGCGAAATTAAGTGTTGATGGAGTTATAAGCAGATTATTTTATATATTAGATAAAAGAGGTGTTAAAAAATAAGATTTACAATAAAATATATATGAAACTTCAGTCTTATTGAAATTAGTTTTGAATTATTTCTAGATAATTATGGTGTTGTCAACGTTTTAGATTAATATACCAAACCACATTAATGATACTTTAAATATAATTTCAAATCCAACTATTTTAGTATTCTTTTCTTTTGAGTGCTTTTTCTATGAGTTATATCAGAAAACTGGTATTAACATGATCTATATTTAAATTATAATTTCAGTAATTCTTCCTATTACCTGCTTTTTGGTTTTTTTCTTAACAGGTTTTATTAAATACAAAAATAACCCCTCAAAAAAAGTACTCTACATTTATACTTCATTTTTATATTGCTTCTTATACTTTTAGCCTAGCATTTTCAAGAATGCGATCAGTCTAATAAAATGCCGATAAATAGGTAATTTTGTATATTATTTCTTCAAGTAAAAAAAATATTCTAATTATTCTATATAGGATAAATTAAGTACATCTAATTTAACATCCTTTATTAATGCTTAACAAAAGAATATTATTAATGGTCATTAGCTTTAATTTTACCTATAGTTTTAATATTTAGTATATTTATACCATTTCTTATAGCTTTGGTTATCAAATAATCTCAAAAATCAAAAAGAAAATCAAAAACAAAAAAATATATTTTAATGACAAGCGAGTACAGAGACAAATTTTGGTATTGGGAATTCATAAAGATGTATATGAAACTATTTATCATGTGCTGCTTAGTTTTTTATGAGTACAATATTCCTAATAAAGTAAATTTAAAATATTTTATATTTTATTTAAAAAAATAAAAATTAATTAGATTTTGTTCATATTTTTTATCGTTTGCTTGTATGGAATCTTGCTTCTCTTTGTATCTCCGTATAAAACTAAGAGCTATGAAAAATTGGATTTATCATAAACTATAATTATGAGTTTTTCTATTTATTTTGGATTTATTGCTTATCATAATCAACAAAGCTTATTCTGGTGGCTATTTGCAATTATTTCAATAACAATTATAAATTCATTATACATATTATGGTGTTTTAGATTAATTACTTAAGCCTATTTAAAGTAATAGCAGTCAAATATAGAAAGAATTATGATTTTTTTCATTAAATTTACATGCTGCAAAAAATATTTCTTCTCGAAAAAGAAAAAAATTATTTATTTATAAAAGAGATGGGTAAAATCATTTAGATAAGTTATGAGTGAAAAAAATATAATTAATTTGTGGACTGGAAAATTAAAAGTTGATAGATTATAAGCTGCTTCAGTTCTTTTAGGCCAACAATATATTCAAAACTAATAATCTTTAACACCAGTACTAAAAACCAAAGCTCAAAACTCATAAAATATAGAGATGTAAAGAGATCCAATAAGTTTAATTTATAGCCAATAAATAATTGAAAGCTCAATTAATTAAAAAGTATAATTTTTATAAATAAAAAAATATTTATTTAAAATTTATAAATAACAAAAATAGCAAATAGATCAAATAATTAATCAACAGATAAACTCATTTTTAGCCAAAAAAAGCTAACTTTTTAATAGGGTTAAATCAAGCTAATATTATGAAAATTAGAGTTTAAATGATACTTTAGAACCTCAAATTTAATTAGAAAACTCTAATTTTAATTATCAATTATAAAATAACTTTTCACCTAATAACATTAAGATAGAAGATAAAGCTTAGAGTAGCATTTTTGATGACTAAAAAATTGACGAAGAAACTTAACCTAGTTCTGAAAATCAAAAGTTTAATTTAAAATAAACTTAATTTAAAACTTTTTAAAACTTAAATGCTAATTAATAGAAATATTAAGCATCAAATGATAATTGATTATCTAACTAAAATAGTTTAAAATAAAATAATTGATTTTATTTATTTTAATTAATTAAAAATAATAACAAAATGAATAAATTTCTTGTTTGAATTTTAAATATACTTTAATAAATTTTAAATTAAATAATGTAAAATAGTAATTATTTTTATCTTTAATAATTTTAATCAAATCAATTATAGATTTACTTATCTCAATTTATGAAATTTTTTATATAAAAATTAGTACTTACAATTTTATTTGTAATAAAAAAAAACAAAAATGTACCATTGATTTTAAGTTTTTAAAATACAAAATAGAAAAATATATTTTTTACATTATTTTTTATAAATCTCATTCTATATAATTTTATTTTAGATTATTTCATTTTATTTATCTTTTACCAATTATCAGTGATTGCTTAATCTTAGAATTTACTTTTAACCAAAATTATTACAAAAATTTAAAATAGTGATGGTTAATTAAGAAAAAATTTTTATTTTTATTTTTTAATTGATTTATTTATGCATTTATTTAAAAAAATTAAAAGCAAGACATTTTTAAACATAAAACAGTTATAAAAAAAATAAAAATTATAAGTTAGAGGGAGATTGGGGGATTACCATGAAGTAGATTGAGATTCTTAGTTCTTCATATTTATTTCCATAGGATTAGGTAAATAATATCTTTCTACATTTCTTCAATAGTGATGAAATTCTACCTACACCTGAATCTCCCTTTTTTTTTAAATCAGTACATCTATGAGTTGTTTCAAATAATTACTTCTATGGTTAGAAAGTAAATAAAAGCTCACTCTTTCAGTATATATAAGAGTTATTGATTAAAAAATTTTTTTTTAAATGAATTGATATTAATTTTTTATTGATTTAGTATTTTATTATTTTAACTTTTATTTTTTAAATTAATAGCTTCTTTTTTCAAAATTTTAACAATATTGTCAAAAATTTCAAACTTATAAAGCAAATTATTTCTAAAAGTAAAGCAAAACACAGAAAATATACATTTAATTGAAAATTCAATTAAAAACTACATGACTTATTTACCTATTATAAATACAAGATATTTTAAAAATAGTTTTTATATTTTTTCATTTCAAAAACAACCCACACCTTAAATTTTTATTTTACTGTGAAATATAATAAAACTATTGATAGAACTTACAAAAATCTAATTTAAATATTTTTATTTCATTCAAGATATTTAATATATTTTAGATATCTTAAATTTACTTATTTTATTTTGGATAGTTTTGATAATTTTCTCATTCTTATTTTATTGAAAAATTGAAATTCATTAAGAAAAAAAATACATTAAAATTTGAGTATACAATAAAAAAAATTAAATATTTGCTCTAATATTTTTATTTTATCTATTTGAGTTTTATTTTAATAATATATTTTTTTTATTTTAAGTAATACTCTTATTGAATTTTTTTTTTTTTTTAAAGTTAAAAAATAACTATCCAAAATAAAATAAATAAATAAATTTGAGAAATGGTTTTATCTTTTAAAAACGATTTTAAAATATATCAATTTATTGAAAATAAAACTTTAAATTTCTATTGTATATTCTTGACTATATTTTACTTTAAAAATACAAATTTAGGTGAATGGATTGAATTTTTAAAATTTAAAAATTTTAATGCCAATACGTACTTTAAAGTTAAAATTCAATTTTTGGCAGTTTATTAGTTGATAATTTGAAATTTTATTTGTGTATGAAAATTAAAAATATGTTCATGCCTAATCTAAGTTTTATTTTCTTAATTGATTTATTTTTATGATAAAGTTAGGTGATTGAAAAATAAATTTTAATTCGATATTTACATTTCTTAATTTTTATCTTTTAGGAGTTATGAAAAAAAGATTATTGAATTTCTTAATTTAGTAATTAATATTAGTAATTAACAACTTTATAAATCATATACAAAAGCAAAAATTTTATATTTTAAAAAGTATATTAAAAATTTGAGAGTATTTATTATATGTTTATATATTCTTATTTATTATATTATTATTATTAGTTTTATTTTTAAATTAAAATAATTCATACTGCGTTTTCAGATGATGCAAGATTTTTATTTTCAGAGTCTCTCTTCTCAAGTTCTTATTCTTTTGGTATTGCTTCTAATTCTTATTAACGCTTCAAAATATTTTTCTTTAAGTTAAGATTGAAGCCAAACAAAGGAATGACTATGATTTCATTGTATATTAAGACACCAAAAGTTATAACTACATAACCAACAAATTAGCCAACTTTCCACTTATCCCATCCTAATCCAATAGTAATCATCCAGACAAGGAATGGTGAGAGTACTCCCATTAAACTTCTACTCATGGCACTGGCATACTTAGTTACACAGAGACCAAGTCCATTTAATAGCATGATAATGAAAATTGAGAGAATTATCATAATTAAAAGAGTAGGTTAGTCATCTCCTTCCATTGTGAAAACAGTTTTAAAGAAGGTAGGGACACTTTCCATCATTCCATCAGGACAATCCATGTTACTAGGGCATGGTATGTAGGAGAAGATGTTAAGAGCAATCCAAGTGATGAAAATACCCCAGAATCCTTCATAGCCTACAACCTCAAAAGGATTCAAGTGGTATTAGGAAAAGAGTTTTTCTTCTAATACTAATTAGCTTGAAGTGAAAACAAAAGAAAATATAATCAAAATGATGCCGAGAATTAATTAGTTGTTATCTTGACTAGAGTCTGATAAAACGATAGCAGTAACACCAATTACTATAAAACCAGCAACTGTAAGAAAGAGACCAAGGTAATTTTAACGATATAAGACACGCTTTAAGAATAAAACAGAGAAAAGAGCTGTTACCATAATACCTGCACCACGGAACATATAGTAAATAGATAATGGCATCATATTCATAGCAAAGAAACTGACGGTTGATGATAGAAAATCGAAAAGTGTAGGTATAGCATATATGGCTTTGTTTATTTCAAGCTTTAGACCTTTTTCAGCAGCCTACTGAGCTTCTTTTGCGTATTACTCTCTGTATTTTTTCTTGTATCCAATGAACCATAAAAAGCACAAGGCTTCACCTATAAACATAAGCATAGATTGCATAAAAGGGTGATTAAACTATACTCCATTTACGACACTTCTTTATTATTATTTGAAGCACAATCCTGAAGCAATACTGATTAAAAGCAGAGTTAATAGTAGAATATTAACTTAAACAACTGAAAGGTTTGCCATTTATTAAAATAAATTTTTTCTTAGTCAATCAGAGATAAATAAGAAAGGAAAAGTTTTACTTAGCAGAAATTAGTTTTTTTATATTTATTTATTAATTAATTATTGTGGAATATTTAGTAGTATAGTTGTAGTCCTATTTAAGGCTGCAAATTATAGTATGATATAATATATAAATACTTAGACAGCATTCTTAAATTTAATGAAGAGGTTATAGCAGTATGGTTATATTTAATCAGCGGAAATTAAAAGATTCGAATGATTAAAAAATTGATTAGCGCTTTAATTAGTTTTGATAATTTATTTTAGGAGCATAATTATAGTCTAGTTTTTGATTTTCTAGTAAAATCTTACCTAATTAATATCTATTTAATAAGGGATAACAAGCAATTGTTTTTGTTTCCAAAATAAACCAGGTAGTACATTATTATTAGACCTAATTCGTCATTATTTTCTGTTTTGCATACTCCAAAATAATTAATTTGTTCAACTACTAGTGAAAAGTAGTTTTTCTTATGTATGCAAAGTATTTTCATTTTCTTCACATAATTTTTAAAATCAATTCTAAATACAAGCCTGATTGAGTTTATTTAGAATAATTACACATCCAAATGGTATTTGATAAAATTCCATGCTTATTTATGTTAAAACATTTATGAAAACATAAATTGATTTTCAGTTTCTTACAGAGCTTAAGTAAAATTGCCCTATTATTAGAACTAAATTAATTTTTAAAATTTGCCAAGCATTAAATAAATAGAATACAAAGATTATTGAGAAATTATATATAAGTATATATATAAAGTATATATTAATAGTATTGCTTAGTTTTATAATTTTTGTAAAAGATTTAATTAAAACTAAAATTTTTCGTGATTTTATATATGTTTTTTTATTTATCTAGTTTAGTAGAACCATTAAATTAAATTAAATTAATTAGCTTATCATATATTTTTAAAATTCAAGTATTTATGAATACATTTGGTTTAGTTTACAATCATATTTTAGAGCAATTTTTTTTATTCTGTTAAGTAAAATGGATTCATTTAAATTCAATAAGCCATTTTCTCAGTTTCTGTATTGAGGTTTTCCGAGCATGCAGTTACAAATAAGCATTTTCTTGCTGTACTAGGAAGAGGAGATTATTAAGAAGACTATTTTTAATCTGGAATTTTCATTAATATTTTTGCACTTGGAATATTTTTGAAGGAATCTAATCCGCAGAAGGGGATTACTAAAACTTCACAATATATCATTGCTCCCACTGTTAATATAGTATAGCCTGCAAATTAACCGTAATTAAAATCGTCCCAACCTATACTTATAGTAAACATCCATACTATGAATGGGGCCACAGCAGTTACTACAGCTCTTGTTAAACAGCCAGAGTATTTTGTCACAGTTAAACTAAAACCATTGAGCATCATCATAAATATCATGCTCAAAATTATCATTATTATTAATTTAGGTTAATCTGTCCCATTTAAATTAAAAACACTTTCAAAAAATTGAGGAACATCTTCCATTTTGCCACTTGGACATTATTATACATTACTAATGCATGGAATGTTTGAAAATAAAGCTAATCCTAGTAGGGATATTATTATACCCCAAAATCCTTCCCATCCAACTACTTCAAGAGGATGCAAGTAATACTTTTTAAAAAGCAATTCTTCAAATACGAGTTAGCAAGTAGTAGTAAAAAAAGTAACTATAATCAATACAACTCCAACAATAAGATAAGTAGAATCTTAATCTGTGTCAGAAGTTAAAATTGCAGAAATACCTACTGTCAAGAATCCTAAGAAATTCAGTAGCAATCCGACAAAATTATGCTTATAAAGTATTTTTTTTAAGAAGAGAACAGAAAAAATAGCTGTAATTATAATATTTCCTCCACGTATCATGTAATAAAAGGAAAATGGTAGCATTGACATAGCAACTAAAGTAAGAAAAGTACCAAAAAAATCAATAAAAGCTGGAATTGCAAATATTAACTTATTTACATTTTCTATTTTACCCATTTTTTCTATTTTACCCATTTTTTCTATTTCATACTTTTTTTAAGCTTCATATGCCCCTCGATGCCT
This sequence comes from Tetrahymena thermophila SB210, assembly GCF_000189635.1. Lineage (NCBI taxonomy): Eukaryota > Ciliophora > Oligohymenophorea > Hymenostomatida > Tetrahymenidae > Tetrahymena > Tetrahymena thermophila. Next base: position 53,192 of record NW_002476434.1, read on the forward strand.
CCATTTATAAAATAGAAAATTAAAGTAATTTAATGCTTCGCCTATAAACATTATTACTACTTACATGAGGGGATGGTTGTATTAAACTCCATCAACAATGCATCTTTACTAGACTTTTAAAGTCAATGATGATGAAATACTGGTTAAAAGTAGTAAAACCAAATATAAGTTCATTAATAAATTGTTAATTTTTAATTTCTTCTTCATTTTCAAATTATTATAACCTTTGATAAGTCTAACTCTTTCTTGAATGTAGGTGAAATTTCTTCTAGTTATTAGAAGCTAGAAAAGATAATTAATTTAATTAAAGATTTTTATTTTAATGATAATTACTTTTCATCAAAAATTTTGATGATTTATCTTCTCTGTTAAAATCTACAGTAGAAAATATCGATTCAACATATCTGGTAAATAGATGTAGAATAATTGGTATTTTAAATAATTATTTTATATTTAAAACTATTTACTTTTTTAAATGAAATTAGTAACCTCACTAGTTTAATTTATAACCAGATCTCCACTATTACCAAAATTTTAATTAAATTAAATACAAAAGATGTTTTAAAAGCAATTAATTTAGCCTGAAATATTGCTTAAACATAATTAATTTTATTAACAAAATAAGGTAAATTTTAAATAAAAAAATGATTTTTTAAAATTAATTTCGCTATTCAAGTTAAAAGAAAACAAATAAAATATCAGAATTGTAATATGTAAAAATTAATCAAATGAAAGGTATATCAAATTTTTAAATGAATGATTAATTTAATATTTTAGTGGAAATATTAGTAAATTCATTTTAATACATAAATAAATAAAAAAATAATCATATTTACTTTTTTATAACTCAAGAAAACTAAATAATTTTCTTTTTTTTAATGAAAACGATGTTTTAAAAAAATATATTAATGTTTTTAGATTTTATTCTTTCTTTTTATTCATATAGAAATATAATATTTTATACAAATAGAAATTAATGGGAGGGTAGTAAATAGACGCTCGTTTAATACCGAGATCAAACATTTCAAATTAAATAATTAGGAGAATTGCTTGACAGTACAATAAGTAAAAAATAAAAACTCCCTCTAATTCAATTTTATATAATTAAATGAGTGGACTTGAATTAGTGAATAATTGTATAAATTTAAAATTTAAAATAGTTGCTATAAAAGAAAATATTAATTTAAAGGTGACAAATGCTTGTTAGCCAATATATTTGATATTCTTAATACAAAAATATTCAAAATATATAAAGAAAAATTATTTGAGAAGATATTTAAAGGAAAGGAAAATGAAATAAAAACTTTCTAAAAAATAAAGAAAAAGTAAAGAAAGCTTAAAAGTATTTGCAGTTAAATTTGAGTTTCTTTTAAACAGTATATCCAATATATACACTTTAAAATATAATATTTTACTAGGTTTGCTACAAGGTTTGATATTTAACTTTGAAATATTTTTAAATAAATCAAAATTAGAGGAAATTTAAACTAAAGTGTATTTAATTATATTTCACAAAAGTGTTCCTTTCTATAGATGTATAAAGAGTAAGAGATAGTATGACTTTTTTTTATAATCCTTTAAACATATTTTACAAATATGCTTTATTAGTTTTTACCTTTCTTTCCTCTAATAGATATCAATAGAAGAAAAAACCATAGATGCAGTTTTTAAGATAACTTAACTTGTACTTTAATCAATCCATCTTACTTACTTGTTGGTAATAAAGGATAATTAATAAAAATAAGCCAAATTATTTACAGCTTTTTTAGTTTAAATGCTTGCATTTTTGAATATTTTTGGACTCTAAATTCTAATAGTTTCATAGAGATTTATTAATATTGCTTATATTATCGGGTTTAAGATAATAATAAGTTTTTTAGAAATTAAATTTTAAGATTTACTTGTAAGAATGATCTATTATTAGAATAGCTATTTGTATTTTATAGCTTTTAACATCCCAACTGATACTTTTACTTAAAGAGACTTCTAATTAAAGATGAAATATCTTATAAAAGAAATAGGATACCTTATAGAAATAATAATACTACATATTCTAATAATTCTGTTTTAACTTAAGAAAGAATTTTCAAGTTTTATAAAATAGTATTATTATATGATCCTAGGAATTTCAATTTTATATGCTTTAATATTAACTACATTATTAATAAAAAGATACTTCGTTCATAGATAAAATTAAATTTGAGATATTGATTGATCTTTACAAGTAAGACATTTTTCCTTTCTTATTAAAATACAAAGCAGTAGTTAAAAAGAGACCAATCTTTTAAGTTGCTAAACTTGAATTAGCACATTAAAATTTGGATTTTAAGATTAGCTAAATTATTAAAAAATAAAAAATTATTTTTGGTTAATCTGCCATACAGTAATTTAAATATATGTAATATATTTTTTTGTCATTAATTTCATATTATAAATTAACTTTAATAAACTTAGTAAATTATTAATGACAGAAAAGGAATCAAAATTAGATAGATATAAAAAAAATTTATAAAAAAATATAATTTATTTAAGTTAAAGTATTGAGGATTTTGTGATACAAAAAATACAAATGCTGATCTTATCTTTTATCAAAGTATATTAAATTTTTTAAAATGTTGTTAAGAACACATAATTTAAACCCATATAATTTATAAGTGATAATATTTATTTTAAGAAATTTCATTTTTTAGTTAGGATAAATCAATTTTTTTGATTTAAACAATTTAACTAAATATTTTGTTAATAAAAATTTAAATTTAATATTATTTAAAATAATATCAAAAAATTCATTAAGGATATAGCGATTCGAGTGTCGTTAAAGGCATAAACTCTATGGCCGACTTGTCTACAATAAGTACATCTTTTGGTTTTTTAAGAGCAAAACCTTTTTTAAAATAGAATTAATTAATAATAATATGATGAGTTAGTTTATTACCTTGTGGATTACTTTTAAGTGCTACCATATAATATTTTATTTTTTTATCATTACTTTTTTAGCTTTTAACTTTTTTTATTATTTTACATGGAACATATTCGCTTAAAAATTCAGTATAATATTATTTGCATAGTTAATTGAAGTTATTGTCAATTTTTTTAATATAATTTTAAGGCATATTTAATACTCCTTTTTATTTTTACAATTTATAACAATCATCGTAGGTGTATATTATGTTATATATGTATTCCTATTTTAAAATTTTTGTTAATATTAATTTAGAAATTATAAATCATACTTGCTATGGAAGCTAATGTGCTATTTTGAATAAAGATTAATCTAACAGATTCATAATATTTCCTTCGTTTAGGTAAAGCTCAATGTTTGTATTTTCTATATCAAGACACTTTAAGCTGCAATACCCAGCATCTAATTAATTAGAAATTTCTTTTAATATCAAGATTTCTATATTTAGTAAGATCTCTTCTAAAGTATCAAATGGGTTAGCATGGAGGTATAAAACTGTTTTATTAACATATTAACTTTAACTTAAAGTTCTTTACCTATTATGAATTCTTAGTTCTTTTTAAATTCTTTACTTATTCTTTATTTCAAAGAACAAATTTTATTTTGTTAGAATCAGGATATCTTTATATCTAAAGTCTTTTTGCTCTGGGATGTAAGACTTTAAAATATTTGGATATTAGTCTAAATTGCTCCTTGGTGTATAACTATAATAATTGGATTCAGCAGTATATCTCTCAGTACTCTCTCGTCTATTATCGATAAACTTTATTTTGAGTAGTTCTTCTTCATTATTTTTCATTACCTTAAAAACGATCTATTTATTTTGCATTAAAAATGAATATTTTTCTTTTTGTTCAAATTTAAATTTTACCTAAATCTGCTAAAAATAACCATTTAATTATTATGGAATTGAAAAATCTTGCAAATTCAAACTTTGAATTTAATTTGCTTTATTAAAAATAGAATTTTGATAATTAATTAAGTGATGTATCACTGGCAACTTCAGTATTCCATTTATAAATGTCTCTTTTTTAATTTAAGTTTTGGAAACATTTATACTTAGTAAATTTTAATTCTCTCTCATAACAGTTTATAGTGGCTTATACCTATATATTTTATATTAATAAAATTTAACTATTTTAATAAAGATATATTACCCTGGGTTATTTCTTATAACCATTTCAGATAGTTCGTCAAAGGTCTAACGTTTTGAAAGAGACCAATCTTTTTCTAGTAGACAACTATAAACATGAAGTGTACCCTCAGAGCGGTAATTTATCTAAATTAAAAATTGAGAATACTAAGTGTTGCTTAAAAGCGCTTGCAATCTATGATTGACTAGTGACTATAAAATTCTCAAGTTGTCCGAATCTCCTAATATAAAATCTTTACTCTATATTAGATATAAAAATTATATTTAATGTTTGCTAAAAAAAATAAATTACTTTTATTTGTAAATTCTTAACATTCATCAAGAATATGAGCTCATCAGTTATATCGATATTCAACTAAGAATCTTTTACCAAAAGTTAAGCTTTAACTATTGTACTTATTTACCCTGTCATTACATATTCTACCATATCATAAATTTAATTATCAGGTAAGTAAATTAAATATGAGTCATATATATGTTTAACAAATTCCATAACTGAATTTAAACCAATTGATTCTTCATCTAATTATGTTGAATACATTATTCATATACTTAAATTTACTTTATTGAATAAATTACTTTTTTTTACACCTTCAAAGCAAATTAATAAATCAAAAATCAAATCAAGCTTTTCAAGTAATGTGCTATTGCAAAATATAGTCATATCTAGTAGAGCTTCACATAAAGAAAAATGTTTGTTGCTGATTTAGAAGTAACTATTATAAAAAGCCCTCAGTAAATTAGTATTTATGAACAAGCTGTTTGATTAGCCAAAGAATTTAGAAGACTTATCTATCAACTCTTTAAGCTCTTCAAATTTTATGGTTGAATCTTGAAATTTTATTTTTTTGTTTAAAAAATTTTTATTAAAAAATATATTTAATTATTTACTTATTTTCCATGCTTGTTTATATGAAGGATCTATAACAGAATTAGATATCTAGCCAGAGAAAGGTGTATCTGAGATATCTTGCTAAAAAAGGTTTAGGAGAACTCTGTAATCAATACCAAGAGAAGATTCCCCATATAAAATGAAATGATTAATGTGATTAGAGGGATATTCATATTCACCTTGAATTTACTGCAAAGCTGCTACAGCTGAGTTATTTGGTTCATTTGAAACATAGTTTTAATACAATTAGTTTTTAAGCCTATCTGAAAGTAATAAAATAGACAAATCTATTTCAACACAAGTTTCATCTGTTTCAAACAAATTGTTATAAGGATGATTGGGATTTTATTTAAAGTAAAACGATGTTTTTATGACATAATCGTTTATAAATTTAGAAAGGTCAATCGTTGCTTCTAAAATAGGTACTCTTTCATTTAATAAAACTATACTTTTGCTAGCAGAGTCATCTTAGTAAATATACAAATTTAATCTATCATAGCCTTCTATATATATAAATGGGAAGAAGCAGCTAAGAGGCACACTAGTATCAACAATAATTTTAAATTCTTACTTTTAATCCTCTGTATACACTAATTCTAATTGAATTTCTGAGCAATCAGACCAAAACAATCTTAATTGATGGAGATATATAAAGAATTTTTAAATTTAAATCTACTTTAGAGCACTTGGTTTTGAAGAAGGAAAAGGAGAATTGCTTTAAATCCTTGTTGAACCGAATTCTAAATATGATTGAAGTTAGTTATTTTGATAGATAGAATGATGATTATTTTGGTTGAATGCACTGTTATAGTTAGAAATATTATGCATGCTAGAATTATTCGAAGGGGCCTTAGATGTAGGCAATTGTATACCACTTGTATTGTAGTAAGGATTATATAGCTTTGCAGCAATTGTTTTATTTTATAAATTTGTATTATCTTTAAGACGATATCTATTATAGTCTATTTCATCAAATTAATCAGGTATTTCTAAGCTGTCTCTTTGCTTAATCTTAGCTTGAATAAGGGTTCCCTTCTTTCTTTTAGGTCCATTTACTTCATAAATACTCTAAATAATTTATTTAAGTTCAGAAAGTTTTACAGGTTCACATGAAGCAAATTTATTTTTTGCGTGAGTTAAATCGTTCAGTAAGCAGTTTTTTATCAATTAATTTTTATAATAAATTATTAATTCATCTTCAAAATTTACTATAATATTCATGTAAATGCTATGTTTTTATATAATCTTTTGTTATAAATTTAGTACATTTTCTATGAATAAGTTAGGTACTAGAGCAAAATATGCTTTTGTTTAGTTAAATATTTTAATTTATGTAATTTTATTTGCAAAAAAAATATATTTACCATAAAAGTTCAAAACTTATTCTGCCTGTTCTGGATTTCTACATAAAAATAAATCATATTAAGCTGATTCTAGTAGATTATAAGCAATACTAATGATAATATAAGATTAATGACCCTTTTAATTTTCAAAGAAGGTTAATAATTTATAAAAAAATATTTTATTAAATTACTTCAGAACCAAGTGAAGCTTCATAATACAAAATGTCCCAAATTCTGTAAACAGTCTCAGGATGGAAAAGGTCACAAAATGCACTCAAAAAATGATTGTAAAAATAATATTCTACAGGTAGCCCAATTAAATTTAGGTGCTTGAGCAAATCTAAATTCAAATCTCTTAAGAGAACTTTAAGGAGTGTCATATCAGATTTGATTCCAATCATCTTACTGGAAAGCTGTGGTGTATACATTTTAGGCATATATTATTTGTTAGTGCAAGTATCTTTAATTCCAGGTACGTTTTGTTAGTTTATAGGTTGAAATAAATAATATCTTGGAAGTACAAAATACACTAAAGATATTAAAGTCCAAAAAACATCTTCTTCTATTCTTTGCTACTGAATAGCTTCTGATTCTTAGTTTTCTTACTTTTAATTTATATTAATTCAGTTAAAAAAAAACAAATAACATATTTTAAATTAGATAAAAACAATTAAAAAACTTTCAATTATTAAATCTTATATTTTATTCATTTAAAATTATTTTAAAATAATATGTAATTAATTATTTTTAAAAATTTTTAAATGAAATGTAATTTAAATAAAAAATACCTAATTAAAATTAGTTGACAAAGCTAATTAACCCAATTTATCACAAATAGGGATTAAATTAGGAGAATAGACAATAAAATTATCAGATGATGCATCAGCAGAATCTTATTTGCTCATTATAGAACTCCAATAAATATATGCATTCAGAATATTATCAATTTATTTGAATGAAAGTTGAGAAGAAGTTCTTTATACTGCTTTTGAAAAGTAGTTCTTTAAATTTTCTCTCATTTCTTGTTGAATTACTCCAAGGTTTTCGATTGAATTTCTTAAAATTTAATCGTATTGAGATGCTTACTAAAACTTATCTTTTTAGTAAGTCGAAGTGAAAGGATTTACTTCTTGATTGATAGAATAGATTTATTTTATTTTAGAAAAATCATGATTCCCTTTTTGGTAAAGAAATTTTATTTCTTATATTCTCGAAATACTCATCCACATGTTTAATCTTAAATAGTTAGGTAAACCTGAAATATTTTTTGCAATAATTATAAATAATTTGGTTTAAATAATTCAAAAAAAAAACAAATATTTAATACCTTCTTTAAAGAGTTTTTCTAATTTTTATAATGTTTAAGGAGATGCTAACTTTAAGACATTTCTATCAGAATATTATTAGAGCAAAGAAAACAATGTTTATCCTTCCCTAATTTTTTATTTAGAATATATTAAAATAAGAGTATTTAAATTTACTTTTCATCATCTTTTGAAGTATGTTGTGGAATTGAAAGATGACCCTAAAGCTACAAATTTTTAGGGGCTGTTTCTTTTATATTCAAAAGCTCCTCTTCAATGGAAACTACCAACTCTATGTTTCTTTTTAGAAGAGAGTTCGAGATACATATGTTTTTAGACATAAAATAGATTAAATTTTTTTTAATACTAATCATTTCCTCAGCTTCTTTTGATTAACTTTCTTTAGTAACTGCTCGATGTGAATCACTCTTTAATAAGTTGAGCTTATTAAGCACGTTTTTCATAGATTTAACATCTTTTTTAGTCAAAATCGGTAGTTAAACAAAGTTTCCATACAGAGGATCTATAATAGGCATATTCTTATTAATTTATGCTTCAATATCATCGTTAAGATTTTAAGATGTAGAATAAATTGAAGGGGAGAGATAACTCTCTATTTATATTATTGGAATGCTTGAATGAGAATAAAAGGTTGTATCTCTAAAATCGAGATCAACAAATAATACTTTTCCTATTCCTTCATCACTGTATAACTCACTTAATTATTTTGTAATGTAAGCCTTTTCTTGATTATTCACTCCTTAATCTCTGAGCTCTATTTAAATACTATCTGAAGGTTAATATTCTTCTAATATAAGTTTTATTTCGCTTTAACTATTATCACTAGAGTTCACTTAAGAGTTAAATCTATTTTAAAATAATTATTTAGAAGCCAACTACTGTTATTCTAAATCATCATTTTAAAAAGTCCAAACAATTTAAGATTAATCAGATCTAGATTTGATCTTACATTACAATTGGATGTTAAAATATTCTCCATCGCCTTAAGTAGCTTACCACATTCCATTAATAATTCTAAGCTATTCATCATCAGTATTCTTATTAAAAATAATATTTTTAAAGTATAAATTAAAAAAAAAAGAATACCTTTTTTAATTTTATAACTAAAAGTGGCTTAATAAAATTTAAATTTTAGTCTATTTCAATTTACTTCAGAGTTAAATGGATTTCTTTTTTTTACTTTTAAATATTTTGTTATTTTTCTTGAGCTAAAATTCTCCATTAATAGATAAAATTATTTATGAAGTAAGAGTCATAGTTTTCCAATTCTTTAGTGTTTTGAAGTAGGTTTATTCTCCCTATTTAATCTAATTTTTATTTTTTGTTACTCTCCTAAAAGCTATTATTTGTGTATTGTTTATAATAAATTGGGTTTGCTGGTTCTCTCACCGAAGGAGATTATTATATTGTATGTATGTTGGATTCATATTCTTAGCCTTTTTTAGTTGATTATGCTACTGATTGCTACATTTATGTCGATTATATTTATGACTACTAAATTTAAGCTTATTAAATTTATGATTGATAAATTTATTCTTTTTATTTCTTATGATAAGCTTTATCTCTAATCTAATTTGTAAACTTTTTTAAGATGATACTATCAAAATAGTTTAAAAATCTATTTTTTTGGATAAGTACTTTTTAATTTTATTGTGTGTTAATCTAAATTGATTTCTACAAACATTATCTGAACTAATTAAGAAATTATAAAAAATATTATTTTTTTTTATCTAATAAACTAATAATTACTTTTTCTGCAGTTGTTCTACATATTTACTAAGAAACTTTCTATAGACATATCTTAAATCTATCGAATTACTATTTAACTTTCACTATTTAAATTCAAAACAATTTTTACAAATAGAAAATAAAATAAATACAATTATTAATTACTTGAGATCAAAAAATCCCTTAGCATAATACCATCTTCATACAAATCAAAATAAACTATAATTCCTTTTGGTCTTGATTGCAGTGACATTAACATTCTTGCCATTTTTTTATTAACTCCTTTTGTCCAAGCTACTTAATTAGCTTTTTCTTTGGCACTCAAATTTTCATACTGATCCTTTATAATGCAAATTAATTTAGCTTAATAATTAATAGCATAATTTATACCAATGATTGGAGAATAAATGATTTGGGAAACTCTAAAAGACGCTTAATAGGTTTTGTTGTTTCATTATCTTTTATTAATTTGTATTATTTAATTTTGAAATTAAAATTTTAACGTATGTATTTATTTAATTTATATAAATAAATTACTTTTAAGTTAATATAATTTATCATTTTCAAAAAAAATAAGCCTTCTAACAACGCTACCTGATTTTTTACCTATTTTTAAGAATAAATATTAGTCTATAAAATGGTTTTTTATCAAAAAACTAATATATTAGAATTAAACTGCTTTTTAAGCTTTATAAATATAAATAATGTTCTTAAAAAAATAACATGATAGCCTTACCAATCTTTTCCATTTCAAACATTTTTTTTGGTTTCATCAACTAAACTTCTAAATGAGAATTGTTTTAGTTAAAAGAAGTAGTTAGCTGTTTTAACTCTTCATTGCTATATTTTTTTTGTTTTACGCGCTCAATTTCGCTAATAACGTACTAATTGTATTAAGATTATTAACTTTGTTAATCTACAAGTTTCTACTTTTTGATTATGTACAAAGCATTATACAAATAATTAAAGTACTCATTCTAATCTATTCCTTATAGCCACCCATCTTAAACAGATCTATTTTGAATAATACATTCGTTGCCTTACTTGTAAAAACTTTTTGGATCAGCATAAGTAGATGACATTTTTTGTTTTAATGGAATACTATATCTATTTTTTATAATTACTATAAATTTTAAACAAAAAAACTTTTAATTTCAAAATTTTAATTTAGTTAATTTTTGTAATTGCAATCTGAATAAATGCATTTGATTTTGTAAAACAAAGTCAGCTAATTTTTAAGATATTATAGATTTTTTAAAAACTATTATATTGCAATTTTGAATAAGAAAACAATTATTCTATTTAATTGTTATAATTTTAAAACTAAATTTTCATTAACTAAATTTAAATTAAATTTCTATTTTTACTGAATTAATTGATCTATCTTTGCTGCTAATATTGTTTTATTTTTATAGATTTTTGTTAATCATTAATCAATAAATTGCATTATTAGATATTTATCATAAAATATATTTTTATTAATAATTAACACTAAATTTCTGATTAAATATCTTAAATAAGTATAACAATCAATTCTTTAAAAATAAATCAATAATAATTTTTAGGTTAATTAATTAAATCAATCAATTATTTTCACAAATTAATTAACTTTATATAGAATAGCTATTACAATAAAAAAATTAAAGCAATGAGTGATTACGATTATGATTGTGATTAAACATACTAGTATGATGATGATGACGATGATGATGAATATGAATATGATGAAGAAGAAGAGTAAAAAGATATGGATTTTTTTGCAGATATATCAAAAGAATAGGGTATTTAGGAATATTTTTATATAAATCATTACTACTATAAAATATGTTTTTAAAGATTAATAGCTTCTGGCCTGCAAAAATAAAATTTTTTAATGTTAGCAAATGGATACGTTTGTTAAATAAGTTATTGATGATATAGCAAGTATCGCTGAATAAAATGATATTTCTAAAGGGCGTGCATTTATGCTATTAAGCTTTAACTCCTATAATTCTAAAAAATGTGCTGACATTCCTGATGAAATTATGTACGATATTTATTATAGCGAATCTAAAGAGCTAATAGCAGCTAAAAACTCCAAAGTAAAATACCATTCATTATTAATTTGATATTTATGAAATATTAATTTATAGGAATGTTTATTATGCTTTGATGAGTTAACCAATGCAAATAGATATGCTTTATATTGTAATCACTACTTTTGTACAAGTTGCTTCTAGTAATATGTTAAAACTTGCTTTAAAGAGGGGATTGAAATATTATTTAAGAAATGTCCAATGGACGGCTGCAAAGAAAGACTAGGATTTGATGAGTTCAAGAAGTTTTTAAGTAGTGAGTAAGAGTAGAAAGTTATATTTAAATTCATACTGAAAGACATACTACAAAAAAACAAATTAGTAATATTATTCATAAAAGGATTTATTTTATACTTTTATTATTGAAAATACAGATACTTACTTGTCCTCATCCTAATTGTGACTACATTTCGTATAATACATCAAAAAAGCACTTCCTTAATTAGCAATTGAATATAAAATGTTAGTGTGGAGGATATTTCTGCAATTTAGTAATCATTTTATATAATTATAATATGTGTTTGAAATATTGAATTTTTATTTATAGTGTTATGAAGATGCCCATCTACCTTGTACTTGCTAAATGCTTGGAAAATGGATTAAATTAATTACTGGATAGACTGATTCAGGAATGGATTAAATGTGGCTATCCTTAAACACAAAAAAATGCCCAAGATGCTAAGTATTAATTGAGAAAAATAAAGGTTGTATGCATATGCATTGCACTAATTGTAAATTCCATTTTTGTTGGCTTTGTCTAGGTGAGTATGTTAATCATAATGACTTTTACTCCTGCAACAAGTACAAAGAAGAGACAAACTCTAAGCTAACTTAGGATGAAAAGAATCTGAAAAGATATACTTTTTATTCTGATAGATTCAAAGATCACATAGAGGCAGTTAAGTTAACAACAAAAGAAGCTAAAGAAAACATTACTCAATTCAAATTTTAGCTATTAAATTCGATAATTATTGAAGAAAAGTTCTTGGATTTTTATTAAGCTGCTTACGAAGTCTTAATTGGTATAAATATTTATTTGTTAGATATAATTTATAAAAAGCTAACATAAAATAAAATTTAAAAAAAATAGAGGCCAAGAAAGCTACCGCTTATACATATCCTATAGGATATTATATAGAAGATAATAAAATAGAATTTTTTGAATTTTAGCAAGGTTAAGTTGAGTCTTAATTAAATATTTTTGAAGACTTATTAGCTTATAAAAGTTATTTGAGTTTTTCCTCAATTAAAAAGGACATAAATTCTCAATTCACCAAATATAAATAAGATGTTGAATAAAAGACTAACTAAGTACTTGATTATTTAAATAAAATGCTATTAGACTTTAGAAATGGTAAAAAAACTTATCACCAATTATAAAATTTTAACGATTTATATTTTTTAATAATAGAAATGCCTTAAATTTAAAGAGCAAAGTCAAATAGACCAAAAGCTCCTTCCTTACAAAAATAAATATCCAAAACAAAGTAGCAAAAATTCTCTTGTGAAAAATGCAAAATAAAACCTGCTGAAAATGACTTTGGGTTTTGTAAAAAATGTTATGATTCACTACCATAGTAAAGATGATGAATCATTAATTAGAGAATAGAATATTTAACATATTTATTATCTGTTAATTTATTTTTTTAAATAAGTTAATATTTATTATTTGCTAAAATATTTAACTAAAGAAACATATTATAAACTTTCCAATAAATTTGCATATCATAATATATTTACTAATAAAGGCTTAATTTTGAAAAATTATTGAAAATATTATTTTACATTAGCTCTGTAAATTTAATAAATTTTTTTCTATCCTAAGATAAAGCCAAAAAAGACAAGTAACACTAAATATTAATTAAAAAATAATAATCTCTACAAAATAGATAAGTGTATATTATTTAAAAAATCATATTTTTAAAATTTTTAGTTGCTTAAAGAGTTTAAAAGTAATTTAAATAAATAAATAAATATAAATCTTTATTATATCTCATTTCTTTTAATAGAATTTATTATTTTTACTATTTTAAAAATTAACTATTAAACAAATTAATAATTATCCCTGAAAGTATTTTGAAAGAAACTTCATTCTTGTAATTAAATTTGTAAGTTTAATTTTTATTTTATTTCTTTTATAGAGCAATTAATTTAATTTCGTTTTAGTATGACGATTAATATAAATTTATTATTTGATATTTTTTAGGTTACAAATTGTGATCTAAATTTACAAATTTAATTAAATGACATATTATCAGTTATTAATTAATAGATATATTTTGTTGGAAGGTTAAAAAAAATACTTACATCCTTTTAAAAATTAAGTCTGTAAATAAACACATACTTTAATATCTATTTTGATCCAAAATGTTAAGCTGTTTTTTTTTATTGTTTTTACTTTAGTTTATTGATCACAACTTAATTTTATTTAGCTCTTAATAAAAAAATTGATAATTCTTTATAAATAAGGAAAAAATTTGAGTTTGTTTTTGGCTTTTTAATGAGTTTACTTTATATTATATAATAAAATTTAATTAAAAACCCAAAAGCATGATAAAAAATCAATATTAATTTTTAATAATCTATTTTCACATTTTACGCTGCTTTGGATTTAAAAGCTAATTTTTTTATAAATAAATGCCAGACAGACATATTTAGTAAATCAAAAAACATTTTTTATTTTTAAATGAATTGTTACATATTAAATTTTGTCAGAAATTAAATTAATAGAAGTAAAAGTGATTTACATATTTATAGTTACTGAAATAGAATCTTGTTCATTTATTAATAAAAGAATTGAGAAAAATTAGATTTTTTCTATTCTGTTACTGTTCAGAATATTTCTAAATTTAAATAAAAATAATTGACAGTAATAATTGAGTCAATTAAAGCAAAATTGGATATTTGAAATTTAACAACATAATTTTATTAAATTAAATTACTCTAACTCTAATATTCGTTTCTATATATATTTTGTAAAAAAGTTATTTAATTAATTGGTGGGAGTATTAGTGAAAAAATATTAATTTTCACTTGATTATGTCATATATTTTTATTACCACAAATTTGATATATTTGTGGTTTATAATTGTATTATTTGAATTGAATCTTCAGTAAAAAAATAATTAACATTTTGAGCTATCAAACACCTAAAATTAAAAAATAATCAGAAATTCAAAAATTGTAAGGTTTAATTTTTAAATAAGAAAATTAATTTGGGTTATATTATGAAGAAAACGCAAAAATCAAATTGAAAAATTTTTAAACATATTAACAGCTTACAGTTTCTGATAAAAAATCAGAAAATTTTATGAGTTTTCATTTTAAAAATTAAAAATATTGAGGTAAAATAATATCTAAAAAAAAAAAAACACATTTTATTACATTGTTATTTTTTAGGTATTGATCCCTTAAATTTTGCACTAATATTAAAAAGGATACTTCCTAGAAGAAAAAAGTAAATTTATATTGCTAAAAACTATTTACTTAATTACTACAATAATAAGGTCATTTAATAATTTCAAAAAAACTCTTAGAACACATAAATCAGCTTAAGATTTATCTCAAAACAAAAAAAAAGCATTTTGAAATTTATTTATGGTAAATAAAAATAATAAATAATGAAATAGATTTTAAATTATATTTATTACATTTTTTTGTTAATCAAACTCTTAATTCCGACAACATATCTTTATTTTTTATACATTCTTACTAAATTATTTGTAAACAATTTAATCTTATACTTTCAAGCGTTTATTAAACATAGATAAATTTACAAAAGTTTAACATTCAATTTATTAACTGTAAATCTTATTTATTTGAAGTAAAAAATAATAATAATTAGAAGTAAACAAAAAACAAAAAATTAATTAATAATTATTCAAATGAGTTAATATAAAAGACTAGTTTACATTTTATATATTACCATCGTGTCCTATCTTTAGAATATCGCATGCTTGAGTTTAGATTTATCAGAATCGTCTCCTTGCTTCTAAATATAAAGTTTTGGAGGTAAATATTACTAGCTGTTGATGATTTATTTGTTATATAATTATAAAATCTTCATAATTTCATCATTTTTTTTAATCATAATTTAGGAAATTAAGCCTCTGTAACAAGTATTGTATACATAGATGGAACCACTTTAATAAGTGTTAGCGATTCTCAAGGATATAATTATATTTATGATGTTTTTAATGGAGGTATCCAACAAACCACAATAACTGCTAATCCCCCTATCCTTGGATAAATTTTTTATCCAAATTTAATCAGAGCAACCTTAACTTAATAAAGACTTTCTATTGTTGATTTAACTTTGAAATAAGAAATATTAGGCATACAAAATCAAGGTTTTTTTTCTTTAGTAAATAAAATAGCCATTCATTTTCACATTAAAATATAGGATAAAATACAGTCTTTCTTTCATTAATTAGGGTTGATTTAAGTAGGACTAAATAGCAATAATTATAAAGAGATCCATAAAGACCTTCTTCATTAATTATTTTAAATAATAAAAATACATAGACAATACAAATAAAACCTTCTTCTCTAGATAATAATTTCTATCCTTCTACAGATAATTAGGATTATTTAAGTAATTAATTTCTTTAATTATAAAATAATTAAATATGTCTGTGATTAAATTTTAGTTTTCTAAAAAATTAATTAGCCAAAAATTTTGATTTTAATTTATTTTTCAAATCTTACATCTGAAAAAATATTTTATTTGATTTTTAATTTAAATTAATAGTTTAAGTTCAAGGTCTTTCTAAGGGATAACAAGGAATTTTTGGAACAAATTCTTAGAATTCAATTAATTAATATTAAGTTATAGAAGATTATGCAGTTAATCCAAATTAAAATTTCGCTTCGATCATATCTGGAGGAACAGCATCATTAATTATAGCTCTTAATTCTGGTTTTTACTCTAGCATATATTCTTATCTAATCAATTTATCCATATTGAATTAACAAAAACCCTTAGATTATGTATCCCCAATAGTTTTACCTGCATCTGTAAACGCATTTAAGTTAATGAATTCCACTAACTATCTTTTAATTTCTTACGGAGCAGCTACTAATTTTTAGTAAGGATAAGGTTAATAAGGAGGTGGTGGAGGAGGAGGTGGAGCAAATTAAATTAGTTCTCCATTACCTTTATAATAAAATAGTCTATGTGTTTATGATTTTGGAAAAGCCTCAAATTTGGCAGGATCAAGCTATGGAGTAGATACACTATCGATTTTACATAATCCAATAATTTGTAAAAATATGGGTAAAATATATTTTAAACTGAAAATTAAATTAATAAATTTATTCATTTTAATAGATAGATTTATTTTAGAGTATTTAAATATAAAATTAATTAATTAATTTATAAAATAGGCACAAATATTATTATGGGAATATAAAATATCTATATGAATAATAAAAACTATGTGATTTTCTCTTTATAATCCTAATCTATCTTTATTTTTGAAAATAATGATTTAATCAATTCAAAGTTTTCAATTTCAAATAGTAATTTGATTAATGTTTCTTAATAAAATAATGGTAGTATCTTGATTATGTTATAAATCCCTAATACATCTGTTTTAGTTATCGGCACATCATAAGGATTAGTTGAATCTTTTGATATTTAAGATCCTAATTTGATTTCCCAATCTACTTAACAGTAATCTTAAAATATATAAATCTCACCTCTTTATAGTAAAATTGGAATAGGTATTTAATTTATTTGATTCTTTATTGTTATATTAAAAAAATATTAATTTTATTCGTATTAGGAATGAATGGATAAACTATAGGAGATATGTTATTTGATAATGTGTCATAAACTTTAATAGGCATAACAAAACAAGGCTAATAAGGATAATAAAATAATTAATAATATTTTTTTTTTTAGTACAATTTAACAAGTTAATAAAGAGTTTAAAATTTAAATAAAAATTATCAAGGGGGTTAATAAAATTAAATGACTGTAGAATAAACTGTTGTGTTTTCTACTCCCCCTAGTTTTTTAACTTTAACCAGTGTTACAAATTCATATTATCTAAACCCAAGCTAAGGATCAAAATGTCCTCCACAAATCCCTAATCCTGCTCCAAATATTACATCTGTCAAAATCTTATCTTTAAATACTAAAAATCAAGCATATATTTTAGATGTACAAAAAGACAATTTAAACCCTTTACTTATTCCTGGAATGCTTTCTTATACTTCTGAATTGAATAATTAATATGTTGTAACACTTCTTGTGACACAACCATTTTAATTTAGCTAATACTGTATTTCGAATCAAAAATAAAATAGACTACTGTTAAAAGAAAATTAATAATAATATCTTACTTCTTCAGATAATATTCATAAATAAAATAGAATTCTTCAATCTATATAAATAAGCTTAAATATATACATAATAGACTCTAAAGGAGTATCTGTGTTTAAAACAAATAGCAATTTTTACTAATTATCTTCTATTAGTAACGCACCTCTATAATTTGTAAAAGATTCAGTATAAAATATGTTTGTTGTATTTTAGAGCTCAATTATGGTAATAAAACCTGCTCTCAATACTCCCTCTAGCATTCAAAATACAACTATAACTTTATAATAGATTTCTACTTTGACTTAGGTAGCAGATATAGTTTAAATATAAAAAGTTACAATAATTAACCCATTAAATCAAATGTTTATTTAACTAAGTATGAGTGATGGTTCATTAATAACTGTTTTAATTTCATATAGTTAGATATGGTTTTAAAATTAAAATTTAGATCTTTAACTAGCATTATTATTCACCGTAAATAGTTCCTCAAACCCTACAGTTAAATCTCTTTTGACATACAATAATATTTACTACATGTAATCACAAAATATATTAGTAGTATAATATAATAATAATATAGATTACTTATAATACAATATGACTTCTTAATCTTTAAATTAGTTCCTTACTTTATACAATATTTCTGATAGTAATTCTAGATTTATTTCAACATCTTCAGATAACTCTCTTTACTAAATAATGTCAGATGGTTAAATTATTAAGTAATTATCATTCAATAAAATTAATTTTTATTTATTTTTTTATTTATTTATTTATTTATTTATTAAAAATAACAAAAAGGATATATGCTCCTTAATGCTACAATTAAAGCTGTTTTAATACAACCTGCTCGATAAAAACTATGCTTAACACCTTACCTGCAAATAATTTGTAAGATATTTTGCAAAATACCACATCCAATATATTAATTAGATAAGAATAAATATACAACTAGGTGCTTTACTACTCAAATATTATTAATTATATAGCAAACATATAAATAAAAAGATATTTTTATTTTGGAAGTGGCAGTGTTTACAATATTTAGTATATTCATTATGAATAAATAGTCTCCTAACAATACTTAATATAATACAACATAACATTAAGACTCAATATTCACACATTTAACATATCTTTACCATCTAACACTTCAGGATCTTAATAAAATTTACCTCCTATTACTATTTATGGTGATTCTCCATACTTTTTTGATAATTATATTTAAATTTCATTTAGAAATATTTAATGGAAAGTTAATTTTGATAATTATTAAGACCCTACTTAGCCACTATTCTAAATAGCAAATAAAATATGTAGCTTTGAAAGATTTAGCATCTTGACTTACTCTATGTAAATATATTTATTATTAATTGTTAACATACTTAATAATTTTTATTAACTAAATTAGACTTAATACCAAATCTATTATTGATAATTTCAATTAATTCTTGATTTTATAGGGTTCTGCAGCCTATTTTAGAAATATAACTATCTAAAATAAGAATTACAATGGAGCTAATTATTTTATACAGGTCCCTTCAACTGCTTTTAGCCTCACACTTGAAAACATAACTGTTTAAAATTGCAAATTTGAATCAACTGTTTTTGTTTCTGCCTCAAATTAATTAAGTTTAAATGCTACAAATATTAAGTTTTAAAATAATTAGATTACTTTATCTCAAAATAATCCATAATTGAGTACTTTTATTAGTGCATAAAGTATCACTCTTTAAGGATTTTAATTTTAATAAAATGCAATTTAATCAGTAATGCTTTTTGGTAAATTTATTATTATGAATTAAAATATATTTATAATTAAAAATTTTTTTTAGGTAAAACTGACTAATCTTAGTTTTTTGTTGCAAACATAAGCAATAGCTCAATTACATAAAACGCATTTTTTATTTATGAGTATAGTATTAATACCTTGATATTATAGGTTGAGTTTTTGCAAACCATTCTGAGTTCTACTTATGTTAATCTTACATAAATTACAATTTAATAAAATCAAGTATTTTAAAATAATTATGATTAATCTACTTTTAATTAATATCTTTAAGTCGTGAATAATGATCAAGGTCAAGGTTAACAACCACCATTCAATTAGATTAATGATACGTATACTTTTATTAGCACTGTTGTACAGCAACAATACTTTTTCTTTTAAACTAAATACATCTAATAAGTATTCATTCAAAATGCAAATATCTCAGATAATATCAATATAGGGTTTTATTAGAGTTCTTTCCTAAACTTGTTTTAAGCTGACACTTTAAGCTATAAAAATACCTGGCTAAATTAATCATAACCTAATTCTGCATGCATAAAAATTACAGAATACAATAATTTATAGTTTTCATTAACTAAATCTAAATTAGAAAATTTATATATTTAAAATGATTATCTAATTTATCTAAAGACTTCTTAACTTTTATCCTAAAATTAATAATAAATTTCTCATTTTAAAATTGATGGACTGAGTATAAAGAACATTAAAATAGCAACTCTTATAGAGTATAATTAGGCTTCAATTATATTTTTTAATAGTTTGTAAAATACTCAGATATCTCTGAATAATTTAAATGTAGCAAACATCTTGTTACAAACACCTTTAAATGTTTTTTATGACATGGCTTCTACTTTGAGCTTGCTCGCTCCTTTTTCATAGGCATCATTAACTAATTCACAATTTCTGAATTTCTATACTTAGAGTATTAAGGTAAAGCTTAAATATTATTTTTTTTAAAAAGAATAAATTTACTTAAATTTTTATTAGACCCTCAAAATTAAAAAAAATGTATTTTTTGAAAAAAAAATTTAAAAATTAAATTTAGTCAATTATGATAAGGGTGCTAATATTTTATTAATTTACTAATATATATTTCAAAACAATTTAAAATTAATATAATTTAATATAATAGGAAGTACTATATATGAATGTTTAAAATTTAACAATGGATACTAATCATTTCGAAAATAACTAATTTTAAACAAATGCTCCTTTACTAGGAACAAATGGAGGTTTTATGTTAATTTAGTCTTAAAATTTAAATATGACCAATAATTCTTTTTATAGAGGCACAAGCTATAATGGAGCAGCAATATCTCTCACTCCATCTTCATCAAACTCTAATTTTAATTTTAAAAGTTGTTCCTTTTCAAATATGATAAGTTAATAATATGGTGGAGCAGTTTACATAAATAATCCTCCTGCGAATACTACTTTTTCTTTCATCTAATGCTAATTTACATCTCTATTAGCTAGGGAAGGAGGATCAATC
Organism: Tetrahymena thermophila SB210; assembly: GCF_000189635.1. NCBI lineage: Eukaryota > Ciliophora > Oligohymenophorea > Hymenostomatida > Tetrahymenidae > Tetrahymena > Tetrahymena thermophila. The sequence goes on from NW_002476434.1 coordinate 74,282, forward strand.
TATTCTTATTATTTTATAAATAAAGGATTAAATAATAAAATTCCATAAATTCCTAATATTATTATAGCTTCCCCTTCATTAAATTAAACATTTGCCAGTAATTAAGGTAGCTTTTTTTCATTCTATAATATGAATGTTAGCTTAAGTGATGCTTTATTAGATATTAATAATCCTTAAAAGCAAATCAATATTTAATAATAAAGTTTATTTTAGCAGTTAAGTTAATTTTAAAGTATAGGAAGCTTATTTTCAGTTATAAATTCAATTTTTACTTTAACCAATTCTTAATTAACTTAAATATTCTCTAAATCAAACCAACAATAACCTTCCATCTTATATTTGCAATAATAATCATAAGGATATATGAATAATGTTAACATTACTAAAGGAAGCTTTTCTGATGGAGGAGCTTTATTAGTTGATACTTAGAGCTAGATCTTAATAAATTTTGTTAACATAAGCTAATTGAGGTAACTTATTTTTAAATTGAAAGTATATTTATTTTTTATCATAAATTTTTAATAGCTATTAACAAACAAATTCACTTAGATAAATTTAGCAGACTAACACATCTAGTGCTTAACTTACTTATAGTTAATATTAATCATAAACCCTAAGTACATTTATAATACGAGGATCTTCTTCATTTAAAATTTATTCACTAACAATGAACTAAAATTAATGTAGTAACTTATTTTGTGTTGGAGGTGCTCTATCTCTAATTTAATCAACTGGATTAATAGATTAATCAAATTTTATAGACAACGCTTCTATGAACAATGGAGGAGCAGTATCTTTAATAAATGAAATGAATTAAATTAATATTACAAATTCACTATTTTAAAACAATACATCCAAATAAGAAGGAGGAGGTCTTTTCGTTTATCAGAATGTTGATCTAATTTAAGCAAACTAGAAAATTCAAATATATAAATCACGATTCTTAAATAATAATGCCACCTAAGGAGGTGGCATCTACTTAAATTCATTTTCACTTAGCAATAATATATAAGCTATTAACTGGATTTAAATTTCAAACTCTGTAATCATGAATAATTCTGCAAGCTTTCTAGGTGGAGGTATATAATATACAGGTTTTGATCCATAAATAGCATCATCCACAAGAATTTCTTCTAACACAGCAGGTAAATATTATTATTAAAATTTATTCTTAAAATAATTTATTAACAATATTTTAAGGTTAAAAATATGGTAGCAACCTGTTTTCTAGGCCTTTTAAGCTAAGCTTTAATTAGAATTTAACATAGTAAAGCAATAAAAATAATATAAAATATTAAATAAAGTATGACTAGAATTTAGGAATAGAAAGGTTGTAAATAAAAAATTAGGTGAGTGGAAGTTAACTTCCTAGCTTAATTTTTTAACTAGTTGATGAAAATAACTAAATAATTGATAGTTCATACTAGTAAGTTATTGGTTCTTAAATTTATGCTTAAGTTCAGCCCTATGGCAATATCAATGATTAAAATGCATTCTAAATATCTAGCAGTTATTAAAAAATTATTTTTTCTGATTACTTCAATCTGACTGATTTAACTATTACAGGAATTCCCAATTCATATATAAGCATTTAATTATCATCACCATTTATAAATAATCCTAACTATCCAGAAAATAATTACTATTTCATAATTGATATTCATTTTAGAGAATGCATTTAAGGAGAGGTCTATAAAAAAGGCTAAGTCATTTATCATGATAAGTTATTTTAAATATATGAATGCTCAGTATGCCCTAAAGGATAGTAATTAATTCTCATATTTATAAAATTCATTTTACTTATTATTTTAAATTAAGGTATTCTCTAATTCAGCCAAATTTTAAAGAACCCGTATTTGAGTGTCAAAAATGTGTTTAAAATAGTGATTGCTTAGGAGGAGATGTAATAAACGTTAATGAAGGGTTTTGGAGAGAGAATAATTAAACAGATTTAATATTAGATTGTATAAATATGAAAAGCAATTGCTTAGGAGGTACTTAAAATTTTACATGTAATGCTGGTCATATAGGTCCTCTCTGTGAATCTTGTGATATATAAAATGGATACTCTCGTTAGGGTGATTTCTAATGCTCAAAGTGTGGAGATATTGTCAACAATACATTTAAAGTGTTAGGTTTAGTTGTTTTATATGTAAGATTTTTGTAAATTAGACTTTAAAAAATAATAATTTAAAATTTATTTCAATTAGATTGTATGCGCTAAACTAAGTGTTGATGGAGTACTAGAAAGGATTATGTTTATCATCAAAAGGAAAGATTAAATCTAGTAGGAAACTGGAACTAATCATTAATTTATAAAAAAAACTATTAAGAGAGAAGAAGCAAATGCATCGATTTTGCTCAAACTCATTATCAATTACTTTTAAGTTATCATGGTTATAACAACTTTTTAGATTAATTTTCCAAATGTTTTTAATAGTTCAATAAATGTGATAGCAAATCCAACTATTCAAGTTTTATATTCTTTTGAATGTTTTTTCCACGAAATTTCAGTTGAAACTGGAATAAATATTATATATATACAATTTGCTGCTTCAACGTGCTTACCTATTTGCTGTGCATTAGTTTTTATTATCACTGGTTTAATAAAATACAGAAAAAATTTATTTTTAAAAAGATTTTACATTTCTACTTCATTGATTTACTGCTTGATGTATTTCTAGCCAAGTCTTTATAAAGATGCTATTAGTATTTTAAGCTGTCGCCAGATAGGTATATTTGTTAAATCTAATTTCAAGTTTAAATTTTGTTTATTTTATGATTAGGAAACAATAGGTATATATAATATAATGTGTTGTACACATGCTATACGGATGAGCATATTTAATGGTCATTATCTTTGATATTGCCAATATTACTGATCATCACTCTCATAATACCAGGATTTATGATGTATAAAGTTTATAAATCAAAAGACTCCATACTTTAAAGGAAAAATTATATGTTTATAATTGGAGAATATGAAATGAATGATAAAAGAAAAGTTTGGTACTGGGAATTTATAAAAATGTATATGAAACTTATAATTATGTCTATTCTTATAATATATGAATATTCTATCCCAAACAAAGTAATTTATTTTTTAAGTTATTATTTTTCAAATTTAAATAAAAATCTATTTTTAAATTAATAGATCTTATTTACTCTTCTAGTAGTTGCTCTGTATGGATTTTTCTTGGTTAAAGTCCATCCTTATTCAGAATAGCTTTATAATAAGATAGATATCTATTCAACATTTGTATTAACAGCTTCTATTTACTTAGCTTTCATTGCTTATGAAAATAAAGATAATTCTATTTGGTTACTTAGTTCAATAATTATTATTGGAATAATAAACACTACCTTTTTAATTTGGTGTTTTAAGAAGCTAGCTTATGCTTATATTCCTATAGTTTAAAAGACATACTTCTAATTTAAGTTCGTTTGTTTCAAATTCTCTCCATTTTAATGTTTTTATACTAAAAAAACAGCTAGAATTTATAAATTTCAAAAGGTAGTAAAGTTAATATAAAACGAGCTCAAAAAAAGAAATATAATAAATACATGGACAGGCAAGATTAAAGTGCCTTTAGAGAACATCATAGATTTGATTGTTTAGGGTAGAGAGTAAATGAAAAGTGGTTCAAAAATAAATATAAATAGTTCTATGAAAATAAGAAGTTAAAATTATATTACTTCTCAAAACTAAATTAATTTTTCAGGTATGAATTAAATAAATCAAGAGGATAAAATATAAAAACATGCAAAAATGGAAGATGATCAAATAAAAACCCCTTAACAAGTAATTTTTTTAGAATTTTATTTAGTTTTTTTACTTAAAATTTTAAATTATATATAGGAATCTGTTAACCTTGAATTTCCTAGCGAAAATATTATAGCTTTCTAAAATTTAATTCACTCACCAAATTAAATGGTCGCCTAATAAATTCCTTAAAGCTTCTTGTAAAATGAGAGTTTAAAAGCAAATATAAATAGGTTAAAAAGCACTTCAATCATTTAAGATTTAAGTACAAATAGAAATCTTCTCGAATTAGCTCCTGTTTCAAATCGTTTTGAAGATAATTTTGGAACTTATAAATAATTATAGTCACCTACGAGTCCAGTATCTAACATATATGATAATTTAATAAATCTAAAAATATTAACTCATTAGGAAATTCTTTCCCCTAGTGATTAAATAAATACTGAAGGCAGGTAAATATAGAAAGAAGAAATTTAGGGAACTGTTCAAAATTAGATTATATCAGAATCCCCTAATGATTCTGAAAGTGATACAACAAATAATTAAATTCCAATAGAACATTTAAATAACACAAATGAAAATAATAATTTACACATATAATAGCTGAATTAAAATGCTATATTCTAAGAATTATAAAGTAATATTTAGAATAAAAGCGATGTTGAGAATTAGATAATCATAAAGAGTTAAAGTAGTGAAGATATAAAATATCATACTGAAAGCGAAGATGATTTAAAATCTAACAATAAATATTAGAGTATTTAAAATTATAATAAAGAAGTTGTACTTCAAAAGCTGAATAAGAATATTCTAAATGTGGATAATGAAAGCAAAGGATAAAGTAGCAATCAAACTTAAAACTAAAAAATGGAAGACAGTGAGAATTTTTTGAATTTTGGCTAAGATAAATTGATCGTTATTAATAAAAGTAACTATGATTTTCAGTCATTAAAAGAAAAGTACTCCTTGAATAGTTGAATAATTTAAAATAATATTTTTAAGTATATAAACCCTAAATCCTTATTAATTAATATAACTAAAATTTTAATAAAAACCAGAAAAAAAATAATTTTTATATTAATATATTTAAATAAAATTTAATATATAAAAATATTATTAAATAAATTACAATATATTTTTATAATATTACTTCTATCCTACTACCAAAATTTTTATCTTCCTCATTAACAAATAATCTAAAATTAATAGATTATAAAAATATATTTCTAAAAGATTCAAATTTGAAAAATTTTTAATATATTTATTTAATAAATTTTATTATTTTAAATTCTTAATACATTATAACCTGTCCTAGAAAGGCTTCTGTTTTCTAGTAAGAACTCATTTTTATGAACTTACTTTAGATTATTTAATAAAGTGATAATTCAAAGTTATGATAAAAAATCAATAATTAATTTTTAATAGACTATTTTTATATTATTTTACACTGATATCAACTAAAATGCTTAATTTTAATAAATAAATGTCAGATATACTTTGTAAATAAAAATACATTTTTATTTTTAAATGAATTTTTTCAAATTAAATGAAGCCAAATAGAAAAGTTATAGAAAAAATAAATATTTAATTACTAATAAATAATGAATTATAATTTTCTTATTTAATTGATAAAATATTATAGAAAAATATAATTTTTTCTACATTGTTACTGTTCATATCATTTTAAAATTAAAAAAAATAGGCATAAATATACTATTCAAAAAAGCAAAATAGGATATTTGAAATTTTATAACATATTTTTAAAATTAATTTGCTATAATCTTTTTTTTAATTGCAATTTAGAAAAAGTTATTTAATTTACTGATTCAGTATTATGGAGAGAAATTTTAAATTTTATTTAATTATCTGGCATATTTTTATTACCATAAATTTTAGCTATTTTTGTTTATAATCGCATTATTAGAATTTAATCCCCATCAAAAAATTAATTGATCATTGAATTTATCAAACATCTAAAATTATAAACAGCATAAGAAATTCAAAAAAAAGTTCAGCCTAATTAATAATTATGTAATTTAACATGCGTTTTATCATGAAGAAAGTGTAATATCAAATTAAAATTTGAAAAAATATATTAATAGTTTACAGCTTTTAAAAAAAATCCCAAAATATTATAGTTTTCATTTTAAAAGATAAAAATATTAAGGTAAAATAAAATCTAACAAAAAAAACCTATTATTAACACATTTTATTACATATTTATTTATTAACTATTGTTACTGACCTAAATTTTGTACCAATATAAAAAATTACACATTTTTAAATTCATATTACTAAAAATAATATACTTAATGACCACAATAATATTGCGATTATTCCTTCTACTGAATATTACTACAATTATGATTAGAGATAAGATAGTCTTAATAGATTAATTATTGTCAATAATTGCATAAATAGCTCTTTGAATACAAAAATAATTTAAATTTATTCCAAAACAATAGAAATAAATAAAATATTTTGAAATTTAAGATATCTAAAAATAATAAAGAAGAAATAATTTTAAATTAGGTTAATTGCATTTTTTTGTTTTTTAAAATTCTTTATCCCTCTATCAAATTTTATTTTTCTAGAGTTCTGAATGAAGTAGTGGTAAAAAATACAATCTTGTACTTTCAAGTGCTTATTAAAAATAATTAAAATAAATAGCAAAAATTTAATCTTTAAATTACTCACTGTATACTATATTTATTTGAAGTAAAAAAACTATGATAATTAAAAGTAAACAAAAAGTTAATTAATAACTTCAAATGAGATAGCTTTTTAGATTAGTATACATTTTGTATATAGCCACCATGTCCTAAATTTAAAGCATTACATGCTTGAGTTTAGATTTATTCGAGTCGTCTTCTTGCTTCTAAATATAAAATTTAGGAGGTAAATATTTTAATCTACTGATTTTTTATCATAAAAAAGTTTCATATATCCATCATTGTTTTGAATTATAATATAGGAAATTAAGTTTCTATAACAAGCATTGTATACATAGATGGTACCACTTTAATTAGTGTTAGTGATTCTCAAGGGTATAGTTACTTTTACGATATTTTTAATGGAGGTATTTATCTGACCACAACAACTGCTAATGCGCCTATCCTTGGATAAATTTTTTATCCAAATTTTATCAGAGCAACCTTAACTTAAAAAAAGCTTTCTATTGTAGATTTAATTTAGAAATAAGAGATTTTAGGAATACAGAATAAAGGTTTTTTTTATTTAGAAAGTAAGATAATCATTAAATTTGATATATAAATATAGGATAAAATACAATGTTTCTGTCATTAATTAGTGCTGATTTAAGTAGAACTAAATAAGAATAATTATAAAGAGGATCATAAAGTTCTTCTTCATTAATTATTATAAATAATAAAATTACATAGACAATACAAATAAAACCTTCTTCTCTAGATAATAATTTCTATCCTCCTTCAGATAATTATGACTATTTAAGTAATAAATTTCTTTAATTTAAAAATTAAATAGATTGATGATTAAATTTTAGTTTTCTCAAAAATTAATAAACTAAAAATAAGATTTCGTTTATTTATTTTACTATAGCTTAGCATTCAATAAAAATATTTTATTTAATTTTAAACTTAAATTTAAATTTATAGTTTAAGTACAAGGTCTTTCAGCATAATAACAAGGAATTTTTGGAGCACTTTCTTAGAATTCTATTAATTAATATTAAATTATTGAAGATTATTAAGTCAATCCCAATTAAAATTTCTCTCAGATCATACATGGAGGAAGGGCATCATTAATTATAGCTCTTAATTCTGGTTTTTACTCTAGCATATATTCTTATCTAATCAATTTATCCATATTGAATTAACAAAAGCCCTTAGATTATGTATCCCCAATAGTTTTACCTGCATCTGTAAACGCATTTTAATTAATGAATTCCACTAACTATCTTTTAATTTCATATGGAGCAGCTACTAATTTTTAGTAGGTTTAAGTATAATTATAAGCATTTGCATAAACATTAAAATAAGGTTAAGGTTAAGGATAAGGTTAAAAAGGAGGAGGAGTAGGTGGCGGTAGTATAGTAACTTAAGTTAGTTCTCCATTACCTTTGTATTAAAATAGTTTATGTGTTTATGATTTTGGAAAAGTCACAAATTTGGCAGGATCGAGCTATGGAGTTGATACATTATCTGTTTTAAGTACTCCAATAGTTTGTAAAGATATGGGTAAAATATATTTTAAATAGAAAATTAAATTATTAAATTTATATATTATAATCAATTTATGAGTATTAAATATAAAATTAATTAATTAAATTCTAAAATAGGTACAAACAATATACTGAGCATATAAAATATCTATATGGATAATAAAAATTATGTGATTTTCTCTTTAGAATCCTAATCTATAATTATTTTTGAAAATAATGATTTGATTAATTCAAAATTTTCAATTTCAATTGCTAATATGATTAATGTTTCTTAATAAAATAATGGTAGTATCTTGATTATGCTATTAATTCCTAATACATCTGTTTTAATAATTGGCACATCATAAGGATTAGTTGCATCTTATGATATTTAAGATCCTAACTTGATTTCCCAATCTACTTAACAGCAATCTTAAAATAAATAAATCTCACCTCTTTTTAGTAAAATTGGAATAGGTATAAAATAATTTTATTTTTTATTGTTAATTTAATTAAAATACTAATTTATTCGTATTAGGGCTGAATGGATAAACTATAGGAGATTTGTTGTTTGATAATGTTTCGTAAACTTTAATAGGTATATCCAAACAAGGCTAGTAAGGATAATAAAATAACCAAACATATTTTTTTTAGTATAATTTAACTAGTTAATAAAGAGTTTTAAATTTAACTCAAAATTATGGTTAATAAAATTAAACGACTGTAGAATAAACAGTTGTGTTTTCTACACCTCCTAGTTTTTTAACTTTAACCAGTGTTACAAATTAATATTATCTAAACCCAACCATCGGATAAAACTGTCCTTCACAAATCCCTACTCCTGCTCCAAATATTACATCTGTCAAAATCTTATCTTTAAATACTCAAACCAAAACATTTAATTTAGATGTACAAAAAGATAATTTAAACCCTTTACTTATTCCTGGAATGCTTTCTTATACTTCTGAATTGAATAATTAATATGCAGTAATACTTCTTGTGACGCAACCATTTAAATTTAGCTAATACTGTATTTCAAATTAAAAATTAAGCAGACTACTATTAATAGAAAATGAGTAATAATATTTTACTCCTTCAGTTCATAGTCATAAATAAAATAGAATTCTTTAATCTACTATATAAATAAGCTTAAATTTATACATAATAGACTCTAAAGGAGTATCCGTGTTTAAAACAAATAGCAATTTTTACTAGCTCTCTTCTATTATTAACGCACCTCTATAATTTGTAAAAGATTCAGTATAAAATATGTTTGTTGTATTTTAGAGCTCAATTATGATAATAAAACCTGCTCTCAATACTCCCTCTAGCATTCAAAATACGACTATAACTTTACAATAAATTTCTGCTTTAACTTAGGTAGCAGATATAGTTTAAATATAAAAAGTTACAATAATAAATCCATTAAATCAAATGTTTATTTAACTAAGTATGAGCGATGGTTCATTAATAACATTTTTAATTTCATATAGTTAGATTTGGTTTTAAAACAAAAATTTAGATCTTTAACTAGCATTATTATTCACTGTAAATAGCTCCTCAAACCCTACAGTTAAATCTCTTTTGACATACAATAATATTTACTATATGCAATCACAAAATATATTAGTAGTATAATATAATAATAATATAGATTACTTATAATACAATATGAATTCTCAATCTTTAAATTAGTTCCTTACTTTATACAATATTTCTGATAGTAATTCTAGATTTATTTCAACTTCTTCAGATAATTCACTTTACTAAATAATGTCAGATGGTTAAGTTATAAAGTAATTATTTTTCAATAAAATTAATTTTTATTTATTTATTAATTAAAAATAACAAAAAGGATATATGCTCCTTAATGCTACAATTAAAGCTGTTTTAATACAACCTGCTCAATAAAAACTATGCTTAACACCTTACCTGCAAATAATTTGTAAGATATTTTGCAAAATACCACATCAAATGTATTAATTAGACAAGAATAAATATACAACTAAGTGCTTTACTACTCAAATATTATTAATTATATATCAAACATAGAAATAAAAAGATATTTTTATTTTGGAAGTGGCAGTGTTTACAATATTAAATATATTCATTATGAATAAATAGCCTCCTAATAATACTTAATATAAAACAACATAACATTAAGACTCAATATTCACACTTTTAACATATCTTTACAATCTAACACTTCAGGATCTTACTAAAATTTACCTCCTACTACTATTTATGGTGATTCTCCAAATTTATTTGATAATTATTTTCAAGTTTCTTTTAAAAATATTTTATGGAAGGTAAATTTTGATAATTATTAAGATCCTACTAAACCACTATTCTAAATAGCAAATAATATATGTGTTTTTGAAAGATTTAGCGTTTTGACATACTCCACGTAAATATATTTACTATTTATTTTTAAGGTATTTAATAATTTTTATTTACTAAAATAGATTAAATACAAAAAATATTAATGACAATTTCATTTAATTCTTGATTTTATAAGGTTCTGCAGCCTATTTTAGAAATATAACTATCTAAAATAAGAATTACAATGGAGCTAATTATTATATACAGGTCCCTTCAACTGCTTTTAGTCTCACACTTGAAAACATAACTGTTTAAAATTGCAAATTTGAATCAACTGTTTTTGTTTCTGCCTCAAATTAATTAAGTTTAAATGCTACAAATATTTAATTTTAAAATAATTAGATCACTTTATCTCAAAATAATCCATAATTGAGTACTTTCATCAGTGCATAAAGTATTACTCTTTAAGGATTTTAATTTTAATAAAATGCAATTTAATCAGTAATGCTTTTTGGTAAATTTATTATTATGAATTAAAAAATATTTATATTGATAAATTTATATTAGGTAAAACTGACTAGTCTTAGTTTTTTGTTGCAAACATAAGCAATAGCTCAATTACATAAAACGCATTTTTTATTTATGAGTATAGTATTAATACCTTGATATTATAGGTTGAGTTTTTGCAAACCATTCTGAGTTCTACTTATGTTAATCTTACATAAATTACAATTCAATAAAATCAAGTATTTTAAAATAATTATGATTAATCTACTTTTAATTAATATCTTTAAGTCGTGAATAATAATCAAGGTCAAGGTTAAAAACCACCTTTCAATTAGATTAATGATACGAATACTTTTATTAGCACTGCTGTACAGCAACAATACTTTTTCTTTTAAACTAAATACATCTAATAAGTATTCATTCAAAATGCAAATATCTCAGATAATATCAATATAGGGTTTTATTAGAGTTCTTTCCTAAACTTGTTTTAAGCTGACACTTTAAGCTATAAAAATACCTGGTTAAATTAATCATAACCTAATTCTGCATGCATAAAAATTACAGAATACAATAATTTATAGTTTTCATTAACTAAATCTACATTAGAAAATTTATATATTTAAAATGATTATCTAATTTATCTAAAGACTTCTTAACTTCTATCATCAAATTAATAATAAGTTTCTCAGTTTACAATTGATGGACTGAGTATAAAGAACATTAAAGTAGCAACTCTTATAGAGTATAATTAGGCTTCAATTATATTTTTTAATAGTTTGTAAAATACTCAGATATCTCTGAATAATTTAAATGTAGCAAACATCTTGTTAAAAACACCTTTAAATGTTTTTAATGATATGGCTTCTACTTTGAGCTTGCTGGCTCCTTTTTCATAAGCATCATTAACTAATTCATAATTTCTGAATTTCTATACTTAGAGTAAAAAGGTAAAGCTAAATAATATTAGTTAAATTTATTGGAGATCCCTCATAATTAAAAATTTTGTTTTTTTCAATTGAAAAATTTTTTTCTTCAATCATTTCTTAAAAGGGGGTTACAAATTTTCATATTTATTGAGTAAAATATTTTTTAAAACAATTTAAAATTAATACAATATAATAGGAAGTACTATATATGAATGTTTAAAATTTAAAAATGGACACGAATCACTTTGAAAATAATTAATTTTAAACAAATGCTCCTTTACTAGGAACTAATGGAGGCTTTATGTTAATTTAGTCTTAAAATTTAAATATGACCAATAATTCTTTTTATAGAGGCACAAGCTACAATGGAGCAGCGATATCTCTCATTCCATCAACATCAAACTCTAATTTTACTTTTAAAAGTTGTTCATTTTCTAATATGATAAGTTAATAATATGGTGGAGCAGTTTACATAAATAATCCTCCTGCAAATACAACTTTTTCTTTCATCTAATGCTAATTCACATCATTATTAGCTAGTGAAGGAGGATCAATTTACTCTTATTATTTTATAGATAAAGGATTAAATAATAATAGCTCATAAATCCCTAATATCATTATATATTCCCTGACTATTAATTAAACATTTGCTAGCAATTAAGGTAGTTTTTTTTCATTCTACAATATGAATGTTAGCTTAAGTGACGTTTTATTAGATATAAATAACCCTTAAAAGCAAATTAATATTTAATAGTTAAGTTTATTCTAACAGTTAAGTTAATTTTAAAGTATTGGAAGCTTATTTTCAGTTATAAATTCAATCTTTACTTTAACTAATTCTTAATTGAATTAAATATTAACTAAATCAAACCAATAATAATCCTCTATCATTAATTTATAATAACAATCCTAAGGATATATGAAAAACGTTAACATTACGTAAGGAAGCTTTTCTAATGGAGGAGCTTTATTAGTTGATACATAGAGCTAAATCGAAATAGATTTTGTTAATATAAGCTAATTGAGGTAACTTCTTTTTAAATTGAGAGTATTTTTTTATTTTTTATCATAAATTTTTAATAGCTACTAACAATCAAATTCACTTAGATAAATTTAGCAGACTAACACATCTAGTGTTTAACTTACTTATAGTTAATATCAATAATAAACCCTAAGTACTTTTATAATACGAGGATCTTCTTAGTTTAAAATTTATTAATTAACTATGAACTAAAACTAATGTAGTAACTTATTTTGTGTTGGAGGTGCTCTATCTCTAATTTAATCTACTGGTTAAATGGATTAATCAAATTTTATAGACAACATTTCTACGAACAACGGAGGAGCAGTATCTATAATAAATGAAATTAGTTAAATCAATATTACTAGCTCACTATTTTAAAACAATACATCCAAATAAGAAGGAGGAGGTCTTTTTGTTTATCAGAATGTTGATCTAATTTAAACTAACTAGAAAATTCTAATATATAAATCGCGATTTTTAAATAATAATGCCACGCTAGGTGGTGGCATATACTTAAACTCATTTTCGCTAAGCAATAATATATAAGCAACTAACTGGATTTAAATTTCAAACTCAGTAATCATGAATAATTCTGCTAGTTTTCTAGGTGGAGGTATATAATATACAGGATTTGATCCACAAATATCTTCCTCAACAAGAATATCTTCGAACACAGCAGGTAAATATTGTTATTATTAAAATTTATTTTTAAAATAATTTATAATCAACTTATTTAAGGTTAAAAATATGGTAGCAACCTGTTTTCTAGACCTTTTAAGCTACGCTTTAATTAGAATTTAACATAGTAAAGCAATAAAAATAATATAAAATATTAAATAAAGTATGACTAGAATTTAGGAATAGAAAGGTTATAAATCAAATAGTAGGTGAGTGGTGGTTAACTTCCTGACTTAATTTTCGAATTAATTGATGAAAATAACTAGATAATTGATGGTTCATACTAATAAATTATAAATTCTTAAATTTATGCTTTAGTTCAGCCTTATGGTAATATCAATAATTAAAATGCATTCTAAATATCTAGCAGTTATTAAAAAATTATTTTTTCTGATTACTTCAATCTGACTGATTTAACTATTACAGGAGTTCCTAATTCATATATAAGCATTTAGTTATCATCGCCATTTATAAATAATCCAAATTATCCAGAAAATAATTACTATTACATAATTGATATTCATTTAAGAGAATGCATTAAAGGAGAAGTGTATAAAAAAGGCTAAGTCATTTATCATGATCAGATATTTTAAATATATCAATGCTCAGTATGCCCTAAAGGATAGTAATTAATTCAAATATTTGCAAAATTCATTTTACTTATTATTTTAAATTAAGGTATTCTCTAATTCACCCAGATATGAAAGAACCCATATTTGAGTGTCAAAAATGTGTTTAAAATAGTGATTGCTTAGGAGGAGATGTAATAAACGTTAATGAAGGGTTTTGGAGAGAGAATAATTAAACAGATTAAATATTAGATTGTATAAATAAGTAAAGCAATTGCTTAGGAGGTACTTAAAATTTTACATGTAATGTTGGTCATATAGGTCCTCTCTGTGAATCTTGTGATATATAAAATGGATACTCTCGTTAGGGTGATTTCTAATGCTCAAAGTGTGGAGATATTGTCAACAATACATTTAAAGTGTTAGGTTTGGTTGTTTTATATGTAAGATTTTAGTAAATTAGATTTATAATAAAAATTATTAAAACTCATATTAAATAGATTATATGCGCTAAGCTAAGTGTTGATGGAGTACTACAAAGGATTATGTTTATCATCAAAAGGAAAGATTAAATATAATAAGAAACTGGAACTAATCAATTGTTTATAAAAAAAACTATTAAGAGAGAAGAAGCAAATGCATCCATTTTGCTCAAACTCATTATCAATTACTTTTAAGTTATCATGGTTATAACAACTTTTTAGATTAATGTTCCAAATGTTTTTAATAGTTCAATAAATGTGATAGCAAATCCAACTATTCAAGTTTTATATTCTTTTGAGTGTTTTTTCCACTAAATTTCAGTTAAAACTGGAATAAATATTATATATATACAATTTGCTGCTTCAACGTGCTTACCTATTTGCTGTGCATTAGTTTTTATTATCACTGGTTTGATAAAATACAGAAAAAATTTATTTTTAAAAAGATTTTACATTTCTACTTCATTGATTTACTGCTTGATGTATTTCTAGCCAAGTCTTTATAAAGATGCTATTAGTATTTTAAGCTGTCGCCAGATAGGTATATTTGTTAAATCTAATTTCAAGTTTAAATTTTGTTTATTTTATGATTAGGAAACAATAGGTATATATAATATAATGTGTTGTACACATGCTATACGGATGAGCATATTTAATGGTCATTATCTTTGATATTGCCAATATTACTGATCATCACTCTCATAATACCAGGATTTATGATGTATAAAGTTTACAAATCAAAAGACTCCATACTTTAAAGGAAAAATTATATGTTTATAATTGGAGAATATGAAATGAATGATAAAAGAAAAGTTTGGTACTGGGAATTTATAAAAATGTATATGAAACTTATAATTATGTCTATTCTTATCATATATGAATACTCTATCCCAAACAAAGTAATTTATTTTTTAAGTTATTATTTTTCAAATTTAAATAAAAATCTATTTTTAAATTAATAGATCTTATTTACTCTTCTAGTAGTTGCTCTGTATGGATTTTTCTTGGTTAAAGTCCATCCTTATTCAGAATAGCTATATAATAAGATTGATATTTATTCAACTTTTGTGTTAACTGCTTCTATTTACTTAGCTTTCATTACTTATGAAAATAAAGATAATTATTATTGGTCACTTTGTTCAATAATTATTATAGGAATAATAAATACGGCCTTTTTAATTTGGTGTTTTAAAAAGCTAGCTTATGCTTATATTCCTATAGTTTAAAAGACATACTTCTAATTTAAGTTCCTTTGTTTCAAATTATCTCCATTTTAATGTTTTTATACTAAAAAAACAGCTAGAATTTATAAATTTCAAAGGGTAGTAACGTTAGTTTTAAACGAACTCAAAAAAAGAAATATAATAAATGCATGGACAGGAAAAATTAAAGTTCCTTTAGAGAATATCATAGATTTGATTGTTTAGGGTAGAGAGTAAATGAAAAATGGTTCAAAATTAAATATAAATAGTTCTATAAAAATTAGAAGCTAAAATTATGTTGTTTCTAATAATGAAATTAATTTATTTAGTAAAAATTAAATAAATAATGAAGATTAAATATAAAAACATGAAAAAGTAGATAAATAAATAAAATTCCCTAAAATACAGGTTATTTTTTTTTAATTTAATTTAGTTTTTTTTACTTATAATTTTAAATTATATTTAGGAATCTGTTAACCTTGAATTTCCTAGCGAAAATATTATAGCTTTTTAAAATTAAAATTATTCAACAAGCTAAATGGCTGCTTAATAAATTCCTTAAAGCTTTTTTTAAAATGAAAGTGCTAAAGCATATATAAATAGGTTAAAAAGCACTTCAATCATTTAAGATTTTGGCACAAATAGAAATCTTCTTCTCGAATTAGCACCTCTTTCAAGTCGTTTTGAAGATAATTTTGGAACTTATAAAAATTAATAATCACCACTTATGTCTACAATATCTAACATAAATGATAATTTAACAAACTTAAAATTGTTAAGTCATAAAGAAATTCTATCCCCTAAAGATTAAACCAATATTGATAGTATGTAGATATAGAAGGATGAAATTTTGGAACCTAATAAAAATCAGATTATATTAGAAACTCCGAAAGAGTCTGAAAATGATACAACAGATAGCTAAATACCAATAGAACATTTAAATAAAGCAAATGAAAATAATAATTTACACTTATAAAAACTGAGTAGAAGTTTGATATTCCAAGAAATATAGAGTGATATTTAGAAGAAAAGTAATGTTATTAATTAGAATATTATATAGAGCTAGATTAATGAAGATATAAAATATCATACTGAAAATGATGATAATTTAAAATCTAACAATAATTATTTGAGAATTTAAAATTATAATAAAAAAGTATAACACTTAAAGCAGAGTAGGAATATTGTAAATGAAGATAGTAAAATCAAAGAATAAAATAATAATCAAGTTTAAAACTAAAAATTGGAAGACAGTAAAAATTATCTAAATTTCTATTAAGAAAATTTGATCGTTTCTAATAAAAGTAACTATTATTGTAAGTCATAAAAAGAAAAGTAATAATTGAATAGTTGAATAATATAAAATAAAATTTTTAAGGAAATAAGTACTAATGCCTCATTAGCTAACAATAAGGTTAATTTTTTAATCAAAACCTTAATCATAAAGAAATATTATTTAATAGATTTTGGCAAGACGAACCAACTTTTGAATATAAAATCCACTTTTCACTCATTTTTAAAGCAAAACCATTAGAAGTTTCTGAAAAATGGAGGATGGAGATTGATATCAATATGGGTTTACATATATTATATAATTTGTCTCTGTTTTTGTTTTTTATTTGTTAAATTTATTATTTCTAAGAAACTTTTTATTCGCACAATTGATCAAAATAATAAGGTTTTTCATTTAACATTACAAAAATATATTCAGTAATTAAATATTAATTTAATATTTTACAATTGTTCTTTGATATTACTTAATAATAAAAAATAGATTTTCATTTTTGTGCAAAATTTATTATTTTTTAAACCAAAAATTTAATATTTAAAACATCAACAAATAAATTTATCTATAAAATTAAATGTTAAACAAATTAGTTAAAAAATATTTTCTAAAACATAAAATTAAAATTAATGTTGTGTAAATATTAATAAAAATATATTTCTTATTATTTAATTTTTAGCAAATTTAAAGATTTAATATTTATTCAGACTCTCTATAAAACCCAGTCTTTAAAAGTAACTTTGAATTCTTCTATTTCTGGCTCAAGCCATATTCCATGCCACATATTTTCCCTATAAACTACAGTTTTATCTTTAGATGGTGATTACTTTTAAAGTTATTCTGCTAAGCGAGGATCACAAAGTTTATCTTTACCTCCCATAAATAACAAAAATGGAACTTTAATTTTATCATATTATTTCTCAGCAATCATTTATGCTTCTGTTAAATGCTTAAGAGATCCTATAAATGTGTTTCCTTTGTAATAAAGATCATCTTGATTATGTAAATATTCATTTACAGTCATGTTACGATAAACTGGATAACCTTTTCTTGGTTCGATTTATTTTTCTGGTTTTATTGAACCAAATATTCTTAATTTTAATTTAAATTCCTTAGCGTATAGAGGATGGTCTTTAATAGCAGGAGCAAACAAAATCATTCCTTTTATTTTATTTTAGCATTCTTTATTGAGAGTGAGCTAGAAAGATGTCAATCCTCCAAGACTTAGTCCTGATACGAAAATTGGGTATTTACCTTAATTTTAATCAGAAATAAACTTAAAGTATTGAATTGCATCTTTCATATGAGAATCTAAGGGAGGTACATAGCCTCTTAGGCCCTAACTTTTTCCAAATCCTCTATAATCATATCCTACAACTTCAATACCATGCTAAGCAAGATATTCAGCTATATGCGCTGACTAACCAATATGAGAATTATACCCATGGAAAAATATACAAATAGCCTTTTTTTCAATATTTTCTCTTACAGGATACCTGTATGTGTTCAATTTATTTTTTTTCTACTCAGAAAATTAAACTGAGTAAAATTCAATATCATTTTCTATTGGGTATTTGCTATTTCCTAAAGGGTTTGGAAGTCTTTCAGTAGGTTCAAGTTTTAAAGTATCTTAATATTAATTTTCTTAATCTTATGTTAACTTTTCAGGAAATACTGTTCTCCAAATAGAAGGTTCACTTAATCCACAAAGAGATCCAAGTAATCTTAGCATTTACTTATAAATTGTTTCTTTCTTATTATTTATTTTAATATAAATTATTTATCATTTATAAATTTGAAATTCTAAACTATATTTAAAAAGAAAATTAAAGATTGTTTTGTTTTTTCTTTATGGTATAGTGAAACTTTTCTGTTAAATTCACTTGTTTTAATTTTCAAGACAGGATATAAATTAACTTATCTTAATTTTTTTTGTATAATCAAATGAATAGAAATAGATACAAATTCATTTGGCAATTATTCTTTCTTGAATCAAGAAGTTATTCTGATAAAAGACAATAAAATTTGATTGTCTATTGCATTTAAATAAAATTAACTTTATAATTTATTTAAATTTGATCATTTAAAAGTTAAAATATTTCATTAATTAAAATATATAATTTTTTTTATTTTTTGATGAGATTATTAGTAAAAAAAATATTTTATTTAATTTAATTTGTTCAATAATAGTTTTCTCTAAAAATAATTAATATCATTTTAATATAACAATAAATTATTAAAAATATTTCAAAAACCATATTTTTAAACAAACAATTAAAAAATTATTCATTTTATTTAAACTGAAATAAAATTTTTAAAAATATAAAATAAATTTTATTCATTTTTAATAATGTTTGCTTAATGAAATTTATGTCTTGAAAAAATTTAAAATTTCTAAATATAAATATAAGTGAATTATTTGTAAAATATAAAAAAAATAATTTATTATTTTTAATTATTTAAAATATTATTTTTTTTGAGTTTAATTAAAAAAAATATTAGAATACAAACCAAAATTTTTATAAGGTGTGCAAAATAATTAATTTGTTTTTTATTTACATTAGATAAATTAAATTCATGCATACTCAACCTTTTAATTACTGTATTCGCTTATGAAATCTGAATAACGCAAATTTAAATCTGTTCATTCAAGAACTATTTAATAACTTCTAAAAGCATTCATTTAGTTTTTTATTTTTTGATGTTCATATTAATATTATTATGTTTATTAATAGCATACATTTTATTCTTATTCATAGATGATTAATATATCTGGAATAAATTTTTATCCATTTATTTTGAACTAACAAATTAATTGTGACATTTCTTTATTCAAAAAAATTAATTATAAAATACTTTCTAAAAAGATATTGAATTTTTTAATTTTTTTATTACCAAGTATTTAAAACAATAACACTTAGAAAAATTATATTTTTAAAACATATATTAAAAATATATTAGTATCTTATGAGTGATTTAGAAAGATTTTAATTATAAAAGAATAAAATTGTATTTTTTTGATCCCTTTTAATTAATTGGTTTACTTTACTTTAAAATTTATTTCAAAGAAAATATAAATTACTTAATATTGAAATTTTTAGAGGTAAGAGTATAATCTAAAAATATGTAACCTAAGATTAATTAATATTTATATTAAAAAACATACATTTATTATAATTTTAAAATAATCACTCATTAAAACCAAATTGTAGCTTTAAATTAGAATCATTTCAAGCTAGTCAAAACATATATTAAGAAATATTTAAATGAGTTGACATTAATATTTTTACTTAATAAAACATGCTAAATCAATATGAAAGATTAATTTTATGAAAATCTTATGCTGACTATAAATAAAACATGAATTTTAATTAATTTTACATTTAATTATTAATTAAATAACTTTTTTTTATACTGTTTGTTTAGGGACTAATATTTAATTTACTTTTTTAATTAAAATTATAAGTTACTCAATATAAATTTATGTTTGATCACTTTTTAAGAAAATATAAAAGATTAATTTTATTACAATTAAATATGGATAACAAATCAAATATGAATTAATTTTGCTAAATAAATAATTAAATTTAAATGATTAATTAATAGAAGTTATTTTAAATTATGATTACTAATATTTTGATTTACATTTTAAAAAAAAACTGAGTAAATCTCCTTTTCTTTCTTTATTTTTAATTAGGATTTTTAATTTTTTATTGGATTGTATTTTAGTTTACACTATTTTGAGATTATGTTTTTTATGAATTGTTTATTGATCTTATATAAGCCAAGAATATGCAATCTAAATTTAATATATATTGACGAAATTAAATTAATATATATTATCTCATGAATATGAGTTGAAACTTATAACGCAAATAAAATTAATTTGTTACTGTAAACAAAATAGCAAAAATTTTCTTTTGCTACATTCAAAATAAGTAAATAAATAAATTTGTGATTTCCTTAAATTATTAAATAGTTTTTAATTTTTTTGGCAAGTAAAATAAAATTTTTATGTAAATTAAATTTTTTACTCAAGTATTTTGTGGTTAAAAACATATCTCTTTTGCTAAAGCAAAAATATGTGACAAGTTATTTAAAATAATTAAATATATCTTCTAAAATACAATTAGTGTAAATCGCCATAGCCAATTTTTTAGTGCTTCCACAGAATTAGAAAATATTGAAATACTTAGCTTGTTTTTAAAAATTTGTTACAATCTTTTTCGTAATCTAAAAAATATTTGTTTGAAATATAATCAAGTTTGTTTGTTTTATTTTTTCTCTTTCTTAAATTTTCTTTGAAATTTAGATCTATTATTTTTTAATCAATGTTACTTATTGTATTATTTTTCTTTTACTTAACAATCATTGTTCATTATTAATATTTTTCAAATAAGGAAAATATCAAATATACAATAAATTTTACAATATTCCCCTCCCAAAATTAATTATTCAGTTTATTTTTCTATCAATTAAATAAAGACTATGATGAAAGTGAGAAAGTTAAATTATGCGATAATCAAGTAATAAGATAATTTTGAGTTAAATTCATGAAGAGAATGTAGAATTTTATAAAAATACTATTTATTCTTATTTTAAAAATGAAGCTAAATACTTTTAACATACGTATAAAGTTTGTAAAGTAAATATTATTTTACATTTAAATAATATTTAAATTAATTAATTTAGTACTAACACATATTACATTGCTTATTTTATATTGTTTTTACTGTCCTAGATCTTTTATCAATTAAAAAGAATGTGTGTACTAAATTAAAGCTTCATTCGCATTATCCTGATATTAAAAATTCATTTCTTTTAGATTATCACCACAAACTTGGCTTAAATTAATTATTTTTAAAAGTTATTTCACTCTATTGCGTAAATCTTATAGAAAAATAAGCAGAGCTTATAAAAATGCTCTAAAATATTTTTTTATGAAAACTTTAAAATTTAATTTAAATTCTTCATATGAGATGTTATGGATATTTTTGGGTTCATCTTATAAAATGCTTCTTACTTAAATATATTTAATTTCTTGATCATTTTTGTATTTCGGATTTTAAATGATGTAATTAAAATGAAAATATATAAGTGTTTACTAAATGAACATAGCTATAATAGCAAAATTTTTTAGTTTCTTCATCTTAATTAAGATTTCTTAATAATATTCTTTCAAGAAGTAATAAATTTCAATACTAATTAGAAAACAATAATAAGTAAAAAAAAATACAAGCAAAATAAATATACATATGAGATAAATATTAAGATCAATATTAGTTCTCTACGCTATTCTAAAATTCTTTATTTTATAAATCAATTGCTTTCGATTAGACCTATAAGAGTCATCTGCATGCTTTTAAATCCAAAATATAGGAGGTAGCAATTATGATATTATTTGGAAAATCTACTTTTAATTCACAATCAATACTATGATTTATCATCCATAATTTTTAATCTTAATACAGGAAATCAAGCATCAGTAACAAGTATTGTATACATACAGGGTACAACTTTAGTTAGTGTAAGCGATTAATAGGGATATAGCTATATATATGATATTTTTGATGGTACCATTCATCAAACTTCAACCACTGCTAATCCTCCAATCTTGGGATAAATCTTTTATCCCAATTTATTACAAGCTACCTTGTCTCAACAAAGATTTTCTGTGGTTGATTTGCTTTAGAAGTAAGAGATAGTTGGGATATAAAGTCTAGGTTTTTTTTATTGAAAGATAAATAATAATTAATATTTTTATAAAATTATAGATCAAGGCATAAGTTATTTGTCACTGATAGTAGCAGATATCAGCAAAACTAAACAAGAATAATTATCAAGAGGTTCTCAAAAATAGTCTTCTCTAATAGTATTAAATAATAGAAAAACATAAACAATATAAATTAAACCTTCTTCGCTGGATAATAATTTTTATCCTTCTACTGATAACTTTGATTACTTAAGTAATAAATTAAAATAAATTTTATATTATGAAGTAAAATAAGAATAACTAAAATAATTTATATACTAAATAAATTTTAGAAGATAAACAATTCTTTTTTACTTATCTTCCTTATAAATATTTTAGTTTACTTTATTTTTTTAAATAAATAGTTCAAGTGAAAGGTCTTGGTAATGGTCAATAAGGAATTTTTGGTATGAATAATTAGAATTAAAATTAATATCAACTTATAGAAGATTTTGTAGTTAATCCAAATTCAAAATTTCCCACTATACCAGCAGGAGGTAGGAATTCATTGTTGATTGCTATTAACTCTGGTTAATTTAATAGTGTCTACTCCTACTTAATTAATTTATCAATATTGGATTAATAAAAGCCTGTTGATTTCATATCACCAATAATTCTACCAGCTACTGTAAATTCATTTAAAAAAATGAACTCAACTAATTATCTATTGATTTCTTATGGAGCTCCAACTAAATTTTAAGGAGGCGGTGGAGGTGGTGGTGGTGGTGGAGGAAATCAATTCACTTCCCCTTTACCATTGCAATAAAATAGTCTATGTGCTTATGATTTTGGAAATGCTCAGAATCTTTTGGGAACAAGCTATGGAGTTGATACTCTTTCTATTTTACTCAATCCAATAATTTGCATAAACATGGGTAATAAATTATAAATTAAAAAATTAAATATTTAGAAGAAAATATTTATTAGATTGCTATTTAATTTAACTATTGATCTATTTATTTAATAACTTAATAATTTCTACAATTTAAAAAATAGGAACAAATCAAATTATGGCAATATAAAGTGTATTTATGAATAATAAAAATTATGTAGTTTTCTCATTATTATCCTCATAAATCTTTATTTTTGAAAATACTGATTTAATCAACTCAAAATTTTCTATTTTAACAAGCAATTTAATTAATTTCCAATCTTAAATTAATGGTTTTATTTCAATAATGTTATAAATTCCAAATACATCAATTCTAATTATTGGTACAACTTAAGGATAAGTGGCTTCTCTTGATATTTCAAACCCTACCTTCATTTCTTTAACCACCTAACAGCAATCTTAAACCTTACAAATAACACCATTATTTAGTAAAATTGGGATAGGTATATTTTTTAATTTAGTTATATGATCATTTAAAATTTAATATAAAACTTAAATTAGGCTCAAATGGATTTAGTATTGGTGATATAATGCTTGATAGTTAAACCTAAACTGTTATAGGTATAACTAAAAATTCACTTGGATAAGGGATGTAATAATTTGGTCAATAATAGTTATTGTTTTAGTATAATTTAGCAAGTCAATAAAGAGTATTAAATTCTACACGCTCTTATTAGGGATAATAACCTGGTGGTGGTGGTGGCCCAGGTCCAGGTTAATAAGGATAAATTACTATAGAGCAAACAGTTGTATTTTCAACACCTAGCTTTTTAACTTTAACAAGTGTAACAAAACAATACTATCCAATTCCTAGCGGTTAAACAAAGTGTCCACAACAAACTCCTAATCCTGCTCCAACACTGACCCCTGTTAAAACTTTATCTTTAGCTACTCAAACTTAGTTAATTCCTTTAGATGTTTAAACAGATAATTTAAACCCTTTGCTCATTCCTGGAATGCTTTCGTATACTTCTGAGTTAAATGATAAATATGTAGTATTACTTCTTGTTACTTAACCATTTTAATTTAGCTAATACTGCATTTAAAACCAAAAATTTAATAGACTACTATAAACAGAAAATGAATAATAATATTTTAGTTCAGAGAGCAATATTAATTAACAAAACAGAATTTTATAATCGTCTTAAATTAGCTTAAATATATACATAATTAACTCTTTAGGAGTATCTGTTTGTAAAACAAGTAGCAATTTTTACTAATTATCATCTATTAGCTAAGCACCATTTTAATTTATTAAAGATTCTGTATAAAATATGTTTATAGTATTTTAGAACTCCATAATGATAATCAAACCCTCTGTTAACACACCTTCAAGTTTCCAAACTACAACCATTACTTTATAAAATATTTCTACTCTAGCTTCACTAGCAGATGTAGTTTAAATTTTAAAAATTACAATCCTAAACCCAATAAATCAGATATTTATTTAACTAATTATGAGTGATGGCTCATATATAACAGTGATAATTTCATACAATTAATAATGGGTTTAAAACTAGAATTAAGATCTATAACTTACATTAATAAATACTATAAATAATACCTCAAATCCACAAATAAAATCACTTCTGACATTCAATACTATTTACTATATGTAATCATAAAATATACTCGCTGTATAATATAATACTAATACAGATTTGATATAGTATAATATGACAACTAATTCTCTAAATCTGTAACTCACATTATACAACATTTCTGATAGTAACACAAGATTTTTTTCAATTACTTCTGATAACTCCCTCTATCAACTCATGCTAGATGGAGAAATAAAGAGGTATATTAATAAATTTATTTTTCTTTGTTATTATTTATAAATTTATTTATTTCACATTTAAAAAGGATATACGCTCCTTAATGCTACAATTAAAGTTGCATCAATATATAGTGTTCAATTAAGACTTTGCTTAACACATAAGCTTCGAATAGCTTACAAGATATTTTACAAAAAACAACATCAAATATATTACTTAGATAAGAATAAATATATAATCAAGTATTAGATTACTAAAATTTTATCACTAAAGTTGCGAACATTTAAATAAAAAGATATTTTTATTTTGGTAGTGATAGTGTTTACAATATTTAATATATCCATTATAAGTAAATTGTCTCATAACAATATTTGACATAAAACAACATATCAATGAGGTTAAGCTTTCACACATTTAATACTTCTTTACCAACTAATACCTCTGGAGGTTATTAGAATTTGCCTCCACTTAAAATTTATGGTGATTCTCCATTTTCATTTGATAATTACATTTAAGTATCGTTTCGCAATATATTATGGAATGTGAATATAGATAATTATATTGACTAAACTTAGCCACTAATTTAAATATAAAATAATATATCGTTCTTTGAAAGATTCAACATTTTGACCTATTCAATGTAAATAATATTTTTATTTTCTTTTATTATTTAAATAATTTTATTTATTTATTTAAAATAAAGCAAAAATCCAAATAGTATTTTAGATAACTTTAACTAATTCTAAATTTAATCTGGCTCCTCAGCTACTTTTAGAAATATGACTATTCAAAATAAGAATTACTAAAGTGCAAACTATTTTATACAAGTTCCTTCAACTATTTTTAATCTCACTCTTGAAAATATTATTGTTCAAAATTGTAAATTTGAATCAACTGTCTTTGTTTCTGCTTCAAATTAACTTTTCCTAAATGCTACAAATATTTAATTTAACAATAATATAATAACTTTATCTCAAAGTAATCAACTATTAAGTACTTTCATGAGTGCACAAAGTATAGCTCTTTAAGGATTTTAGTTTTAGCAAAATTCTGTTTAATAAATCACATTATTTGGTAAATTTATTTCTAAACTTAAAAAAATAATTGAATATTAAAATAAATTTAATAAAACATAAAAAATAAATCTAGGTAAGACATACTAATCTCAATATTTTGTTGCAAATATTTCAAATATTCTGATAGCTCAAAATGCTTTTTTTATTAGCGACTAAAGCTTTAACATTTTAATTTTAAATGTTCAATTTTTATAAGCTATTGAGAGTTAGACTTATGCCAACTTTACAAGAATTATTATATCATAAAACCGTATTTTTAGTCAAGCATATAATCCATCAATTTTTAATTAATACTTAACAGAAATAAATAATAATCAAAATTAGTAACTTCCTGATAATTAAATAAATGATATGAATACATTTATAAGTCCTAAAGCTTAGTCATAGTACTTTTTCTTTTGCACATAATACATTCAATCAATTTATGTTCAAAATGTTAATATAACTGATAATAAGAATATAGGTTTTTACTAGAGCTCTTACCTTAACTTATTTTAAGCTGACTTACTAAATTATAAAAATATTTAATTAAATCAATCTGAAACTAATTCTGCATGCATTAAAATTACAGAGTTTAATACTTTATCCTTTTAATTGACTAATTCCTTATTAGAAAATTTAAGTATTTAAAATGATTATCTGATTTATATCAAAACATCTTAATTTAATTCTTTAGATTAATAATAAATTTCTACTTTTAAAATTGATGGATTGATTATAAAGAATATAAAAATATCTACATCTAGTGAATACAACTAAGCGTCTATACTTTTTTTAAATAGTTTATTATAAAATAAAGTATTCATTAATAATTTAAACGTAGCAAATGTCTTGATTTAAACTCCCTTATAGGTATTTTATGACATGGCCTCTACTTTGACCTTACTCATGCCTTTTTCATCAGCATAATTAACAAATTCAAATTTCCTCAATTTCTACACATAGAGTATTAAGGTAAAAACTTAAAGTTATTAAATTAAAAAATAAACATACTGTAATTCTTCTTATATTTTCATTCATCTTTCCCCAGACTATGCTTCCTTAGTTAACAATAAACCTCGATAAATCGAAAATTTTTTGAATTTGCGGGTTGCGAGTTAACGAGGTTTTACGGTATTTAAATGAGTGAGAATAGTGGAGAATTTACAGTGATTTTTCTAAAAATTGTTATATTATAAAATTAACATATTTTTTTTAATAGGAAGTACTATACTTGAATGTTTAAGATTTAATTATGGAGAATAATAATTTTGAAAATAATTAATTTTAAACAAATGCTCCTTTACTAGGGACAAATGGAGGCTTTATATTAGTTTAGTCTAAAACTTTAAACATGACAAAAAATTCATTTTATAGAGGATCAAGTCTTAATGGTGCAGCAGTTACTATAACTCCTACTTCTTCAAATCCACAATTTAATTTTACAAACTGTATATTTTCAAATTTGATTAGCTTTTAATATGGTGGAGCAGTTTATATAAATAATCCTCCTGCAAATACAATTGCAAATTTCTTTTAATGCCAATTTACTTCATTGATAGCTAATGAAGGAGGTTCAATCTATTCTTATTTTACAATAAGAAAAGCTTTAAATAATAATAAACCAGAAATGCCTAACATTATTATCACTTCCCCAAGAATAAATTAAACATTTGCTAGTAGCTAAGGCAGCTTCATTTCGTTTTACAACATGAATGTGAGTTTAAATGATGTGATAATAGACATAAATAACCCTTTGAAACAAATTAATTTACAATAAAATATTTTATTTTAGTAGATTAGGTAATATTAAACAGTAGGAAGTGTATTTTCAGTTTAAAATTCAAATTTTACAATTACCAATTCTTAATTGAATTAAATTTTTTGCAAATAAAACTAATAACAATCTTCAGTCATAAACCTACAATAAAAATCTACTGGAAATTTGCAAAACGTTAAAATCATTTAAGGTAGTTTTTCAAATGGAGGAGCTTTGTTGGTTGACACATAAAGCTAAATTCTAATGAACTTAGTGGAGATACAAAAAATGAAGTAATTAATTAATTTTAAATATTTTGTAAATATTAATTATTTGAATTTTTTTTAAATAGCTACTAATTGGTAAGCTCACTTAGATAAATTGAATAAGTTAGCGACTCAAATTTGTAGCTCACATAAAACTAGTATTAAACATAAGCTGTAAGTGCATTCATAATAAGAAGTTTTTCATAGTTTTAAATATCTTAACTGACTATGAACCTAAATTAGTGCTCTAACTTATTTTGTGTTGGAAGTGCTCTGTCTATAGTATAATCAAGTGGATAAATAGACAAATCAATATTTACTAATAATACTTCTTCAAATAAAGGAGGTGCTGTTTC
The DNA here is from genome assembly GCF_000189635.1 of Tetrahymena thermophila SB210. Classification (NCBI taxonomy): domain Eukaryota; phylum Ciliophora; class Oligohymenophorea; order Hymenostomatida; family Tetrahymenidae; genus Tetrahymena; species Tetrahymena thermophila. Next base: position 103,078 of record NW_002476434.1, read on the forward strand.
TTTGATAAATGAAAGTGGTTAAGTTAAAATCATGAATTCTCTATTTTAATATAATTCAGCTAATTAAGAAGGAGGAGGCTTATTTATTTATTAAAATGTAGACCTAATTTAACCAAATTAAAAAATTATAATATTTGGCTCATAATTCCTATAAAACAGTGCATTCTAAGGAGGTGGTATATATTTAAATTCCTTTTCATAAAACAGTAAACTAAATTCTGCTGACTGGATTTAAATTTCAGACTCAAAAATTATGAATAATACAGCTAATTTTTTAGGAGGAGGTATATAATACACTGGGTTTGATCCTGAAATAACTTCTTCCACAGTAATATCTTTAAATACAGCAGGTAATTTTAAATTTATTGATTGATAGGTACTTTGACAAGCTTATGATATTATTTTAAAAAAAGGTAAAAAATATGGAGGAAATTTATTTTCTAGACCTTTTAAATTGCAATTTAATTAAAAATTAACTTAATAAAGCAATCAAAATTAAATATAATATGGTGTACAATATGATCCAATTTTACAATTGGAGAGACTACAAATAGGTATTCAAGTCAGTGGTGACTAACTTCCTGATTTAATTTTTGAACTTGTAGATGAAAATAATTAAGTAATAGATGGTTCATATGAATCAGTTATAGGATCTTAAATATATGCATAAGTATAACCTTATGGTAAATTAGATGATAAAAACGCTTTCTAAATCTCTAGTAGTATTCAAAAAATTACCTTTACTGATTACTTTAACTTAACTGATATATCTATTACTGGAGTTCCAAACTCATCTATCAGCATACAATTATCATCACCGTTTATAAATAATCCAAACTACCCTGAAAATAGTTATTTCTATATTATTGACATACATCTAAGAGATTGCATACAAGGAGAAGTGTACAAAAAAGGATAAGTAATTTATAATGGTCATTCTTACAATATTTTTGGATGCTCAAAATGCCCTGAAGGATAGTAATAACAATTTATTCAATTTATTTTTTAATTTATTTTTTCAACACAAAGGTATTCTCTTTCTTATCCAAATTTGAATCAACCTATTTTTGAATGTTAAAAATGTATCTCAAATACAAATTGTCTTGGTGGTAATGTAATCAGTTTGAAAGAGGGATTTTGGAGGGAGAACGACTAAACAGATGAAATATTGTAATGTATCAATAAATAAAATAACTGTCTAGGAGGTCCTTAGAATTTTACTTGTAATACTGGCCATATAGGTCCTCTCTGTGAATCTTGTGATATATCGAACGGATACTCTCGTTAAGGTAATTTCTAGTGCTCAAAATGCGGAGATATTGTCAATAATACTTTTAAAGTTTTAGGATTGGTTGTTTTATACGTAAATTATTATTAAAATTCTATTAAATAAATTAAACTAAAATTCATTTTAATTAGATCGTTTGTGCAAAGATGAGTGTTGATGGAGTACTCTAAAGAATTATGTTTATTATCAAAAGAAAAGAGTAACTCAAGCAAGAAGCATAAAAATAAGGAGCTAGTAGTTAATTTATTAAAAACTCGATTAAAAGAGAGGAAGTTAATGCATCTATTTTGCTCAAACTCATAATTAGCTATTTTTAGATCATAATGGTTGTTACAACATTTTAGATTAGCTTTCCTAGTGTTTTTAACAGTCCTATAGATGTAATTGCAAATCCAACAGTCTAAGTATTATATTCTTTTGAATGCTTTTTCCATGAAATCTCACTTAGCACAGGAGTAAATATAATTTATGTGTAATTTATTGCTTCTGTGTGTTTACCAATACTATGCGTACTAGTTTTCATTATAACTGGTTTGATAAAATATAGAGGCAACAGCTTTTTAAAAAGGTTTTACATCTCCACATCTTTGATTTATTGCTTGATGTACTTTTAGCCTAGTTTGTATAAAGATGCTGTAAGTATTTTAAGTTGTCGTTCGATAGGTATATTATATTATATTTTATTATATTTTAGAAATTTTTGATAATTTAATTTTTTTATTTATTCATAATAAAATAAAGGAGATCATAGATATATTTAATATAATGTATTATACACATGTTATACAGATGAACATATTTTATGGTCTTTGTCATTGATACTACCGATTCTACTGATTATTTCTGTAATAATACCAGGATTTATGATGTACAAAGTTTATAAATCAAAAGACTCCATATTGAAAAGGAAAAACTACATGTTTATTATTGGAGAATATGATATGAGTGAAAAAAGAAAAATTTGGTATTGGGAATTTCTCAAAATGTATATGAAACTATTAATTATGTCTATTCTTATAATCTATGAATATTCTATCCCAAACAAAGTAATTTATTTTTTAAGTTATTCTTATTAAAAAAATGTATTTATAAACTAACAGATCTTGTTAATTCTGCTTATTGTAGTTTTATACGGATTTTTTTTGGTTAAAGTCCATCCTTATTCGGAATAGCTGTACAATAAGATAGATATTTATTCAACTTTCGTGCTTACAACTTCTATTTACCTAGCATTCATTGCATATGAGAACAAAACTAATTATGCTTGGTTGCTTTCATCTGTAATTGGTATAGCTACAATTAACACTGTCTTTTTAATTTGGTGCTTTAAGAAGCTAGCTTATGCTTATTTCCCAATGGTTAAAAAAACTTACTTCGAGTTTAAGTTTTTATGCTTTAAATTCTCTCCATTTAAATGTTTTTATACTAAAAAAACAGCAACAATTTATAAATTTTAAAAATTAGTCAAATTAGTTTAAAATGAACTTAAAAAAAGAAATATTATCAACGCATGGACAGGAAAAATTAAGGTTCCATTAGAAAATATTATTGATTTAATAATTTAGGGTAGAGAGTAAATGAAAAATGGATCTAAATTAGATTTAAATACATCAATGAAAAATCGAAGCTAAGCAAAAATTGTTTCTTTGAAAAAAATAAATTTATAGAGTGAAAATTAGATAAATGAAAAAAATAACGTCTAAAAGCCTCTCTAACTGGAAAAATAGCTCAAATCAGATAATGAAATTGTAATTAATAAATTTTGTTTAATATTTTAATTTATAATTATAATAAATAAACAGGAATCTATAAACTTTGAGTTTCCTAGCGAAAATCTTATACATTACTAAAATTAAAATCCTTCCATAATTTAATTGGTAGCGCAGTAAATTCCTTAAAGCTTTTTGTAGAATGAAAGTGTCAGAGCCAAAATAAATAAACTAAAAAGTACTTCCATAATATAAGATATGGGTACAAATAGAAATCTTCTAGAAATTGTACCCATTTCAAGTAGGTTTGACGAGAATTTCGGTACATAAAAACTTATTTAATCCCCTTTGACAGCTAGATCTAATGAAAATGATTAGTTAGCAAGTCTTAAAAAAATAATTTAATTTGAAAGTTTCACACCAAAGAATCAGTTTCATACTACTGATAGATAAATATAAGAAGATTAAATGTCCTCACCTATTCAAAACTAAATTATATCAGAAATTTAAAATGACTCCGAGAATGATGTAGCATCTGTTCAAATTCCAATTGAACATCTTAATAACACAGATCCAAATAATTAATAGAATATTTAAAAATTAAATAGAAATATCTTACAAAAAGATTAAGGAGGTGAAAAATAAGATAAAGGAGATATTGAAAATTAGATAATAATAAATAATTAAAAAATGGAAGATAGCTCTAAAAGTGAAAATTATCTAAGACTTAAAGATGAAAATAGCAAAATTGCTTAAGAATTTAATGGTACATAGAATTCAAACAAAGAGTTAAATCTCTAAAAGCTTAGCAGAAATATTTTGAATATAGAAACAGATAGTTAAGAATAAAAAAGCAATGAAATTCAAAATTAAAAAATAGAACAAAGTGAACATTAATTAAATTTTGAATAGGAAAATCTTATAATTATGAATAGTAGTAGGTATGATATTTAAGAGAATAAAGAAAAAATATCTCCTCAATTATTCAGTAAATGATAATTAATGTGTTAATTATGTGTGGTTTGAATATATTTATTTTTTTACCATTACCTTAATCAATTTTTTTAAAAATTTTTTGAATTACACAAATTCATTCTTCTTAATTCTGAATAAAAATAGCTATTAAAAATAATTTTTCATATTTTTACCTATTAATTTCCTAAAGTTATAATTAATAATTAATATAATTTTTCTAAAAAAATTTTAATTTTATATAATCCTTCTGTTTTATTAATACATTTATTTGATTATTTTATTATCCAAAATATATTTAATCATAAACAAGTAAGGAAAAAAAATATACACTATAAAAAATATGATCTATAAATAAAAGATCATCTCTGTTTAATAAATATCAAAAAATATAAAAACATATTTAATTTTAAAAAACAAGCATGAATCTATTAACTTTGAATTTACTGAAAATAATATATCATACTAAAATTAAAATCACTCCATAAATTAATTGGCAGCCAATTCATTCTTTAATTCTTGTTGTAGAATAAAAGAATTATATCTAATTTAAATAAAATAAAAGCTTTTCCAATATAATCATATTTGGATAAAAATACAAATCTTATAGGGATTTCTATTTCAAGTAAACATGAAAATTATGATAATTAAAAAAATAGCTAACCTCATTCAAATGAAGTATCTTATGGAAATAATTAGCTTTAATATTTTTAAAATATAATTTATTTATTTATTTAGAAAGTATATCGCCAAAAAAATGCTTATAATACTTCAAATATTTTTATACAAGAAGATTAAATTTGATAATCTATTGAAAATTAAATTTTTTCACAAATTCAAAGTGGCTCTTAGAAATATTTAGAATCCATTTAAATTCTAATTAAGTATGTAAATAGAGTAGATCCAAATAATTAATTAAAAACATATAAATTAAATTAAAATATCTTACTCCAAGATAAAATTATAAAACTTAGGGAATAGGAGATATTGAAAATTAGATGATTAAAAAAACTAAAAAAGAAAGATATCTCATTGAAAGATAGTCATAAAATTGATGATTGTATAAAATTTAATTACAAACAAAGAAATTACATAAGAATTAAATAGTAATAAATTTATAAAAGGATCCAATTCTCTGATAGATTAGCAGAAATACTTTGAGTATAGAACAGAAAGTTTTTAATTAGAAAAGCTGATAATTATAAATAGCAATAGGCATGATAAGAAATAAAATAAGAATAAATATCTTCAAAATTATATCAAAAATAATAAAAATATTTTATATTAAATTTATATGGTTTGAATATCTTTTTTATCTTTATTTTTACATCTTATTATTAGCCCACAAGATGTTATTTTTTTAATGAATAGGCTTATAGTTTTAATTTATTTTAGAATAGGTACTACAATCTTTTTTTTAATAGTTTGAATTTTTTTAATTTTGAGTATCAGTAGCTAGCTATTAAAATTGATTTATCATATATTTTCTTAATTAATATTTCTTGGGTTACAATAAATCTATATTTCACTCATAATTAATCAAATTAAAGATTAATTAATAATGGTTCTAGTTTCTATTCACATTTTTTTGTTACTATTTTCTTATCAAGTATGTATTAAATGTAAGTAAGTATATTAGATACAGGAATGAATATACTTTAAATTTTCTTAAAGCAAAACCACTTTATTCCCACTCTAATTATTAATTTATTTAATTTAAAACAATACTAAATTCAAGACAATAAGGGGGTTTGGTATAATTATTTATTGAGTATTTATAATGAATAAAATTATCATTTATTTTACTTTGAGTTAATGTATTAAAAATTATCAAAATTTATGAATTAATTAATAATAGTAAATTTAAAATATTTTATTTATTACATATAATTTGAATTAAGACTTTTTATCTTTAATATAGTGTAAAGTAAATTTATAAGCTAGTAGATTTCATAGTTAATTTTGTAAAAACTTATTATATAAATAGAAAACACATAATTTTATAAAAATAATTGAAGAAAAAAATAAAATCAGTAAAAAGTGTTAAAATAAAGCATCTAAAAAATTTAAAGAAATAACAAAACAAAATATGTTTTATCAAAAATCTCTAATTATAATATTTATTTTATAACTCTATAAAATTATTATAACTAAAGGTTAAGATTGCTGTGATTGTAGAATTCCTCCTAGTCCGAAAATATAAACAAACTCAACTACTTCAGAAGAATAGAAACCTGAACCATGTTAATGCAGTCATAATTTTAGCTATTGTATGAAAAACGATCAATGTATTGATTTAAGTGATGAAAATATGTGGTCAAATAGCATACCAGCAGGAATATTTAAGGGAAAGTGTTTTGAAATAGGAGAAAATATAATGAAAATGTATGGAAGCTATGATGGTAATTTTTATTTGATAAACTATGATAAAAATTTTTGTTTAGAATTAAAATAGGCTTTTCTAGATAATCATAAAAATCAAATAAAAATATATTCCTCGGCATGCTTTAGTTTTGAAGATAATACGTTATTTTAAGATAAGCTGTACATTCAAATGATAGGAAAGCATGAATCATATGAAATGAGAACTGAGAAAATGGAATGTGTTAGTAGAAATGAAAACTTTGTAAAAAAATAAAATGAAATTAATTACTGCTGTATGAAAGGATGTAAACAATAATAATGCTTTGATAAAGATGCTAAAGAGAAATGCGTTGATCCTACCTAATAAGTTAAATATAATATCGAAACATATCAAGATAAGAATGTAGAGCAATATAAATAAAGTATTTTAAATCAAAACAAATATAAATATATTGGTGTAGATAAAACCTCAAAATGTTTAAAAAGAAACTAAAATGTTTAAGAAGAATATTTGAATTGTTTTTCAGAATAAAATAATAATATATGTATTGATGAATAAAATAAATATTGTTTATCGATTTCGAAAGATGACAAAGGCCCAATAGTAAAATTATATTTCATTTCATTTATTTATAGGTTATATGTAATTATTATTTAAACAATAAAAGGGTAAAACGACTGATAATTATTGCGTTTACAAAGGAAATTATTATAAATCAATTAAATATTGCTATCAAGATTTTGAAGTTGATTATAAGTCTAATTATTGCAAATATTATGACTAAACTAGAACTATTGATCAAGGTTAGTAAATATGTGTAAACTTAGATGAAAATTAATTTGGAGACAAAATAAGAGGATAAGATAAAGATGGAAACTGCATCACATCTGAAAATGATATTTCGTTTATGTAAGTATCAATTTAAATACTTTAATTTTTATTCTAAGTAAATAAAAAGGTGCTCTATTGGATACTGCAAATTAAAGTCTACTAGTAAAAAGTAATATTAATGTGTAAAGCTTTAAATAGAACAATAAAATACAATTTCAAGTTTTGGATTTTTTAGATATTGTGGTGGTGATGATAAACAGTGGGCAGTCGGGTGTACTGCAGGATATTGTATTCAAAAGCTTAAATAAATAAATGAAAGAGAGAATTTATTTTATTAAGATGAATTTTAAAAAAAAAATTCTTAGTATAAAGATACTCAATGTGTAAAAATGAGTAATTAATACTTTGGCAAAACTATTAAACATTCTTGCTAAATCTCAAAGAGTGATTTAAAAATAATTGAATGTTTTGGAGATTATTGTATATAATTTTTTTAAGAAGGGCAAGATAATTTTACTTGGCAATAATGTGTTTCTCTGGATAGTAAAGATGATAATAAATAAGTAAAGCTTGAAGATCACACCTGTAGCTCATATATTTCCTAATATACAGGTTTGTATTTAAATTTTTATTTTAAAAATATAAAATATTTATTATAAAAAGATAAATAAAATCTTTCTTCAATAAGATGCTCATTAGATTATTAAAATCAAATGTGTCTTTATTAAGAAAATTCGTCTTTGCCTAAATGTAGGTATTTCAAATAATACACATTTCAAACAAAAGATGGAAATATTACTCAAACAAGTTTAGAGTCTCTTTAGTTTATTGGAAGGGCATATGATAATGATAAATGCTTGCGTCTTAGTGCTACTTAAAAGTCTATTTACTGTGATAGTAGAAATTGCTTAAATAAACAATAAACATGTTAAGCTTTTGATTTAATTTTAGTTGGAAAAGATTAGTTCACTAACTGCTTGGAAGAAAGAGATATGAAAAGCGAAGCTGTTTTATGTGAAAATTCGTAAAATTTCTTTAGATTAATATAATAAATATTTATAGTTTTTAAAAACTAGACATTGTTTAACAAGCAAATCTATATAAAAAAATGTTTTTGAAGATAGAGATGAATATTCAAAAAATAGTTAAAGAGATCAACTAGAAATAAATTTAGGAGAACTAAATTATGAATCTTATGAAGCAAAAAATAATAGAATTTTAAAGAAAAGTAATAAAGATAAATAAGAATAAAATAATAAAGACAAAAATAAAAATGATTCAAAAAAAGAAAATAAAAATGATAATGATAAAAAAGATAATAAAAAAGATGATTTATTTTTCTGTGAAAGAGTCAGCAAATAGAACAATATTATTGGTAATATATTACCAACCTAAGCAATCTTAAATTATATTTATTTTTTAAAAATTTTTTAGGTGTAGATAAATCGAAAGGCCAATGCATTTACTTAAATGAATATGATAAAGATGCAGTATTAAAAATTATTTTAACATTATTGATAACATACTTTTTTTTATTTAGTAAAATTGTATAATGGGAGAATATTGTCTTTAAATCGTAAATGGAAAAGGTTAATGTGTATCCATGGATACAGATAAAATAATTTGTACAGACGAAAAATAAAATTGCTTAGAAAAGGATAATGTAAAAAACTGTAAAATGTGCAAAAAGGGTCAGTGCTTAGATCTTACAAATTAAGAAAATCCTTGCCTTAATTTTAATACAGTAGGTTCTGATAAATGCATGGGTTTTGATGGTAATTAATTCAACTATTATAAAAAATATTTAAATATTTTAAATTAAAAAAGGAACTTGCCAAAAATTAGATTCTAGAAATTGTAGAGCTTGTCCATAAGGAACATGTCTAGATTTAAGACAGAGTAAATTAATTATTAAAAATAAAAATAATGTTTATTTTTCATACATTTATTTAGGGGCCTGTATATAAACCAATAAATTTAAACTTAAGCCTAATCAATGTTTAAAATTTGTAAATGTTGATGTACCTTGTTAAACATATGATTTAAATAATTACAAAAATGATGATGATATATAATGTACAGATCCTTATGGGAGGTGTATTAATATGTTTGACAAAGCCTCTGTTTGTCAATAATGTCCTTAATTTTATAATTAACCTGGCGATAATAAATGTTATGGGTTAAAAGAACAAAACGATATTTTAAATGGTAATAGTAATAATAATAATAAATCATTTTTAGGTTTGGATGTTATTTATAAAAATCTTAGTTAATGTCCAAAAGGGTAAAATAATAATTTAATTTTATAAACATTTTTAATATTTTTATAAATAATTATATAATAAAGCTGCTATAAATGTACAGACAATAATTGGTGCACTTAATGTGAAGATGAATATATACTTTATAGGAATTATGATCTTAAAATTTAAAATTGTATCTATGTTAATATCACTAACAAATAAGTGGAAATTAATGAATTAAATTTCAAAACTAACAAATAATAAAAGATTAGAATTTAATGTGATATTAGTTCATTATACCCGTAAAATTTAATAAAATAAATTTCTATTTTAACAATATTTTTAATAATAGTCCAAGAAGAGAATTTGTTTACAAATAAGATTTCTTTTATTGCTACTATTTTGTTATTATGTATTAAGAAGAAGGTATAATAAGACTAGCAAAATTATTTGAAGAAACTATTATCTTGCAATTGAGTAGCGATTAAAGTAGCTTAGCATAGCTTTCAAATGAAAATAATACTATTAAGAGCTAATGTAGTTTATTTATTTTGTTTTAAAATTATTTAATCAGTATTAAATTAAATTCAAGGTTAACCAGGGTGTATAACATGCTAAGTAAAAGGTTCATAATCAATCTGCTTAAAGTGCTAAGATGGATTCACTTTAGATTTCAAAATTAATTAATGTTAAAAGTGCCCTGACTAATGTCTAACCTGTTTTTATGGAGGACTTTATAATTTACAGACAATAAATTGGTCAATAGATTAAATTACTTTAAAGTCATTAGATATCTTTTAGCTATCCAAAGAACAGTATAGACTTGTATGTGACTAATGTGAACCTAACAAAAGATTAGTTTTAAAATAAGACTTTAGCAGTTGTGAATTATGTGGTGATAATTGCAATATTTGTAGTTGGGGTAAAATATTTTCTTAAATTCAATATTTACTAAATAGAATTTTCAATTATCACAATAGGAAATTAAAATTATAATCTTACAAATTTGTTTGATCTTAATTTAGATCTTTATTCTGGAGATAGCTTTTTGAAGATCAAGAAATGTGTATCATGTATCGATGGGTTCATTTTCAATATTGATTGTAAAAATATTTTTTAATTGATAGCAAATTATTAAATCTTCAATTATTTTAGAAATAAGTTGTGTGAAAAAGCTATAGGAAGATTGCTTGGATGAAATATTTTTTGAATCAAGTATTCCTCTTACAAAATAAAATTTTATTTATGAAATGAGTCCATTTACTACAAATTAATGGTTTTTTACAAGCTCAAGCAACACCTATGCTCAAGGTTGTCTTATGTGTAATCAAACAACTTCTATACTTACTTTTTAACAAGATGCATATGCTACTATTTGTACAAAGCAAGATTTATTTGAAAGAAAAGATCTTAATAACTATTATAGTAATTGTAAAGCACCTATTTTGTATGTTACATATCCTGAGAATAATAATAACCCAGTAATTAAGCCGAGCAGTTATGAAATGATAACTTGTTATGAATGTCTTTAAAATTATAGTTATGATTTTAACACAAATAAATGTAATATTGTTTGTAATTCCTAGATTTATGGCTGCGAGAAATGTTACAATTATAAAAATAATTATAATACACTATTTTAATGTACAAAATGTGAAAACGATCTTACACCTACTTAAGGAGGATGTCAAGAGTGTCCTGATGGATGCGAATCTTGCTTTGAGGGTGACTCTTTAATAAATTTTACAAGATAAATAGTCATTATGAGGCCATAAAATTCTTTAGATTAAAGGTTAGCTTAACTAAACAGTTAAGATATTAGCATGATCTGCACTTCCTGTAGCGATAGTTATTATTTTGATTATAATAAAAAGAAATGTGTTAGTGTTGAGTGCGGTGAATATTGTTTTGATTGCTATCAATATAAAAAGTAAAGTAGATGTTTAAAATGCGATAATTAGAAATTGAAGAAAAAAATAAGTTCAATTTTAGGTTACATTACTGATTTTTACTTTTAAAAAATTATGAATAACATTGATTAAATGGTAAATTATAATGAAGAATATAATGACTGCTTTATTTGTCCTCTTTCGTAATTTACATTATTTTATTTTAAATTTTTTTTCAATTGAGTTAATAATTAAAATATTATTTACTTTAAATTTTAGATGTAATGGATGCTAGTATTACTAACTTACAAATAATCCACTAAGCTTATATACAGCTAAGTGTTTAGGATGTAATTAAAATATTAAGGACATTAAAATAAGTGATGATTATCACTGGAGGTTTGATTAAAAAAATAAAAAATGCTTGCTATGCAAAAAAGATGATATTGGTTGCTACTATGAAAAAAAAACAGAAGTTTATGTTACTTGTGGCTCGAAAGGAGGTGCAATCGGACAAGGTTTGGCGAGTAATCCTTATAATTTACAAAGAGCTGGTGAAATTAATTGGGATAAAGTAATTGTAAATGAAGTTGATTTTTTGAGAGCTGTCGTAATTTATAATGAAATAGGATTGCAAAAAATCGATGTGAGTCTGAATTTCATTCCTAGTAGCATTACGTGCTAAATTTATGAAAATGTTATTATAGAAAGCAATTTGATGCAAAAAATATTCACACTCAAAGAATTTGTCTTAACACTTCAAACATTTAATACTTCAAATCCTGATTAAACTGATATAACAAGTAAGGTTTTACTTGGAAGATAAATTAAATTTGTTGGCTTTACAGATATTAACATTTAGAGAATTGATTGGAATCTTATACTCGAAGATTTAAAGCCTACAGGATTTATATTTGATACGCCCTACATAAAAAGTGTATAAATTATCAACACTACTTTCTCTAATCCTTCAGGTCTTAACATTTACTACAAAAATTTATTTGATCTTCAAATCTTTAATTTATAAAAATAATTAATAATCTAAAACACTACTTTTACTAACTTTACATATCAAAATTTTGAACTGATAAAGATGTATTAAAAGTCATATTATGACATGAAAAACTAAATAGATTTAAATAGGTTTGATTAATTTGACTCCTTGAATCTCACCTTAAATAATTTGTGCTTACAAAATGTAAAAAATTAACTTGAAATTTAATTTTGAAAATCCTTATTTAAAAATATTAATTAAATTATTCTATATTTATAAAAAGAATACTTTTAAAAGCTCGAGCTTTATGAGTTTCTCTTCAAAAAAGATATTTTTAAAATTTGAGGATAGTCTTCTTCTTAACAACTATCTTGGATAAAATAGTATATTTTTCCTTTTAGATGGCAAAGAAAATATAGCTATTATTTCTCTTTGGAGTAATATTATGATATTAAAAAATGTTTTAGAATCTTAATTTAGTTTTTATGCTATACAAACTTTTATCAGAAATGAAAAAAAAAATATTCAATTTTAAGAAAATAACATCACTAGTACAAATATCAAATAAGGGATCTTTTAGGCTAACAAACTCTTGGTATATACATTATATTTGACAAGAAATACAATAAATAACTAAAACATATTCACTTATCTGCCTTAAAAAAGAACCAAAATGATATATGATCCAGAGTATGAAGATCTTGATAAGTAATGGGAGCCTATAATTGATAAATTTTATGATTAAGATAGCAAACTAGCTGGTTCAGAAAAAATATTATTTTAGTTATTTGATATTTACTTTTAAACTAACACTATGAGCAGAGATGGTCCATTACTTTTAGAATTTATAGGATAATCTAATACAATAGGCAAAGTGAATTTAAGAGGAATCATCTTCAGTTGCGATAATACCTTATCGTAAAACCAATTCTAAAATATATTTTAAATAAAAAGAATTTATTAATTGTTTGTTGATAGAATGGTAATTTGTAATAACGAAAATTCTAAATTTATGGTTTTAAATGATATCAATATAGTAAATATCAAATTCTTAGATATAAAGTAAGAAGTTGATAAAAATATGAGCATTAGATATCCTTAAATTATAATATAAAATGTGAATAAATATATTTATTTAAGGAACATTTTTATGAAAAAGCTACTCATCTAAACTTGCTTAATTTAGATAACAATAAATACAGAAAATTAAGTAAACTTAAATATTTTGAATTTTGAAGGACAAGATAATTAGTTATCTATTTTTGATTAATCAGAAGAGGTTAATTTAATTTCGATCGCTTCACAATCTTTTCTAAATATTCTTATCAGGTCTTCAAAGTTGGAAAACAATAGTTTAATATCTAAGAAAAAAGTAATTTTTATTATAATAAATTTTATTTAGATTAATTTAATTAAAATCAAATAAATAAATATCCTTTAAAATAATTAAAAGATGTTTTATACTTTTAAATTTAAAGTGGGATGTAAATTAAAAATATATTTCAAAAATTACTAGATAACTTATTTATATAGATTAATTAACTCAAGTTTTCAATTTTTAAAATTAAAAAATTACCTACTTTAAAATTATTTTTTCTAATGAAATACTTATTTTTAAAAAATTTAATTTAATTAGATTTTTAAATATTCATCAAATGGCTTACTTATAAACTCAGAGCAGTCTACAGTCATTGTGTAAGACACTAGTTTTAATAATAACAATGCTTTATAAGGATATAGCTAATTAATTATTATAGCAAAATAGATTTAAATAGAAGGTTGTTCATTTTTAAACTCTAATTTCTTATAAAAAGAAAAATCAAATATTTTGACTGAAATTCAAGGAGGAGCATTTTATAGTTAATCTACTGTCTTAAAAATTTAAAAAAGTAGTTTTACTAACTCATTTTCTGCTAAAGGGGGAGCCATATTTTGGTAACCAAGATATGATGCTCTTTTAAGTTTAAATGATACAGAATTCAAAAATAATATAGCATAGATTGAGAATAAATATAGTGAAGGAGGAGCAATATACATACAATCTGGAAATCAAAATTAACTTGATATTTCGCTAAACTAAGTTAATGCTGATAATAATCTTTCAAATCAAAAAGGAGGATTCTTAAGTATGAGCTACTCTCATAGAAAAGTAGCAGTATTAATTAAAAAATCTTAATTTTCAAATAACTTTGCTATTAACGGTGGAATTATTTATTTAGATCCAGCAGTAGGATCAAAAGGATACTTAATTTTAGATTAAGTGCAAATATTTTTTAATTTAAATATATTTGCAAATATTATTAAAGGATTTATAAACAATGCAAATAATATAAAAACTAATGAGTTATCTTATGTTTCTTTTAGAAATTTAAATAGTGTAGAATTCAAAGAAGTTTCTGTTAATAGTTCACCTTAAAAATCTATTGATTAAAATATCTTAATCAACTAAATTTTGTATTAGCCATTTGTTTAGTTTTAATTCTCTAATTCTTTTTTAGCTATTTAGTGTGTTTTCTCAGACGTTGTTGTCTTCTAGACTTTTATTGAGATTATATAATCAAGATCAATTTTTATTTAATAAACACAGTTTTTAAACATCTAGAGCCTGAAATAATACTATATTAATAGCATTCAAAAATACGATGGCAATGAATCTATTAAATATAAATAATAAAAGCAAGATTATTTCTTAAATGTTATTTCTGATGCTCAGTATTACTAGTAGAAAAAGAGCTCTCTAGTTATCCTTGATGCAATAAATATAATATAAATAAACTAATCAACATTTTAAAATATAATTTGTCCTGATTGCTATTTTGGACCTATATTTTTAACATCTTAGGTAGCTACTCTAACGAAAAATAACTTTTTCAATAATTAAGGAAGAAATGGAGGGGCTGTTAACTATTAATTTTCACTAAAAAAATATAAACAAATATTTGGAAGTTAGAGGAGACTTTTATTAGAAAAATAAATTGTATAAAAGATAAAAACTTACAACATGAGAAATTCAGAATTACAAAATGCTTTTTATAAAAATTTTAATTAATTCAATAGAATAGTCACCCTTCACAAAGCAAGATTATTAGAAGAATATTAAGCTATTCCAAATAATTATGCATAATAAATACTTATTGATGGGTGCATATTTTAAAATAATTCTGCATATAATGGTGGAAGCCTATATTTAAAAAATACTTATGGGAGAATTTACAATTCTACATTTATTAATAATGTAGCTGAAGGATATGGAGGAGCTATATTTAATGAAGATGGAGAATTCGATTAAATATAGAATTCGATTTTGTTAAAAGAAACATCATTAAACGATGAATAGAGTTACCAAAAAATACTTTACAATCTTGAGATACTCTCAACATCAATATTGTATAACAAAGCTAAAAAAGTTGGTGGTGGTTACTATTCAAATAATAAGTATCCAAATATGAACTAGTTGACTATAATTTACAGAAATACTGCAAATTAATATGGGTCGGATCAAGAAGTGAGTCCATTTAAGATGTCAGTAATATATAAAGGCTAGTAGCTACAAAAGAATTCTAAAATTATTATTGATAGTGGATACATATAAGTAAATTAAATATTTTATTTTAAAACACAATTTTTATTTATTTATTTATTTCTTAAATAAATTAGGACGAATTAGTGATATATTTACTTGGAAGGAGAAATGAATAATTCAAAAATTTCACTAAAATCTTTGATAAGAAAGAAGAATTGGAATAAGTTTTTTTAGAAATATCATATTTTTCTATTTCATAAAATGTATTGATTTAACCAATAAAGATTGAATTTAATAAAGGAATTTTTAACTTGACAAAAAAACTACAAATTTTTGGAACTTTCGGATCTGTAATTAATGTCAATTTAACTTGTTCAAAAATAAAATTACCAATTTATGATGCAAAAACTCAAAGATTAATAAGTATGACTGACTCGTATTATTTTCCTTTATATTTTTAAATTGCAGATTAATGTTTACCAGGCACAAGAATCTAAAAATAAGATGGAAAATATGATATATGCTAAACATGCTATTAAAAAACATACTCTTTAAAATATTAGTCAGATTCCTGCTATAAATGCCCTTTAAGTGATGCATATTGCTATAAAGACATCATTTTGATACCTTAAGGTTATTGGAGAAAAGATAATAGTTCAGGTGATATCTCTGAATGCAGAAATTAAAAATAAAATTGTTTAGGTGATTTAAATTAAACTGATTAGAATCTAAATTCTTTGAAAAAAACTATTTCTTGGTAAAACTATGCTTGTGCTGAAGGTAAAAATTATTAAAACAAAATAATTAACTATCTAAAATAATAAAATATTATATTTACTTACTATTAAAATAATATTATAAAAAATAGGCCACATTGGAGCGTTGTGTGAAGACTGCGATTTGAAAGCTCAGTACTGGATAAAAACTTACCAAAGAGTGAATATGTACAGTTGCACAGAGTAAATTCATTTTTCATTAATTTTTTATTCTTAGTTTACTTAGTCAATTATTAATATAATAATTAATATGAATTATAAATTTAATGAATAGCTGCACTTAAGTAACTTACAATTGGATATTTGTCATTTTGAGCAATGCAGGATAATTAGCTTTAATAGCTATGGTGGTATTTTCATCTATAAACTACATTAAATTGAAAATTTATGCTGAGTACCTGATGAAAATGAAGCTTTTCTATTTTGGTTCTAGCTTTGAAGAGAGAAACAAATCAAGTTTATACATTAAGATTTTAATTAACTACTTCTAAATTATTTCATGTCTGAGTACGTTCAGGATAGATATTCCCAGTTAAATAAACTTCTTATATAAAACTGTGGGAAACCCTTTAGAAAATGTTCTATATGCTTAAGATTGCTTATTGATAAAGCATTTTATGAACGTGGATCTTATTTATTACAGACTGTTTGTTTCTCATGCATAGATAGTTTTCTTTATTATCTGTCTTTTTATATGCTTAAAGATTCAAAGTTGCATTTAGAAAACAAAAATGAATTGTTCAATTATTATTTGTGCTTTTAATTATTGCCTCTATGCCAACCTTCCCTCTATGGTTAATCTTATCATTGGAACTGTAATCCATCAAATATTTTAATTTTTGATTATTTATTTGACATAATAATTTTGTTTTTTTTAAGGTTTGCTTATGGCTGAAGGTTTAATTATTTAAATAATTATAAATTCAATATAAATAATTGCATTTATAATTATGCCAATGAACTACTTTAATGAAAATAAATTTATTTTATAAATCTAAATTATATTTTTTAATAATTTTTTGTAATATTTTAAGATCTCTTGTGTTGAAGTTGGAGGAGGTTATTATGTGAAGCTTTTTACTTCAGTAGAATGTGATTAAAACCATGCAAAGAAACAAAAAATTATATTATGGCCATTGCTGTTTTTATGGGCAGTTACAATACCATTAATGCAATTTTTAATCCTAGTCACTAAAAGAAGAAGTTTACATACTATAAGTATGAAATTTTCATTTGGATTCTTATATAATGAATACTCTAAGAGATGCTTTTGGTGGGAGATAGTCAAAACATTTTAGAAAATTATAATCATTCTAGTGCTTAATATTTATGAATCAAAAGTCATAGTGAAAGGATGTATAGTTCTTGCAATTGTTTTCATGCAGATGTGTTTCTCTTTAAATTGTAATTAAATTTTACATTAACTTCTACTTTAACTTTTTTTAATAATAGAATAACCATTTTTAATCGCAGATTTAAACAAAACTGATTTTATATCATCTATTGTGAGTTGCTTAACTATATCACTGGGTATAATATTAAATAATTACAATTAATCTTATATTTCTTAGGTCATAATTTACATATTAGTTGCTATTATAAATTTTGCTTTCTTGGTATTTATTTCAAAGAAAATATGTTTACAGCTTTGGTAGAAATTTAGAAGAATGTTGTAACCTTGTTTTAAAAAAATATAATTTGCTAAAAATGAATACGAAAATACTTAGAAAAGATTAAAAAAATTAAGATTAATAATTTAAAATAAAATCATTTTTAACGAATTTCATGATTTTTAAATAAGAAATCTTTAATCTAAAAAAGTTGTCTTCAATTAATAACTAGTTTCTAAACTTAAGGTTGGCTACAAAAAGTTTAAAGATTTGCTTCTAAAAATCGAATTGAAAAAATAACTATCAGTTAAACAAGGTGTTAAGACAGTAAAAAAAATTAAAAAAAGAACAAATCGCGTAGAAATTAAAGCTCATACTAGTGATATAGTATTTAAAAATTAAGTTAAGCAAAAAAAACAAATTAAAAAAAGTTTTTTAGATATGAGTAGATTTATGATTAAAACTCAACAAAAAAATTATTTAGCTCCTTCATTAGATACTTAAAATCATCCTTAAATTTCTATTGTAGATTTAGATAATGTGACATAATCTAAAATTTAAAACGATAATTAAATTAGAAAAGAATTCCAAGAATCTTAAACTAACATATTTTAGTATTAAAAAAGTAAAAAATAATATCAAATATCTTTAGTAGATTTACATAATGTCTCTTAGAATTAAAAAGAGGATAAATTTAGAAAATAATATCAAGAATCTTTAGCTACAACAATATCTTAAAATCAAAGCAATAAAAAAGAAATTGAAACTTCATATGAATAATAAGCTAATCTTCCAGAAAGTTAAAATATGATGTAATAAAAAATAATGCATTAAATATTTATTTATTTATTTTGTGATTTTTAAAATTAGGAATTCAATAAATGTAAAAAGAAAATGTATTCTTTCTATGAACATAGAAAATTTCACACAAGAAGATATATAATCTTACAATAGAATAAAAAATTTAAAATATACAGCTTATACAGAAAAATAATGTGCAAAGTTATTATTTAAGCAAATAAATAAAGAGTTAAATGATCTTTAGCAGGAATACAAAGACGAACAGATTGTTTTGTAGCATCTTTCTAATTAAAGTTAGGTAATGATATTTAAATGATGAACTTGAAAACAAAAAAAATTAATTTAAAAATTCTGTTTTTTAATTAAAAAATAGATCTTAAAAAACTTTTTCGACAGCCTTTACAAAATTAAGTAGTACACTTACTTGGTTTGTACTTTGGAGCATATACAGCAATACATGAAAATTCAATTTAATTTATATTGAAAATAAATTACTAATATTTAATAATCCTTTATTATTTTATATATTTGTATTCTTACTTTTATTAATTAAATTATTTATTTGTTCACTAACATGCTTTTAAGTATTATTTAAATAAATTTATTTTATAATTATAAGCAAGGTTTTAATTTTGCTTGAATAAATTTATTTTATTTTATTTTAAATTAAATTTTTAATTTATAAAAATATCTTTAAAGATAATTGAAAATTCAAATTTAATCTATGAATATTGTAAATTTTCTATTTTTTATCTACCTTCACCCCAAATTTAATTCATCATTAGTGGGTGATTAGTCAAAAAAATGTTTATAAGTGAAAATCTAATTGTGTGAGAAAGTAGGAAGATTTACATTAATTATTTGATGAAGCATAAAATGTATGAAAATATTTCTAATATAAAATAAATACATTATTTTTTTGGTTCTAAAAGAATTTCTCATCATAAATAAATTTATTGTTTAATGTGATGTCATTAGGATAAGTTTATCTATTAAAATCTGCATACTAATTTAAATTAATACGCCTTAAAATTTATACAAGAATATAATTATAATTACAAATATTTAATATCTTAATTTACTTAAATTATTATACTAATAAGCAATCATATATTTTTAGATTATTTATTTATAGACAAAGAATTCGCTTATCTAGTTAACAACATAGTACTCTAAAAAATTAAAAAATGCATAATATTTATAAAAAGTTTTTAGATTTTGTAGAAAACAAATAATTTTTAAGCAATTGATAAGGGAATATTTATTTTAATTACATTCCTTTTACATAGTTTATTTGAAAAAAATTTATGTAATAATAATTAGCAAAAATTCTGTTTAATAGTAATAATTTGAAGGAATAATAAAATGTATGCAAAAATATTTATTTTCTTATATTTAATTTTAGAGTTTGATAAGTTTGCTTAAGCTTAGACTTAGGCTTAGGATTGCTGTAAATGTAAAGATGCTCCTCCTCCTTAACCAAGTTTACCAAATTAACCAAATTAATAAGATCCATGCTAATGCGAAGTTAATTTTAGTTATTGCATTTTAAATGGTATATGTATTGATTTGATTGAAGATATTATGTGGAAAAATGATATAGTTGCAGGTCAAAAAAAAGGAACATGCTTTAAAACAGGAGATGAAGTTCTTAAATAAAATGGAAAATATGATGGTAATTTTTTAATAACTGTAATTTTATAATTAATCATTTTTAGAATTAAAATAGTCATTTTTAAATGGTGATATAAAACTTTATCCATCAGCATGTTTTATCTATGAGAAACATACTTTCTAAACAAATCAACTATTTGCTCACATGATAGGTAAACGTAATAATTATTAGATGAGAACAAGTGATTAAATATGTGTCGATCAATCAAATTTCAAAGATAAAGCTAATGATATTTCCTACTGTTGTATAAAAGGATGCTAGAAATAGCTATGTCTTGATAAAAGTGAATAAAAAAAATGCGTTGATTTAAATTAACTTTAGGAGGAATAATATTTTGACTATTAGGATTAAAATGTAATATAATATAAAGAAAATATTTTGATGTAAAATAAGAACAAATACATTGGTTAGGCTACTAGCACATAATGCCTAAAATTTAATGAGCAGTTATAGGTAGAATTTTTATCTTGCTTTGCTGATACTAATAATGATGTATGTATTGATCAATAATCATCAACCAGTTATTGCTTATCTATCACTAGTAAGGATAATGGTCCTATTGTAATTTTTATTTATTTAGAATTTTTTTGGTGATATTTAAAAAATTCAATAAGGGTAAAACAGAAGACAATTAATGTGTTTATAAAGATAAGTACTACTAAAAAATCAAATATTGTTATTAAGATTCAGAAATTGATTATAAAACAAATTATTGCAAGTATTAAGACTTAACTCGAACCATATACTAAGGTTAGTTTTTATGTGTAAACTTAGATGAAAATTAGTTTGGAGATAAAATTAAAGGAGCTGATATTAATGGAAACTGTATAACATATGACAGTGATAAATATCTTACGTAAATAAAAAAATAATAGTTTAATTATTATTTTAGTTTAAATTAACATTTTTTTTATTTTAAATAAAATAAATAGATGTGCTTTTGGATATTGCAAGATATTAAATAAATCATATTTATCTTAGTGTGTAAAGATTTCATTAGAACTAGATTCTAAAAAATAGCAAAATACAATTTCAAGTTATGGCTTTTTTAGATATTGCGGAAGCGATGACAAAGAGTGGGCAATAGCATGTGCTACAGGATATTGTATTCCTAAACTAACCTCTAGATAATATGATTTCTACTCTGATTAAACTTAAAGAAAGTATTATTCTTACTACAGTTAGACTAAATGTGTGAAAATGAATAATTAATATTTTGGTAAAATATTTACAAATATTTGTTTAAACTCTTATGATCCATCAAGTCCTTAAAGAGTAATTGAATGTTTTGGGGATTACTGTATTTAAACTAAAAGTAAGGGATCGAATATCTTTTGGTTATGTGCTTAGTTAGATAATAAAGATAAAAGTAGATAGGTAAAACTGTAAGATTAAACATGTAGTTCATATGATTCATAATTCATAGGTTTTAATTTTAGATTTTAATTATAAAAATTTAATAAATTATTTTGTAAATAGATAAATAAAACATGTCATCTATGAGGTGTGTTTCTGATTTTACAAATTAGTCTTGTCTTTATCAGGACTCTACATCTTCATTGCCTAAATGTATGTATTTTAAGTAATACACATTTTAGGATGCTTCAGGTAATAATATAAGTTAACCTGGATTAAGCTCCCTTAACTTCATAGGGAGGGCATTTGATGGTGGAAATTGCTAGTTATATTAAGATCCTTTAAAGTCTATTTACTGTGATAATACTTATTGTTTAAATAAAGAATCGACTTGCTAGCCTTTTGATGTATTTTTTGTTGGAAAAAGTTTGGACACCTAGTGCTTAGAAGAAAGGGATATGAAAAAAGAAGCAGTTCTATGTGCAAATACGTAAAATTTACATTCATAAATTATTCTTTATTTTATTTTGATCATTTTATTTAAATTAGGCATTGTCTGTCAAATAACACAAAAAATCCGAATCAAGAGAGCGATAATTCAAATTCAGAAGATGATACACCACCAGACGAGTCTGATTTTGATTCATTTGGCTTTAGAATACTATAATTCGTTAATAAAGAATCTGAAACTTTAAAAAGTAATAGAATTCTATCTTCCAAGAAGCAAAATGGTGGTAGTAAAAATAAGCAAGATCCAAAAAAAGGAAATTAAAAAAACACTTATTTCTGTGAAAAAATCAGCATTGATAATAAAATTATTGGTAATTATTTTTTTTAATTTTATAATTAATAATTTTATTTTATTTTTTAGGAGTTGAAAAATAAACTGGCTCATGTATTTATCTAGGAACATCTGATTAAGATGCAGTAATATTTATTTTAGATAGTAATAATCCTAGTTAATAATTTTAAATTTAAGTAATATTGCATTGAAGGTGAGTATTGTCTTAAAGTAGGCCCAAATGGAAAAAAATAATGTGTACCAATGGTTGATGATATAATATGTACAGATGAAAAATAAAATTGCTTAACAATTGCTGATGCGATAAAATGTAAAATGTGCAAGAAAGGTCAATGTTTACAGGTTGGAAATATCACATAACCATGTCTAAATTTTAACATTTTGGGTTCAAGTACTTGTATGGCTTTTGATGGTAATATAATCATAAAAAATATTTTTTAAGCTTTTTTTGTAATTAAAGGAACTTGTTAAAATTTTGATTCAAGAAATTGTAGAGCTTGTCCTGAAGGCACGTGTCTTGATTTAAGATAAAGTAAGCATAAAATATTAATAAAAAATTCATTAATTGTCAAATATTAATATAGGGGCTTGTATTTACACTAACCAGTTTAAATTAAAATCAAACCAATGTTTAAAATTTAAAAATGTTGATGTCCCTTGTATATTATACGATCTAGATAACTATAATAACGATCCTAAAATATAATGTACTCATCCTTCAGGAAGGTGCATAAATATGTTAGAGGATAAATCCGTTTGTCAGTCATGTCCTCGTTTTTACAATTAGCCAGGCGATAATAAATGTTATGGCTTAAAGGAATAAAATGAAATTTTAAATCATGATAAAGATAGCAGTTTAACTATTTTTAGTTTAAGCATTAATTATATCCCTATTAATGGATGTCCTTAGGGGTAATTTTATTTAATTTAATTTAAATTAATTTATTTATTAATGTTTTTTATTTTAGCTGCTATTTATGTGTAAATAGTAAATGGTGCACTTAATGCTAAGATGAATACATACTTTATAGGAATAACGATCTTAAAATCTAGTACTGTGTCCTTGTTAATATTTTGAATAGCTAGTAAGAAACTTATGAATTAAATTTTAAAACTAATTAAAAATAATAAATCTAAATTTAATGCGACATAAATTCGTTGTATCCGTAAATTTTAAAATTATTTCCTCTACATTTTTAAAATAAATATTTTTATTATTTATTTTTAGGCCTGGAAGACAATTTGTGTACAAATAAGATTACTTTTATTGCTACCATTTTATAGTTAAGTATTAAGAAGGTATAATAAGGTCTGCCAAAATATTCGAAGAAACTGTTATCCTTTAATTAAATAATGACTAAAATACATTATAAGCACTTTAAAATGATAAATAATTAATTTCTAATAAGTGTAAAAAATTATCAAAAGAGATATTTTTAATTTTATTTTTAATGATAAACAAAAGGTTTACCAGGATGTATAACATGTCAAGTAAAAGGCTCATAATCTATTTGCTTAAAATGTTAAGATGGATTCACTTTAGATTTCAAAATTAATTAATGCTAAAAGTGCCCTGACTAATGCCTAACCTGTTTTTATGGAGGACTTTATAATTTACAGACAATAAATTGGTCAGTAGATTAAATTACTTTAAAGTCTTTAGATATCTCTAAGCTATCTGAAGAACAGTATAGACTCTTGTGTGATTAGTGTGAAGATAACAAAAGATTAGTTTTAAAATTAGATTTTAGTGGTTGTGAATTATGTGGTGATAATTGCAATATTTGCAGTTGGGGTAGATAGAATATTTTTTTAAATTAAATATTTAGTTAATAAAATCTTCAATTATTACAATAGGAAATCAAAACTATAATCTTACAAATTTGTTTGATCTTAATTAAGCTCTTTATTCTGGAGCAGGATTTTTGAAGATCAAGAAATGTGTATAATGTATAGATGGGTTCATTTTCAATATTGATTGTAAATATCTTTTTTTAATTGGCGAAATAAAATTGAATTTAATTAAATTTATTTTAGAAATAAGTTGTGTGAAAAAGCTATATGAAGATTGCTTGGATGAAATATTTTTTGAATCAAATACACCTCTAACAAAATAAAATGTTATTTATGAAATGAGACCATTTACTACTAATTAATGGTTTTACACAAATCCAAGTTACACCTATGCCTAGGGCTGTCTTGTGTGTAATTAATAAACTTCTATAATAACATTTTAGGAAGGATAAAATGCTACTCTTTGTACTAAGTTAGATTAATTTATAAAAGATGATCTTGACAGTTATTTTAGTTATTGCAAAGTACCATTACTGTATATAGTTTACCCTACTGATAATACAAGTACCTTAGCCATTAAACCAATTTATGATATCATTACTTGTTAAGAATGTCTTTAAAACTATAGCTTTAATTTTAACACATATAAATGTAATACTTTTTGTAAAACATAAGTATATGGGTGCTCAAAATGCTATAATTACAACAGCCAAAGTGATACCTTATTTTAGTGTACAGTATGTGAAAATAATTAAATTCCTACTTAAGGGGGATGCTAAGATTGTCCTGAGGGATGTTAATCTTGTTTTGAGGGTGACTATATTGTAAACCTCACAAGGTAACTAACTATTATGAGACCATAAAATTCTCTTTTATAAAGGCTAAATTAGTTATAAGGTAACGATATAGGAATGATATGCACTTCCTGTACAGATAGCTATTATTTTGATTATAATAAAAAGAAATGTGTTAGCATTTAATGTGGTGAATTTTGCTTAGATTGTTTTCAATATAAAAAGCAAAGCAAATGTCTTAGTTGCAACAAAGTTAGTATCATGAAAAGAATAAGCTCTATCTTAGGTTACATTACAGATTTTTACTTTCAATAAATTATAAAGAATATTGATTAAATGATCAATTACAACGAAGAACATAATGACTGCTATATTTGCCCTCTTTCGTAAAATATTTATTTATTTATTAAAATCTTTATTGTAAAAGAAAACTTAAAATTTATTTGAATTCAACATCTAGATTTCTTATCAATTTGAATCTTGAAATCAATAATAAATTTTCAATTTTTAAAATAATTTTAAATAAATTTAGATGTAAGGGATGCTAATACTATAAACTCACTAATAATCCATTAAGCTTATATAGCGCTAAGTGCTTAGGATGTAATTAAAATATTTAGGGCATTAAAATAAGTGATGAATATCATTGGAGATATGACTAAAAAAATAAAAAATGTTTATTATGCAAAAAAGGTGATGTTGGCTGCTACTATGAAAAAAAGATAGAAGTTTATGTTGCTTGTGGCTCAAAAGAAGGTGCTATTGGATAAGGTTTAATGAGTAGTCCTTATAATTTGCAAAGAGCTGATGAAATTAATTGGGATAAAGTAATTGTAAATGAAGTTGATTTTTTAAGAGCAGTCGTTATCTACAATGAAATAGGATTACAAAAAATAGATGTGAAGCTGAATTTTATTCCTAGTAGTAGTGAGTGCTAAATTTCTTAAAATATCATTATAGAAAGCAATTTAATGCAAAAAGTATTCACGCTCAAAGAATTTGTCTTAACTCTTCAAACATTTGATCCAGCAAATCCTGATAAAACTGATCAGAGAAGAAAAATTTTGCTTGGAAGATAAATTAAATTTGTTGGCTTTACAGATATTAACATTTAGAGAATAGATTGGAAACTTCTGCTTGAAGACTTCAAACCTACAGGATTTATATTTGATACACCATACATCAGAAGTGTATAAATAGTCAACACTACATTCTCTAACCCTTCAGGCCCTAATATTTTCTACTAAAATCTATTTGATCTTCAAATTTTTAATTTATAATAATAATTGACAATCTAAAATACTAATTTTACTAACTTTACATATCAAAACTTTGAACTGATCAAAATGTATTAAAAGTCATATTATGAGATGAAAAATTAAATAGACTTATAAAGATTTGATGAAACTGACAATTTGAATGTTACTTTAGATAATTTGTGCATACAAAATGTAATAATTTTTTTGAAATTTAATATTAAAAATTGATTTATTTTTTTATTATTAACAGAATACTTTTAAGGGTTCGAGCTTTATGAGATTCTCTTCATAAAAAATATTTTTAACCTTTAAGGATAGCCTTTTTTTTAACAATTATCTAGGCTAAAATAGTATATTTTTCATTTTAGATTAAAAAATAAATATTGCTGTTATTTCTATTTGGAGTGATATCATGATATTAAAAAATCTCTTAGAATCTTAGTTTTGTTTTTATGTGATTTAAACATTCATTAGGAATGAAAAAAGAAACATATAATTTTAAGAAAATAACATCACTAGTACAGATATCAAGCTTGGTATCTTTTAAGCTAATAAAATTTGGGTTCAAACATTATATTTGACAAAAAACACATTAAATAACTAAAATATATTCACTTATTTGCCTTAAAAACAAAGCAAAATAATGTATGATCCAGAATATGAAGTGTTTGATAAATAATGGGAACCTATAATTGATGAATTTTATGATTAAGATAACACACTAGCTAATTCAGACAAAATATTAATTTAGTTATTAGATATTTACTTATAAAATAATTTAATGAGTAGAGATGGTTCTTTGATTTTAGAGCTTACTGGGTAGACAAAAAAAATTGGTAAAGTGAATTTAAGAGGAATCAACTTAAGTTGTGATAATACTTTGCAACAAAACCAATTTTAAAATATGTTTTCAATAAAAAGAATCTATTAGTTGTATGTTGATAGAATGGTAATTTGTAATAATGAAAATTCTAAGTTTCTGCTTATAAATGATATCAATATTGTAAATATCAATACCTTAGATATTAAATAGTAAGGTGACTAAAGTCTCAATATGAGATATCCATAAATTTTAGTAGAGAATGTGAATTAATATATTCTTTTAAGAAATATTTCCATGAGAAAGCTACTAATTTAAGCTTGTTTAATAAAAATAATTACAAATAATGAAAATTTAGTAAGTGTAAATATTTAAAATTTTTAAGCACAAGACAATTAATTATCTATTTTTGATTAATCTGAAGAGGTTAATTTAATTTCTATCACATCTCACTCTTTCCTTAATGTAATCATCAGATCTTCAAAATTGGAAAATAACAATTTATCATCTCTTAAAAAAGTAAGACAATTTATTATTTATAAATTTTTAGAACTCCCTAATTTTTAAAATTGATTATTTTATCATCAATTAAATATAAATAAACCCCCAAAATTAATTTATATCTGAAAAAATTAAAATTTTTAGTTAAATTTAATTTAAAATTAAAAAAAAATTTATTCAAAGATAGATTTTTAAAAGAATTATATTATTAATTTATTTATTAAATTAATGCAAATTTTTATATTTAATAGATTTTTAAGTATTCTTCCAATGGTATTCTTATAAATTCAGAACAATCAAAAGTAACTCTAAAAGATGTTACCGCTAATAATAACAATGCTTTATAAGGATATAGCTAATTTATAATCATAGCAAATGAAGTTTATATAGAAGACTGTTCTTTTGTAAATTCTAATTTCTAATAAATAGATATGTCTAATTTCTTGGCTGAAATTTAAGGAGGAGCTTTTTATTGCTAATCATAGTTACTAAAAATTTCAAAATGTAGCTTTACTTAATGTTTTTCTTAAAAAGGAGGAGCAATCTATTGGTAACCAAGATATGATGCTGTTTTAAGACTAAATGACTCATAATTTAAAAATAATATTGCTCAACTAGAAAATAAATATAGTGAAGGAGGAGCAATATTTATTGAATCTGGAAATTAGAATTAACTTGACATTTAATTAAACCAAGTTTATGCAGATAACAACCTTTCAAATTAAAATGGTGGATTCTTAAGTATGAGTTACTCTCGTAGAAAAGTAGCAGTATTAATAAATTAATCCTAATTATCTAACAATTTTGCTATTAATGGAGGAATAATTAACATAGATTCTGCAACAGGATCTAAAGGCTTCTTAATTTTAGATCAAGTGCAAATATTTTATGATTTAAGCATATTTGCAAAAACAGTTCAAAAAATTATTAATAATCTTAATAACATAAAATTAAATGAATTATCATAAATTTCTTTTAGGAACTTAAAGAGTGTAGAATTCAAAGAGGTATCTGTTACAAGTTCACCTTAATAATCTATAGATTAAAATATCTTCATCAACTAAGTTCTGTATTAACCATTAGTTTAGTTTTAATTTTTCACTTCTTTTTTCGCTGTGGAGTGTGTTTTCTAAGACATAGTTGTTTTCTAGACTTTTATTGAAGTTGTTCAAGCTAATTAAATTTTTATCTAACAAACAAAGTTTTTAAACATTTAAAGGTTAAAAGAGTACTATCTAAAAAGTCTTTAAAATGAGAAAAATTCTGAAATGACTGAGACTTTGTTAAAAAAGTAAGACTATTATTTGAATATTATTTCTGATGCTAAGTATTATTAATAAGTAAAGAACTCCCTTGTTATTCTTGATGCAATCAATATAATCTAAATAAATCAATCAATATTTTAAAAAATGGTTTGTCCTGATTGTTTTTTAGGGCCTTTATTTTTGACGTCTTAGGTGGCCACTCTTACTAAAAATCAATTTTTTAATAATTAAGGAAAGAATGGAGGAGCAATTAATATTTAATACTCTTAATAGAAGCTTATGTAGTAGTTTTAAACAAAATAAAGACTTTTATTTGAAAAATAAATAGTACAAAGTATAAAAACATACAAGATGAAAAATTTAGAATTATCTATAGCTTTTTAAAATAATTTATATTCAGTTAGCGATTTTGTGAATCTTCGCAAGGCAAGGTATTTAGAAGAATATAAAGTTATTGAAAATTCTGAAATATAATAAATACTTATAGACAATTGCTAATTTTAAAATAATTCAGCTTTTAATGGAGGAAGTATATATGCCAAAAATACTTATATAAAAATTCAAAATAGCACACTTACAAATAATTTAGCAGAAGGGTATGGAGGTGCTATATTTAATGATGACGGAGAGTTCGATTAAATATAAAATAGTATTTTAGAGAACAAATAAGAATAAAAAGATCAAGAGAGTAGCAATAATAAAATTCTTTACAATGTTGAGATACTATCAACATTAATATTGTATAATCAAGCAAAAAAAGTTAGTGGGGCTTTCCACTCTAATATAAGGTATCCTAATATGAACTAATATACAACAATCTATAGAAATATAGCAAATTAATATGGACCAGATATAGAAGTGGGTCCATGGAAAATGTAAGTTATGTATAAAGGTGAATAACTCCAAAAAAATTCTAAAATTATTTTAGAAAGTGGATATATTTAAGTTAAATATTATTTATTTTCCTTTAATTATATTTTTAATTGTTATTTTTTTTTTAATTTTAGGATGAGTTAGTGATTTATTTACTTGGAAGAAGAAACGAACAATTCAAATATTTCACTAAAATTTCTGATGAGAAAGAAGAATTAGAGCAGGTTTTTTTAGAAATTTCTACAACTTCAAATTCATAAAATGTGTTAATTTAGCCTTTGAAAATTGAATTTAATCAAGGAATATTTAATTTAACAAAAAAATTGTAAATTTTTGGAACATTTGGGTCTTTAATTCATGTTAATTTAACTTGTTCAAAAATAAAATTACCGATTTATGAAGTAAAAACTCAAAAATTAATAGGTATGAATGATAATTACTATTTTCCTCTTTCATTTTAAATTTCAGAATAATGTTTGCCAGGTACCAAAGTCTAAAAGCAAGATGGAAAATATGATATTTGCTAAACTTGCTACTTAAAGACATACTCGCTAGAATATTAATCATAGACTTGCCATAAATGCCCAATAAGTGACGCTTATTGCTATAAAAACATCATTTTGATACCTTAAGGTTATTGGAGAAAAAATAACCAATCAAGTGATATAAGTGAATGTAGAAATAAAATAGAGAATTGTCTAGGTGATTTAAATGTTACAGATTAGAATTTAGATTCACTTAAAAAAACTTTTTCTTGGTAAAATAATGCTTGCGCTGAAGGTAAAATTATTAAAAATACAATAAATTTTTTATAATAATAACGTAAATATAGGTCATATAGGAGCTTTTTGTGAAGATTGTGATTTGAAAGCTCAGTACTGGATAAAACCTTACTAGAGAGTAAATACTTACAGTTGTGCTGAGTAAATTTATTTAATAAAATTTTATTTACTTGAATATTAACCTAATTTATTTATGTGAATTTTAAATTTATACAAGTTGCACTCAAGTAACCTATAATTGGGTATTTGTCATATTGAGTAATGCAGGATAAATCGCTTTAATAGCTATAGTGGTATTTTCATCTATAAACTACATTAAGTTGAAGATTTATGCTGAATACCTGATGAAAATGAAATTATTCTATTTCGGATCTTCATTTGAAGAGAGAAACAAATCAAATCTATATATAAAGATACTAATAAATTATTTCTAGATTATTTCATGTCTGAGTACATTCAGGATAGATATTCCTAGTTAAATCAACTTCTTATATAAAACAGTAGGAAATCCTTTAGAAAATGTTCTATATGCTTAAGATTGTTT
Organism: Tetrahymena thermophila SB210; assembly: GCF_000189635.1. NCBI lineage: Eukaryota > Ciliophora > Oligohymenophorea > Hymenostomatida > Tetrahymenidae > Tetrahymena > Tetrahymena thermophila. The sequence continues at coordinate 134,544 of NW_002476434.1, forward strand.
ATTGATTTAGCATTTTATGAGCGTGGATCTTATTTACTATAGGCTTTTTGTTTCTCATGCATAGATAGTTTTCTTTATTATTTGCCTTTTTATATGCTTATAGATTCAAAGTTGCATTTAGAAAACAAAAATGAATCTATCTATTATTGTTTGTGCTATTAATTACTGCCTGTATGCTAATCTACCTTCTATGGTCAATCTTATTATTGGAACAGTAAGTCGTTATGATTATTAAATTTTACTTATTAAATTTAATTTAAAAATTAAATTTTTTATGAAAATAATAATAAATTATGAAAACAGTAAAAAGATAAATATTAATTTTTAAATTTTTAATCTTAAATAAAAAATGTTTTTTTATAAAATATCATAAAAAATAACATACAAATAAGATTAAATGTAGAGAGAAAATTTAATTTATTTTTATTAAATTTTAATTAGATTTCTTGTATTTAAGTTGGAGAAGATTATTATGTGAAGCTTTTTACATCTATCGAGTGTGATTCGAATCATTAAAAAAAACAAGTAATGCTACTTTGGCCTCTGCTTGGATTATGGGCAGTCGTTATACCTTTATTGCAATTTTTGATTTTGGTTATTAAAAGAAGAAGTTTACATACTATCAGTATGAAATTTTCCTTTGGATTTTTATATAATGAATACTCTGAGAATTGCTTTTGGTGGGAGATAGTCAAAACGTTTTAGAAAATATTGATCATACTTGTGCTTAATATTTATGAATAGAGAGTTATAGTAAAAGGTTGCATTATTCTTGCAATTGTTTTTATGTAGATGTGCTTCTCATTAAATTGTAATTATTTTTAAAATTAACTCTCATTTAAATTTATTTTTTTAAAATAGAATAACCTTATTTAATACCAGATCTAAATAAAACTGATTTTATATCATCTATTGTGTGCTGTTTAACAATATCACTGGGTATAATATTAAATAATTATCATTAATCAAAAGCCTCTTAAATCATAATATACATATTAGTTGCAATTATTAATCTCGCTTTCATTATTTTCATTGCTAAAAAAATATTATCGCATTTTTTACTGAAAACTTAAAAAATGCTACAACCCTTGATAAAAAAATATTAAATTGCTATAGATAAAATGCAATTAACTTATTAGAGATTAAAAAGATTAAGGATAATAATTCAAAAGAAAATTATTTACAACAAATTACAAGAACATTTATAATCTGAGAATCATATTTTCAATAAAAAGATGTTTTTTAAATTAAAAGATATTTACAAAAAATTTAAAAATAAATTAGCTAAAATTTAATAAAAAAACGATTTACAAGTTAAATTACAAGGAAAATAATTTGTAAAAAATACTAAAAAAAGAATAAGTAAAAAGGAAAGAAGAGTAAGTATTGGCTAAAAAATTTTAGGATAAGGTAAATAAAAAAAATAAAGTAAAACAGGGTTTTTAGATATGACTAAATTTGCTATTAAAACCTAAATTAAATAAATACAAAAAAGTTATATACCACCGTAAGTTAATCAAAATTTAAATTCTAATTTGCCTTCGTTGTAGTAAATAAGCCATATGGATTCTGTTCAACATTCTATTTTAAATAAAGATAAACTTTCATAATTTAATACCTAAAAATAATGTTAAATAAAAAAAGAGTTTCAATAATCTTAAGCAACCATACTAAATAAAAATCCAAGTAATGAATAGCCTATATAGAACGAAATATTTAATCTATCTAGTAGAGAATCTAGAGAGTAAAATCAAATTTATTTCTAATATATTTAATTAATTTTTTGAATTTTAACTAGAAATTCAATAGACGTCAAAAGAAGATGCATCCTCTCATTCAATATAATTAATTTCACTTAAGGAGATATTTTATCTTTCTAAAGAATTAAAAACTTAAAGTATGCAACTTACACAGAAGAATAATAGTCTAAGGCAATATTCTAGCAAATTAATTAAGAATTAGATAAACTTAAATAAGAATATAACAACGAATAGTTAGTTTTACAACATCTTTCATTTTAAAAATAAGTAATTTCAGATATAAAATTTTTTTTGTTATCACAAATCAAATCGAATAAGTACATTATAATTTATATAAATTTTTTAAATATTAGGAACTAAAAGATTTTTACAAGAAGCTATCAAAAAATAAGCAGTTTTCTAATTTAGTTTGCGTTTTAGGAAACATTTAGAGATACATGAATATTGAATTTAATTTATATTGAAATAATTCATAATAATTTTTATTATTAATATATATATTTATTTATTAATTTTTATTTAATGTTTTAGCCAGATTTCTGAGAATTTTGTAGAATAAATTGATTGATTGATTGATTGATTGATTGATTTATTTATTTATTTATTTATTTATTTATTTATTTATTTATTTTTAAATTATGTGAAAGTTTAAAATTTAGTTTAAAGGAAATTAACAAATGATATAAAATATTTGTTTGAAATTACATTAAAGAGATAAGATTAATTAGATAATTTAATATAAAGTATTATTTTTAATTTTATTTACTTTTTTTCGATTTACAATTTATAATTTAATTACTCATTATAAAACTTTTCTTTTATTGTAAAAGATTATGAATGCTAAAGTTTGGTAACCAACGAAAAGCAAAGCTATATATCCCAAGCAATTCCATTTACCTAAATTATAGTTACTTTATTATACAGGGTCAATAGGACCAGTAATTCCGTAAAATTCATTTGTTACAACACCTTCAGTGGAGTATGTGAGTGGGGATAAATATTGAATCCACCCAATCCAAGAAGCAAAATCTTATCTATTTTTGTAAAACCCGCAGAAAAGATAAAAAGGAATTGAGAGAAGTGGTTGTACTGCAACAGCTGTACGAGGATCAGTAAAGAGATTACCACATAACAAACCTAATGCATTTCCACAATAACTTAGAGCTATTGAAACCAATAAGAAATAGAAGAAAAGAGAAGCTTCTTACTAGTTTAATCCAGTCATAAAATAAATAATTACCGTATTGATAATAGGATAAATAGTAATTTGGATAAATTCAAGTAAAAGACGACCTACAATATAGGCATGAGCTGTATAATATTTAGAATTGCATTCCTTTAAGAAGACTTCACGTTCACTAGGGAAAGTAACCAAAACACCACTCATAGATTTCAAGAACATATTAAGAGTGCATAAGAAAAGCAAACTAATTCTGTCTTAAACATCACGGATAGGACTGTCTTAAGTGATTTTATTTTAATTTAGATATACTAAACCAATAAATAAGGAGATAATTATAGTTTATATGACACGAGATTTGAGTAACATTGGATCACGTTTAGTAGATATGAATGTTCTTTTTGCTATTTTGCTAACTTAGAACAAGAAACTAGTTGTTGTTGATTTTAAAGGTATGTCGTCTTTTAATAAGTTTTTATCGATAGTATTGTTAATATCATCCTTAAGATACATCTCGTATCCTTCCAAAAAAGAGGGTAATAGTGCATCATTTCTCTCAGAATGAGTCATGTATTACATTAAATAATCTCCAGGGCAAATGTATTTGGGACATTAGAAACCAATCTATGAAAAGTGAGAAATAATTTACTCTCTTGGTCCTTAGTAAATGAATTTACCCTAAACCATCAAATTTATATTATCAAAAAGATTCCAAATATCAGTATTAGGTGAATGAATACTCATAATGACAGTTTTTTGTTTTAACTTAGCAAAATCCTTTAAAATACTAATTACAATGTAAGCTGTGAAAGAATCCAAACCACTTGTAGGTTCGTCTAAGAAAATAACTGAAGGATCAGTAATTAATTCGCATCCAATATTAGCTCTTTTTCTTTCACCTCCTGAAACACCTTTGATTAGCTTGCTACCAATAAGAGCATTCTAAATAAATAAATAAAATTAATTAATAAATAAATAAATTTATCTTCTCAAGTAAAATGTAAATTGTTTCCAAAATATTTCTTAATTAAAATTAAAACTGTTAAAATCTATTTGCCTCAAATTAATTTAATAGGAAAAATTTATAAGTGTATAAACACTAATAAATAAATATAACCTCTTTAAATTTGCAGAATTTTCTAAATAGAATTTAGCATATTTAATATAAAAAAGAAAAATGAAGTAATGTGCTTAATTAAATACCTAACATTTTGTGAGTTTCAATAAGCTTATCATTTCATTCACTTTTTCTAGCTTGTATTCATCTGTGCCAGATAATTTTAAGTCAGCAGCAAATTAAATGCATTCTCTTACTGTTAGACAACTAACTAAGATATCATCCTGCATGACATATGCACTAAATCTATTGAACTATTCATTGCTGAATTCATGTCCGTTGGCCATAATTTATCCTGTTAAGGTAACTTTTCCTCCATTCACTATTTTACCTGATAAAACATTAAGTAGAGAAGTTTTACCACCACCACTGGCTCCCAAGATTGCAGTTACAGTACCACTCTAACAAAATCCAGATAAATCTTTAAGAATATCTCTTTAAGTTTTTCCTACTTGTACAGAATATTTGATGTTTTTAAAACTTATGTCAACGGGACCACTTCCTTTCTCTTACATTTAGATAGGAGAGATTTAATTTATATTAGTTTATGTGTCTGTCATTTTTTTTAAAGAAGTATTTGAAAATCTAATTTTATTTAATTTATTTAAACTTTTTTAATTATAAAAATGTATACAAAATTTAGTTTTATAACACCATTTAATGTTTCTGACCTATTATTAGATTAATATTAAATAATCAGGAAATTCCTTCAAAATTCTTTTTTAATCTTAATTTAGTAATCAATAGAAAGGAATGAGTTATTTAGTTGTTTAAGAAATTAACTATGATCTTATATTATTAATGATTAAATTATTTACAAGATTATTTTACATCTTATTTTTGCTGAATTAAAATTTAATTTTTACAAATTTCTTGTTACTCAAAAATTAGAGAAAAATTCTTAATTTCCTTTTACTTTCTGTAAATTAATTGCTTTACTTTCCCTTTTTTTTTTTTACATTCTTAATTTTTTACAAGTAATGATTACTTGCTTATTAAATTAAGTTAAAATTTAATTTTGCAGAAACCTTCTAAATAAATCAAGTCTATATCAAACCTAATTAAAAAACTACAAAATAATAAGTCATACTAACACTTTTGTAAATTGATAATTACTAAATTACATAGGTAACACGCATTATCTTAAAATAGAAATATTCTTCAACTTATTAGAATTCCTTTAAGAGTTTATTTTAAACTCTAAAGTGAGTCATAACTTTAGAACTTTTAGTATTTTTTGATAAAAATATAAATAATAATAGAAACCTTGATTGATTTGCATTAAAGCTGTTTCTTACTGCATATTTTTTAATTATTTAAAAAATATTAACAAAAATTTCTGGAAAAAATCTAAATTAGTAAATTAGTAATAAAATAGTCATTTAATTATTATAGTATGCATATAACTAATAAATAGAGGTAATCTTAATACTATTTAATTTTTCGAGTCCCACTTTAACCTAGTTATTTCTAAAAAATTATACATTAAAAAATAAAAATATTTCTTGCAGATGTTAATTTTAAATAGTTTTATAGAGAATATTATAATATTAAATTTAATGAAGCTAAACCTCATATTTTTAATTCATTTGTAAAAATACATAGCTAAATGTAATTTAAATCATAATTTGCAATTACTCTATAAATAAAATTTAATTTTAATTTATTTTTCTTTACAAATCACTAATTATGGAAGCCAATTTAAAATAATCTAAATTTAATCAATATTTATTTATTTGCTTTTATAAAATTAAAAATTATTAAATAATTTATATTCTAATCTAATATTACTATTTATTAAGTTACTATAGATTTAAGTGTGAATACATATCGAGTAACTATTACTTTCCCCTACTATTTAATTCATTACTAACTCAAGGAAAATAAAATTTAGTCAAGAGTTCCATAATTTTGATTTTATCAACAATTTAGTATTCCTTTTTCGGTTTTACAAATATTTAATTTAATATTATGTGACAAGTGTTTATATTAAATTAAAAAATCCAGACTTAAAAATAAATTTCAGATTTTTAACAAAATAATAATAAAATATTTTATTTTTTATAAAATGATGAATTTTATCAATTTGATATTAATTATAAATAGAAAAATGTATTTTTTTATAATTATTTGTATTAATTTATATTTAACCATTTATTTTAATTTTAATAATAATATTGACAAAGATTTTTTGTTTAAGATATTATTTTTTAAAAATTTTTGAAAAAAATGTTAATTTAAAGTTTAAATTTCAAATACTAATAAAATATTATAATAAATTTAATATTCTCTAAATATATAATTGGCATTAATTGAAGAGTTTTTATATCCATTTCAAATTTTATTAAATCAGATAATTATTTTGATATAAATTTTGATAAATAAATAAATTTTATTAAGTTCTAAAAAAATTTTAAGAAGCAGATTTATTTTACTTAAAATCAAGATATATTTAGAGGATATTTAAAATCATTTAAAAATCTTTAAAAAGAAATTGTTTTTATTTTTTAATTTTTATAAAAATAGAATTTATTTATCTCTAAGGATTTCAAATATTTTTGACATATTAATTACTTTAGAGAAAAAATATAAAAATTCGAGTACTTAAAAAAAAATGAATATCTTTTTTCTTTAATTAAATTAGTAGTTAAATTTAAAATATCATAAAAATAATTTTGTGTTAAAAGCAACAATTTATGATAATTATGCTGCTATTTAAAAGGTATTTTTTTATGAAAATTCTAATTACTTTATTTGAGATTAAAATATTTATAATCTATTAATCTTTTAATTTATATATCTTTTTTACAATTTTTTAATATAATATTTCTAAAAGTAAAAATCAAAAAGAGAAATATATTTAAAATTAACTCACTTCTACTAAAATCATTTTTATTATTTAATATTCTTGTAAATAACACTTTAAAAATTTATTTAAATTTAATGAATTATAATTTTAGTAGATTTATATTTTAAATTAATAAGCCTAAAAATCATTAAGAAAACATATGATTGGCTTCTTATCACTTTTTTCAAAAATTTTTATTTTTAAGTTTTTCAATTTTAAATAAATGTCAAAACAACTTTAATTAATTTAAAAATTTGTGTTCCAAAATATTTCTTTATCTTTAATAAGATATAGCAAAAAATTTAAACCAATTTATTTAGTAATAATTTATTATGAAAAATTTGATTTGATAAAATCCCTATTTTTTTTTTTTGTTTTATGAAAGAAATTTTATAAAAATATATTCATAAAATTTACATAATGCAAAATATTTTATTTTTTACCTTAGTATTTATTTATCTAAATTATTTTTTATACTTGTAGAGTTTTAGATATTCATAAAATATACTTATTTTCTTTACTGATAAATAAAAAAACTAATTAGCTGCAAGACAGAGTTTTTAATATTATTTTTAAAAAGAAAATATTAATATTTCAATTTTATTTTAAATAATAGGAAAAATATAGATTAAAATTAAAAATTAAAGAATCAATTAATATTTGAAAGTAGTTTTATTTAGGATTCATTAAAGCAGATGGACTACATAATATCAAAATTAATATGAACTAGCAACAAATCAAAAATGTTTATTACTAGACTTTTAAGGTTTGTAAAAATATTAATTAATACTTTTATTTGAAATAATAACAAAAGAAAATTTAAAATAAATCAATTAAATCAGACCCTTAAAAGTAGTTTTATTTCAGCTTTGCAAAAATCAAGGAACAAAATAATATAATAATATAAATTTATACTTAGTTTAAAAAGTTGAAAGTCTAAATTTTTTAAATTTAGCTTATAATAAACAGAAAATTTTACTGAAAAGTATTATGATTATATTATTTTTCCAAAGATATACTTATCCTTAAACTTAGTGTATATATCATTTATAATTAATTTTGGAATTAAGTAAATATATAGTAAATTTAATTCTTAAAAATTATCCAGTTAGCCTTAATTATTTTTACTATTATAAATAAATGTAAATAAGATTTATACAGAATATAAGATTTCTTAATCAAAAATTTAAATATCTTTTATACAAATTGTTAATATTATTTTTTTTAAAAATGCAAAATTAATCAGAATTTTACGTAATGATTATCAAATTAATCTGATAAGACCTCATAAGAAAATTTCTTTTCAATAATTCTGTACAAAAAAGATTAATTAGTCATTAATCCGAAAAATATAAAAAATAAACCTCTATTTTATTCTTGTTTTTGTAGAACACTTTTCATAAGTTCTTTTAAATATGGATGCTGAAGTAGAAAATTCTTAGTAAAGAAGTACAAATGCTATTTACTAAAATAAATAAATTTAGAAATGTTTTACTGCTAATCTTTTTATTAAAATATGTTTAACTGTTTAGTTGAGGTGAGGCTATAACTTAGCATACATTTGTTTTTCATAAGGTTTTGGTTTATTTAATTTCTTATGAGTACTAAAAAGTTATTTATAATGAAATGGGTTTATAAAAGCGATTAATTTTTTTAATTTGAGAATTAAATATATCAAAAAAATTTTACTTTGAATACAAAATATTATTTCATCTTTTTAATATAGCAGTGAATGCTATTTCTTTTACTGAAAAATATTATTTTAAAAAAATTATCACAATTCTTTGTCAAATAAATTGTTTAGCTAAACTAAAGAGTTTTTACAAAAAGACTAATGCAATAATTAATAATTTGACCAAAAATATTGTATTAATATAATAAATATTAATTTAAATTAGACAATCTTTAAGTTTTTAGTTTAAGAGATATTTTATATTTTATAATAATCAAACTACATACATTTTATGTATACGTATTATTGACAAATTTTTAAATATTAAAAAATTATATTATCAACATTCTAAGTTCTTAATTTCATATTCTTGGCTGCTTTCGACAACTTGACGCTTAATCAAAGCGACTTCATTGTGTTAAAGGCATCCAGTTTCATAAGTTTCATATCCATATTCAGTCTTGAAAGAGATTTGTAAGACAAATTCAACAGGGCAGATGTTCTAAACGGCAGTTCCGAAAGAGTCATTAACAATGAGCTTACCACAGTCTGAGTAGACGTTTTCAACATTCTTCTTTTAGAGCAAAAAGACGGAAGTAGTAGCAAGGACAGCAAGACCTAAAAGGAGGATAGCAGCAATTTTCATTTTTTTTTTATTTTTTAACTTTAATTTTTTTTCTATTAGTTTTAATAATTATTAAAATTATAAAGAAGTGTTTTTTTGCTTATGGTTATAAAGACGTCTAGGCTTAAATGGATAATTGTTATTTTGCACACAAATTTAGTTTTTCTATGTTCATTATTAAATTGATGTATGCTATTTCATCTTTTTAGGCTTAATAATTAAGATACTTCATTAAAATTAGCCTTTCTAAATAAAATAAACAAAGACATAATTTGCTGATCAGATTATAATTTTTACTATTTATTCACTAGACAAAATTTATCGGCAAAAACGATGGAATAAGTTATTCAAATTTCTTTTACACATTTAAAAATAATATGAATAAAATATACTTGAGAGATAAATTTATTTTCACTAAAAATCACCATATTTCAATTAGTTTATTAAAATTCAATCATCTTGTTTATAACTTAAAAATATTTCATTTTGATATTTTTACTACAAGAAAAATACATTTTTTCAATTAATATGCGAATTCTTTATTTGCTTTCCCGCTATTTTAATACTTTTATTCTAAGGTTTTTCATCAAAAAAAATAAGATAAAAACATTACATACATATAATTATTATTTATTTGTTCTTGCTAAATGTTGTAAAATGCGTTAGAGTTTTGTATATTCACTCATTTTCTTTCTTTAAAACTAATATTTCCATATGGAATATAAATGAATATTTATTTTTAATATTATGAATTACTTGTAAATAAAATATTTAAAATACTAACAATTATTTTTAATGTCAAACTTCAGTTGACAAAAAATAAAAGTATTTAAAAAATAATGAAAAATTATTTAAAAGTGTTGACAAAATTAATATATAAAATGTTTATGAAAATATTTAAAAATGATTATGATAATATTTTATTTTAAAATATTTAAAAATGCTTATCAAAAAATATTTTATAAAAAAAGTTTTGGTTAGTTTGTAAAAAAATAATCTAATTTATTTATCTAAAAAGTAATAATTTGTTTACTAATTATTAATTTTAAAGAAATAAGGTAAAGAAGTAAAAGTCTTATTATATTAATTAAATAAGAAAAAAAAGCTAATTTGTTTAGCTTTAGAAAACAAACAAGTTTTTTATTTGCAATCCAAACGGAATTCTGCTTTTCAGAGGTTACGAAGGGCATTTCGAGGGAGAATAGAATTCACTAATTTAAAAAACATGCGCCACGAAGTAAAGTGCTTATAGACCAGTCTTTTGGATACGTTCCCGTTCCAAATTGACTTAAACCCAAAATAAATCGATGCAAATCGTTTTATTATTAGATCCTTTGAGGGTGACCCTGGGTTCGATAACTTGATTAATTTCGAAAGCATTATCAATTATTGACAGGGTCTGCCAAATTCTATATATAAAAGAATAGGCAAGGTCTGCACTCGAATCCCATGTGAATTCTTTAGTATCCTAAGAGGCAAATACATTGACGTGAGCTTGCAATTGTATTTGGGTTGTCTTTTGTACGGAGTGCTGAATTCAAGGCAATACAAGAAAACCCCCCCCGGAGAGATGCACCTTGATTAGCTGTAAATTTCAAAAAAAAAACCGGTTATTACAGCTAAATGAGCGCGTCTCCCACACTCTTTTCTGTTAGTTGCTCAAGGAATAGAAAGATTTACTATTACTTAATATCAATGGCTTTTTTTGGTAAGAATTCATTATAAAGACTCATTCTAAGAGAGAGATGAATTAGATGTAAGGAGCAAGATAATGAAATTCACTGTTTGTTAACAGCTATATTGATTATTATTTAATTAGTAATTTCTCGCTATTACCTGGCAGTTCATAACATAAAAATTTTTTACTGTAAGACTGCTTCCAGCTTAAAAAAGAAACTATTTTTCATAATAGACCTTCTTTAGATAAAGTATCCCCCCAAGAAGCAGCACAGGTTGTAAAAACATAAAAGCAAAAAAAATACTAAGAAAACATTAAAAGCAAAAAATCTACTAAAAACCAAATAGATCACATAAAAAGATCATACATTTTAAAACAACCTGTTGTTAGTTCTGTTTTGGCAACGCCCCTTCTCTATTCCAAATTATATAAAAAATAAATATATTAACTAATCATTCTTCTATTTAAAATTAAATAACATTAAAAAGAAAGAAAGAAAAAAAAAAATTAAAAAAATCTTAACTGAAAAATTAAAAAAAACATAGAAAATAAATAAATCTAATTAAAAAATTGAAATACATTAAAACAAACAAATAAATTAAACTAACAAACAGATGAAAAATAAAAAACAAATAAAATAAAATTCATTCAAATATAAATTATTAATAAATATTTATAGAGAACTTAACTGACAACATAATTTTATATCTTATTACTTATTACGAATTTTAAATTTAATAGTGCATTATAATTTGAATTTTTTTAATGAGATAATTTTTTGTAAATTAATGTTAAAAATGATATGATTATTTTCATCAATTATTTATTAATATCAAACAATATTTTAAAATGATTATGATAGTAATTATTAAATTTTAAAAATAATTAATTGTCATCAATTTTTAAACTTTTATTTGAAAATCAATTAATACATTTTTTATGTTTAAAAATTAAATTTTCATAAGAATAAAATAATTAAAAATATTTAAAATAGATAAAGATTAAAATAATTAATATTTTTTATATTTAATGCTTGCTGTTTAATAATAATTTCATTTTTAATTTTTTTTCTGTTAAAAATATATCAAGTTAATAATTAGTTTATTTTTTATTGATTTTTATTGATAGATCAAAAGACTATTTAATCAAAACGAATATCTTCTTAAAATTTGAATTTAAAATATGAAAAAAATTGAAGAAAATTACATTTGTTAATAGAAATGAAACAAAAGAGTAAAAAACGATCATAATTTACTTTAACTAATTTTGAGAAAATAATTTTAATATATAAATGAATTCTTAACAATAAACAAAATTTATTTGGACAAATTTCAATATTAATTATAGTTATTTCTTCCATAATTATTATAATTTTACTATTAGTCAAATTTCACCTTTTTGTTTTAGCGATTCTGCTATCCTTAATTATATTAATCATAGTTATTATTATTGTTTCCTTATCTAGCATTGTAATCATCATAATTACTAGCACCTCCTCTTTAAAGACTTGGTTGGTTTCTTCCATAATCTTGGTATTAGTTGTCATAATTTTAATTGGAATTTCCTCTTCTTTTTGGATTTTCATCATAGTTTTATTGATAATTGTATTAATTATTATTTTACCCATAATCTTAGTAATTTCCTTAATACCTTCTGTTATCTTCGTAATTGTTCTATCTTCTCCCGTCGTTATAAAAGCTATTTTATCCATATCTACTATCATTTGGTTAATAATTTCCTTGATTTCCATATCCATCATCATTTTACCAGTTTGAACTTGACTAGTAGTAAGGATCGTTATTATTATAAAAATTATTTCCTGATTAATAACCAATCTAATGTTATTAATCTTCTAAGTTCATGGATTATTGTGCTTATTACTGCAAAATCATATCTTTTTGCTACTTTAGCCTATTAAAGGCTTGCAAGCTTTGTGCTTCATCATTAAAAATATACCTTATCCTGAATTTCATTGTATCAAAGACAGTCTCATCGTAATCTGAAGCGAATATAATAACTTGGGCTTCAGGAGCTTTGTATTCTCTAGGAACGACTCTAACAGCTATTTCTTCTCCGCTATTACCAAGAATTTGTTTAGAGGGGTCCAAAACCTATTTTTTAATTAGTTTAGGATTAAAAATAGACAGAATTTATTATTTACTTCTAAAATTGATGGATCTGAGGATAAGAACTAGAAAGTTTTAGTCTTTTGAGACTTATTTCTATATTCAAATACTTAAATAGACTCTTTTAACGCAGTTGCAGTTAATTCAAAAACTTTATTGGGTTTTGGAATATCTGTCTCTATACGGACTATCCAAGAGTGTATAAGTTCGTTTGAATGAACATCAACGGCATTTACTTAGATTCTTTAAGATCCTGTTGATAGCGATTTGACAGCTGTTTCTATTTATGTTATTTTTCCTGGTGGTAAAGTAAAAGTTGTGTCGTATGGAGAGCTAAACCAAAGAATATTGGTCATCGAACTGTATAATTATACTACTCTTGGGATATCTCCAGGTAAGTTTAATTTGAATTATGTTGTCTGACCCATATTTACATGAACATCAACCCTTCATACATTTATTTAAGCTCAAATACCATTAATATTAAATATTTTTTAATTTTACCCTTCGAGTCCATGTAGTTCTACTTGAATATTAGACAATAAATTAGAGCGAAGGTCAGAGTTATACACTAAAATATTAAATCTCATTATTTTTGAAATGTTAGGCATTTTAGTATAAATAGCTATTTCTTGCTCGTTAACCCATTCAACTGCAACTTTATTATCTGTTACATGCAAAGTAGGTCTTTATTTTAAAAATAAATTTAATTAAATTTGAGAAAAATAATTTGTTTTATTTTACTTTAGCATTGGCGCTTAGTCTTTTAAATATAAAGGAGGAAGTGTAATATTAACAGTTTTTGTTGCTCTTTCATAGTATCTGAATATGTGATCTATAATCTATTGATGAGGCTCTACTTTTATTCTAAAACCCCCAACAATAGTTTGCTGTTTCAAGCTAAAAAATACATTAATTGATCTCGGATTGATGTGCTTTTATCTATATTCAGCATCCTATATAATAAAATAAACATTATCTTCTTATTAATTTTATCAAAAAAATTATATTTTACTCTTTGCTATGAAATTCTTTCTGCATCCTATTTATCTTTTAGCTAGGGATCAATATTTCTATATGTCATAAATTTAAATAAAACGTGCACTTTTTAGTTGGGCTCTAAAACCAAAGTATTTCCTTGAATAATATCATAAGATGGTAACTCTGTCAAATTAAGTGCTGAAATCCAGTACTTCCATTCAGTTGAATCAGTAACGGGTTCAAACTCACTATGATTTAAGATGTCTTCATCTGCATCTTCAATTATAATTGAGAAAGTTTAAATTGTGGCTGTAGGATTTTGTAATAAATAAGGAACTATTTCCTATCTTCCATATGAAACTGATAATACTTTCTCTTCATTTAAGAATTTGCTAATAACACTCTTAACAAAATCTGGTTTTTTCCTTAAAAATAAAAATATTAATTTTTTGCTTATTTGTTTTTTTTAATAAAATCTTTTTACTTGCTTTTTATCTCATCTATTTGCGTGATTCTGTGTTATGATAGTTCTTTGATTTTGCTGATATCATAGCCAAGAGATATTTTATTTAACATAGTTTAGTCATCTTCATTAAATAACATAGCAGCTTAGTTAAGAGTATTATTCTTGAACCTTTTTACTCTCTCAACCTTTCTAACTTACTCATCTGATCTTACACCTGCATCAGCATTATTTTAATCATCTAGTTTAGAAACTTTTGAAGCATTATTAGTTCTTTGATTCTTTATATAATTTATAGGAATTGTTATCTGTGAATCAGAGATTACCTTTATCTTATCAGTTTACTTATTCTACCATTAATTTACAGAATTTATTTTATTCTCATATTCTTAATCTTTTCTTTTATTAGGGAAAGCCTCTTCTTTTCCTATATTATCAATTTATATCTGAATTGAACCCCTATAACCTACAAAATTAGGGTTAACAATATCGAGATCCTATTTTATTAGAATTAAAATTTCTTCAAATAAAATATCGAATATTTAATTTTATTTACTAGTTGAGTAGTCTTTTTATTTTGTCCTTATCTCCTAATTTTATGCAAAGGTATTTTAAAAGATCCATAGAGCATTTGAGTATCAGCATCCCAAATGTCAACATGAAGTTATTTTTTTATAAGGTATTTTATAAAGTCTTTAAACAAGTCATTGTATTTTGATTTAGAGGGATCAATATCAAATTTGAATGACATGAACTTCTCTTCTTCACCTTTAAAGAAAGCTTCTCTATAAACAAGAAGAGGTGACTTATTCTCAATCATTTTTAAAATAGCATTTTAGTCATCTTTTGATTCATAAGAAAAGCTCTCAGTTTTATATTTAGGAAAATCAAAAAAATTAAATGTTAAAAACATTCTCTTTGGAAGACCCTAATAAATCTATATATATTTTTATAATTAATTAACATTTTTTATTATTTAAAAAAATATAAAATAATTAATCAATTACATCAGGTTTAATGGAAAATATTCTAAATATGACAGTTTAAGCTTTTAATTAATCTTTCATATCTTCTTCTAAAATAGTTTTTTCATCAGCATATTATTCCTTAGTATTCATAGGTGGGATATCATCGAGTAATCCAGTAACTCCTTAATTAATTAACTCGAGTTTATCTTTTTAAGATAATTCTCTTTTACCGTACATGGGTTAATTAAGGTGGATAATGAGGGGTTAATCTTTTTCTCCTTAGTATGTTACTTAAGATCTTATAGGATTAAAGTCTAGTTATCTTCCTTCAATGATTTCATCCTCATCTAAATCATTTTCATAGTTATAGCCTCCCTACTATTTTTAAGGAGATTATCTAACAGGTTAAATTTTAGTTGCTTTTTTATAAAAGCCAGGGGCACTTGCACTTTATCTTGTTTTAACAAGTTCTTCTCTCATCATTTTGTATTCCTATGTAAGACCCATTTATATTTAATCTCTTTCTCTCTAAAATTACTCTATTTACTACTTCATCATCATTTCTTATTACTAAAGTTACTTTAAGTAACGCTCTTACTCGTTTCTTGGTTCCCAAGTTATCTATTGATAATCTTAAATATTGAAAGGTGCTCCACCTGCATTCTACAACTGCCTTCTTTATAAAATTTAATCATTAATCTGCTCCAATCTTCTCCTTTCATTCATCAACTATTAGTCTAACATCTAAAGTTATAAATCTGCCCCTGTTGGCATTCTATTTAACTGCTATTGAGGAAAAGGTAAAGGTTTTGCTTAATGTACAGGCTATCCAGGCTATCTGCTCTAATCCTATTACTAAAAAAAATAAATGATAAATTAATCTAATAAAATATAATAAATAAAATTGGATTGTTTCATATTTAGAAATAAAAATATTACTGATTGCATTTACTAACTTCTGTAATCTTACTATACAACTCTTGCTTTTTGAATTTCTTCATAAAGATTATTCTCATTAGTTCCTGGTGGAACAACTCTAAATCCAGCAGATACTTAAATCTCAAACTCTTCTCTAAAAGGGAGAGATATCATTTTTTATCCATCAACACTCTTTCCTGGTCCATGAAGCATAACTTCTTGCACAATTAACTCAGATTAAGATTATAATTTTCCAGACACAGATATTGGGAGCCAGCTTATAACCCTTGTAGCAATTTACCTTGCTTAAGCAACATACTCTATATCATACTCTAATTAAAGAACAATACAACTTTAATCAGAATCAAAAACGTTGTCGATTTCATGCATACCACTATATTCTAAGCTGATAACATTAGAGTCTTATCCGTCTTTATTTTTTATGACTTCTTTAATTTATTGCTTTAAAGTAACTCTATTTGAGCCTCCACCTCTATTGACAAAATCCCAACCGTTATGAAAACCACAAATAAGTTTTTTTTCTTTGAAAATGACTTTATTATTGATTGATTTTGATACTTCTAAGAATTGTTAAACTTGCCTAACTAACTCTTTTTCAACATTATCTCTAATTAAGATTTATACATTTACGAGATATAATTTATAAGTAGGAAGCAGATCCATCATAATCTCAAACACTTGATCTATTTTAAGAGTTTAATTTTCTTAAAACTATTTTTTTATTTTTTTAAATTGAAATTAATTTTTATTTTTAAATTTATCAACAAACATTAATAATAATTAGCAAACATAAATATTACTTTTGTATCTAGCCATTATTCTGCTAATCCAGGAATAGGGTCATTAGTAGAAACTAACACACTCTCTGGAAAGAGATGTTTTATTTTTTATAGTAAAGGGAAATAATCTAAAATGAAATTAAATCTAATAGATGTATTAGCAATTCTCTATTCCTCAGTTGAAGCTTTGCTGACATATCCTCTCATCGTATCTAAATAAATTCATTTCAAATATTTATGTAACTAAAATTTTACTTATTTTTAATATTTAATAGCTAACAAAATTCAAAATTTTTACTATTTTTTAAAGCCACAGATTAAGGTTCTTTTAGCAAGTTGTTAATGTTGATTTCACCAACACCACAAGAAAAAGTACTTAATATAATATCATGATTTCCTATTTCTAAGATATATGCCTCAAAAATAATCAAAGTAGCAGCTGATTTTTCAAGCTGTGTGTGGAAAAATAAACTGAAAGGATGGGAATATTCAAATTAATAATTGTATCCCTATTATTCAGACCTAAGTCCATAAGCTCCAGTAAGGTAAGAACGACCAAAGAATTCTTTGAGTTAATTCGAATAAAATGAGAAATTAAATTTTATGGCCAACCTTTTCGTCTCTCTTGACTATTTGATTATTTATAATTTTAGTTAATAACATCCTAAAGTTAACTTTAATAGTGTGCTTTCAATCAAATTCATAAAATTATATCAAAAACTTTAATTATTTTTGCTTATTATACCTTAGGTGAATAATTTAAACCATCTAATCCTTTAGGAGTAAGTCTGTAACAATCGGATTCCCTATTAGGATTTGTGATTCTTAGTGAGTATGCAGGTCTAATTTTTACATCTTATCTTAACTTATTCCATTTGCTTATTGACATGAGTTCTAAATCATTAGGGTCGATTTTCTTATTTAAGAAAAATAAAAATAATTTTTTGCTAAATAGAAAATAACATAATATGTAAATATTCAGTTTATTCAAATGAATTCCATATGCTAAAATGCAATCCAGTTATTGAATGCTTTATTTTGTTAATCTATTTATTAAACAATAAATGAACAAGTATCTTACAATTTATTTTTATTTTTGCTAAGGACCAGCTCCTTAATGATTCCTATTATAATTTTACCCATCTTATGGGTTTCTAAAAGCTTAACTCATCTTATAATTAACTGTACTAACTTTAATTCAAAAACGTTTTATCTTTCTTCTTTGATACCCGTTTACAAAATTGACTATATATTTTGGTCTATTATATTAACTGGACTATATAAATTTAAGATTTAATTAAGATTTTGTTTGAAGATGTTATATAAATCTTTTTGTTTATTAGTTAGTTTTTTAATTCAAAAATTTATTAGTAATAATTTGTATTCAAACAAAATTCATTATTTTTTAAAGATTCATAAAATTTTATTATTTTTAAATAGAATATAATCATTTATTAATTCCATTCATTCTAACTATTTCACAAACACTTATATTTGTAAATCCATTATTTTGAAGTTTATTTTATTTATTGCATTTTACAAGACATTTCTTAATAAATAATATAATATTTTTTTTCAAGTAGTAGAGATTTAATATGAATGACCATTTTATTTTGATGTAATCAGTTTAATTTTAAATTTATTTTAAATATTTATTAAAAGAAAATAATTTATTGCTTGCATGAATTTTATTTATAATTTATTTAAAAGTAAACTAATATGAATAATTGTGTAATAATTTTGATTTGTATTAATTTATTAGATATAGAATATTTAAAATATATATTTTAATGAAAATATAGATAATTTATTTAAAATAAATCAGTTAGCTTATTATTAAGGAGATTATTTTAGTTAATTGAATATGTTATTATTTTTTTAATTGCTAGCTTTTACAGGGGATATTTGTTAGCTGTGAGATTATGAGTAGTTAGCTGAGTCATTTAATTAACTTCTATAGGTAGTATTTAAAGTTATCCCTAAAGAATTCAAACCATTACTGCGAGTGCTACTTGGCATATATGATTATTTAGGTGCAAATATTCCATCAAAGTCTAGTATTTTCACCTCTTTTTTTGATGAAAGATTTTTAGATAAAGGAATTCCACTTAAAGTAGTTTAATCGAAGTATGGATCATTGTTATTGTTGTTGACTTTATTATTATTATTATTTTCAGATATTTTTTTATTTGAATTGAAAGGAGCTAATTTAGGAAGTGTTGTATGATGTGAATTTTATTAAGAAGGATTATTTATCTTGGCAGTTTCATTCAAAAAGATATTTCTTATAAAAGGAGTAGAACTTGAATGAGTATGGAACTTATTATTATTTTTAGTGCTATTAGTTTTATTAAGTTATAAGAAGCTCACGTTTTTATTCATTTTTTTAGGAGCTTTTAGTGGACTTAATTTATTTAAACTTTTAATATTAATATTGTTGATTGAGTTGTTATGTGAATCAAAATCCATATCAATGTGCTAGAGAGATGAAGGACGATCATTTTACTTTCTGCTAGAGAAAGGTAAGGTTGAAGGCGCTGTTATTGAGTCATCTAGGTTGTTATAGTAGATACAAGATTAAGGTATTTTCAAAGTTTAGTCATTAACTTCGGTTTCATCATCGCCTGGTAGGTTCGATTCTGATTAACGACAAATCAAATTTTCGTTTGTAAATTTTTTAACGTTGTTCTGTAAACGCTCAAATTGAGTATGTTTGAAAGGTAGACCTGGTTTCTTTTGAGTAAACACACTGTGAAAGCGTGCTTTTTAGTATTTAAATGCTGTCATAAAAGCATCTTCCTTTTCTACTGGTTTAGGCTTTGGCTTTCTGTTTAGGATTTACATTTTGTAATCAATTGCTCTATCTATTGTTTTCAACATAGCTTTGTTGCTGCTCTTTTCAAGGTTTTGCAGCTAACGATCTCTTTCAGTCATAGGTTCACTATCATCAGGGATATTAGCTAAACTCTTAACCTTTCTTTCACTAAGTCTATCAAAATGAATTTTACTTTTATTATGTGAAGGTTCATAGTAATCGACTTAAATTTATACTCTTTTTTATGGATTAGCAGGAACGTTAAGGTTAATATTTGGTAATTATAAAAATTAATTATTATCTTTTTGATGTTCTTTGAAGTCAGTATGACATCTAAGTTATGGAGAATGAGATTTATTTAATTAGAGCAAAGACTTATTATTGTGTGGTTCATCTGAAAGATCTTCAGTATTAATGTTATTCATAGATTTAAATTTGTTGGTAATTATTGCTGGGGAATGATTATTTGGGATTATGGCTTCATCATTTGAGCTTGTAGAATCTTTTCTATTTTAGGACTAGTCTCTGCTTCTAGATACAATCATAGTCTTATAGGCGTTATCTAAAAAACTATTATTTTATTTACTTTTAGATTTTTGTCCATGGATCATATAGGATAAAATGGGGTTATCTACGTTTACGTTTTTCTTTTTAGGAGCAGCTTTAGAGAAAATATCTTATATTTTTGATGTTGATTGCATATAATAGTTTAATTTATTGTTTGTGGTGTCAAGAAGAGCTTTTTTCAGTTTTCCATCATATGTTTTTTCAACAATTTCTAAAAATAATGCACTTGGGATGTAGAATAATAGAGTTTCGCCTGATTTTGAGGTGGCCCAAAAATTCCTGTTTTATTCTTCTGAAACACAATCTTCAAATCCAAGGAGTTACCCTTCACCAAGAAGGGCCAATTTAATCAAATTTTCTTAACCAACCTCGACCAATCCACTTTTAACAATATATATTTTATCTGCTTTCTCCTTAAGACGGAATATAGGTTAATTGTAGTCATAACTTTGAGTTTTGAAATCATAGGCAATACGCAAAAGAGATTCGTGTCTTGCAGTAGGAAACTATTTTTACAAGCTTCTAACAATGAATTCGGTTTTGGCGCTTTCTAGATCAAACATAGAAAGATATGCATCAGTGGAGATAGTAAAAGCCAATACTCTGTCTGTGTGAGCTACGGCTAAATATTCTAAGTATTCATTTGAGAGGGCCTCTTTCTCTCCTATAAAATCACCTCTTTAGTGGTAGAAGATTCTCTTATATTTGCAGATATTTTCTGTCTTAAAATACCTTATTTCTTACAATTCAATTTCTTATTCTAATTAAGCTTGCAAAGTAGAAATTTGATTATTCTTTTCAACAAAATTAGAAATTAATTCATTATTTACTTTACTGCTTTATGGTGCAAACTAAGACAAATTAGATGCTTGGTTTTATGGTTATTATTGTTAATTAATGCTATTTTAACTATTCAGTTCATTTTTATCATAACAAAATGTATTTGTATGGGTCATTTCAGGGCCAATAGAGTTTTAATTGTTTATTTTTCTTTTAGATTTTTGCATATGAGATTTGTAAGCATTCCTTCTAGCTACAACTCGGAAAATGCTATCTTCTTCTAAATTACGCATTAAATCCAAGTTTTATTTTGCTTCTTCTCTCTTGTAAGCCTTTAATGATTTTTCAGCTATTTGAATGAGCTTCTATTCATTGTTAATATCAGGGTCACTCTTTACTTACCACATAGAAATTTATCCCTCAACCACAAGAATAAGTTCATTAGCAAAAGACTACTACCTAAAGAGAATATCTCCTTTAGTATATTTTCTTAGAACCATCTTTTTGCATAACTATTCAAATTTCCCCATTTTCTTTGATATTTGAATTAAGTTTTAAAAATGAGGAATCTCTACAACAAGATCGAATAGCTTTTTTCTCATATCTTTATCACCCTAAGGATTTTTTTGGCTCATTTGATTA
Source organism: Tetrahymena thermophila SB210 (assembly GCF_000189635.1). Lineage (NCBI taxonomy): Eukaryota > Ciliophora > Oligohymenophorea > Hymenostomatida > Tetrahymenidae > Tetrahymena > Tetrahymena thermophila. The sequence goes on from NW_002476434.1 coordinate 156,484, forward strand.
AACCACTCATGACTAGGATTTTGGTCATCGCTAAGAGGTCCATATAAATTTTCAATTCCTGTTCTGAGGTTATCAAAAAGTTAAGGGTCTATCATGTTGCTTTTTCAAAATAAAATAGATAGATAGGACTTATAAAATTATTGAAGTGATTGCTATGAAATGAGATGTAAATAAATGTAGATAAATAATTTGCTTATTATTTGTTTGTAATACTTTTATTTTCTTAATTATTGTTTTTGTTTATCTAATTAATTACTTTAATAAATATTACTCTAAATGAATGAAGAACTAGTCTATTTAAAAAAAATTTTGATCCAGTTCATTTTTTGTGTTATAAAGATAATGAACTTATTTTTAGAACATTTGCCTAACATTTTCTTCAATAGATACAGCTTGGGCGAGCTAAATTCTATTTTTGATAATAATTTTATCATTAATTTACTTGCTTGAATGAATGCATATACATCATCTAGTGGAACAGCATTTCAAAAATTTTTTAATTATTAAAATAATCCTATTAAAATATCTAGTCATATCCAAAATTTATTTTTACAAAATTGACTCTTCAATTTATTTATTGCTAATTTATATTGCCAGTGAAATAAGTAAATATTAGAGATTTTTATATTGATTCGAGAAGCTTGAAAATATATTTTTAAATATTTATAACCAAAAAAACTTAGAAGAGACAAAAAAAATTAAAAAATATTTAGAAATTTGAAGTTCTACACAATAAAATGCAAATATTTTTTATAAAATCTAATTTTTAAAAGTTTGTAAAAATGTTTATTGTAATATTTCTGCTTCTTAAAAAAACAATAAATTTTGTTTAAAATGATAAAATCAATTGAGAAAAGTATCAATTAATAGTAGCTGATCCTTTATTTTTAAGGTAAGCAAAAAATATGTAATTAAAAAAAGATATGAGCAGATTAATTAATTTTTTTCAAGTAAATTAATTTATAATTTTGAAAACTCAAATAAATAAATAATAATTGTATTTGTAAAATATAAATTCTAAATATTGTGAACATAAGTTTTTTATAATTAATATTTTTGAAGAATCTTTTTCAAAAAATAAATTTTATATAAAATTATTAAACAAATAAAATTAATTAATAAATAAATAAATAAATACTTATCTTTTACTTTCAATATAACAATCAATATGTTTATAATCTAACAAAAAGAAATGAGCAGACTGAATAAATTTTTTCAATTTAGATTAAATTATAGTTTTGTTTAGACAGTTCGTTTAATCAATTAAATAAATATATAAATTTTTATAGAGGATTAATTATAAATAGATTCTATGTACAAATTAAAAAACAAAAAGATTATTAAATTTAAATTAATAATTAATTCATTATTTATTTATTTACTTATATATTTTCTTTCATTTATATTTTTTATTAAAATTTTTATAAATATTTATTTAACCAAAATTCAAATAAATTTTTATTTAATTATTTAAAAATTATTAATTAATTAATACCTTTATTTATCATCTTTATCTTACTTATTTACTTTATCTTTTTATTTTAATTGATAGATATGATAATCTTAAATTATATCACTTTTTATTGAGATTATCATTTTTCAAATATTACCTTGACTATTATTTCTTACTCTTTTTTAATTTAAATGTGATTCCTATTTTATTAGAGAAAATGTGTTTAAATTTTTTAATAAAAAATCTTATTTACTAAAAATTATGACATTTAGATTGCATCTTCTTTTATTTACACATATTAATTTAAAGCTTTCTCGTTTTTCTTTGTTAATAAATCAATTTTTTCTAATTCTTCTTCTAAGCTGCTTTAGTTAAGCTTTCCTTTTTCCCTTTAATAAGCTAGCTTTCTCCAGATATAGCTTAATTGTGTGTCCTAATTATTTTTAAGAAATATTATATGAACAATCTATTTAAAATCAATTTATTACATTTTCTCTCATATTGTTTTATGACTAAGAAATTTCATTCTTAAAATTGTTCTTATCTTATTCAGCTTAAAATTTATATTATTGGTTTTATTAATTAGTCTATTCATTTTAAACTACATTTGAAAGCGAAGTATGGATATTATTGTAATCATTCATTTGAGTATTTCCTCTTATAAATATAGGGCTGTATGGATTATTGCTCTAACTTGATAAAGATTGGGGATGATAATTTTAATAGTTTCCAGACTATGAGCTTTAACTTATTTTAGGAGAATAATTCTGATTTTATTGATTGCTCCTAAGACTTTTAAAAAATGTTATTTAAATAAAAATTTTTAACAATAAATTGTAAATTAATAAATTACTCTGATGACTCTATTTTAGTATGAGATAAATATTAAATTTTTTTGTCGATTTCTTGTGCATATTCATGTTTTTTATCGTTATAACTCACATTATACAAATCACCTTCTCTTACTTACTTTTATTTGTCTATTTTTTAAATCAAAGAAAGATCATTTTGTAAATTACTTTTGTATTTATCAACATATATTTGGGATTTTTCTAGTATAGAAGCATTAAGAGATTGATTTGAAGAGTTTGTTGAATATATTTTACTTTTTATCTTAACTTTTTATTGTTTATTATCAACACTTGTATTAGCTACACTATACTTTTTATTATATCCACCATTATTAAAAGAATTATTAGTGATTTCACTATTAACGTATTGTCTCTAATATTATTAGAAAGATTTTCCTCTTTAATTTTATGGAATGTCTTATTTGACAAATTTATTTTTTGTTGATTAATTTTAGTCTAGATTACGATTTTGAGAATTGTTTTCTACTTCCTTTAGAGGTGATTTCTAATTGTTAAAACCAGAATCCAAAACATTTCCTTAAAATTTTGATATTTTATCTTTACTTAGCAACTTTTAATCTAAATTATGTTAATAAGGCTGATGGTGTTGATATTATTAAATCTAATCTGCTTCGTTGATGCTAAAATATTGTAAGCTAATATTATTATCTCTATCTGTATTTTTACAAACTAATGCAGGAGACTTTTTGCTATCACCTTAATTTACTAAGCTAAATGAGCTATCAACTTGAGTTCTACACTATTTTCCTTAAATTTACTATTATATATTCAAATAGTTTTATTTTATCATCAATGAATTATTTATGTAATTCTTTATAGCAGTGTTTGCCCCATTTTTTCTTGTTTTATATCCATTCCTGCTAGAGGATACTTTGCATTTCAGCAAAGGAGAGTTATTTATAAAATAAAATTAATTAGAATTTCCTCCATGTCTAGCGATATTTTCCTAGCTCTCAAATTATGTTTGACTGATATAAATTGGACTTTCGTAATAACTCTCTCTTGGTGACAATTACTAATTACCATTTATTATTTCCATGTTTATTTTTGGAGGAATATCTGAAGCTTAAGTGTTTGATCTTTGTTTAAAATTATAGTGGCTTCTTGGAGATGTACTTACAGCTTACGCTCTATTATTTTTGATTTGATCTTCTTGAGTATTTAATTACTAATTAACATATTATTGCTTATTTTAACTATATCTGATATTTTTTATTTTATTTTATCTCCTAGATTCGTTTTCTGGTTCTGTATGAAGTACCTTAGACTATTTATTTTCCTTTACTTTTAAATTTCTATTTAAAGAATCAAGCTATTATTCACCTTATAAATGAGTATCTTCAGTATATGACTAAATTTTTTTTTATTCATCGTTATTTTATATAGTATATCCATTCTCTTCTTCCTTTTAGTTATCTAAATGTATAATCTGATCTTTATTTGGCTCTTTTTAGGTAAACTTTCCTTAAATATTATCTTAGTCTGAACCACAAGCTGTAATTTAACTTGAATTTAATCCTTTTTATTCACATGTTTCCTATTTTTTGTTGGCAAAAGCCTCTTCTTTTAAAAAGTTTTTCGCTTATTGAGATGCACTTTTGACTTAATCAGTCTCATCAATATTCTCATTTTAATTTTTCATGGAATTATTTGAGTCTTTTATGCTTAAGTTTTCTTGAGATACTCTTGTTTGATAGTCTCTTTATTGAGTTGGTATTTTTTTTTATGATTAATCTGTTGATTCACTTGTAAATTAACTATTTGATTACTACTAAAATTTATCTTCTTTGAATATACGATGAATATTAGCATTCAAAGAGTGCAAACGTAGCTTTTTTTGATTATTTGACAATTATTAAGATGTACGTGCTGTTTATGGATCTTTTTTTTACTTACATTAAACGTTTAAAGCAGTTTATCCTGAATAATTACCTTAATTAAACATGTTTTCAGCTTCGCTTGCACTTATTACCTTCCTTTAATTGTGATGCTAATAATTTTTTCTATGCTAATTTTTATTTGAGTTACTATAATGTACCAAATCATTTGCTAAAGTAGCCTGACTTTGTTAAGGAGAAGAAGACTAAAAATTATTACTGTTACGATGCTGATAGCTGTTATTTCGATTGTTGTTTTTAGATTAAATATATGCCATATTATCTTGTTAGCTTTGCTATGTATCTACATGAAGAAAATAAGAACTATTCATGCTATTTCTTCCTTTCTGTGACTAAAGTTCATTCTAATTTAAACTTTGTTAAGTTATTTTATGGATTTTTGGTGACATCGACTATTAATAAGAATTTTATTTTTGAGCTGAAGAACTAGATATTGTAGAAGTATCATTATTAATATAAAACCCATTTTTGCTGCCAATTATAACTTTTTAATTATTAATATTTCTTCTCCATGGACTCATATTTTATTTTTTAATGCTTTATTTTTTAGATAAAGAGTCATCGTAATTTTAATAATCTCTAATGCTAATCTAGCTATTTCGCTAGCTCACAGCTAATGTGAGACTGCTACCAGCTTATATAGACTGCTACTCAACATTTTAATCATATAAATTATCAACATTTGCTTTTCCTGGTGAGTTGCTACCTTAACCATAACATTGATAATGTTAAACTTGGTTAAATTAACCACTTTAATATTTTTATGAATTCTTTGTAGCTAGCTGAGAAGCTGTAAAATTTTAAACCTAATTATTAATATTCCTCTAGCTGCCCCCAAGAACTTGTGCCATTTAAAAAAATAGTAGCAAAGGATTCTTTAAACTTTTGTATGGTTGAAACAATTTTTTGTATAACTATTATAGTACTACTAATAAAGAGTATATTCCTTATTTTTGTTTTTGGTTCTCTAACAACAAAGAGTTAAAACTTTAAATAAATAAATGTTTAGGGAGTCAAATAAATCCTTTGAGTTAATATTAAGAAGTATTCCTAACTTAAAATTCTAAGCATAACTTGAAATCACTAACTTTTAATCTATGGTTGAAATAAAAATTTATAGCCAATCAAGATTATATTAATATTTACCTCTAATATTTCCATCCATATATGTATGTATAATACTTTAGTTACTATGTTTCCAAGATTGCATAATATCAAATTATTATACCTCAAATCCATCCATCAAATATCTTCTAAATAACTTTTCATAGCTTTTACCCAAATAACAATTTATTTATTTTATACTAATTAAAATTACTAAATTAAATAATATTTTATATTTTAATTTAACTATTTATTTGATCTTTTAAAAATTTCATTATTTTAAAAATATATAAATTTTTTCTCAAAAAAATAAATTAAAGCAGCATTGACTAAATTAAATTTTAAATTCTTTAAAATAACAAACTAAAATTAAATATAAATAATTAAGAAAATAAATTTTAATTTTTAATTTCTTCATAATTACAGTTAAAGTTAAAAATAAATAATTAAGAAATTAATTTTAAATTTTTTGTTAATTCATCATTACAAATTAATGCTTAAAATAAATTAATAGATGAAGAAGAAAAGAATATTTAATTCTTAAATTGTTTATAAATACTTATTAAAATTCGAAATAAATGAATTGTTGAATTACAAAGTAACATTTAATTCTTATATTCTTTACAAATATTAATTAAAATTCGATAGGATAAAAAACAAAATAACATTTAATTCCATACAATTACTATAAAAATACTTTTTAAATTCTTTACAATTACAAATAATACTTTGAAATGATAAATAAATTTCCATTTTTAAATCTTTAAATTAATCAAATAAATAATAAATTATTTTTTATTTTCATAACTCATTTTTTAAATTTAAAATATTTTTTTACAAAAATCAATAAATTAAATTTATAATTTAGATTTTAAAATATTTGAAATGAAAATTTATAAAAAAATAAATTCATAAAAAATATGAAGGATTTATAAATGATAAATGAATGTTATACTAAAATTTTGTCAAAATGTTTGTTTTTTAAAAAGAGGTAATTATTTTTTATTTATTTAATTAGGATTTTTTAATTTCTTAGATTGATTAATAGATAGAGAAAAAGTCTTTCAGATAGCAAAACAAATGTTTAAAATATAGAGTAAATACTTATTTATAATTTAGAAAAATTGAAGAGTTTTGAAATTCAATCAGAAAGATATGATGTGCATTTGTTTGATATCAAAAATAATATCAATTGATAATAAATATATAAATAAATTAATTAATTAATTGTAAATTTTTTACTAAAGTTTATTAGGTTAGAAATGAAATTCTTAAGCTTTGTCTTACTTATTTGCGCTTTAACTGTGTTAGCCAAGGGGGAAGAAGAATTTGATAAATCATAATCATTGGAAGTAAAAGTTGATACTTACGATGACTTCCTTAAGTTAACTAAAACTAATGATTATTTCCTTTTCTTTTACAGTCCTTCATGCCCTTACTGCCAAAGAGTTTATTCTGAATTGAAAAACTTGACTACTTTGATTCAAGACTACAATAAAAATGTAGCTATTCCTTAAAAGAAGGCTGAATTAAAGTTAGCTCATATTGATGGTATTGAAAATAAAGCTCTTATTGATACTTTATCAGTTGAATTTTATCCTAGTTTTATCTATTTTATCAATGGATTTATTAGATTCTATCCTCTATCAAGTGAGAGAAATGCTAACAAATTCTTTGAATTTTACACTTAAGATTATATCAAGCATCTACCTGAAATCCCTGGACTTAAAAGAGACATTTTGACCAAGAAGGCTTTATGGTCTTTTTATAACAAGCTCGCTAATAAGTATGAATAATTACCAGAACTTTTCTGGGCTGCTGGTGCTATCCTTGGTTTAGGTCTTCTCCTCCACCCTTTCCTTTATAGATAATTCCCATCAGAAAAGAAGTAATGAGATGAAGAAAAAATTTATCAAAAGATTAAAATTCACTTAGTGTTTTGTTTAATTTTAAAACTAGTTAGCTAGCTAAGTATCATTTGAGTATTATAATTTTATTTAAATGATTGTTTTTGTATGAATGTATAATATCCTCAAATTAGTTATTCAAACTTTAAATTTTTATTTGATAATTTTTCTTTTTAAACTATTTTAGCTTTAAAAATATTTTTTTTTTCTCATGAAGTCCAATTGCTAAACAAACTTTATTTTACATATTTCAATAAATTATTACCAACACATAAGAAGCCATAAAACTTCAACTATTTTTTTTTACTTAATTTGATTCAATTAAAAATTAAAAAAAGATACTCTCCAAAGATTAAAAATTGATAAATAGAAGGTTTTAAAATTTTCTACGTTATTAATTTAGTAATTTCATAAAAAAAATTAATTTTTTAATTAACTATTTTTTTGGTAGAATTTATTTTATTGAATTTTAAAATGAAATAAATAATTTATAAAAATTTTTAAGTAAATCAGTATCTTATTTAGTACTTCTTTCAATGAGAATAGAAAAAAGTGTATAAAATATAGAGAATTTGACAAATAAATTAACATATAATACATTATTTTTAAGTTAACTTTTATTCCTTTTCTTAAATGAAATCAAGACATTACTTTATATTTTATTATTTATAAATCTAGTATATGTCTATCTTTCACTCCATATTTTTAATCTAATTTATTTTTATATAAAAACATCTACAAGCTTTTATGATGAATTGTTAGGAATGTTTATTAAAAACATCTTCTACGAACTAAATAAGAAGGATTTCTTAGATATTAGATATAAAAATAAGAAGCAAAAAAGTAAAGACCAAGTTAAAACAAATAAATTAAATAAAAAGAAACAAAATTAAATTAATTAAAGAGCAATATTAATAGAATATCATATATAAAAATGGCTAATCAAATTGATAAGGTTTTGATTGACGAACTTGTAATTTTTTATAATAGATTAAGTTTTATTTAATGCTAAATTAGAAGCAAAGCATAAAAGTGATTGATTTCAAATGGATTAAAATATTTTTGTTTAAAATAAATGTTATAAGCTAACATTTTTGCAAATTAAAATAAAATATAAAATAGAAGTTATGAATTTAACTAAACGTATTTATAATAATTGCTAAATATTAAGCTCAAACCATCTTGAAATCTTTCATAAAACTTTGAATAAAATTATTCCATGAATTTGTGATCCGCATTTATGAATTATTCTGATTTATTTGTTTAATAAAATAAATAGGTTATCTTAAAGATTTTAAAGCACGCTAAATCAAGCGATGACAAAACAATTATTGGTTAATTACACGGTTTTTACGCAGATAATATTGTTGAAGTAACTCATACTTATCCTCTTGCAGACTCTGTAATTATTAATAGATTAATTTAGCTATTTATCTAAAATTAGCTAAGCAATTTTAATAATAATTAATTTTTTAATTATAAAGTCAAGAATATCTATTTCTCAAGCTGACTATGATCATTAAATGTCAAAGCTTAGCGAAGAAGTTCATTTAGATAACAATAAAGTTGGTTGGTATCATGTATCAAGCAAGAGCGATAACTTTGTTGCTTCTGATAGCTTTGAATAATAATCTAATTACTAAGTAATACTTTTATATATAATAGAATTTGTTAATTTTACAGCTTTTTGATGAAAATTGATTTATCTCCTTTAGGAAGCTTAAAATCATATCTTATTTAAATATTCAAAATCTTTATATCCTTGTAAAATAAGCAAATATTCAATATGCATAATAGATGAAAATAATCCCATTTACTAAAAAACCATTTAATAATTTATAGGTAAACAATCCTAATTGCATCTACTTGATCTACGACAATTTGGAAGCTTTAAGAGGTGTTAATAATCCTTACAAGGCCTACAGAGTTAGCGATAAATACATAGATTTGAGTGAACAATCTAAAGTTAGTGTTACTGATCTTAAGTAATTTAATACTAAGACTGATAAAATATTCATTCCCATCCCAGTCGAAATTAGAAGAAACCCTCTTGCTGCTGTAAATAAAAATATATATTTTGATTTAAAAAATAAGTCCCTTAATTTAATTATAAATAAATAAAAAATATAGGCACTTATTTCAGAATACACCAAATAAATTTCAAAGAAGTATGAAAATCAATACCATTCAAGTTTGAATATCTCAAGTTTACTCCAAAAGAATGCGTAATATAATTTTTAATTTTAAAATTCATCATCATCATAAATTTAATTTTTTATACAAAGACACTACTTAAATGAATCTGTTGAACAATTACATGAAGCTAACACTAATATGAATTTAGAATTCATGAAAAAATCAAAGGAAAGTAAATATGAAAAGGTAAATAAATAAACAACAACTTTTGAAAAATAAACCTTGAACTTATTATATTTTTTTAAAATTAGGATATTGATCCTCTTAACTGGATTGATAATTTGTTACTCTTAGAAAGAGTTCACACATTAGCAGATAATATTAACGATCAAAGTAAATTTGTTTCAGAAAGTACTTCTGCTTTGAAACATATTTCTTGAAAACATATAAAAATATTTAAATAAAATAATAAATAAATGAATAAGTAAATAACTTTTGATGTTTATAAATTTATATGCTGCTGAAATAATATAAAAATAATGCCAATATATAAAAGTAATCAACTATTCATTAACTCAAATAATTATAAAATTAATCATTAGCTAATCGGTTTAATAAGTTATTATAGAGTTTACTTTCATAAATATAAAAATTTCTCTCTTTATTTGAATTGTAATGAATTTATTTAAATTCGCCTTCCATCATTCTTTATGTATTTTTTTATTTTGACTATCAATTCTATTTTTAATTATTTTATTTATTCCCTAATTAAAAATAAATATGTAGTTGCAAAAAATTATTTTAATAAAATATTCATTCTAGAAATTATCTAAAAAACTTCATAAAACTTTTTTTAATTAATTTACACAAAATAAAGAGTGGAATTTTATCTTATCAAGGAAGTAAGGTAACTTTTTATATTTTAATATATTTTATGAATTAATTTATATCAAGTTTATTTCATTTATATCATTTTAATGAAGAAAATTTATAAATTTATATATATATATATATATATATATCCTTATTTCACAATCTTAACAATTAACTTTTTACAAAATTAGTCTTTGTAATATTTAAGTTTTAGTTGCTTTTTTCAAGACTATCATAGTGTTCTTTGATCCATTAAGAAAAGTGTTCAACAATTTTTTCTCTAGTTTACTTTAATACAAGAGCATCTGTTTCTTTTGGAGTGTATAAATCTACACAATGAGCACAATCATCACAGTCAATAAGATAGCTTACTATATCACCTGATGACTATTATAATCCAGCCCACCTCCAAGGATCTTCAATACCATTTGTTAAAATAAGATTAGTGGCCTTCAAATTAACTCCTCCATATTAAATATTTACTCTGCTTGGATTTGGAAAAATGTCTTGTGTAAAAGATTATTTACAGAAGTTTGTAAACATATCTAAATTAACTTCAGTGCTTCTAGATCCTGTTTAAGGATTAGAGCATGTTTAGAAAAAGCCAAATTCCGTACAATATTACCAAGTCCATTATCTAGATCCATCATTTTCAGGATCATATGTATCATTTCTAAGATAGTATGAACCATAATAGTTAACAGTTACGTTATTTTCCTATTTTATAAAAAAAATATATATAAATATATAATTTAAATTTTTTTGTAAAATTATTTGAAAAAAATATGAAGTAATACCTTGGTATAGTTTAAAATAGATTGATATTATTACTCAATTGTTGGATAATTCAAAGTTTGATTACAAAGGACAGTACGAGAACCATATTATACCATTCCAGTAAAAATATCAGTATAGAAGTAGAGGAATTCTCCATTATTTAAATGTTCTGCATTAAATTATTTTTTGATTTCATAAGCACTTGTTGGATTTTGTAATAAATTCTAAACATATATGTTCAGATCATGGATAGATTGAGCACATCTATTTAATTAAATTTGAAAATTTAAAGATCTTAATATAAAAATATTTGATGAAATCTTTAAAACAATAAATAAATAAAATTATATACCAATTTTAATAATTTTTAAGCTAATTCAAATATTAATTATTTAAAATTTTAATTTTATCAAAAAATATAATTTTTATTTAAAATTAAAAATCAAGTAATTAAATTTATTTAAATTACATTAAAAATTAAGAAAATATCATCAATTAATTAGTAGTAAAATATTTAGCATTAATTCTAAAAAATAAATTACTTTTCTCCAGAACGAAGAGCTGAAAGAATTACCTATTAATCCATTTAGTAATAGTCTAAAATAGCATTAACAACTGCACTTGAGGCTAAAGCTCCAACAGTTAAATGAGGATATTTATATCTGAACCATGCTGACATTGCTCCTGGGTATGAACCTCCAATAGTTAACCTATTAAAAATTATGATATAAATAATGTTCGCTTTAAGCAGAATAAGTTATCTAAATTTCTAAATAAAATAAATATTATGAAAATTAATTTAGCTCTTATTACCATGGAATATGATTTTGAACACCATGCAAATGATGATCTTTAACATAAGTGATAAAGTATGCTAAATCAGCCAAAGCTTAATCAACATTCAATAAGTAAAGATTATGTTATTTCATAGATTAGTCTCCAAAAGGCATAGAGTTACCATAAAATCTGTGCTCAAGTACTAAAACTAAACTACTAAATTTTTAAGCTAATAAAATAGGGAATTAACGCTCTTCAGGTATTCCAGGGCAAGTATATTCTCCACAAATATAAAGTAAAACTGATCCATTTTAAGGGTTATAATATTAATCTAAAACCCAATATCTTTATGACCAAGTTCTATTGTTAGTAATATTAAAGTGGTCAGTCAACTAATAATCAAACCATAATTGAGTCTAGTTTATTGGTTAACATGCGCTGAAGCTGATTAAAGCCAATAGTATAAGTATTAATTTTTCTCTCATAATGATTAGATAAAATACTTTGGTTTAATTATTATAATACTATATTATTTAATTTCACTAAATTAATAATAACTCAAAAATATAAAAGAAATAAATAATATTTTGATATTCATTCACTTTTAATGCTTACATTTTAAATTCTTGTGCTAAATAAATATCTAAATAAATAAATTTCTATGCATTTAATAAATTTTAGCAAACTATTTTACATACAAAATATATATTAAATATTAGTATTTCAAATAAAGTAACTATTTTATTATTTTCTTAAATTATTCAAATTTTTAAAAAAAATATAAGGAATATAAAAATGTTAGAATAATATTTAAGTTGTGTTTACTTTAAATATAATATATAAAAAATGTATAAAATTTTTGATTTAATTATAAAAAATTTAATAATTTTGCATAAAAAATAAAAACAATTCTCTCAAACGTTGTTTCAATTTTGTTTATTTTCATTATTATTTTTTTTTTGTTGGTTTTTTAGGTTTTCTTTACTTTTTCTTATTTTTTTAATCTTTATGCTCATTTTAGTCCTTTTTATTTGTTTTATCTTTTTTAGCATTCTTCATAGAGATACAATCTGTCCACTAATAAATTGCTTTATTAATGTAATCAGCAATGTTTTATCCATTTTCATTTAGGTTAAGACATCTTCTTACTTTATCATCATCAAACTTGACTTTATTTTTTTTATGATTTATCTATTATTCTGTACAATTTTTATATGCAATAGTGCTTAGATTATCCATATTGTTAATGAAAAGAGTATTTTAATGATTAAAATTAATTCCTCCAAATAATTGCTAAAGTTAATCAACATTTTTATGGAATGGCTAATTAAATAAAGTTTAACATATTTTTTAGAAGATATACTAAGGAATTTTCTTAAATATTGTACTCTAACTATTTTCAGTTACTTAATTAGAGAAAAATTTAGAAAACCCTAGATCTGAACATTACAAACGGATAAAAGGTAGATATTAGTTTTTTCTTTTGGTTTATGTTGCATTATTAGAATCAGACAAACTTGCAAATTCTTGGATATCAAACAAATTCTTATATTCTTATGAAGATTTTGAAACAATTTCATTTACTATTTAAGATATTGTTTTATTTTAAATTTAGGAGCAAAATTCTAAAATTTTGATTTTATTTTCTAATTCTTATTGCAACAAACCTTAAAAGTAAAAAATAAAAATATTCTAATCAATATTATGCTTGAAATCAAATAACTCCAAAAGTTACTTTTTACTGCTCTGCTCTTAAATTTACTAGGTTAGATTTATCAATAATTCAGAAATTTATTGCTTACATTAAGGGTTTGTTTGTGAGAGTTATTAATCTAATATTTAATTGTATTATTCATAATTAATGTTCACTAATTAGCTGTTAAAAGCAATAACTCCATCTATTAAATGAGGATATTTAATCCTAGTCCATGTTCCTATACTACCAGACCAATTCTATCCTACAAGTATGCTTTTTCGGCAGAATATAAAGAAATAAAATAACCAAAAGAAGTTTATTTTAATAAAAAAATGCTTACTTTTTAGAATCGGAGGATACCATATTATCCTTTTTTAAAAATGAGACGAACAATGCTATATCTGCTATATTTTGCTAAATTGATTAATAAGATAAATAGTCTATGCCTAAATATCTGCTGGAATAAGGCTGAGATTCTCCATAATACCTCATTTCTAGTAAGAAAATATTTACATCAGAATTTCTCCTTTAGCTATCAAAAAAAGGTGGTATGCAAGATAGGATATCATGAGTAAGGTCTTTGTCACAAACAAATATTATGTTAACTTTACCTAGCTAACCATTTTAAGATTTTTCATTTTTAGCAATAAAATATCTTTAGTCCCATAATTCAAAGTTATTTGAAAAATGATCATACCTCTATTCATTAAAATAATGCTCTTCCATAAAGGATCCAAGAGCAATTGATAAAGATATCAAGAACACATAAAGATTATGGGCACTTAATAAATGTCTTCCTCGCATCTTTTTTTTAGATTTAGACAACTAAATTTTTCTTTTTTTATAATTGGAATCCTATCTATTTATCTACTTATGATTTTTAGTTTAATTAGAATAAAAAAGTTGATTTACTTTAAATAATTATTGATAAACAATTATTTTACAAAGAACTGATTATTTAATTATGTTTGATGATAGTAAATGGAGATATTTTTTATATTATTTGCTTCTAAAAAGTATCAATTATTAATAATTAATAAATTTTTTAATTCAATCAAATGAAAATAATTTTTAAATAAAACCTCAATTAATATATTTACAAGTTTTATATATTTGATTAAAAAGTATTTTATCTTAAAAAATTAAAAGAAGATAGTTTAAATTATAAAAGCAAGCAATTTATTAAATTAATTATGAGGCTTTAAAAATTTTAGCATGAAATAGATAATATTAATTATAATAAAAACAAAAATTATATCAACTTTAAGTGTATTTTAAGAGAGAAATATTTTCATAAATCATATTACATTAAATTGAAAATAATATAGTGATGAAGTTTTTAATGTAGATGCACTTATTTTTGTTTGTCTCTCAAATTTTTAATAACAATTATAAAAAATTATAATATAGCGTTAAATATTTATAAGCTTAATAGCAGAATTTACGCGCATATTTTGTGGAAGGTAAAAAATTAATATTTAGAATTGATATAAAATCTAATTATAAGAAGTGAAAAAAAATTTAAAGAAAAATAGAATCCTTTTTATAAAGTAATCAATTAGATTAAAATATTTAAGGATAATTAATAGAATATGAGTAGTGAATAATCTAATTTAGCGAACACATAGACAAGCTTAAAAGTTATAGATAATCACTCTGAACTAAAGCAATTAAAAAATAGTAATTAGAGCTTAAATTCTGTTAAAAATCAGAATAGTTAAGTTCATTTACAGCAAGATATAGAAAAGAAATCCCATGTAGAAGGTATTTTTTTTTAAATATATTTTTTTAGCAATTTATTTATAAAATGGAGGATTTAAATAGATAAATTATAAATAGCCTTTTATTTAATAAAAACGAATCATATAATTTTCTTCGAATATGCTTAAATTTAATTTATTTAAATAAAAAGGAACTTCTAATGGTGATAAAAAGCTTTTTAGTGATATCTAGAATTAAAGTAGCAATAATAGCATTGAAAGAGGGGGCGAGAAACATCATCACCAAAATTCTAGTTAGAATTAGTTAAAGCATTAGCATCATATAAATTATATGAGAAACGAATATGACTATTATTTTGGTAATAATAGTTACATTTCTTTTTGCAAAAATCACTCTACAAAAGAAGCTACTAAAATATGTTTGCATGCTGGTTGCGCACTTACTCGTGAAATATGTGATTATTGTGAAAAATAGTAACCACATGCCAGTCATCCTCAATCAATAGTTGATGCTAAGAAATTTTTTGTAGATGTTGAATTAGGACTCAAATAATTTAGAATGAATTCTCCTTTGATGAATGCTTCTGAAATGCTTGAATAAGCGCGATAATTTATTTTACGCCACTTTTAGAGTATGAAGAATATGCTTGTTGAGAAGTCTCATAAATTAGTGACAATGTTAGCTTTAATAGAATAAACTGAAAGTGCGAAAAGAACTCCAATGAAAACTTATGAGTTGGAAAGATTCATTAGAGATGTAATGGACATATTTTAAATTCACAAATCTGGTAAACTAGAATCTCATTATTCTCTACAATTGCTTGACTAAGATATAATCAAAGAAGAAATAAGTAGTGTTTTATTTATGATTAGAGACTTAGAGAATGTAGTAAGAGATTTGCATGATGATTTTGCTAAGGCATTGAAATTTGGAGACTATGGCTACTATGCTGGATTAGAAAGGCATTCAAACCATGGAGGAAAACATTAAATTCAAAATTAAGAAAGCAAATAAAACAATAATTATAGCAACTAGGCATTCAATTAAAGCAAGTAACATTAATCTTTATTGATAAAATCCTTACAAATAGCTAATTAATTACCCTTATATTTCTATATTATATTCTCTTTTATAATAAATCCCTAAATCATACATATAAATAGTTTTTTCTATTCTAACATTTTGTTGAAATGAATACTATTTATTTATTATTTACTAATTTTAAATATTTTTTATAAATAGCCATGGGCATCATGAAGGAAGAGAACATTCTAAATCTGTTTCAGACCATGCCAGCAAATCTTAAAATTTTAATGCTTTCTAAGGAAATGCTTCTGTATTTGGATAAGCTGCTATTAACCAACCAAGTAGCTACCCTCATAACTACGATAATCTTTAATATAGTAAAAATAATTATAGTCAATTGGGTTAAAAAGACAATTCAGCAATAAAGACCTAAGGTAAATAGATATTTTAGAATTTTAAAGTGAAGTATATAAAAAATATTTACGAAAAGGAAATTAGAAAGTATGGGGATAATAGCAATTTCATCCTAGTTCTTATAATATTTAAGCAGATATTGAAAATATAGAAGGTTCAAGCAACCATAATCAAAAAAAGAATACTACTAACTAGGTTACAACTATAGGATCAGCTAACTTAATTCCATAGACTGAATTTAATGCTGATGTCCTTATGGACCCAGCATTTTTAAAGCGTCCTAGAGGCCGTCCTAAAGGTAGTAAATGCAAAAGAAAAGGAAAATACAAAGGAAAATATACCGATGAAGAAAAATTATAAATTTTATCAGAAGTAGGAAAAAGTAAAAGTGTCTAAGTTATTGCAGAAAAATACAGCATTTAGAATTCGTTGATACGCTATTGGGCAAGATAACTTAAATATGAATTAGATCCTTAAACAGTTTCCTCTAGAAGACCTTATCGTACATTCTCTAGAGAGAAAAAAAAAGTAATTGTAAATGAGGCTATAAAAAGAAGAGATATTGTTACGGTTGCTTAAGAATATGATGTAAATGCTTAAGTTTTAAAAAGATGGATTTTAAAGAGTGCTCAAGGTATTCTTTAGTCTTAAGAAATGAGATAAATGATGAACGCTGTTCCTAATATTGCTGGTGATGAAGAAGATGATAATAGTGGAGATGATTCTGATCTGCACTCAGATGAAGAAGATGATGATAGCGATGATGATGAAGAAGACGATGATGACGAAGATGAAGATGAAATGGCTGATGAGTAAAACTAAAATAGGGACGAACAATTTTTTGGAAGATAAAATAACAGAATATAAGATAATGATTCCTCTAACAATTAATTTAAACATGGAAAGAAAACAAACTCTCCTTCATAAAAACCAATTAAAAAATAAATGGAACCTCATGAAAACAATACTAATAATAATAGTAACAGCTTTAATAATTTATACAGTCAAAATGAAGCTAAGCAAAAGGATGAAGTACTCATTGAAGATATTGAGGTTAAATACGAAGAGAATAATACTTAAGAACTAAAAAATAGGTAGGATTAATAAATAAATTAATCAAACATGCAGTCATAAAACTAACAAAAAGAGAAGGATGTAAGAAAAAGAAGAAAATAGGAAGAAGATGAAAGTGAAGAAGATGACAGTGAAGAGGAAGACGAAAGTGATGAAGAAGAAGGTGATTATTCATCATCAGCTAATGCTCCCTCTAAAAAATTAAAAACAGAAGCAAGCAAAGGCGAAAATAATAAATAAAATATATCTCCTAACTAGTAAAATGGTTAAAGCAATAAAAATAGAAGCAATATGAATATAATTGATGCCAATATAAATGATATTTTAAATTCAGATATTTTGAAAACAGTAGGCTTAAAAAACCTAGATCTTTCAATGGATACTTAGGCACAGTCTGAATAATTACTTTTGATGCAAAAGAAAATTGAAGAAGAATTATTAAAAATGAAATAATAATAAATGGAGGCTAAGCTTAAAAAAGAAAAATCTGATTAAAAAAAATAACTTAACATAATTCACTAAAAACAAAACTAGCAAAATTAACAATAACCACAATAAATTTCAAAATGAAAGTAAGTGCCTTTATCATTAATTATTATATAATGAAAATAAGTGATTTGCATAAAAAATATTCATTTTTATTAACTACTTTACGGATTATAAATATTCAATAAATTCTAACCCTTGGTTAAGAACTTAAAATTAAAATATCTTTAAATCTTTAAAATAAAAAACACTTTTATAAATTTTAAACAATATTATTACTTACTTATTTATTTAAACATTTTTAACTGTTAATCTTTTCAAATATTAAAGAAAAACAAACTAAAATGCTTAATTTTTAATTGTGGATTTTATTAATATTAAATTGATGCTTAGTTTCTATTAGCTTTTTGATATTTAAAAGAAAGAAAATATTTTGTTGAGCATTTCTAAATAATTTTATATTTTAATATTTTTATTTTGTATTCTTCAAGTTGATTCTAACAATTAAAGTTTTTTAATTTTGTTTATTTTTATTTCATAAATTATATGTTATTAACATATTATAGATTTAAATATCAATAATTTGGTTTAGCTTTCATAAGATTAGTCGTTCATTTAATATAAAAATTTCCTAAAAAATAAAAAAAATTTTTAATCTTCTCTTCTATTTTTAAAATTTAAATTGAATTTTTATATTTTTGAGGAAGTTATAAGTCCTCATTTCCGAAAAATATCATTTCTGCTTATCTTTAAAATGTATTAGCAGCTTTAAATGTCATAAATTTAAATAAAAAATAATGATTTAGCTTTCATAAAAAGTTTTTGATATTAAAATTGTAAAATAATAAATTATCTAAAATTTAAATGAATGAGTTTAAACCTGAATTTATTTATATGTAAATACTTTTTAAACCCTTTTTAGTTATTTTTAAAATAAAATACCTTGAAATGAAAACATAAAATATTTTGATTAATTTAAATGAATGAAATGTTTGACATGGAATATAACTACTAAATAATATAAATATATACTTACCAAATAAATTTTAATTAAATTTTCTTGTTTAACATTCAATAAATCACTTTCTTTGAGTACCTACACCTCTATATATTTAATTATTATTGTAATTATCTGCCCCTTGATAATTTCTGCCATATGCAGGATCTGAAGTAGTATATCCATTCATGTCAACTCCTCTTGAGTATCTATCATATCCATTTGTTGCATTATTTCCCATCCCTTATCCATATCCATTCATGTTGTTTGGCTATCCTAAATCAGAGTAACCATATTGATTTCTAGGTGGTAATTAGTCTTAGCCATGATTTAATTTCTTTCTGCCTCTTGTAGCAGGAATATAGCTTCTGTTTATAAAAAATAATTATTTGATAAATTTATAAATATCTAAGAAAAATTACGAAGGGGCATCACTTCTAAATCCAGAGTCATCCAAAGCAGGTCCTCTTCTTTTTAAAGGAATTTATTATCCCATCATATTTCCATTCATTTGAGGTGGTACCATTGAGTTAAAGGCAGGGCCTGAAGTTTCATACCCATCTTAAATATTAGCTGTTCTTCTTCTCCTCACTTAAGTTTATTATGGTTAATATCCATTGTACCCATTGTTCATTAAAGGTTACTAAATAGGAGGATTAACCGTATTGTAACCTCCATTGAGTCCATTACTTCCATATCCATTTTATAATGGCTTAGGTGCCATTTTATCTATTGGCTTTTTAGATTAAAAATATACATAAATATTCATTTTGAAAGGATGATTAAGTTTGTATTACAACTGTTGTAACTGAATTTTTTAGGGTGCTTAGCCTAGAGAAATTTTTTTTATCAAAGTTGTCTCTGTTAACATTTCTATTTCAAAAAATAAAATAAATAAAAATCTATTAAAATAAATTTGATATTTATCATACATCTCTAAATGATATACTTCAAAGCACTTGTCACATAAATAAACTGGCTTTTTATTTTGTAAAGAGCATTCTTAGCATGTTATGAATGTATTATTTTAAATATTTTTTTCTTGTAAGCAAACTAAGCAAATACCTTACTTACCATCTTTTTTCTAGACATGAGTACCTCCTTGTCTGATATTCTAAAAATTATAATTATTTAATAAGATGTTCGTTTATTTTCTTAAAATTTTACTTAATCATTTCCCTAAAAGACAGGTGAATTAACTTCATTCATTATGAACTATTCATTATTATCTGATGATTTTGGAGATTTAGAAAGAGCGTGAGTTTCAACATTTATTACACTTTCAACAACTTTATCTGTTTAAACTTCAACATCAATTAGTTTAGATTTAACATTTTATAATTCCTCTTATTTTATCTTTTGTATTTATTTTTAGAGTAAATCTTATGCTAATTTAAATCTAAATAGTCTGTAATCCATTTTTTCTATTTAAATATTTTAAAAAAATTTTTTAAATAAAAAAGATTATGGTTATTAAATTTTTTATCATTTTATTTACCTTTTGCTTGGGAATAAATTATATAAGAGTTTTAAATCGCTATCTCGGATAACTCTTCAAAGATAGATGTCGTATCATTATTGATACTTACAAACCTGTATTCTGTTAGTAGCATTCTAAGCTTTTAAGTTATTTTTTAAATTGCTTGCTTATGCTTTTCAACCATTTTATCTTATTTAACTGTACCACTGGTAGTTAAAAAGACTTCTTTCTTTAAATTTTCATCCGATTTAATAAGAAGCTAAGTTTAAGTCTGCCTATCAAATATAGTCTCACTGTTATTTGCTTTTAATGGTTTATTGTGGAGCATTTCATTTTAAAGAGATTATGGAAATTAGTCAAATTTGTTATTTAAAAAAGAACTTATGTGTATTTTGCTATTCAAAAGTTCTTAAATTTTTTCATAATTAGAAAAAAATTCTTCGTTCTAAAAATATACATGATGGTTTTGATTAGTAAAACTCTCTAAATTTATACAAATTTAATTTGCAAAAGAACTCATATCTTTGACAACAAAGTAGCCAAAAACAAAGGCTGAACTCAACTCACATAAGAATATCTATGTATAAACAGAATTATTGTGAATAATTTCTTCACCAACTTTTCCTTTTTTTGATATTAAAACCAATTCTTAATCAGAAGTCTAGGAATTTTAAGCTCTCTAAACAAAGTCTTAAATAAGTTATTCATTATTTAAAATGTCTTTATTTAACTCTCTTTCGCAATCAAGAAGGAATTAAAATCTATTTTTAAAACATTAAAATATTTTAAATATAAAATTGTAAAATTGTAAATTAGCCACCTTTCGTTTGTAAAGAGTTGGTGATATGGAGGAATTTTTTGAAGATCTTTTAGAAGGAAAAAGTCAAAATTGCTTGAGTTTTATTGTAAACCCATCAAAATTTTCAAAGCTTAATAGACTTGTATTTCTTCAATAGTATATTCCTTAACGTCATTTTATTTCTTGTAAATTTCTCTTAGCTTTACATTTGCTTTATTAAGCAGCTATCTTAATATCTTAGTTCCCAAGAAATACATAAAAAGCCTGCTAGAATCATTGATGTTAGTCAATTGTAATGATTTGCCTCCCAAAAAATGACAAAAAATATTGGGAGACAATTCTGGTGGAAGTCTTTGAAATCTTTTATTATTTTCATCAGAAAGTATATTTAAAAGCAAATTATTTTCTTCTTTAACAACTTCCTTGTCATTTAAAGATTCTAACTGGTTCTCTTATTAATTAATTTAATTTGCTTACACTTCGATTTACATATCACTGTGAGCTTACTAATTTTATTAGCTGATACTAATATTTTCCTTAAAAATTTAAGTTTAAGTTAAAAATAATATAAGTAAAATTAAAGAATACTTAATTTTCATGGAGTTAATTCTCCTCTTACATTTCTTCTCTTTCTTCAGTTTCTTCTTTTACAGCCTATTCCTATTATTATTGCATTTTATCATTTAAATGTTCTTACTCCATAAACGTGCCATCTTAGATGTAGTTATTTTCTTATAGGCTATTCACTGAACCATTGACTTCTATCTAAACTAATTAATTTTAACCTTCTTAACTTTCAATTTAATTCATATTTTCTTAATCTTAGTTATGTTATTCATTACTATTATTATTATCAGGTAAATCTTTTTTATTGAAATTCTGATAATCTTCTTGTCCATCAAGTGCTTCTTTATTTTAAGATATAATTTCTTCATTTAAGTTATCTTTTTGTACTTATTTATTTTCATTTATATTTTAATTAATTTAATATTCTAATTCTTAATTGCTTGTATCATGAGTTTCACTAGATTCCCTTTCTCGTTGTTGAAAGTGCTACTCTGTAAAATGTATAGTTTAGTCTTAATTATTTTCATCCTACAAGTTTTATTGAGGTTAAACCTATGTTTGATCGTTTCTTGGTAAGTCTTGCTCATTTGTATTTTATTATTGAAATTCATTAAAATCATTTTAAGTTAAATTATTTTTATTTGTTTAATGTTATTCTTCTACATTCTGATTTTGTTATTAAACATTGTCAAATTAAGAATTTTATTCTTCTTGAATATTAACCTCTTGTTGCATAGGAACTTCTTCCTAAACTATTGATTGTGATGTATGTAAATCTGCTTCTCCTAATTCCATTTTAAATTAATTAGTTTTCAAAGGGGATAACTTCTTAATGTTCTTTTCTAGGAAAATTAACTTTTGTTGTTTTTTTGTTAATTAAATAATATAATTTTTTGAATAAATTATAATTCAGTTTTGAAATAAGGGGACTGACTTCTTATAAATATTTAATTTACTTTCTTTTATAAACAATTAAAAATACCCAATTATAATTCTAATAATTTGATTACAAAAAAATTTTTTATCAAAAAATTAGAGTGATTTGGCTAAAATTTCTGCAGTCGATATTTTTCAAATATAAAAAATTTTAATAATCAACCCTCCAATTTATAAAAATTGAATTATTATTTTTATTTAAATAAATCTAATTGATAGACAAAACATAAAAACTTTAAATCAACGAATATTAAGAATTCTAAATATCTTTGAAATTAATTTTCACTTCTCTAATTTCTTTGAATAATAATAATAATTAAATGTAAAAAAGTTTTATGAATAAAAAATAATTTGGTATCCACAAAAGCATAAATACGTTGATAAATGGATGAATTGAAATATTTTAAATCATTAAATAATAACTGCTAACTTATTTTATTTTGTGTTTGTTACATTATGGATAAAGTTATATTGATTTACTGGTTGAAAGTCAAAAATTTCAAATAATTTTCAATTGATAAATTGAATTTGAAATGAATTATTTAAATAAGAATATTTTCTATGAATTATATTTAGAAATAATAAGCTATTAATAAACATAAATTTAAATTATTTCATAACATGTTTCATTTCTAATTGTAAGTAAACTGTATTATTATTTCAATTTTAAGTTAATTGTTTAAATATTTATTATTAAAATTATTTAATAAATATGAAAAATAATATTTTAAGAGAGCTCTTTATTTATGAAAAATACTTATTAATCAAATAGAAATAAATTTGCAAAATAATATTATAATTTTTATATAATTTCTTGGATATTTTCATATAAAAGGCATAATTTTATTTATTGAAAATGCCAGCTAATTATTTATTCTTTTTCAAAATTTAAACTTAAATGGAAAACTCTCAGGCAATAAACTTATTTTGGTGCCATTGTCCTTGTAAGACATCTCCATTTAAGGTATAGAAAGTTCCTGCACCATTAACAAAATCTTTATAGAATGTTCCAACAAACTTTTCACCATTAGAGAGGAATAAAGTACCATATCCTTCTTTGTTATCATCCTTAAATTAACCTTCGTACTTTGTCCAATATTCTTCAACATTGTCAAAATCGCTAAAATCATAGGGTTAGTTTAAGGGAGCAGGATTTTCATTGTAAAGAATTCCAAAACCTTCGAATTTATCATCTACCCAGTCACCATCATAAGCTGGTTTACCACTTGCATAGCTTAAAATACCCTTGCCATGCATCTTATTTTCTCTCCATTCACCATCGAAAAGACCACCATCTTAATAGTAGAACTTACCTCTACCATGTCTCATTCCATTGAGTTTTTCTCCTTCATACTTAGAATTGTTAGAATAATTTTCAATAACATACTCCTTTTCTAATATTTAAAAAATTCATTAAATAAGTTTAACATTTAAAAGAAAAAGTCAATAAATATTTACCTTCTGTTTAGTACTCGTTAACTAATTAGGTTTCCTATTAATAAGATTAAGGCTGAGATTATCCAAATGATTATTATATATTACTAATTTTTTAAATAAGTGTTAAATTTTTATTATTTTTTTCAATATATTTACTATGTTTAAGTGTAAGGACTACTATTTGTTGCTCCTAAGTTAGATGTACCTACTGTTGATGTTTAGTAGGTATTTGAAACCTAAGAAGGATTGAATTGGGCAGTGTATTAGCTTTAAACTTAGGATACTTGAATATTTGGGTTTTAGTTAATGTTAAGACCTTAAAATTGATTATTTAAACTCTCGATAGGTTTACTGATATCATAATTACCACCAATATTAGATAAGTTAGCTGTATAGGTTTATGATGGAGTGTAAGCTTGATAGGAAGGAGTGACTGTATTATTAGCAATAGTTGTTGTAGTAGTTGTTGTATAGGTATTAACACCTGCTAAATTTGTGTTATTTTATGGTGCATCTACAGAGTTGTTAGAAATTTTAATGTCAGCAGTGTTAGAACTTAAACCAAGTTAAGACATGGTTTCCTTTTAGTTTCTATACTTAGCAAGAATGGCTTCTATTTCATCTGAAGCTAATTTAATATTAAAGCAAATATTAAATAAATAAATTGAGTTAAAATATCATAACTATATATAATTATTTCGTTCGTTCGTTCATTGATTAGTAATCAACCAACTAATTTATTTTTAATTAATATTTGAAATTAATTATGTTAAAGTAATAAGGAGGGAGGGTTTCTCTTTTTTTATTTTTAGGTAATCTCAATTTTTTTTTCAAAATCAAATTTTTTGGAAAATTAAAGGAGGGAAAGAAATATTTTAATAAGTATTTTAAAATTACGCTTATATGCATCGTAGCCAGTATTTGAAGTAGTGATTGTTGTTACAGGATTACTGTTTTTAACTGTAGTAGTTGTGGTAGTTGTAGTTGTTCCTGTAGCAATGTTGGTTTAGATAGGAGGCTAAGTCAAAGTAGTAGTGATACTTGGAGTATAGAAATTGGATCCACTATTCTATGCAACTTATGCTGAATATGGAGAAGAAATTAATTCGCTCTTGAGAGGTGGAGGAGCTGAACGCTTAATAGCTTCTTCAATTGATTCGTCCTTTTTAAGAATATGAGAGAGAGCTGGGGAAACATAAGTATTAGTAGCTGTGTATGAAGAAGTTGAACCAGCAGGAACGGTAGTATTTACAATAGATTATTTGGTGACTACAGGTTGAGTGTTAGATGTTGAAGTTTAATTTACTGTAGTTAAAGCAGGAGTTGTTAATGCAGGTGATGCATTCTATACTGCTACATTAGTTGTAGTAGAATTTAATCCAATAGTACTTCCATATGTGTTAGCACTAGGACCTGGAATATAGGAAAAATTATTTTCTTTTAATCCATAAGAAGTAGTCTAGTAAGGCTTACTCAAATCGGATGTAAATTAGGTATTTGTGCTAGTAGTTTATGCAACTGGTTGATATAACTATTCTTTAGTAGAAACATAATAACCAGCTCCAGTATTTGTATTGGATACTTCTGAACCTTTTTAGAGTTCATAAGTGTTAGTTGGCTAGAAAGTAGATGAATACTTTGATGTCGAAGTTGCTGGAGCAACTGAACTAGAATACTAAGTAAGTGGAGTGTAAGGTGCAATATTGACAGTTGGGTTAGTGTATGTAACAGTAGTAGTTGTAACTGGAGAGGTATATTTGGCTGTGTAGTCTTAATTTAAGGGAGGACTAGTGTATGTTTAAGTAACATATGTGTTGGTTTATGGAAGAACATAATTATTAGATGTTGTAACAATTTAAGGCTAAATGTCAACACTTTGCTATTACTATTGATAATAAGTGTCTCCTCCTCCAATAGCATTTCCAATATTTTCATCTGGAATAGCATTCTTAGAGTTTTGATCCTTTGGAATAAAGGTGATTGTACTACCTTTATCTTCAGAATCTTTGAACATGCCTGCAGAGCTATAACCAGTAGGTTGATTAGACATTTTTTAGATAACTATCTAAGGCTATTGTTGAATTTAAACTTAAACTTAACCATAATTTGGATTAGCAGCTGATCTCTTCACTACTTCTTCCTCCTACTGTTAAAATTAATAATTTCTTGGGAAAGCCCGAATAAAATTTTTTGAAAATAAAAAAATTGTCAAGGGTTATTTTAATTAAAAGGACAACATTATATAATATACTTAATATATTAAAACTGTTTAAACTCAATTTTATCTGTAAAAAAATAAATTTAAAATTCTCAATATTATATCTGAAAACTTGTTTATTTTAAATTAATAATTAATTACTTTTGGAACTGTTGTAGTCTTGATAGTTTTAGTAGTAATAACTTCATAAGGTTAGTAGGCTCTTTCAGGTGATTTAGTTACACTAGTTTAAGTAGTAGTGTATTCAACCTGCTTTTGAATTTAAGCAGAAGTATTTTCAGCTTATTAGAAAGTAGCTGTTTCTGCATATTCCTACTAGAGATTAATTTACTAGTAAAAATAAGCAATATCTTAACGATCATCAGCATTAAAATTGAGCATATGGTACAAGTATTAGTAGAGAAGATCTCCGTAATTTTCTCTTACTTGATTTAATCTTTCGTGGAGTAAAGCTTCGTTGATTTAGAAAGTTTTATAATCATATAAGTCATCCAAAGGTTAAAGAAGAGCTGCATGAAGCATACACATACCAATACTGAAAACATCTGCCTTTTGTTAGTTGTATACTGGATTATACTATTGTTGGTACATGTCCTATTTTTTATTTATTTTTTAATTAAATTACATAAAATAATTTATAAATAGTAAAAACTATAAAAGATATTTATTTTGAAAAAAAATCAATTAATTTAATGATATGTTTTCTATAAAAAAACCTCATTTAATTAAATTATGCATAAGTGTTGTAAAAAAATAAATGAATAATTTTTTTAATTCTAAATGAGGTTATTAAGAATTAAAACTTTGGTTAAACATATTTTAAGCTCTATAATTATAGGGTATATCATTTTAATTTTTAAATGTCAAATAGAAATAAGAAACTGAAATTTATACATTAAGTAGTTCTGGGGAGATGTAGATACCTTAAGGAACGTTATTGGGACTAGAAAGAGCAGCAGGATATAAACCTTATTAAGAGAAAAGAGTAGGATCAGCTAATTTTACAATTCCATTTGAAGTAATGTAGATTGTAGAAGGACGGATATTATTGTTGCTGAGCTTATTTTAGTATAAGAAATGAGCTCCTTAGATGCAGCTAGTTAAAATATTCCACATTTCCTCTTCACTAAAAGGCTGCTTTTAATCCTTAGATCTTTCTTGAACTTCTTATTCGAGAGTATTTTTGACATATTCAAATACTAAATAGACCTTAAAGAAAGTAGAGCAGAATTGGCTTTCCTTATTTTGTATGCAATCTTTAATATAAAAGATATTATCAATAAATTAAAACTTAAACAGTTTTCTTTAAAAAGAGTAGTTAATTATCAATTAAGTTAATTTTCTATTATTAATGGTGCTTTTAATCCTTTTAGTGATGAAAATAGCAAATTTTTAAGTTAAAAGTTAGAAAAATAATTTATTTTTTTTATTTTTTGTTTTGAAATTTATCAATTTTAATGGTATGCTTCATTTCAAAAAATTTTCAAGGATCTTTCATATTTTTTGGCATAATATTTTAAAATTCAACTTGTTAGACTACGAAGAGATTATAAAAAATATAGCTTAAAGCTAATTTTTAAATTACTATGAAGCTTAATCAAATTTGGATTGTCAAGTGCAAGTTTAGGTTTGAATTTCTCTATAGTTTTGGCAAATTCACTTTCATCTGTTAGATTAAACTCCTTTAAACCAACTTAGTTATCAGAGGACTTATCTTTCAAAATCTAAATATCTCCAAAAGAAGGATGGTTTAATTTCTCTTGCTACTAGAATTTTTAAAGGACTTGCTCGATTGTGTTTTAATCTTCACCTTTTGATTGTTCAGCTCCCATTTTTCCTAAAACTGTTAATTTAATTTTGATTAATTATTATAAAATAAAAAAGAAAAGATTCAGTTAAAATATTTTAAAATTAACGCGAGAATGAAAAGTTTGCTAACTATTAATTTTAAAACTATAATAACTCTTGAATTATCTTTCAATAACTTATTATAACTAGTAGTAATATTTGAATTACTTTGCTTTCAATATGAGTTCTTAAATTCTGCTAGATATTTTACAATAATCTTTCTATTTATTTCAATGATTCTGATTTTTTAATTTAAAATTTTCTAATTTTTAATTTTGATTTTTATTATCTTTTTAATATTCTTTGATAGAAAATCCTTAATTTATTTATTTATTTATTAATTTGTTTGTTTATGGTGTTCTATTTTTTATAGTTGATTTTTTGAATTTCATTTATGAGTAGATAGATAGATACATCCATGCATTGATTAATTCATTTAATTATTCAAAACCACTCCTGATCTGTTAATTTTTATTTTTTATTTATTTATCAACCTCTTCCATATCTATTTTCAAAATATTATTGAAATAAAATCAGCTTAATTTATATATTAATTAACTAAAAAAATTATCTATTTAATGGAAAAAACTATAAACTGCTTTCTTATATTCGTTTTCAAATTCTTTTCATTTAATAATTAAGATATTTACAAATAATTTTTTCATCATGTGTTTTATATTTTTGAAATTAAAGATTTTTATTATTTTTGGCAAAATCTATTAATAAATTATTGCTTAGTTCTGGAGTAGAAAATAATCAATATATTTTTACATTTTCTATTGATTTTAAATTTTTAATTTTTTTTAATGACATATACAGAACTTTTATTTTTATTTATATTTTGCTAAAATTAATTTTTATTATATAAAAAATTTTATTAAAAATATTTTTAATTAATTTGTTTGTGACTAAAAAAATCATAAATTTTAAAATCAACTTATTTATTTTGATGAAATAAGAATTAATTTTAATTTTTATAAAAATAATTTTAATTTAAACAATCAATAATTTTTCATTTTTTATTCAAATTTGATAATAATTTTTTTTATTAAAATTGAAAAAAAAAATACAACAATAAAACTACCTTTGAAAGAAAACCATTTACTGAAATACATTTGTGTATAAAAAGATTTTTTATAGCAATTAATTCTGATTATGTTTTTGATGCCTTATTATTTATAGTCATTAATTTTAAATTAATTTTTGATAATAAAACAAGTTTTCTACAAAATTTACTTGATTAGATTTTAAAAAAATAACTTTTTGAGAAAAATGATAGATTAAATATTATTTGCCTGCGAACTTATTAAGATGACTCAATAGCATCTTCTAGATTAGCTTGACACAAAGAAGAAAATGTAATATAATGAAAACTATGAGAATGAAAAAAATACATAGAACATAACTAACATAAAAAAGTATATCTCTTATTAAATTGAATAAGCTGCAATTATGATGAAAATAGTATAAGAAATTTAATAAAATGAAGAACTTTTGATCTAAAAAGAATAGCAATTATTTAAAGAGGCATTTGAAAAAGAATTTAAAGTCGAATTTAAACTTACAAAACTTGCTTACGATTTATCAGTAGCAAACTACGAGGATGTGTGCTTTAAAAATTTTGGCAGTGAGTTTAGAGTAGCAGAATGGACTGATTTAGAGGATATATTTTATGATTTAGAGGAAGCTAAAATAGACAATTTCGTAGAATACTTAGGTTTTAACAATTCACAAAATGATTTTGCAATAAAATATAATGGAAATCACAAATATTCTCAATCTAGATTTTATTTTGTATCATGGCACAATCATAAGAAACCAGACCTTTATCTTGCTCATGAAAACATCGATAATTACCTTTTAAGTTTAGGTTCATGGGTAGGAAGCAAGAGAATACTATGTATTAAAAAGTTAAAAGAAGAAACATAAGAAAATGAGATGTAATTATATATATAAATTATTAGATTTGTAAATTTATTTTTAAAAAAAGATCTATTAACGAAGAATGATCTGACCTTTATTGAGTTAATTTTAAGAACATTATACTTTCAAATATTTATTTAAAATAAGATAATTTTATTAAATTTATTGCAAAAAGCATTCTAAATCAAGTTATATGCTAGTAAATATAAGTTATGATTACTGGTAAGCTATTTTTAGTTAAAATTATTGTTCAACAAAAAAATAATTTATTATATTAAAAAACTAAAATTTTAACTAAGTTATAAATTTAAGTAATGAATTACTAATTTCTTATATTTTTTTGTTGTAAAAAATATTTCTTAGAAATTAAAAATATTCTTTTAAGAAATCTATAAAAATTTTCCTATTTTATTATTTAAATAGTTGAAATATAATTTAAAGTAGAGTCTTAAAATATTAAATCTACCAAATCATTATATATAAATTTAAGCTCACAAAAATGATTTTTCGGATAAATTTAAAAATATTATTTAATGAAAATATAATTAAAATAAGAAATGAAAA
The DNA here is from genome assembly GCF_000189635.1 of Tetrahymena thermophila SB210. Lineage (NCBI taxonomy): Eukaryota > Ciliophora > Oligohymenophorea > Hymenostomatida > Tetrahymenidae > Tetrahymena > Tetrahymena thermophila. Next base: position 187,468 of record NW_002476434.1, read on the forward strand.
ATATTTAGTTTTTAGATTTTATTTTTTAAAAAATAGAATTTAATCAATCTATTTTTATCAGAATTAATATTACCATTAATACAAATAAAATCTTATAATAAAATATTGATATCAATCTGTATAGATGATAGGATAGTGTTAAATTTAGAATAGATTTAAATTCTGCAATAATTTAATAATGGCCTTCGATGAAGGTAAGTAACATCTAATCAAGTTATTAGAATTAATGCTAAATATAAATTTATTAATTATTTAAAAATTATACTGAATTATATAAACATATAATTTTTTATTATTTACATAACTAAGTTAGTTTTGGATAATAGAAATATCTTAAATTTCCAAATCTAGACTTTAAATACTTAAAATTATTGTTACTTTAAAATACTGATACACATTTGATGATTGATTTTTAACTAAATTAATATTATTGCATTGATTTTATTGTCAAATTTAGATATATTATAAGAAGGTATTAATTTATTTTTTTAATGTTATTGTTGTAAAATTGTTTGCTAATATTTAAATATTAATTTTATTTTATTTTTTAAATAACTTTAATTAAAATACTCTATTTTAGTTTTTTAAAGCTGCTATCACTTTTTCATATCTCTAAGAAATTCTTCTATAAGTTAATCTCCATTTGATTTAGGATTAGTAAATAATTTTTAAGGGATATCTCCAAACTTAGGGAGATTATTTTATTAACCCTGCTATGGAAGCTATGCAAAAGGAGATTACATATTATAGGGAGCTGCTGCTAGATTTGGGTTAATACTTTTATTCATCATAGGGTTCATTTAATTAAAAGGGGTTTGAGAATATAAATTTAATAAATTTGGCATCATCATAGTTTGAAGTTGTAAATTTTATTGGGAAATAATTCTTTCTTACTCTAATTTTTTTAGCTAGATTTCATGCTGCTATTAAGCTATCTTTTTCCTATACTCTAATTCCTTTGCAAGGGCATCTTCCTGGTATTTAAGTTAATTAAAATTTTAACTATTATTTTATTTTTGCTCTATTTTTTAAATTAATGTTTCCATTAATTGCTGTTAAGTTTTAATTAAAGGTTCTAAAATTTATTACATTTCTTTTTCTTATTATTTTTTCAATTTTCTTCTTCTTCTTTCATATTCCATTTCTTACTATCTAAGCATGAGTTCTTATTAGAATTAAAACTGCTATTATTATAATGCTTCAAACATTTTTTGTTACTAAAGAATCATTTCACCAGCTTATAAACTAGTAGATTGATTTCTTTTTAATTATCTTTCTGGTTGAATATTTTCTTATTAATTATTAACCTCTTATATTTAATCATCGTTTTCTGGGTCAATATTATCATTTATCAGAATATTATCAGGTCGATTCATTTACATAATATTTTGTTTTAAATATTAATCTAGCTGATCCTTATTTAAATTGCTTATCTATTCTCTAATATTTTCTTTCTTTTTAAATGACTATTTTTAAGGAGTTGAATAGCTCTAGTTTACATTATTTGGATATTTATTAGCTTAATTCTAATTAAAATTCATAGAATAGCTTAATGGATTTTGGTACTACTATTAAGGTACAGTTGGCTAGGAAATAGGATTATTTACATTAAAGATATTTGCTTAGGAATTAATTTAATTATTTGGCATCGAGTCAGTCATGAAATTAGCTTATTTAAGCAATTCATAGTCTGGATCACTCATCATTTAGTATTATTCAAAATTAGATGGCTTCAATATTGTGTTATTGTCTTAAACTTATCTTGGAATAACTCCATTTAAAGAAAGAACCCTTTCTGCAATTTAGTTAAATCTTTAATCGAAATTGTAGCGGTCTTTGGTGATCATTTTAAAATTTGCTAAAAAATGGTTCAAAAAACAGCTGCTTATAGTATTATTTTTAATAAGAATAACTAATTTTTGATGATTAAAAAAGAGCCCTGATTAATGATATTAGATAAGTAAATATTATATAATAACATGCATACGTATAAATATATATTTTTTTTTTCATTTATTTTTATAAAAAATTGTATGCAAAATATAAATAAATAAGAAGCAAATAAGTTGGTTTATATAAATCAATATAAAATTATTAATCAATATTTATCAATTTACAAATGCTATTCAAAAGCTGAAAAAAATATAAAAATACAAACAAAAAATGTGTAGTTGAAAATTAAAATATTTTAAATAATAAAATGTAGAATATTTAATAAAGTGGTTGGTTATTGAATTCAATTAAATATCATGTCAATATATGTATCATCCACTTTGGAGTATAGCATATCGGATTTTATTTTATTGTAAATATTTATCACTTGTGATAGTTTTATTTCATAGTCTTTGGAAGTTTTCTTGTATTAGAAAGAAAGTTTTTCGAATGTTTCACAAGGTGATTCAGGTTCAAACTCAAAGCCCTCTTTTTTGAGAAGATCAGTTTTGAGCTGATGAATATCCAAATCTCTTATTTTTTACTTAAAGAGATCACTTTCAATATCTACATGATCTTATTAAGTTTCTTACTTTATATCCTTGAAAACATTATTAAATTATTTAGATTGAGCTTTAAGAATTTTCTTTTGCATCTCGATGACTTTATCCTCTGAAAATTTCTCTTTAACTTGTTGACTAACTTCTAAGGAAGGTGGTATTCCTAACAGAGAATTTTCGAAAGTTTTTTGAATCTAGTTACATACTTCTTGTATTTCTTTATCACCACCATATTAAATTGAATAATAATTATCAAATTATTCCAAAGAAATGTTATATCTTTTAGCTATATACTCTCTTTCTTATATTAAATCATTCATGATATTATCTTTAACGACATCTTTTATTGTAATTCCTTCTTTAAGTGTGTCTTTACCTCCATTTTAATCTTTGATTCTTTTAACTATTTCTGCTGTCTAAACAAATACCCTTAGTGATGCTCTTTTATATTCTTTAATCATCTTTAAAACTTAATCTCTTGAAAAACCTAACGGTTCACTCTTGAGAAACTTCGAAAGATAATAAATGATTCCTCCAGTTAAACCTACACCTAAAGCTGTTATGATAATATTTTTATTATCCATTTTCAGTGGTAATACAATTTCTTAATTATTCTAAAATAGCTATAAAAAGTTTTGATAATATATAAAATAAATAAACAAATAATGACTAAATCAGAATATTTCGATTAAAATTAATTTAGAAAAGATTTGAGTTTTGTAAAATATTTTTATAATATTATTAAAAATGTAAAATATTGTTATTGGTTCTAAACCTATTTCAAATCAATTAAAAAATTTTAATAATTTAGATAAACAGTTAATAGATGATTACAATACCAACCTTAATCCCAATTTATTTGTAAAAAAACTTAAAAATGTAATGATTATTATGAAATTTTTTAATAAAAATTCATTTAAAACATTCTCTTGAAGAAATAAAAACAATAATAAATGAATTTTAAAATGACTGCTTTTTTGCTAAAAAATTATTTATTTGAGATTGTATTTATTTTTATCCATTTATAGAATTACTAATGTTTGTAAAGAAAGTACTTAAATTATTAATTGTTATTTAATGCTCTTTGTAAAAATAATTGATTAAGTTAGTTTGTAAATTCTTTTGGTTAGTAAGTGTTTTTGGACAAAAATTAACAAAAGTGCAAGAAATTTAAATAAAATTAATTGGTTACCTGAAAATACTAATTGGTAATAATTCATAATATTTCGATAAAAAGTAACAACGTTTAAAAAATATTATGAAGAAGTAAGAAAGTGGAGTTTAATATGTAATCAATTACTTATAATTATTTGATTTAACTTCTTTAATTAAATGAGTTATCATTAGCTTAAAATTGTTCATGTTAGCTAAATTTACGTTCTGAATATTCATTTATTAGATATATTCAATATATTTGCCTATTATGTTATTAATTAAATGATAGAACTATAGATGAAGTTTTGATGGCAGAATAAATTTTTTAAGGGAAATGTAGAAGATAACTTAAAATAAAAATAATAACTCAATTTATAAAAACCTTGAATGAAGAAATTTATTCATTGATTGATTTTGAGTTTTATTAACTAGTTCATTCACAAAAAATAAATAAAAAAAAGAGTAATACATAAAAAGCTAACCTTAAAAAAAAAATTACTCAAACTCAATTTGAAAAAACAAAAAAAAATATTATTTATTTAGATCGAACTCTTAATAGAATAGAAATCAAAGAGTTAAGCGTTAATTACAGCTTAATTGAAAAAGTTGGCTGACAGTCATTAATAAGAATTCAAAGATTAGATTGATTGATTGATTGATTAGTAATTAAAAGGATGTCGTCATAGAATAGGGTGGATGCATCCCCAGTCTTTGATTCAATGAACAAAGATGAGAAGGATAAAATTTTAAAAACTAGTAATGAAAATAGTGGTGATCAAACAAATAAAGACTCGATGGTTAATAGTAAATAAGATTAGACGACTATTAATAAATAAGACACCTCTGTAATCAATGGATAGCAAAGCAGTGGAGCAGACACTTTGCAGGTTGGTAAGAAAAAACTTCCCAGCAAAAGCTCTGCAAGCGATAATACTAAATCTGGAAACGGAGGCGGAGAAACAGTTAACACAAAAGGAAATGATGAAGAGGAGAAGCTAACTCTAGTGAACAACTTAAAAAAATAGTCAGTAAGCAAATTTAAAATTAAATTGTTTATGAATCATATATAAATACTATTTAAAATTTTAAAAATAGCAGCTAAAGAAGAATGCTACAGACAGTCCAAGCGTGATGACTAATCCTTCCAAATTAGGCAGAGCTGAAATAAAAATTCAGTAGAATTAATTTTTAAAAAAATAAATTTACAAAAAAATAGCTTGATAATGTTATTAATTAGATGTTGATAGCATAAATCATACTAAATATGTCTAGTTAATTATTCTCTTTATCCTCAACTTAAAATAATTAAAATAATTTTTGATGATAATTTTCAAAAACGGGAAGAGTAACAAACAAACAAACAATCAAGCAAATTAGCAACTAACTAATTATTGAAAAATTAAATTTTTTTTATTAGGGAATAATATGTTTAAAGATAATTTAAGTTATTTTCAATTGATCAAATTTTATTTCTGAGTTTACTTTGAAGTTATCATTCAATAAATAGCTCTTTAATTTTCATCATCTTTTTTTTTTCTCTTAATGAAGGCTTGTCCATCATTCATATTTTTGTCTCTCTCCATACATATGAATGAATATTTCAAAATTATTTAAATTTCAAGGCAACAAAAAAACAATTTAAAGCTGTTTTCTTTTAAAAGATTGTTTAGTATGATGCAAGCATTAATTAAATTAACTTTATTTATTACCCAATTGTATGCTTCTTTAAATTTTTAATTGAATATTTAAAGCATGAACATATTTTAATCTATAAAATTAATTTTATTATTTTAGCTAAAAACTGTTTTAATTGTTACTAAATGATTATTAAGCAATATTTTAGTTGAGATGATTCAAAGATTTAAAATATTTTTTGAATTAGACAATTTTCCAAATATAATGCTATCTTGTTAAAAAAAATATTTTATACCATATTTTTTATTGGATTAACTAAGAGATAAATAATTATTTTATGTAATAGAAATGTATCTCCAATTAGAAGAAAGATTAGAAAAATGGTTAGATCGAAGCCTGTATTGTATATGATCATCTTTTTGGTTATAATATATACAATATTAATTTTTGTTGATATCACTTTACAATAATTCTTGGATTAAGATTAGCAAGATAATATCGATAACCGTTTAAGATATGTTGAGCTAGTCATTTTGATTATCTTTTGTATAGAAATTATCTTAAATGCTTATGGTACTGGAATTAAGGTAATAATAAAAAATGTTAAAAGGAAATTTCATTTTTTTTAATAAGAATTATTTTAGAGACAGATGGCTTGTATTGGATGCAATAATTATCTTGCTTAGTTTAGTTTTAGTTATAATTGATATGACAGTAAGCTTTGGTTCAAAATTCACTTCAGTAGCAAGTATTATCAGAGCAATTTTTCGTTTCTTAAGAATCTTTTTGCTTCTTAGAAAGGTATATCTAACTAATTAATCAATTCAATACTTGATTCATATATTTTTTTATAATATGAAATTAGCTTTAAAATTTCAAGAAAATAAATGTCACTTCAAGCATAAAAACTCCATCTGAAAAAGTTTTAGAAATCTTATCAGAATTTAAGGAATACTTTGATGATACTGAAATTATTTCTGACATTGACTGGTCCATGAAAATGATTGCTTCAAATAAACTTTACGAGCCCGTTATTGGTGAAGGTGGTGATGATTTAGTAAGATTTTTATTAGCTAATTTTATTTTTTAACTAACTTTTTTATTTTAAAGCTTGCAGCCTGGTCAAATCAAAATTAAAAACAAGATTCCTCCAAAGCCGATTAAAATAATCAAAATAATCCTTAAGAAAAGTAAGTAGCCCCAAGCAATTTTAATAGAAAATCTACAGTACATAAAATTATGCATATGCCTGAAACTATTACACAAAAGTTTATTCCAGCCCACATTGCAAAAGAATTTGATAAGGTATTAATTAACTTGTTTGTTTAAATCATTTCAAATACATTTTTATTTTAATAAAAGGCAATTGATGAAATTACTTTTAATTGTTTTGAAATTTAAAAAATGTGTGGCGGCCAAGAGTCTTCTTAGTTATTGGTTTACTTGTTTGATAAATATAACTTACTTGATGATCTCAAGATAGATTCATAAAAATTCATTAACTTAAGTGTAAGAATATAGAATGGTTACAGAGATAATCCTTACCATGATCGTCTCCACTCATTTGATGTCACTTAGACCATTCATTTTTTTATATCTAGATGCAAATTTGGAGAGCTTGCTAAATTAAAGTCTATGGAAAGGGCTGCTATGTATTTTTCAGCTGCAATTCATGATTTTGATCACCCGTAAAATTTAACTTTGTTTTATTTAATTTAATTTTGATATTAAATAATTTAATTTATTAAAATAGAGGCTATAACAATGTATTCTTGATCAATACTTAAAACATCTTGGCATTAAAATTTAATGGTATTTCAAAAATTTAATAAAAACACCTAATTTTTAAAACAAAAAATTTTATCTTTATTAGATTAAAGTGTATTAGAAAACCACCATGTAAGTTCTGTCTATGAAATGATTCTTAAAAACCATAATTTGAACATTTTCTCAAATTTCTCAAATGACGAATATAAGCAATTTAGAGAAATGGTAGTTAATATGGTCCTTGCTACTGATATGACAAAGCATTTTGCTGATATCTCTAAACTCAAATCTCGTATTGCCGCCACAGGTATTTATTTATTTATTTTTTACTTTTATTAATGGTATAAAAAAAATAAAAAATTAGATTTTGAAATTGATGGAAAAGATAAGAAAACAGTTATGGAGTCTTTATTGCATGCTTCTGATATTAGCAACCCTGCTAGACCTTGGGAAATATGTTATCAATGGACAAATAAAGTTATGACTGAATTTTGGGCATAAGTAATTTTATTTAGTATAAATTAACAAATTGAGTTAATTATAATTTTACAAACAGGGTGATGAAGAAAAAAGATTAGGCCTACCAGTAACTTACTTGTGTGATAGAGTCGAAACAAATACTTCGAAGAGTTAGCAAGGTTTTATAGATTTCGTTGTTAAGCCTCTATTTGAAATTATATCGAACTTTTTACCTGAACTCTAACAATTTATGATAAATTTTGAATAAAACAAAGAGAAATGGGCTGAATTACTCCCTAAATATGAAGCAGAGCTGAGTAAATTAATTTTTTATTTATCATTTTTTAAAGCATGAAATTTTAAAAAATAAAAATTAGAGGCCCTTAAAGAAGACAAGGAAAAAAACTAAGCAAAAGAATGAAAAACTAAATAAGTTTTTTGTTATTTTATTATTTAGGCATCTTAATCTGTAGAATTACTAACCAACTTACTTTCTTACCTTACTCTAAATTTAAATTATAAAATATTGGAAAAAATAAATAAATAAAATAATACAGTCTTCTAAATAATTAGAATAACGAATAAAAATATAATTTTCTTAGGCATAAAATTAAATTAAATTTGATATTTAAGTTGCTTGATTAATTCTTAATAAAAATAAAATATAAAACATAAAATATACCATATTTTTATTATTTATTAGTATTCCTTATATTTGTTTTCCTTTTATTTGTTTTGCTCATTCATACCTGTTTGTCAATAATTATTGAAAATAATTTTATAAATTCATTACTCATTATAATTTATCAATATATTTTAAATATTCTTTAATTGCCAAATTCTAACAATAATTTATTTATTTATATAATTTGAAGAAAATTATTTATAAATGTAGCCTTATTAATTAATTATAAACAATTTAAAATTTATAGTTTTTTTAAAGTATTATCCATTTAATATAATCTTCAAAAAATGGAATATTAAATTAAATTTCTTTACCCAAAATAATTGCTAGTTACTTTAAAGGTAAAAAATTAAATTACCATTTGAGAAATGCATTTTTTTTGAAAATTATTTTCTCTCAACAAATTTTAAGTAGTAATTTAATAGTTTTACAGTATAGAAAAATGAAATAAAAGAAAAGTTAGACATCAATATAATCCATCAATATCTTTTATTTTTAATTTTTTTTATAATCTTAAATATTTAAAATGATTAAAATCCAACCAATTGGTTTGCTTTTAAAAAAGTATATACATATATACTTTCTTTTTATCTTTATTTATCTTGTTTTTATTAAGTTAATAGAATAGTCATTAATTTAATTATTCATAAAATCAATAGAGTATATAGGATTGCAGTAAAAAAGTATGATTAGGAATTCTAAATCGTAGTAAACATATAGGAAGAAAATATAAAATATAGGGAATCCCTTCATAGGATAAATAGAAAATAATAAGAATGTTTAGCATAATTTAAATAGTTTGCTATTAAAAGAAGATAAAACAGAGAATCAAACTCAAAAATAGCAAATTAATTATGATAATATGAATCCGCAACATCAATTGATGTAAAATTAAAGAATATAGTCACCTTAATCAAACAGGTAGAAAAAAGTAAATAGTTCTTATAATTAGATTATTAGATCAGAAAATCCACTTCATGTAAATGGATCTCATATTAATCAATCTCCTCTTTAAAATACGAGCACAATTCAACAAAAATATCTTGAATCTGAATCTACAAATAATATATCACCATGGGTAGGAATTAAGCGCGAATAGATAAGGACAGCCTCTCCATCTCAAGGAAGAAAGCATAATATTTTCAAAGACTACTTTAATGCTTCAGAAAACATTTATTAAATGCAAGGATTTACACTAAAAAATAATTAAAGCTAGTTAAATTAATAATTGAATAGCAGTCACAGCTAGTAAATACCACAGTAGATAATGCAACAATCATTAACATTACAACCTCAAAATTAGTTTAGTGGAAATTCTCCTTTTTTTAAAAATGTAAAGAAGTAGCACTTAAAATATTAATGAGATAATTTATTATTTTAATTTTTTAAAAATAGAATAGCTAACCTTAGCAAGGACTCTTCTTTAACTAAGCAATTAATAAGCCTTTTTTTTAATAGGCTTAATAGTCTTAAAATAACTAAAATAATTTTGCATCTCTAAATCCATCTCTAATTGATTAAAATAATTTGATAGGATTTCAAAATTAATAACATTTTCTAGCCATAAAGAGCAGACCTTATTCATACACTTCTCATAGAATGTTTCGACCATAAAAATTAGGACTAGTTTCGTAAATATTTATCATAAAAAATTTCAGCAAAATCACATAACGTAGCTATATATATATCATAGCTTTAATTAAAAAATCATAACAAAAACGAAAACTCTTTTATATCCATTGAATTTAATTTTAATTCAAAAGCATATTTTTAATAAATAAATTATTATTTCAATATTTTTATTTTATTACAAAATAATAGTAAATTAACTTCTAATTAAGAGTTAAAGCAAGTTACCACTAATAACAATAACAGTAACTACTATTACTTAACTGATAAAAATAAAGATTGGAATTAAGCGAAGAATAACTGGATAGGAAGTTTAAGTGGTTGTCTTTTTAGTTAAGCTGTAAAAGTGAATGACAACATTTAACTGAAAAATAAAAATATATCTAGCTATTCTTAAAAGAAAAAAAAATATTTAATAAAATAAGTTAGTTAGGAACATCAACATTTTAGAAATTAATAAAAAGATTAAATTAATCCTTAAAGTCTTTCATATTTATAGAAAACTAAAAATTAAATGCAAAGTAAGATTTATTTCGTTTTATTTATTGGTATTTTATATAAATTCTAATTACATAAAAGGTACACCTTAATTACAGATAAGCTAAAAAATGATATTCAACAAAGCTTGATTCAAATAAAACTTAATAAAGTAAAGAAATAAAAAGAAAAATGAAAAGGTAGAATAACGTTTGAATGTAAAAATGTGAATAGAAAATAATGTAAAACTATTTATTGGTAAAAAATATTATTTAAAATTTTAATCTAAAAATAATGTTGTAATATCAAAAAATGAATGAAATAATTGTATATTATTTATTTATTTGTATTGAATTTTTTAATAATTAATTATTAAGTATTATTAAATAGAAATCTTTAACAAATTTAATATTTTTTCACAACATTCCATAACAGGAATATAAATTATTCTTTAAGTATTTTTGTGATGTACTATCTAAAATAAGATAATATATTGATAAATACTTATTACTCAATTTGGTCTATTTGTAAATAATTATTATATTACAATTAATAAATAAATAAACAAACAAAAAAACAATACTTGCCTAATAAAAACTTTTTTTGATATAATTATTAATTTCATCAAAAAGTAGAGTATATTTAATTTCTTATTTTTTATTCTCCTTGAGTCTTTCAAGATATAATTAAAATACTAAGATACATAAGGACCAAAACAACAACTACAATATGAATACTTTAAAAGAAATCAAACTATAATAATAAAGCTCTTCCAATTATTTTAGCAAAAAGAATAAGAGTAGCTTTTTATCTTTTAGCGATCTTTCGTAGTTATTAAATGAAAACATCAAAAAAGGAACTTAGTTACCTCTTAAGTATGGCAATTATGTTGCTTCAATTGGTTCAACGATCTAAAATTAGGTAAATAAATAGATTGAATGCATATAAATTTTCATAAATTCTTTGATTTCTAGCATTTATTTACAAATATATTTAAATTTTAGGTGGATACAGTAGCTGATATAATGAAGTAAAGCAAAGGAAGAGATAAAATTTGTAACTTTTTATAGTATTTTTCAGACTTTTACTATGTCTGCCATAAACATAGTAATATTGAAAGAGTACAAAAGAATTTCAAGTAACAAAGTTAGCTTAAAATATAAATTGAATAAATAAATCCTATTATGATGATTTGAATAATATGTTTTCATTTATATTTAGGTCAGATTAAATTCCTACTGCAAGAGTTGCTAAAATGATTAGAGATTCTATGAAGAATGGTAGAAAAATATTTAAGTTTTTAAAATTCATTGGTGAGATTAACAACTTCACCAAAGGATTGAAGAGTGGTAAACCTATAGCACTTAAAATTACAGTACTTTTATGTGTAATTTGCAGATTCTTTTACTACATATTAGATAACATACTATGGGCTATTAGTATTGGGAATTTAAGGTATGAAATAAATTCTTGGTTTTTATTTAATCTAAAATGTATAAATAAATATGTATGATTGAATACTAAACAATTTTTATTAAATTTGTTTTGAAAAGATCATTTCAAATTAGTTATCAATAAAAGTCAATAATATCACAAAATCTACGTAATATTAAACTCACTCTTGCTTTTCTAATATTCTAAATTTTACTACAATCCTTGAAAAAGCTTTTCACAATTAAGCTAGTTAGTATCTTACTTAGAATCATACATATTTTCAACTAATCAGAAAGAATTCATTTTAAAACAATTAATTTTTTTTACATAATTAGTGAAATATTTTCAAGAGATCTGTCTAAAAAGGTAAAATCTATGAAGGATTCTTTCTTGCTAACAAAAGGTTTTCTTAAAATTTCTGAAGCTTGTTATGTTTTCCTATTTAAAAGAAAGTAATAATTTAAAATTTGAAATAAATAAAATTAATTTTATTTTATTTAGCAAAGAAAAAGCTATACTCTAAAAGCTATCTGATATCTAAGCTTGCCACCCAATTTAATAAGAAAGCCATATATATTATTTATGCTGCAAAATGATGAATATAAAAGTTAAGAGGAGAGAAAAAACTATTAAGCTACTTACTACTTGCATAAGAATACTTATGCTTTGTAAAAGATAAAATCTTCCTCCATTGTAAAAAAATTTATTTTGAGAATGTACTGAATTTTAAATATTTATTTATAAAAAAAGTAATAAATTTATGAATAATATAAGCTATTCATTTTTCGGACTTATATGCTCTACCATAGGATTAATTAAAAGCTTCAAGTAAAAAGTTGATGTTATTAGTATAGAAAAAGGGAATTCGAACAATTAAGAATATGAAGAATTATCATAAAAGTAATATATGCAGATGTAGTCAATTCCTAAATAAAGGAGTTTAATTTAAAGGTGTGATTCAACCTTATCTGATTTGTTAAATATGGGTAGCGATGACGATGATGAATAGAATTAATCTGATATTGATCTCTCTATCGACGATATCGATAATAGTGATTCAGACTATGATTTCCTAGGTGACGTGCCTTCAAGAGTAAAGGTCAATATGAAAAGATTAAATCTTAATGAAATAGAAGAAGATTAGGATAATTCTGATGGAGGTTCTGTTCATAACTTCAAAAAAAAGAAAGTTTAATTAATAAAGTAAATTTTTAATATGTTAAAAGAATTTTAAACTAAAAAATGAAAAAAAAACAAAACAAATATTTGTAAATTTTTGAATAACTAAATTACTTTTATTTAAAATTAGATAAAAGTCTTCAGAGTAATATACAAAATTCAAAGTTGAAGATTGAATAAATTGATGATTAAAGTAATTAATACATAAATAAATAATTAGTGAAAATAAAGTTTATCTGATAACAAGCAAATTAATTTTAATTTAGAAATTTAGGTTACAGCTATAATTTTAATGAACTTAAAATACTAGTAAATATAACAAACTTCATAAAATAGAAACCATGGAAATCCTAATGTTAAAAAAAATACAATTAAGAAAATAAGATTTATGCTGTTTTGGTTATTTTTTATAAAAAAATAGCTTAAATGAATATTTATTGCATCTATAATTAAATATTTTAATAAAATAAATTTTAATAAAAGAATTTATTTCACTCAAGTAATTTAATGTTTATATCTCATTTATTTTTTAGTATAGTTGATTGGCTATTAAATAAAAACTATAAAACTAAAGACTTCACATAAGATTCATAAATAAATAATTTATCTTTAAAAAAAATATACACAAAAAACACTCATAAATACCTGAAAGGCTCATTCATAAATTTAGGCACTCTCCAGTTCAGCTTTATTCATTTTTTATATAAAAAGGTGAATTAAAATTTTTTTCTCGAAATTTCAAGTATCGGCATTAATTTATGAACCTTAACAGTATATATATTCATTTATTCATACATACCATTTTATTTTATTTGCTTAGGATTGATTGTATTATTATCTAAAGAAGTACTACTTAGTTACTTACTACCTTAACAATTTTTTCAATTTAAATAAACATTAAAAATTTTAATTTGCAAAAATTGAATGAAAATAATATTTGTTAAATAACTAATTTATTAATAATTATTGTGTTCCATCTCAAATCTAACTATAAAACTAACAATTTGGTTGATTGATTGATTGAATTAAATTCTTTCAGGTAGTGTTTTTTTTTTCATTAAATTTAATCAACTTCTTATTAATATTTTTATTAGCTAAATAAATATATTTGAAGGAATGTTAATACTTTTTTAATTTAATTTAATGAAAAAATAAAGAAAGAAGAAACTCTAATTAATTGCTAACTATCAAATAAACAAACAAACAAATAAAATAAAGAAATTAAATTTTAAAAAAAGAAAACAAAAAGTGGGGAGTTGATTCCTTTCGCATTCTTACTTACGATATTAAATTTTAGGAAACAAAAAAAAAGAAAATTACCTTGCCAAAGGGTAGAAGAAAAACTAAGAAAAAAAGCAAAAACAAGCAAAAAAGATAGCAATAGTAAAGGACTATCATAAATCTATTGGAATTAGATTCAGTTTATTAAATTTTGGTATCCATTAAGCCATAAACAATTCAGCCTAAAACAAGAGCCTAATCCACTGCCAACTTCATCTATAAAAACTGTATCATAAAGTGCTTGTTAGAGTTTGACATTAACAAAAAATAGAAAAAATATTAGGATATTAGCTCGAGATTTCGCCTCCATCTTTTATATTGCTTCAAGAAAATAATAATTCCTTATCATAATTGATTTAAATTAGAATAAGCTTCAAAATTTAAACAGCAGGCCAATACCCAACGCAACATAAAATTAAATAAAGGGATTCAATTTGATAGAAACGATTAAGAATTACATATAAGTTAAAGGTACCTCAATATAATGAGTAGTAGTTAGATATCAAATTAAACTTTCAAAGAGTGTAGTAATAAGATTACTTAGTAATAATAGTAATCATAGTTATAAGCATTTTAAGCTTTGCTAAATGGAAGCTGTAACTCAAATGGAGGATCTAGCAATTCAAATTAATCATCAATTGTCATATAGTAGAGTACACCTTAAATCAATAGCTAATTAAATGCCTAATCTCCTCTACTTACATCGTCCTTATAGCACAAAAAAGTTTCTTAAAAAATTTAACTGAAAGCCCCTTAACAAGTACAAGGTTAATCTCAGTCAGTTATCATAAATGCATTAGTTTATTCTCAATCTTTAAATTAATAAAGCAACTAATAGATATAAAATATTCAACAAAACGGAAATACTGTGATATAACAAAATGCGCTCAATTCTTCATTAAATTATAATGGTTAGCAACAAGTCACTGCTAATTGTTTGTAAGCTTAATAAAATATCTCTTCATCAAGTTCATCTGTAAATAGCTCTTATTCACTTTAGTCTCAATTAAGCAGTTAGAATTCTCTTTAAAATGGTTCATTACTATCAAATCCTATTTTGGGGTAATAATAACCTTAATAAAATCCATATTCTCTTTAAAACTGTATAGTTATAGCCAATCAAAGTAGCATATAGCAACCAAATTAATAACAAAGCGGCACTTAGAATTAGTAGAATAGCTATATTTGCCCAACAATATAAAACAACGGCAGTGGATAGGCTGGGCCCTTAACATTTTAAACCAATAATAATAACAATAGCATGGCTTTGAAGAAGTAGCAATGCGATGAGAATGGAATTTATTTTTCATAGAAAAAAAAGCTACTTTAAATTATTCAGAAACAACAAAAAGAATAGCAAGAATTTGAAAAATAACAACAATTAACTATGAATTTATCAGTAGCTGTACCTTAGTCAAGCGAAGAATTCATGCAAGAAATAGCTAAAAGCCAATAAAAATAGAAACCCATCAAAGTAATTACTTCACCGAATTCAAATAACTCGCGCATTCGTAATCTATTAAAGAAATACCAAAGAAATATCTCAAGGTAAAATATAATAAAAATAATTTAATCTTTAAAATAGATGAGTGCATGCTAACGTTTAGATTTACAACTTAAATGTTGAATTTTAAAAGTGAAAATACCAACTTTAAATTTTAATGATTAAATTCAAATTTTTGTCTCAGCACATCTCAATCAGTTAATAAAATAAAAATTTCATTTTTTATTATTATTTACTCAAAAATGAGTTTATTTATTTTACAAATTATTTTAATGAAATCTTATTTTTGCTCAAATAGCTTAAAAAAATTCTAAAAAAAGAAAAATTTTTTATTTAATTTTAAATGGTTTTCATTCAAAGATGAATATTTTTTTTTGAATTTTTATACTAACACATTATAATTTCACTAAATCCAAGCTAATGTCATATAGTTTTTTATATTTTTCTTTGAATTCCCCAATCTCACTTAGTTATTGAATTAAAAAATAGACTATTAGGCTATATTAATTATTTATTAATCAATTAATAAGCACTCAAAAAAAAAATATTCACAGAATGAAACACACCACACTAACTTATTTTCATTTTATAAATTAAATTCAAATAAATAAAAACACTCCAAATCAACTAACTTCACTTATTTTAGTAAGATATCAAGGTATTTTCTAAATTTATACTAACACACTCAGATCAAATTTTTTAAATTTTATTAAATCATATTTTTATGAAAAAGGGAGGACAATTTGACAAATTTAAACTCATCTTCTATTATGACTCCTTAATTGCAGCTAAATCAAGCTTAGATCAATAGTACTGGTGCCTCATTTACTTAAAATTTTACTTCACCTATCAAAAGACCATCTAACGGAATGAATAGAGACGAAAAATTCTTACAAGGCATTTAATCTAATAAAATATGCACAATGAATTTGCAATAAAATACTACCGATGATAAACATGATAGCTAACTTAAGTAAGAAGCCCCAGAATAAATTGAAGAAGTTTTACAAGATAATTTTGATGACTACCGCAACATATTAGACGAAGAAGATTTAGCATTTTTAGATGAAATTGAAAATGTGTGCTCTTCAATTCCTAAAAATTAAAATAATAACTCTATTTAAAATAAAGTACTCTACAATAAAAACTTTAACAAATAAATTTCAACACAATCCAATTCGTAATCAAATTCTTCAATAAATACTCCTCCCAATTCTGCTAATTCAAAATTATGCAATGATAATTTACAAATAAATAACTCTTCAATAAACACAAAGGAAAACGATTGCCCTAAAGCTAAAGAAAGTAATTTTAAGCGTATTGTAAAGACTAATGTTTCAATTTCTACAAACAATTGTGCTTAATAATCATAAAATTAGCATACTTCATAAAGCCAAAAGCCAGTAATTAGCTAAATATTAAACTGGTTTGATTCTTCATTTGAGAGAAAAAATAATAGTAGTAACAGTGAATTTTTCTAAGCCCTTGAAACTGAAGACTCTCTTGCAACAACTCAAATTACAGCCTTATCTAGCTGCACTCCTCAATCAATAAGCTAGAATATCTTAAACCTCTTCAGTCCCTTAGCTGATAGTAGTGAAGGCGGCAGTACTATAAGCTTTAACAACACTAACAGTTCTATTAAATAAGCAATCCAATCTCTTTAGTAATAAAGTTCAGAAAGCAGTTCTCTTGTTTTCGAATAAATTAAACAACAAATAGAATTGTAAAAGCAGTAATTATAACAAAAATTTGTAAATTGTTCTGCCTAAGGATAGGATACCTTATCAGTCAAATAACCAATATAGCAATAACATTCAAATCAATAAACTGATAAAAAGGTAAAGTTGATTGGCAATTAAGTTGTGAAAAATGCAATTTAATCCCTTAGCATTGAAAACTTAAATTGATTCTATATGAAAAAATGATGGATGATTCAATCAGGATTCTAAAAATTTAGCATATTTTACTAATCTTTAAAATCCAAATTTGAATCATTCATCTTTCAATTTTATATATCTTATATATAACCATAGAGAAGCAGTTTTTTTATTGCCAATCACTTTATCAGTAAACTATAAATAATTCCTAAATAAAATTTAATTACCATAATAATAATTGATTTGTTATAAATTCAAGAGTTGGTTGTTTTCCTAGCTATATTCATTCATTGAACTAGTGTTCTTGCTAATACTGTTATTTAATTACCATCTGCTATATTTTAAAGAAAGAAGTGAAAGTACCTAAAAATGTTAAATATCATTATAGGGTTACTTGAAAATGAGCGAGCACAATTTAATTTAGATAAAAATAAAATAATAAATTACTTAAATATTTTAATAAACAAATCGTCTTTTGACGTGATAAAATACCAATTATTAAAATTCGATGATTTTATCGTTGTTAATAAATAATTTCATTTTTTATGAAATAAATAGTAATCAGCTTTAGTAATAAAATAATTTATATTGTTTGATAGCACACTCAAAGAAACGTTTAGCTTGAAATTCAACCATAAGCTAAAATGAAATGTTTTGCTTCATAAATTAGATACTTAAATATCATCATCTAAATTAGCAATAAATAAGCAAATAATTTATCAATCAATCCTAGCAATTACTAAAGCAAATAAATATGTTAATAAATATTCTTGTATATAAGTTTATAAATCTCCTTCCACATATTTCTTTCTATTGTTGAGAGTTGCCTTTGAGTATTAATTAATTTGCAAGTGAGTGAATCATTAGGCCAAGCTCATAAAAACTAAAGAAAGATTATAAAAAAATAATAATCAAAAGCAATTCAAACGATAACAATAGTTAGCAATATATACTCACTTCTCTTACACTTTAATTTTTATTTTAAACTAATAAATACTCTGTAAAAATAATAAAACAATGTGAATAAAATATATAAAGACAATACGAGTTTAGTTTATAGATGTAAAGCTAGTTAGCTAGCTGAGCTAAAATAACTAACTAAGAAACGATTACTTGAGAATAAGCAAGGAATTCGCCAGCAACTGAAAAGCAATCACTTAGACTATTTTATAAAATTTATGTATGTAAGTATTAATTTAAAGTAACATATTCTTGTATATATCTATCTACCCTTCACTCACTAAATTTAATGTTTTAAAGTTTTAATTTACAACTACACTAAACTTAATTATAATAACTCCTCC
This sequence comes from Tetrahymena thermophila SB210, assembly GCF_000189635.1. Lineage (NCBI taxonomy): Eukaryota > Ciliophora > Oligohymenophorea > Hymenostomatida > Tetrahymenidae > Tetrahymena > Tetrahymena thermophila. The sequence goes on from NW_002476434.1 coordinate 206,349, forward strand.
TCATGGTTATAAAGTATATAAAAATAATTATTAGTAGCTATCTATATAAATTTTATATTTTAAAATGTACATTTTTTGCTTAATAATCAACAATTAATTACTCATTTTTATTTTATATCTCATAAAATATTTAAAATTTGTTTATTGATTATTTTAATCATTAATTTTTACTTTGATTTTAATCAGATTAAATAAATTAAAAATTAATAATTTTTATAAATTTAGTTAACATCTAAGAATTATTTTATTAGAATAAATTTTGTTTTAAAAAATATATTTATTTATTTCAACTCATTAAAATTGTTTTAACATTTTAAGGTTTTTATTTTGGTTATTTAATTTTGCTTTTTATAATATTTGATAGTAGTTAAGAAAATACATAGCTAAATTAATAAATGCTTTTAGTTACAAGAAGTATTAATTTATATTATGCTATCGTTTTTGCTAGATACTTGATAATTCTTAAAACAAAACTAAATTAATGTTTGATCATTTTAATTTATGATTTATATTTATTATTTAATCTCTTTGCTTGCTTGTAATATAATTAGTTAGTTTTATAGATAGTATTATATGTTTGCAAAAAGAAAATATATATTGTTCAAAGATATTAAAAAATTATTTAATTAGTTAAGAAAGCAAAATTAGTAGACTAATAAATTATAAAATCAAGATAAAGCAATATTTATTTTACATAAATGGATCAGCAATAGATTTATAAGTTATTTTTGTATTCCAATCTTTTGAAGATGGATATACAATCACCCATTTATAAGCAAGATGTTTAGATAACTCCTGAAAAATTTGCTTCTAGTTCAGATAGAGAAGCTGTATTCTTGGGAGTGCGCAAAATATTACATATCTCTCATGATATGGACAATTGTATTTTTTTAAAGAAAAACAATATTCACCTTAGTGAAGAAGTTTAAGAGAATCCATAAGCACAATGGGTTTGCTATAGCAGTAAATAAATGTACTAAGGTTAGGATAGTATGAGTGTTTTAGGATACTAGGTTAGTATTAAATAGATTTAACAAAATGGTAGTCCTGCATTTATAACTACCAACAAAGAGAGATAGCTTGTTTTAAATTATATTGCAAGAGAAATTTTTTCAAAACTAAATTATCATTAATACTAAAAAGGGTTTTTCAATCCTATTGACCCCCCTAATGCTGCCCTTAGTAAAGATAAAACTGTTGTTTATCAAACTTACTCATGGAATGGGCTAAGACCTAAGGCAATTGAATTTAGAGGTAAAGTTTATCTGGAAATTGAAACCACTCCTGTGCGCTTCTTGCGTATGAATTTGTTCTAAATTATTAACAAACTTGAAGATAAAAAAATTCCAAGAGAAGAAATAAGCAATTTTTTGGTAGGACGCACTGTTAAGACATCTTATTTCTCCACTAATCTATATTATGAAATTTTAGAAATAGATTTTAATATGACTCCTGACAGTAAATTTGTCGTAAAATAAAACTAAATTTAAGATGAAGGAGATATGATTGCAGAAAAAGGTGATGAAGAACTCTCTTATTATTCTTATGTTAAGAACAAATATAGAATTAACATTAGAGACAGAGTTTAGCCAATGATTAGAGTTCGCCCTCTTCACAAAGGCTTTAAATCCGAATTTCATAGTAGTTAAGATTAGCAAATGTACCTCATTCCAAGTCTTTGCAATCTTTTTGGATAGATTTCTCAAAAAGGTTTTATTGACGATAATGTTGGAACAGAATTCTACTTTGAACCTTATGATGTATATGATTATACTAATTAAATTACTAGATTTTTAAAAAATAGCTCTGAAGCTTAAAGTTTGCTAAATGGATGGTAAATTAAAATAGGAGAAGAGTTCGAACAGATTGGTTTTAACTACCTCAAATTATCTCCTTTATAACTCAAAGTTAATAATGTCAATGAGTCTTTTTCTCCTAACGACTTATGCTGTAAGCGTTTATGTAACGAATTCGATGGATATTATAAATAGCTATTCTGTTCTGATGGAGCTTTCACTAAATTCACTGAAGTTAATAGATGGGTTATTTTTGTCCACTCTAGCGATTCACCATTAGTTGAAGCTCTGGTCTCTTCGATCTCTCAGTTTAAGCTATACTACAATTACCCTATTTCAGAACCAAAATATTATAAGATAGATGATTTAAATATTGAAACATGGACAAGCACCTTTAATACTGCCTTATCTGAGAGTCCTACTACATTTGCATTGATTATTATGAACAGTGAATTAGAGCACTATCACTTTTATAAAACTTGTAAGCAAGCAATTACAGTGGATAAAGGCATTTGCTGTTCACTTATTAAGGCTTCTACTCTCTAGCAATATGTTCCTACTTAATAATATCCATAAATACCCCCAGGAAACTCGATTGAAGCTTTTGCAAGCCGTTTCTTATCATAAATGCAAGCTAAGCTTGGTGAGTCACCTTGGCTTATGTAGGAATTACCATACAATTAAAATCCTTGCACAATGATAGGGTTTAGTGTATTACGCCAACGTAATGCTAGAAAAATTATAGTAGCAGGAGCTGCTTCTATTAATAAATAGTATAGCAAATATCTCCCTGATTATAGAGTTATTAGTGAAGTTTCAACTAAAATCAAGGAAGATGGTACTTTAGAGATAGTAGAGCTTTCAGAACAAGAAATAAACAATTCAATAACTAATAGCATGAAAGATATTCTTCAAGGATTTTTAAGTTAGTTTGCAACAACTCACAAAATAAATCCAACCTGGGTTATTATTATTCGTGACGGTATATTTATTTAAAATGCACAAAATGAAAAAGATGCTATATTCTCTATGATGAGCACTCGCCGTTCCTAAAGTGAAAACAAATCATTCCACCTTTTGTTTGCAACATCTCGTTATCAAACTAGCTTCCGTACTTATAATTTCTATGGATCATCAGAACTTAATGCTAACACATAAAACGTATCTTCTCCAGGAACAGGTGCTATAGTTGAAAAGTAGTTGAACAAGCGCGAATTTTATCTTTATACATAAAAAATAGTTAAAAACTGTCCATTTTCTGTGCTATACAATGTATTACATATAGATAAATTTATTGGATTAGACGAGCATTCTTTGTTAGCTGATTTCTAAGACTTGGTATATAACACTTATGTGCTAAATTATACATACCACACAAAGACAACTTCACCAGCTTGTGTACAAAATGCTTATAAATTAGCAGAATTTGTTAAAATGTTTGTAACACCTGCAGGGTCTTAATAAAATACAATAGATCTATCAAACTTGAGAGTGCTGTGCTCAAATTATAAGCTCTTCTTCATTTGATTAATTTTTAAAAAATATAAAACCTTACTAAATAAATAAATACATAGTTAATAATTAGCGAATTTATGTTTAAATATTAGATTTGTAATTGTTTTATTTTAGATTTAGTAAAAAAAAATAAATAGTAAAAAATATTTTTATCATGTTTTTAAATGAATTTCAAACAAAAATCATTTGAGTTAATTTATAAATTTTTATTATTTTATATTTATAAAGTCTTTAACATAAATTATAACGAATACAAATATTCAATTCCCTTATTTAAAGGGTAGAATTTATATTTCTTGGCCTTCTTAATTAGAAATGACTTTAGTAATTGTTGGACCAGACATTTCATCTAATTTTACAACAAAGGCATTCTTCTGTAGTAAGCACGGTTTATCTTCACTTATATTTTCCATGCATGTTCCTACTATGTACAAGTCGTTGTTGCTTATAACAGGCTAGCTGAATGGTAATAAGTCTAAAGGCATGTTATATTTAAACAAAGAAAGCGTGGAGTTTTATGTATTAAAGCATATTAATTTTCTATTAAAAAGCATAAATCCTTTATCATTCAGCATTGACTCTCTAAAGCCTCCAATTAAAATAATCTAAGAGGAGTTAATTTAGATTGCAGCTGAAAAAGACACATCGAATCCAGGTAACTGATTTACGACTTCTAAAACTTCCCATTTATTAAGCTCTATGTCATACTTTTCTACAGTCTGAACTGATTTGTTTTCACTGCTTGTTCCATAAAATGCATAAATAAATTTTTCGTTAAATAAACAGCATGCAGATCTTGATCTGGCTTAATTTAAAGGAGCTATACTTTCCCAAACATTTCTTTAGACATCATACCTGTAGTAAATATATTTCAAAAATTTGAATTTTACATACTGATTTAAAGGTATTTAAAATTAAAAAAAAAGCAAAACACAATTTACCTCTCACAAAGTTTAGTCTTTGTATCATAGTTTGTTTTCCCTCCGATAGCATAAATATAACTTAGTTTATTTTATTAGCTATTTTTTTATTATGGAATACTAATATTCAATTCAGATTTTAGCTTTTGTATTTCTGACTGCTCTTGGTAATTAACTGTAGCATAAACTATAGAATGGCCAATCCTTTTGACTCTCATTTCAGCAAGTTGAGTTATTATATTTTTGGTTGTGTTTATCTCAAAAGATCTAGAAGAAATTAATCCATCACAGTTTTCTTGAGAATCATCAATACCTCCACAATAAAAAATATTTTAATTTGGAAGCAACAAATAGGAAGGCTGATATTAACAATATTAAACAGGAAGAAGCAGCTATTTAATTTGATTGCTTTATAAATCTACGAAAGATACTTTTCTGTCAAAAAAATAAGCAATCTTTTAGATTTATTTAACTTATGAAGAGGCCTACCCAAAAGGATTGTTAGAAATATTGTAGTACTAATCTAAATCTATATAAGGAATTTCAAGAAGCTACTCGTTTATGTCTTCGGGAGGACAGACAGTGTATATATAATCATTTAAGCTCATTAATATTTGCTCAAGCTACTTCCTATCAACCTTAAAATATGGAAAATTGCTCTATTTTAATTAAACTCCCATCTTAAAGGCATTATCTAAAAACAGTACATCTTATTCAATTTCTATCATCTATTATTCATATTTCTATTAATAAATAAAAAATACATTTATTTCGCTTTACTAAATTGATTAAATTAATTTTTAAAGTAATTTTTACAATTATATTATTAAATTTATCCATAAATATCGCTTGGTTGCTTATAAAAGTTTAAACTTTAATTTAAAATAAATGTGAATTGAAAGAATTAAGCTGAATCTTACTCTGCTTTTAAAATTTATAGCATCTTATTACTGAAGATTGTTTGCTAACATTTTTTATGAATAATAATCGAACTCTTTTAAGATACTTTAAATTCTCTACTAAGTCTAAACCCTTAATTCATCGCATGGAAATTTAGAAAAAGCTTCTTTTAAATTGCTATCCATTTCTATAAAATACTACTCTATCATGCTAATGAGCTCTTCCTTAGCCCTATTCATTTCATCCCATGCTTCTTGGTACCTTCCTGTTATTCTTGGGAGCTTTATCTTTGAAACATTATCAAAAGTAGGCTTTAATTTTAATTGAAGTTCCTGAATGACTTTACTAATATTTTTCATTCCTTCATCTGATATAGCATCTTCCTTAAATATACTTTAACGTTTTGTTGCACTTCCTTATGTTTTTAACTATTTTTAATTGTTATTCAAGCTATTTTGCTATTGCAACGGCTATTAATCTTGAATATTTGTTGCCATTTTCTCTATTATTTTATCTAATTTTTTTAACAATTTTAGGAACTAACAGCTCTAATATATTTAATAAAAATAAAATAACAATATCTTTAATTTATTATTTATGAATAAATTTAAAATAAAATGCAAACATAAAGCTATTTTTGCTGTCATTCATTTTATCATCTCAATTTTAAAAATAAAAAAAATGTGTTTTATTTTGAAATTCTAATATAAAGTTTCAAAATTTAAAATATTTAATTAATTTTAACTTCAAATCAAGCTAGTTAATTTATAATAAAAAATTAATAATACAAATTAAAATTTTTTTCTTAAAAAACAAACTATTATTTATTTTTAAGAAAGATCAAATTTAATATGAAAAATACATCCTTTATTGAAATAGATTTTTTGAATATGCTAATAAATAAGTAGCATTTTTTTTACTGAGGTAATTTTTTTTGAAAATAAAAATTTTTTAGACTGCTAAAAGAATTAATAGATATTTTTGAATAATTAATCATAGTATTAATCTTGAATTTACAACACAATTGCCTAACTTATTTAAAATTTTATAAACATTTTTTTAATTTTAAAATTAGATATTCTAAATTTTATGCATAAGACTTTTTTTTTAACTAGTTTATCTTGAATATTTAATAGATGCTAAACATTATCTGCTAAATTCATCGATAATAAATCTAAGAGATTTAAATTTCAAAACAAAATTGTAATATTAAACTATCTTTATTAATCTTGATAAAAATTCTTTAAATTATTATTTTTATTCATCCATTAACGCCAATTATAGATATTATATGTTACTATTCTGAATTTATATTGAAAGAATTTACTTTTTTTTTTATTTGAAAGAAAATGTTTATAAAAAATACTAAGTATATTGATAATTAACATATATAAAGAATATTTATCATTTCTTATATACACTATAGATATTTTATAATTATATATAAAAAATTAACAATATCAAATGAGATCCGAATGATTAATTGAAAAAATAATAAAAAATTTTTATTTAATATTTTTGATCTTAAATTTTTATTTCAAAGAAATAAATTCATAATTGATTTAAATATGGAATTAGTTAAATAGTGTAAATTCAATCAGTTTTTTTTTTATTAATAGAATAGGAGTAGAATATATTTTTTATCTGATTATAGATTTTGATAATCCATCAATAAATTTTTTGATTATAAAAATGATATCACTGAGCAATTCTTATTTATTCAATTTCAATATAATAAGATCATAAAAATAGAGTTTGTTTTTGATGTAGTTTTTAGGTTCACCTTTAAAACTTATAATTTATATTATATAAGATTGCATATTATATAATCAGCAAAAACAATAATTATCAAAAATTCAAAGATTAAAAAAACTCATTAAAAAACTACATAAGCAAGATAGTTGTTTAATTGACAGAACCATTTCTAAAGATAAGATACAATAGAGTATTAAAATAATTCAAAAAACTATCACTATTTTTATTCTTATTTTTATTGTTTTATTCTCCATTTGTATGATTTAATTAAAAACCACTTTTTTCTTATGTTTCTATCTCCATTTTACTTTTTTTTAACTAGGACTAAGATTTACAGATGTTTGGCTTAATAGATGCATCACAATAAACAAGCTAAGTTAATAACAATAGCAGCCTTCCCTACTTACAAAATGAACATTTCGAAGTCTTGATAGGCCATGGAATAGCTAGAGTTAAAGTTGTTTAGCACTACTTGAATTTCAATCAAAACGAATAAGCTCATCTAGAATTCTACTTCCCTTAATCTAAAAATTTAATACTGGAATCATTTTTAGCTGAACTAGAATAAAGTAAGAGAAATTTAGAATCTAGCTTATCAAGCAACTTGAACGATAGTTCTGAATGCAAAAGAGAGGAATAGAAAATAGCAGAAAAAATAGGTAAAAATAAATTTCCAAATGGAATTTTAGTTGATGGATGGGTACGTTTTAAGATAGCGGTAGTTAAGCCCTAGGAATCTATAATTATATCTTTAGTATATTCTCATAAATTAGCTGTTTCTAGAGAAGGCTATCACACATTCTAATTACCATAATAAGCAATCACAGCCTCCTACCCAATAAGTGCTAAAATTCACTTTGAAGATAGATAAAAAGAGGATAGCATTACTTATCATTCCTTAAATCATGAAGTCGCTGTTTTCTAATAGCCAATACTTCTAGATAATGGTGCAGGCTAAGGGCTGCAACATCTTTCATTAAGAGCTAACTATAGTCATAGCTCTGATAAACCATTCATTATTAACTTTTTCAACAAAGATTATAGCAATGTTTAAAAAATTTACCTTAATAGTTCATTATTACCAAGTGATAAATAAAGTTAAGACAGTGCTTATGCTTTAGTCACAATTGTTCCTTCTCTACTTTCAGGAGTTAGTTGCCTTAGTTAATTAGAAGAAAAATTAAAGCATCCTCACTTCAACAACGAAAAATTGGAATGTATCATGAAACATCTTTAAGTTAGCAAGTCTTAATCAGAAATAATTATATTACTAGATAGAAGCAGCTCTATGGGAAGTTAAAAGTTCTCTCAAGCTATCGAAGGAATAAGTCTACTTCTAAGATCTCTACCAACAAACAGCTATTTTAACATAATATCTCAAGGTAGTGGAAACAGGTTAGAGAGTGTATTTGAATCATCTGTTATTTATTCACAAGAAAATCTCAGTCATAGCATCAACCGCATTAATGACTTTTAAAATAATTTAGGAACATCATTTAACATATTAAATTCATTAAAACATATAGAAGGTTAGAAATCAATTGCAAATTATGCCCGTTAAATTGTACTCATTTCAGATCCTAGTGAGCTAGAAAACAAATTGGAAGAAATTTACTAATATTTAGAGACTTCCAAATTAGGTTCACCTATCCATACAGTTAACGTAGAATCAAGATAAAGTTCAGATTCAACCATCTTTGAAGTTATCTCTTCATTGACAGGAGGTAATTCGATAAGCAATAAATACAATTCGAATGAATCAATAACAGATTCTATCTTAAAAATGTTACCTACTTTATTCTAACCTACCCTTTGCAATTTCGAATTAGACTCTAAAGCCAGTGAAAATTTTATATCTTAGGTAATACCAGTCGAGTAGAATCTTAAATCAATTTAATTTAACGAATAGATATCTCTTGTGTTAGCACTAAAAAACACATCAAAAGAATAAAGTCTTCCTCTATCATTCAAGTTTTTTAGCTCGGCCTTAAATAAAGTTGAAGAACATTAAATTGATTTATTAGGTAGCCAAGTAGAAGGTTCATCTCACATTTCAAATGACCTCAAAAAAAGCTTGTTAAAATTTTGTGCGCATTAACACATCATCTCATTGAAAAATAAAAATACTGACGAGATAAAAAGTCTTTCATTGTAGTATTCTGTGTTAGCAGAAGACCACACATTCTGGATAACAAAGTGTTATTAACTATCTGAAAATGGTTAAGATAAAAACCTTATTGCAGGTCAAGAGTAGCTTCCTTCTATAAGAGAAAAGAGCTGTGATGATAGTCATTTTGTGTAGTAAACCAGAAAAGTTTCAGCAACTAGCAATCTAATGTAACTTTATGATAATTAATCGGGCTAAGAAAACTAAACACCATCAGATGGTTAAGAAAGAAGTAAATCCTAAGACTTAAATAACCTAATTGATGCCATTTTCACAGGAGAACCTCAAAAATAACCAGAATAAGAATAAGCACATTCTAAAAAATCTGGCTCAATTAGCTCTCATGGGTAAAATACTGACCTTCTAGACATTGGAGATGATGTTTCCTAAACAACTAATCCTTCATAAGGACATATGTCAACTGTGAGCAACACTGCTTAAAATGGAGATCCAAATAGCGATTTAAATGATGATATTTTAGATCTAATTTAGAATAATAATAACATATAGTAAAATAATAACTAAATTTAATGTAACAATGGAAATGCGATAGACTTGCTTGATGACTTTTTAATAGGAGATTCGCCTTCTCAAAGCCAATCAAAATCTGTCTCTCTTCTTGATATATTGCAGAACATAAATTATGAAGGAATCTTTAACTCAAATAAATTTATTTTGAATTCTCTATTGAATGAAAATCTTGATAAATTTATAGGAGACAAACCTGAAAATTTGACTTTGGATCAATGGAGTACACTTTTAGTACTAACTTCACTTGAAAAGAACTTCACCCAAGAAGCTTTGAAATGGGGTGTGCTGGCGAAGAAAGGTAAAGAACAGCTACAAAAAGTATTATCAGGAAATTTATTTGATGAGATTTGCAACAAATCAAAAATATACTTGAAATGACAAACATTTGAAAGAGAACAATTGCAAATTTTAAACACTATTTTTTACTTTATATTATAATTATTATTGCTTAATTTGTATGTAAAACATTTTAAAAACGTCACTTCTCTCTCTTTTTAAAATACATTTCATTAAAAGTTTATTTATAACACTGGATTTTTTTAAAATATTGATTTTATAAATAATTATTATATTTGATTTTGCGGATATAATGCCTAAAGAGATTTCTTTTATTCACAAATTTGAGAATTTTTGATCATAAAAATTTTATTTATTACTGCTTTACTTGTTTGTATTTTAAATAATCCAAAATTTCTTCTAAAATTCTTTATAAATTTTTTTTCTTTTACAAATGCGTGGCTTACAGATTATATAAGAAACACAGCTTTTTATTTTTTTTAGCACACTTAGCATCTATTAATATCAAATAAAAAATAGATAAATAATCTTATTTAACACTAGTAATATTAGTTTGATTTATGATTTGCTAATTTAGAAATATGGTGTTTTTAAAATAAGATAATTCCTCTTTTAAAGAAATAAGTATGAACTAATAAAGCAAAAAAATATAATATTACTAATTACAATCTTTCAACTATGAACAAAAATTAAAAATACGAATTCAAAATATATTTTAATAATTTATTCTAAATAAAACATAATAAATACATTTTTCTTGATATCTTTTAAACATGTCCTGAATCAAGATAAATCTATTAAAATATAATGAATTCTTTTTATATTAAATCCAACATATCAAAATAAATTAATTTATTTTTATGGAAATAATATTTAAAAGTATGCTTTCACATTATAAAATTTATATTCATTTTGTTAAGTTCTTTTTAATATTTATGTGCATCAAAAGTTAAGTAAATTGTTTTTTAAATGGAGAAAATGCTTTTATTGAAAAAATATTAAGATAGTAAATTTTTTTTAAGTGTCTTTATTTCATCAATCATTGTTGGATTATTCTTGTTACTTTTAGGTAATATGATAAATATTTTTAATTAATTCGGGAATAATAATAAAAATAAAGAAATTTTATATGTTAGTACGATGATGATATCTTTGTAATGATAGTTGTTTGTTTTAATAAACATTTTTTGATTAAAAAAATTGCAATCTTTTTTTTGTGAGGTGATATAATAAGTAAGAGATTAAAATCTAAAGTATTAAAGAAAAAAATATTTTATCGCAAAGCTCTCACTGCTCATAGTGTTTAAAAGAAAGATTAATATCTGATTGAAAGAGCATAAAAATTAGTCTTGTTGAATCATCCCGCTTCTGCTGGATATTAGCATAAAAATGGGAAACAGCATTAAAAAACAAATATTTGGGTAAGTAAGAATTAGTTTTCTTTATTTTACTATTAGAACTTACTCTAAATTATTATTAAAGTAAAATCTCTATTTTCATTAAAAATTAAACAGGCTATATGAGAAAGATAAATATACAATGGATTTGAAGTAATAAAAATTAACTGGATAGCGTTTATTTCATAACAAACAATATAATATCAAAAAGATATAAAGTCAATGACAATAACTTAGGAGTTTACATAGGAAAAGCTTTGAAAAAATGTCAGTCCCTTGTTATATTAAAGCTTTAAATACTTGGGTAAACTATATTTTACTACTAAAATTCAATATGATAATCAGATAATTTTATTTTTTTTATTGATTGCGCTAATTAATAGAGCCTAATTGATTGAGAAAGATGCCATAATTTCTAGTAAAAATGAGAAGTAAGTTTTGCAGCTTATTAAAAATGGAGTGTTAAAATATAATTTGTATCTAAATAGCTGCAATAAAAGGATTGGGCCAAAAGGAGCTAAAAGTATAGGAGAAGGATTAAAATATTGCCACAATCTTATCAATTTGAATATAACTATTGGAGAGTAACTAATTACTTTTTTGTGTTGAATATTTAATCAATATAATTTATAACATTTCTCAATAAAACTACAATTATTTCAAGGAATAATAATATAGGAGCAGTAGGAGCCATATCCTTAGGGAACGGTATAAAATTTTGCTCTAACCTTATCGCATTATCTATTACAATAAAGCAGTAATTTAATTTTAGATTAAATCAATTCTGATGTATTGTGTTAAGGAATAATAATATAGGGCGCGATGGAGCCACTGGTATTGGTGATAGCATTAAGTTTCTCTTTCATTTGAACTCCCTATCAATTGACATTCAGTAATCTGAAATTAATTATTTTCCCTCTAAATTATAGTAGAATTATTTATTTGGTATGACTTAAATTTATAAAATTTAGCATATTTTTAGAATATAAAGTCACTTAAATCAAAACAAATTCTTCTTTATTTACAGATTTGAATGTATTTTTAATAATTAATGCCTTTTTTTAAAAAAGAGAGGATTTCATTGGCTCATTAGGAACCAAAGGATTACTTGATTCCTTGAAAAGTGAAAATAATATTTAGTATCTATCACTGAATTTTGGATAGTAATGATTCATTCATTGATTTATTTATTTATTTTTTCTAAAGCAGGATATTATAATCTTAATAAAACATTCTGGACTGATATTTCTCAAAATTAATTTTAAGTATGTGTTAATATTCTTATCCAAGATTATTAAGATTATTGATACTTTCTTTATATTTGGGTTACTATAAAATTTGAAATTAATGTAGAATCAACGATAGAAAATATAATTATTCGTTTATTTATTTAATATAGAAAAAATAATATTGGGCCAGAAGGTGCAAAAGAAATCGCTCTTGTATTGTAAGCAAGTAAGAGGCTGAGAATTTTTAAACTTTTTGTTGGAAGGTAATGAATATTGCTTTAGTTGCAATTTATAGAAAATAAAAATTATATAAAAATATCCAGATAAAATAAAATTGGTGTTGATGGTGCTAGAGAAATTGGGATGAGAATTCAAAATTGTGAGTTTCTTGAATCGCTTTCTCTATTTTTATAGTAAATTAATTAATTTATTTTCTTTTTAAATTTAATTTTTAATAACTTTCTCAAACAAAGGAATGACATTTAAAAAGAAGGAATGAGATTTCTATCTTTGGGTATTCAGTAGAATAAACACCTTTCTGAATTAGAATTTTCAATCTAGAAAGAGTAATTTTTCTTTAACTAAAAAAAACTTTTTAAATATTATGCTTATATTTTAGGAAAGATGGAGGCATTGACTCTGATTCATAATCCCTTTATGACTTTGGAAGTAATATCAAAAATTTAAAATAGCTCAGAAAACTAAAGCTAGAGCTAGGAAAGTAAACACTCATATTTTAAATATATACAATTAATATATCAAATAATATTTAAATAGTAACTATTAAATTGGACCTGGAGGCGTACTTGGCTTATCGATAGGACTAAAGAGTAGTATTTCAATTTAAAGTGTGTCAATAGGAATACACATGTAAATTAATGCTATATAAAATTAAAATAAAGTTTAATTAATAAAATATAAATTATAAAAAGTGATAATCTAATTGGTCTTGAGGGCTATATAGATTTAGGGGAAGGACTAAAATATTGTATTAACTTGAAAAATTTATGCTTTAGTGTCGAATGGTATGAAAATTTAATTTTTCTTTATTAAATAAAAAATATTTAAATAATTTGAAAATAGCAATCCCTAAGAAATACAGTATATAATTTCTATGGTGCAACTATTATAGAAGTGCAAAAATTTACAAAATCTATCTATATTTATTCTAAAGTAATTCAAATATATTTATTTATTTAGACAGATCAATTTAATATTTAATCATTTTTAAATTAATAAACAAAAAAAGCTTAAAGCAATAGCAAAAAGTTCAGCTATTGAACAAAATCTATAAAATTGATCAACTCTTCAACTATAAATTAATAGACAATTTTGCTCTGCTCTACTGAAAAAGTTTTGTTTTTAATCATTATATTAACACTAATAAATTATCTAATATACTAAATGTAAATAAAAATGACCGTTTCAAATTAAACACTATAAAATTTATTTAAACTGTAATTTTATCTATTTATAACGATCTAGTAAATTATAAAAAATATGTTCAAAACTCATATTTTTTATTTCTAAATTTAACTCATATTGCTTATACACTTTAGATAAATAATCAATTATTATATTTAAAAAACTCGTATTTTATTTGATTTATTTTATGCTTTTTTATTCTTTTGTAGATTTAAAATACTGGTAAAATAATGATGTTAAGAAATATAAATCAATAATATGTTATTTTATAAAATAAAATGAAAAATCAATTGGAGATCAATAATTTTATAGCTATTCATATTTTGTAAGTATAAAAATTGTTATCTAAATAAATTGAATTAGTAATTAATCATCTTTTATTAAAAAATACATAAGTAAAATAACTGAATTTTAAAAATAACCTCAATTAATTGATTATTAATTTTTGAATTTTCTACCAAATTAAAAAAAATCAAATCTAGAAAAATTTTAGGTCAATCAAGAATATTTAAATCGTAATTTAACTATTTACTGAATTAATTTCTTCAAATTTTATTTAGAAAAAATATTTAAATATATCAAATAAGTATAAAAATATTGATATATTAATAATTAATTTACAAAATATTATTTTATTAAAGAAAAATAACGTTAAATTAAAAGCTTTATCATTAAAAATATATTTTATTTATTATAATCCTAAATTTATAAAAATGAAGTTAAATTTTATTCTATAAAATAAATCAAACATATATTACATAAAAATTAATAAAGATAATCTAAATTTATTTTATTCTTTAAAATTCAAAAAATTCTAAACAAATTTAACGAACATCTTGAATAGATAAAATGATTTTTAATAGGTTAGCTAAATTAATTATGAAAATAAAATGCAGCGAGTATATGAATCCTAAAAAAATTTTCTTTTGAAAAAACGTATAAAAAGTACTTTTTATGAGTTTTTATGAGTATTGAATTAACTTAAGTTTTTTTTCTTTAATAATAATTTGAAAATTTATAGGGAAAATCAGAATTAATTAGCTTTTTAATTAAAAAATTTAGATAGATATAATTTCTAAAATTGTATTTGAAAGAACGTAGTAGCACTAAAAATTTAAATCAAGTATTTTAACCAATTAAATATGTTAATTTGCTGATTATTTTTTAAAAAGTAGTTTACTGTTTATTCCTAAGAATATATAATTTTTAAAATAAACAATTTAATATAAAATAACTATAAAAATGTTTAAATCAATTAACTATAATTATTATGAAAAGTCAGTAACATTTAAATTTATTTTTGTAAAATGAGTAAGTTAGTAACAAACAAACTAATTAGTTATTTTATATTCCTTTGAAGAAGTTTTGAATTACATTAACAGAAAAATATACTTCAAAATTTATTAAATTCAATATCTTTAATAGCTAACTAATCAAACCTATTACTTTTCTATTTCTAAAAAAATTATAAATATCCAGCAAATAAATAATAATTTTTTCAAATAAAAAATTAAACACTTTTTTATTAAAAAAACAATTGGTATAAAAATGTCTTAAATTAATAATTTAATGAAATTATTTATAGTATTATTGCTGGTCAATTATTTATATGCTTAAATTTATACAGATCCAAATATGGTTGGCAAAACTGGATTAACAGCAAACGAAAAGTAGTTATTATTGGATAAGCATAATTAGCTAAGAAATTTGATTGCAAGTGGCGGTCAGTCACCTAATCCTCAAGCTTCAAATATGGCTGCCTTGAATTGGGATAATGATTTAGCATCAGGAGCTTAGGATTGGGCAGATTCTATGAATTACTATCATAGTGATGATGCTGGAGATTCTTATGGAGAAAATTTAGCTTAATCTCTGTATGGAAAAGATACAGCTTATGATCCATAAAATCATGTTTAGCTCTGGTACAATGAAGTACTTGTAAAAACATGGAGTTCAAGTTATGTTGCTTCATATTCATTTTTAGAGGATTATGCTCATTTTTCTTAACTAGCATGGGCAGCAACTACTGCTGTTGGTTGTGGACATTCTTACTTTTATGATGGAAAATATCATATTCATTATACTGTTTGTAGATATTCTGTTCCAGGTAATGCTTCGAATTAATCAATGTATTAATCAGGTAATCCATGCTCAGCTTGTGGCAAATAGCAATCATGCAATTCAATATTTACCTCCCTATGTGGCTAAACAACTGCTATACCTGGTGCAACAAATGCTCAAGGTAGCGGGTCAAGCAGTTCAGGAAGCTCATCTTCTGGAAGTGGTTCTGGTAGTTCAGGAAGCTCATCTTCTGGAAGCAGCTCTAGTTCAGGAAGTTCATCTTCCGGAAGTGGTTCTGGTAGTTCAGGAAGCTCATCTTCTGGAGGAAGTGGTTCTGGTAGTTCTGGAAGTTCATCTTCCGGAAGTGGTTCTGGTAACTCAGGAAGTTCATCATCTGGAAGTGGTTCTGGTAGTTCAGGAAGTTCATCATCTGGAAGTGGTTCTGGTAGTTCAGGAAGTTCATCTTCTGGAAGTGGTTCTGGTAGTTCAGGAAGTTCTTCTTCAGGAAGTGGCTCTAGTTCAGGTAGCTAATCTTCTGGAAGTGGTTCTGGTAGTTCTGGAAGTTCGTCATCTGGAAGCGGTTCTGGTAGTTCAGGAAGCTCATCTTCTGGAAATGGTTCTGGTAGTTCAGCTAGTGGATCTTCTGCTGGCGCATAATAGGCAAACACAACGGCTAGCTATAGTAATTTAAGCAAGGTTAATTTTATATTAATTATTGCTTTTATTATTTTTACATGAATATGAAGATAAATTGTTATTTTATATTAGAAAAATAATAGAAAATTAAATTAAAATTAAAAAGAGTTACAGTAAATTTTTAATAACTTTATATATTATTTGTATTGATAAATATTCAGACCAGTCTAAAAATAATTAATAATTTTATAAGCAAATAATTATCTGAATTACAAAAAAGTTTTGAAAGTTACTTTGATATTTTAAGAAAATAATATAATTTTAAAAGTTAATTGAATATTTAACTTACTATTAAATATGTTTATCAAAGAAATAAAAAATTGATTTTTTTAAATTTAAATTCTAGATTTTAGTTAAATTAATTAATATATTTTAAAAATTACTTATCTATTTATTTATTAAATTCAATCTACTTATTTCAATATATTAAATCAAGTCAGTTTTAAAACAATACTTTATTCTTTTAAAAATTTACATGAATCTATTTTAATATGAAAATGGTGTTAATTTAAAATGAAAAAAATAAATATGTTAATAAACTTCATTTTATTTCTGAACTATTTTTGTTTGATAATGAATTAAATTCAGTTTTTTAATTCTAGCCAAAGGATATTTTTTGATTAAAAAAATGTATTACTAGTTTTTGATTAAGAAAATACCTTTAAATATATTTTTCCTTTTAACAAATAATTATGTAGCAATAAAGTTTCAGGCTTGAAAATATTACAAAAAATAATTTATAATCTTTCAAAATTCAAGCTTACCATAAATTATTATTTTTATGGTCAATCAATCAATACTTTAAGAGTAAAATAATTAATTAAGTTTTTTACAATTCATGGTGGCTTTCTTAAAATAAAATTTCTTTAAACAAACATAAAAAATCATTTAAAAACAATTTTATGGAAAAATAAAATTCTGCCAATATTTCAAATTTTATTGTAATGCATGAATGGTAAATTTAATCACGTTTTTTGTTACATTTTTATGTTGTATTTTGAGTAACAAATATCAAATAAACTTGTTCTTCACCTCTTTTCCAAAATAGCTAATTATTAAATTGATTCAAGTACTTTCTTGCCTTATAATAATTGAAATAAAATTTATGGATAAAATATGATTCCATTAATTTTTTCTATAGTTTTCTCAATTAAAATATAACTTTTGATTTTTTTCTATTTAAATACAAATTGAGTTACTTAAATAATTAATTAAAAGTATTAAAAAAAAAAATTGTAAAATTTATGAAGTTCTAAAGTATCTTTTATCTACTTTTAATATTATTAGGTGGAACCTAAGCAGCCAATACCTTAATAAATTCTGGATTGACTGACGCCTAAAGACAAATTTTACTTGACACTCACAACATGTTAAGAAATAAAGTTGCAGGAGGATAGCAAAGTCCATAACCTTAGGCTGCTAATATGATGGCCATGAACTGGAGTACTTCCTTAGAAGCAACAGCTTAGGCTTGGGCTAGTAATATGAGCTAAGTTATGATTCACTCAGGAAATGACAAGGGTTATGGAGAAAATTTAGCTGAAAGTGGATCAACAGCTCAAAATGACTATGATCCTGCTTCTCATGTTCAAATGTGGTTTGATGAAGTTAAGGATCCTTCCTGGTAAACTAGTTATATAAATACTTATACATTTGGTTCTGCCTATGGCCATTATTCTCAAGTTGTTTGGGCTAAATCTAATAGTTTAGGTTGTGGCCATTCTTATTTTTTTGATGGTACTTATTACTAACACTATACTGTATGTTAATATTAGGCTCAAGGAAATTATATAGGATAGGCAGTTTATGTTTAAGGAACTCCTTGCTCTTAATGCGGGTCTTAATAATGCAATACAAAATATACTTCATTATGCGGTGTTTCAAATGCTGTAAATACTAGCTCAAATCCCTCTTCTCCTTCTTCTACTTCTTCTAAAAGCTAACTTCTCTCTTTTGCATAGTTTGTATCAATTGTACTCCTTTTAACTTATTTAATGTGTTGAAACCTTGTATTTCTGTGTCTAATAGTATATAGCTGTTCTTATTTTTAATTCAAACACTTTGATAAGATATAGTTTATTATCATGATACTAACCATAATTTTTTAAATAGTTCATTCTAATAAATAAATAAGTATTAATATATTATTTGTTACTATTATCAATATAACTCATTTTTTGTTAAGTAACAAGATTAAAATAGTATAGGAAAAATAATTTTATTAAGTTATTTTTAACATTTATTAAAATCTAAATAAACAAGAGTGCAAATAAATATTGTTTTTATTTTGAAAAATAATTATAATTTTAGACAGTGATTTAAAAAACATAAAAAATAGAAAAATTACTTTTGGATAAAATATTTATAAGTTTTACAGCCTTTTATTCATTTTTGAATCAAAATAACAAAATATTGTAAAGAAAGGATTTTAATTTAATTTTTGAATAAATTATAACTAATATCAAAGAATTATCCAATTCAATTAATTTTAATAAAAAAATCCAATTGTATTTGCATTTTTTTTATGCTATGTTTTTAAAAACCTTTTGTAAGAAATACCTTATTTTTTTATTAATTTTAATATTTTTTTTGTAAAAAATTTTACATTTTTAGTGAAATATTTTTTAGATTTTTCATTTCTTCGTCGTTATTTTTAGCGAAGGTTATCGCGAAGTTACAGTATGTAGCAATAAAGTTTCAGGCTAAATATTACAAGAAATAATTTATAGTCTTTCAAAATTCTAGCAAACCAAAAATTATTATTTTTATGGTCTATCAATCAATACTTTAAGAGTAATATAATTAATTAAACTTTTATGTAATTGGTTTTTCTTAATATAAAATTTCTTTAAACAAATATAAAAAGTCATTTAAAAACAATTTTATGGAAAAAAAACATTTCAAATTTTAAAGTAATGGAATAAATGGTAAATTTAATCACGTTTTTTGTTACAATTTTTGTGTTGAATTTTAAGTAACAAATACCAAATAAACTTGTTATTCACATCTTTTTAGAAAATATATTTTTAGAAAATAGGTAATTCAAATCTAGCTAAATTGATTCAAGTACTTTTTATGCCTCATAATAATTGAAATAAAATTTATGGATAAAATATTATTCCATTAATTTTTTCTATATTTTTGTCTATTAAAATAAAACTTTTTACTTTTTCTATATAAATCCTAATAGAGTTATTTATGTAATTAATTAAAATAATATATAAAAAAAATTGTAAAATATATGAAGTTCTAAACTATCTTTTATCTATTTTTGATATTATTAGGTGGAGCCTAAGCCGCCAATACCTTAATAAATTCTGGATTGACTGATGCCCAAAGATAAATTTTACTTGACACTCACAACATAGTAAGAAATAAAATTGCAGGGGGAGAGGATAAATCATAACCTTAGGCTGCTAACATGATGGCCATGAATTGGAGTATTTCCTTAGAAGCAGCAGCTTAGGCTTGGGCTAATAATTTGAGCTAAGTTATGGTTCACTCAGATGACAAGGATTATGGTGAAAATTTAGCTGAAAGTGGATGGACTACTCAAAGTGACTATGATCCTGCTTCTCAAGTTATAATGTGGTTTTATGAATATAAGGATCCTTCCTGGTAAACTAGCTATATAAGTGCTTATTAATATAGTTGTTCCTATGGTCATTATTCTCAAGTTGTTTGGGCTAAATCTAATAGTTTAGGTTGTGGTCATTCTTATTTCTTTGATGGTACATATTACTAACATTATACTGTATGTTAATATGAGGCATCAGGAAATTATTTAGGATAGCCAGTTTATGTTTAAGGAACTCCTTGCTCTTAATGTGGGTCTTAATAATGCAACACAAAATATACTTCATTATGTGGTGTTACAAATGCTGTAAATACGAGCTCAAATCCTTCTTCTACTTCTTCTACTACTTCTACTGCTTCTACTGCTTCTAAAAGCTAACTTCTCTCTTTTGCATAGTTTGTATCAATTGTACTCCTTTTAACTTATTTAATGTATTGAAACCTTGTACTCTAGGGTAAAGCAGTTCCTATTTTGAATTCAAACTCTTTGATAAGATATAGTTTATTATCATGATAGTACCCATAATTTTTTATAT
Organism: Tetrahymena thermophila SB210; assembly: GCF_000189635.1. Classification (NCBI taxonomy): domain Eukaryota; phylum Ciliophora; class Oligohymenophorea; order Hymenostomatida; family Tetrahymenidae; genus Tetrahymena; species Tetrahymena thermophila. Next base: position 227,150 of record NW_002476434.1, read on the forward strand.
AGTTCATTCTAGTATGTAAATAAATAAGTATTACCATATTATTTGTTACTATTATCAATATAACTCATTTTTAAAAAATTAAGTAACAAAATTAAAATAGTAAAGGAAAAGTAATTTTATTATTAAAATCTAAATAAACAAGAGTGCAAATAAATATTGATTTTATTTTGAAAAATAATTATAATTTTAGACAATTATTTAAAAAACTTAAAAAATAGAAAAATTACTTTTGGATAAAATATTAATAAGTTTTACAGCCTTTTATTCATTTCTGAATCCAAATGACGAAATATAAGAATGAAAAGACTTTAATTTAATTTTTGAATAAATTATTACTAATATCATACATAGAATTATCTATCCATTAAAAAAATTTTTAATAAAAAAATCCAATTATATTTGCATTTTTTTTAACATTAAATAATCTTTTTAAAAACCTTTAGTAAGAAATACCTTATTTTTTACTAATTTTAATATTTTTGTAAAAAATTTTACATTTTTAGTGAAATCACTCATATCTTGGTAAGAAAAAAAATATTCTTGAAATTATTCAGCGTATGAGATAATTAAAAAAATGACAGTGCTCTTTTTCTTCAAAAATTAATATAATTAAAAATTAAATTATATGCCTATTTTTTATAAATTCACCCTTATTTAATATGTTTTATTAAAAAATTAATTTTCGTTTAAAATATTATTAAATAAAAATAATTTCATTTATTTTTTACTGGAAAATGGCAAAATAAAATTATCACAAATACATTCATATATATGCACTCCAATAATTATTGATTTTAGATTTAATTGCTTGATTTATTAAAGTCAATAAGCACTTAGATAAATAATTTAAAACAACAAAAACCATTAAAAATATCATTAATATTTATTTTGAATGTTAATATAGTATTGTTGCTTTTAACGCCAACCAAATATATATACAAATTATTAAACACAACTAAAAAATTATTGCTTGGTAATCGTAAATCAAGAATATTTCATCAAATAATTATTTAGTTAAGGAATCAACAATAAAATATAAGCATATATAAAAAATAAATGAGTTCCATGGAAGGTGAATAATAAAAATTATATTTTGCATTTTAGAAATGTTATTTTTAAACAAAAAGAAACTAGCATTACAGCAGGATAGAAATTAAATATTACAGCTGTTCCCCTATTTCAATTAGATGTAAATTACGATAGCTTAAAGAAGCTTTTAGATACTATAGATGGCTCAATAATGAAATGTTAAAAGCAAATTGATTCAGTTAAAGTAGATGTAGGCACTAAATCTAAAGTTGACGATGTAAATAATTCAAATGCTCTCAAAAATATTATTAAAATTGTCCTCATTTTAATTTTAAATAATAATAATGCTTATAATATTATAGATTTGCAACAGTTTGAAGTATATGGCTAAAGCGACAGACATTTATGACTAAAATTTTGTCAAGATATTATAAAATTCTCTTAATAAAGAATAGTTTAAGTTAGGAAAGGGTAGAATAGATTAGGAAACTGAGCCAATATGCTAAAAATTCAATATGATAGGCAATGCTTGTACCTATCTTTACCAAACGTTAGTGAAATAAGATGAAAAAATAAACAAATTGGAGTAAATTATTAACACTAAAGCAGATGATAAAGGACTCAAAGAAAAAATTAAAAAAAGCAAAAATAAACTGAAAGAAAAGGTATTTATTTTATATTTTAATAATAAGTCCTAAATGTATGAGGGATAAGTATTTCTAATGATGAAAGTCAATAAAATTTTTGCTTAAAGCGTGTGTTGCAGTGAGAATACATATATATTTTTAATAAATAACAAGAATTACTATTAAAATATTGATATTAATTTTGTTCTTCTATTTTTATTAAAACCACTAAAAAAATAAATTTGATGTTTAATCAATTGATTTTATTTAATTGTAAATTTTATTTCTTAAAATACTATAAAGATCTAAGATACTTGCAAAGAATTAGAAGATAGAGTCGCTTAATGTGAGAAGACTTCTGCAAATTAAATGGGAAACGTAGATGCACTTATCAAAGATGTAGAAAGAAGAACTATTTGGAAAATTTAAGATTGTCAAGACCTTTTATCTAAGAGAGTGAATGAAGAATTTGTAAATGAAGCAATAGCAAATCTTGAAAAATCAATGAAAGATTAAGTAACAATTAATTTAAAAGTTGATTGATATAAAAATAGAAAAAATTTTTGTATAAATTTAAAGATTAATTAACTTACAGGAGGAGGTTCAGATAAGTTAGACAAAATTCAATCCAAAATTAATTCTAAATTATAAGAAATAGACGATAACGTTAATGAAAAAACAAAACAATTAAAATAAGCTATCAAAGACCTCGAAACAAGGTATTTAACGACTTATTTTAATTTTTTCAAGTTATATCTTTTTTTTTCTTCTAAAAAGTTGTAAAACAAAGTACGTTACCACTGATAAATTTTTAGAAACCAATAAAACTATGACTGATAGGATTTCATAGCTCCAAGTTAGATTAAAAGCTATGGAAACTGAATTAGATTACTCTGAAGTTATCGATGACCATAAAAATTAATTTGTTTAATATGATCACAGAATAAAATAAATATAAGCTGAAGTTGATAAGCATTTAAATAATTAACTCTCCAACGATGAAATGAAAGGATATGAAACACTTTTAAAAAAACTTGATCCCCACAAATTATGTCAAATTGAAGCTGATCTTAGAGTTAACGAGGAGAATATTATACGTCACGAAGAAAGAATAGCAGCTTTGTAATCTGTAATAAAAATTATATTTTAAAATAAATAAATTATTTGTTTAAAAATATAACAAAAAATGAAAAATAAATTTTATTTAAAAGGACATGAAAAGAAAACTTGAAAGCATCGATTTCTTTAGCTGCATGCAAAGTCTACCAAACGAATAAGGTGGTGGTATGAAGCCTGAGGAAATAAAAAAATTAATATACGACATGATGCCTAAATAATTAATTGACGAAGAGAAATATAGAAAAATATAAAGAGACTTAAATGAAGTAAATTATAAAATAGAAAACGCAGGAGAAATAGAAAGAAGAGTTACTCGTATCTTTAAAGAAATTGATATCAATAATGTAATTAAGTAGCTGAAATAAAAAGCTAATTCTGATGATGTGAAAAAAGATCAGTGCAATATGGAATCAAGATTTGCCTAACTAAGTGAGATGGTTTCATTTATAAGAAGAGATTTAGACAATTTATAACTTTTAATTAAAAAAAATGTAATGAATAATAGCTAAGTAACAGCTTCAACTTAAATGGGAATTGAATCTAGTTCCCTTTTAACTACTAAAAAGCTCTTCCCTATTAATTGCCTCTCTTGTGGTCCATAAGCTCATACATAATAGACTATAACTTTTGTAAAGTAAAGAGTAAGATTCTTATTGTTGTATTTTAAAAATATAATTTTATCTTTCTATTTTAATATGTAAAATAGGGAGATCGTATGTCTAGAGCTGATATTCTTAACAGATCTATGGTTGAATATAATGTTGTCCCTGAATAAACCAGCAGCTCAATTTAATAAGATGAAAAAGTTATTTTTAATAATCCAAGTATTCCTACTCCTAAAAAATAAGTAAATCCGTACGGCACACAACAAAGTAAATAATTTTAAATTTCCAATAATTAATTTAAATAAAATTTAATTATTTAGGGGCTCGTCCTTACTCTGCTACAACAAGAAAGTAAAAAACCGTAAACAATTGAAAACAAAAATTTTAAATATATTTTTATAAAAGCATTCTTTAAATTTATTTCTATCAATAAACTATAGAAAAAAATTTAATTTAAAGAAGTTAAATATAAAAAATTGATAAAATAAATATTTATAAATAATCAATCTATCTACAAATTGATTGCATTTAAATGCACAAATATTAAATAAATAATTCTGTAATATAAAAATAAATTGTATATATATAAATACTTATCTACTTATCTAATTCTAACACCACTATTATGAATAACTATCTAATTAGCTTAATAACTTACTTATTTCCTTACTTTTTTACTAACTAACTTCCATATCAAAAAATTGCAATACTCTATTTAATTACCATTTTCACAAAGTAATTTAACTATCAATAATTTATTATATTTTATTAATAATATTACAATATATTAATTTATTAATTAATATTATGCAAACTTTTTGTAAATTACCATAAATTTATCAAAAAAAATGAAAATATTTGATTTTGAGATTTTTTAATAATTTTTACTAGTAATAAAGGATTGTGAGTAAACAAAAGCTTGTTCTATTATAAATAAAATAAATTTATTTATGTAAATTTAAAATAAAAATAAAATCTATTTTATCACAAATATTGTTATTAAATAAATAAATAAATAATTTATTTCCATATTTTAATTATAAAAAAAATATGGGTTAATATTTTATTTACTCAAATTAACAAAAATAAGTTACTACTTAATCTGAAATGGAATTCTTTTATAAGTTTGGCATTTTTACAAAACAAAAACTTGATTGCTTAGCTGATCATAATTTGATTATACCTACTTTTGATTTTTCCATTCCTTATCTTCTTCTTATCAGAAGAGATAACTTATTTTTAAATTAAATTAAAAACAAGCAGAGTTAAATAATATGAAAAGAATTATAGTATTTGCTTTAACTTTAAGTATTGTATATTGTAGCATTTAATTTACAAGTGCTACCTATAACACTATTAACAAATCTTTTAACATATTGTTAGATGAATAATTCAAAGCATTAATGAACATTGATACAATTGGAGAGATAAAAATTTAGTTTGATATTACTACTTAAATCACTTATTTTACTTCACCTGAGTGTTCAACTTGTAAACTATATGCTAATGAAAATCAAATAACTCTATACAAATGTTAATCTAAAAATAACTGTGTGAAAATAAGGGAATTTGATGGTTTGTAACTTGATGGAAACTATATATTAAGTGGAGACATTATTGCTATACCTATGATCTTGGATGGAACAATTTTCTATTTAGAAGAAGTTTATCATATCAAATAAATTGTTCCTCTTCTTTAGAATCCTTAAGCATATTTATCACAGAAAATAGGTTTGCTTATGAAAAGTGATGGTGAAGATTTTAAAAAAATGACAATCAGTAATATTTATACTTCACTTTTTGATTAAGGAAAAATAGATAAAATAAGCTATTCCTTATATTACGCTGATTCAAATTATCACTTGACTTTTCCTGGATATGATACTAAACTATAATATTAGCCATTTTATGATGTAGTTACTGGATACCATTAGTTATATGAGACTAAGACTTATCTAACCTCATCAGTGAATTTAAATTTTAGTGATCAATAGATAGTAGATTCAGTAATTCTATATATAGATCCTACATTTGAAGATTCAATGCTTGTGCTTAATGAAAGTATATTTGAAGGATTTAAAAAAGTAATTAATGAAAAAAGACTTTAACCTGATTTGTCATTTCTTACACCTAACTATCCATCAGGAAAATGGAGTGATTTAATTTTGGATTTTAATTTTTGGTTTAAAAATAAAAACCTCTTCTTTTGGAACAGATATTCCCTAACTAATTTTTATAGATATTTAATATTAGGCTCGTGAAATAATGGAATATAAAGAAAATTATTACACTTTCAAAATTTTATTTGAAAAAGATGTGAATGAGCTAAAGCTTGGGAAGCGCATTTTCAAAAAATTTTTATACTATGTTCATGAAGATAAATATGGATAATATATTTACTCTCTAACACAATTGAAGCCCTAAAAAGCTTTGAGAAGTGGAATTTAAAATTGAAATTAAAGTGACAATTATATATATAAATAATAAATACATCAGTTTTTATCATAAATATTAAAGTAAATAAAAGCTATAAAAATATAAAATTTTTTTTTATAAATGAAAATTTGATTATGAGATTGTTAATAATTTTTATTGATATGAAAGGATTTAGAGTAAGTGAAGATAACATATAAAATAAATATATTTATGTAAAATTTAAAATAAAATCTATTTTATCATAAATATTGTTATTAAATAAATAATTTATTTTCATATTTAATTAATAAATAATAAAAAATATTGATTGCTAAGTTTTTATTTACTCAAATTATCAAAAATAAGTTACTACTTAATCAGAAATGGAATTCTTTAAAAATTTTATCATTTTTTATCATACAAAAACTTGATTGCTTAGCTGATCATAATTTTATTGTACTTATTTTTGACTTTTCGATTCCTTATCTTCTTCTTATCTAAGTGATAACTTATTTTTTAAATTAAATTAAATTAAAATAAATAAAAACAATCAGAAGAGCTAAATAAGATGAAAAGAATTATAATATTTGCCCTAGCTTTAAGTATTGTATGTTGTAGCATTTCATTTACTAGTGCTACCTATAACACTGTTAAAAAAACTATAAACATATTGTTAGATGACTAATTTAAAGCATTAATGTACATTGATACGATTGGAGAAATAAAAATTTAGTTTGATATAACTACTTAAATCACTTATTTTACTTCACCTGAGTGTTCAAATTGTAAACTATATGCTAATGAAAATGAAATAACTCCATATAAATGTTTATCTTAAAATAACTGTGTGAAAGTAAGGGAATTTGATGGTTTGTATCTTGATGGAAACTATATCTTAAGTGGCGACATTATTGCTATTCCTATGATCTTGGATGGAACAATTTTCTATTTAGAAGAAGTTTATCATATCAAATAAATTGTTCCTCTTCTTTAGAATCCTTAAGCATATTTATCACAGAAAATAGGTTTGCTTTTGAAAAGTGATAGTGGTGATTTTAAAAAAAAAACAATCAGTAATATTTATACCTCACTTTTTGGTTAAGGAAAAATAGATATAATAACCTATTCCTTATATTACGCTGATTCAAATTATCACTTGACTATTCCTGAATATGATAGTAAACTATAATATAAGCCATTTTATGATGTAGTTACTGGATACCATTAGTTATATGAGACTAAGACTTATCTAACCTCATCAGTGAATTTAAATTTTAGTGATCAATAGATAGTAGATTCAGTAACTCTATATATAGATCCTACATTTGAAGATTCAATGTTTGTTTTTAATGAAAGTATATTTGAAGGATTTAAAAAGGTAATTAATGAAAAAAGACTTTAACCTGATTTATCATTCTTTACACCTAACTATCCATCAGGTGAATGGAGTGATTTAGTTGAGGAATTTAATTTTGGTTTAGGAATAAAAACCTCTCCTTTTGGAACAGATATTCCCTAACCATAGTTTTTGTTTATTGAATATTCTGCTGATGAGTTCATGGAACATAAAGAAAATTATTACACTTTAAAAGTTTTATTTGAAACATTTGTGAGTGGGTTAAAGCTTGGAAAGCGTATTTTCAAAAAATTTTTATACTATGTTCATGAAGATACTAATGGAAAATATATTTACTCTCTAACACCATTGAAGCCCTAAAAAGCTTTTAGAAGTGGAATTTAAAATTGAAATTAAAGTGACAATTCTATATAAAAATATATTATACATAAATATATATCTTATTTATTAAAGTAAATAAAGCTATAAAAATATAAAATAATTTTTTATTTTTCAATTTTAAATTATTTTAGATTTTTAAAATATGAGATCACTAATTATAATTAACAAGTATTTACAGTATATAAATTTATTTAATAATTCGCCTCAAGCTAATTAAAATCAAAAATAAAAATTTCTGATCAGGTATCTAAATTTATTTTTGATATGTTTTTAAGTATTGTATTTTCCATTTTTAATTTTATATGTCATATCTTACTCTTTTTTTTATATTTTTACTTTCAATTAGAGTTTTGATACTTTGTTTCTATTTGTATTTTATTCTTGTATTGAATAAAAAAGTGTTTTTCTTTTTTTCAGTCAATAAATAAAAAGAAGTATAAACTTATTTTTTATTGAATATATAGTGATATGAAAATATTAATTTTTATTGCTATTTTTTTTGGTTTAGCAAACTGCAGTATAGTTTTTGCTAATGCCTCTTATGGAAATGAGTCTTAAAAAACTGTAAACATAGTTTTAGATGAATAATTCAGAACGTTGATGCATATTGATACTATTGGAGATATTCATGTTGCTTTTGACTTAAATAGTTCAATTACTTATTTTACATCAAATGATTGTGAAGACTGTTTATTTTATGGATAAGAAAGTGAAATAACTCCATACTAATGTTAACCTTAAAATAATTGTATCAAGTAAAGTGATTTTACTGGTCTATAAATTGGAGATTATATTGCAAGTGGAGACATAATTGCTTTACCTATGGTCTTAGACAGAATTATCTTTTATTTAGAAGAGGTTTATTATGTCAAAAAATTAACTCCTACAACTTTAAATCCCTCAACATACTAATCATAGTAAATAGGTTTACTTATTGCTAGAGATAACTAAAAAGTTTATGATAGTTAAATATTTAATTCACTCGCTAAATAGGGCAAAATAGATAAAATTAGCTATTCTTTGTATTATTCTGAAAATAATTACCACTTAACAATTCCTGGATATGACCGTAAGTTAATATCTTAATATTTTAATGATTTATCTCTTGGATATTCAAAAATCTCTGAAAAAATAATTCAATACGATTTTAATGCTTCAGTTGAATTTTGTGGAAAAAATATTGTAGAATTAGTCAGCGTTGAAATAAATCCTAGAGTTGACGATACTCTTTTTTCATTGAATGAAAACTATTTTAACAACTTTAAATAAATTATTGAAGAATAAAGGCTTTTGCCAGATCTTTCTTTATTTACTGCTTAGAATTAAAGCAAATGGAGTAAATTAATAGATTAATTTACTTTTAGCATCAAATTAAATATTGATTAGAGTGGAAACCTTCCTAAACCTAAGAATTTTGAATTTTTTTATCCTGCTGATTAATTCATGATGAAAAAAAGTTCTGATTCTGAAAATTATTATACGATCAGAGTTAATTTTGTAAAAGATTTAAATCGTATAACTTTAGGAAAGCGCATTCTAAGTAAAATGCTTTACTACATCTACTATGATGAATAAAAAAATATTAAAATAGCCTTAGCTCCTTTAAAACCAAAAACTCTTCTCAGATAAACCTCATATAATTGATAAAAATTTTATATAAAATGTGGTCTGTGTTTGTAATTCTTTATATAGAAATATTAAAATATAAAATTATTTACTTTTAACAAATGCGTCTATATGTTTGTTTTGATATTTTACCAAGTTTATATCATTTAATAAATTTAAAAATTATTAAAAAAAAAAAATTAATTAAAAAAAACTAATCAAATAATGATCAAAAAAATACTTCTAATAACTATCATTGCTTGTTTTATACGTCTTACACTTTCATCTTAATCGGAATATCCTTTCCCTTCTGACAAGTCATATCGCATTAAATTAGATGATAAATTTAATGCAAAATTATTTGTAGGTTCTTTAGGAGAAGTAGATGTACCTTTCAATATGCTCTCTAAACATATTTATTTGACATCTCCTTAATGCAGTAATTGTATTATATATTCATAAGATGAATAATAAACCTTCTCTTGCAATAAAAATGAAAATTGTGCTGTGACTTTAGAAAATGTTTCTGAAGATATATCAGGTTTTAAGGCTACCGGAGACTACATAAACCTTCCTATGATTCTAAATGGAACTCCTTTAACCTTTAACGATATATTTTATGTAAAATAAATAAGTGAATTAAAAGAGGGATAAAACTACGTTTATCAAGGAATTGGATTATAATTAGACGAGGAAAGCACCTCTTCTTTAATTGATTCATTAAAAAAGTAAGGAAAAATAGATGATGTATCTTATTCCTTATATTATGACTTTGCTCAATTTTAAGGCTATTTACTCACTATTGGAAGCTATGATATTAAATAACTATCAAGACAATTTTACAATTTGATGACTCTTCCTACACTTCCAACATAGAAAAATGAGTATGATAGAATAAAAGCTACAGCATCTTTTGCAGGTCAAGAGATTTTACTTGTTGATTCTTATGTGATTTTGGATCCTACAGTAGAAAATTTTGTACTTTCAAACTTTTATTTTAACGAAATGAAAAATATACTGGAAAAAAATTCTATGTTACCAGATCTTTCACTCTTTACCGAAAAAAATCCAGGACTATGGTCTAAAGCCAATCAATACTTAAATTTCTAAATTAGTTTCAAACTGGATGATCCAGATCAAATTTCAACAACCTTAGATGTTTAATTTAGTGCTACTGAATTTCTTATTAAAAATAATAATGACTAATATACACTCGATGTAACTTTTGTTAATACAAACGATAACTTTATTAGAGTTGGTAAAAAAATATTGAAAAAAATGATGTATTACAAGCGCATTTCATAAACTGATAAAAAGGTATTCAGAAGTTTAACCCCATTAAAAAAAATCAAATAATTATTAAGATAAGAAAATTATTGAAATAGATTTATTCAAATTAAATATATATCAGTATATATTTTATAATTGTTTAAGATTTTTATAAGTAAATTTATATAAAAATATAAAATTCACAATAGCTTTAAACAATTTTGTCTTTTTTGTTAGTAAGTGCCTTATCAGCCAATAATCAAAAATTTTTTCAAAAAGATATCTTTCTTATCAGAATATTTATTTTACTAATCATATTTATTCTTTTACTTATGTGATTATCAAAATATTTCTTTTTCATCAAAATTTTTTGTCAAGATTTGAATTTACCATAAAACCTTTCATATTCATCCATCCATCCAATTTTCATTTTAAAGATAATTATTTTATCAAATAATGAGAATTTTTAAGTAAAATATTTTTTTTTTCTCTTATTCAAGAGCATTGACGACGGTATATTTCTTTAAGGTATAATCTGAAATAAAATTTTTACTACTTTCAGAAACATTAAATAAATCTTGAAAAAAACTATTTTGTAATGTCAAAAAATTAACTCCTAATACTTTAAATTCCTCAACATATTAATCATAGCAAATAGTTTTACTTATTGCTTAAGATAACTAAAAAGTTTATGACTGCTAAATATTAACTTCACTCTTTAAATAGGGCAAAATTGATCAAATTAGCTATTCTTTGTATTATCTGAATATAATTACTACTTAAAGATATCTGGATATGACCATAGGATAATATCTCAATAACTTAGTGATTTATCTCTTGGATATTCAAAAATTTATGAAAAAATGGTTGAATATTATATTAATGCATCAGTTGAATTTTTTGGAAAAAATTGTTGAAGATTTAGTCAATGTTAAAATAAATCCTAGAGTTGAGGATTCTGTTTTTAAATTGAATGAAAACTATTTTAATAATTTTAAATAAATTATTGAAAAATAAAGGTTTTTGTAAAATTTTTGTTTATTTACTGCTTAGAGTAAATACAAATGGAGTAAATTAATAGATTAAATTACTTATAGAATCAAATTAGATATTGATTAGAGCGGAAACCTTCCTAAACCTAAGAATTTTGAATTTTTTATCCTGCTAACTTATTCATGGCGAAGACAGTCTTTGTTCCTGAAAGTTATTATTACACAATCAGAGTTATTTTTTAAAAGATTTAAACAGCTTAACTTTAGGAAAGCGCATTCTAAGTAAAATGTTTTACTATATTTTCTATAATGAATAAAAAAACATTAAAGTAGCATTAGCTCTTTTAAAACCAAAAGCTTTTCTTAGATAAATCTTATATAATTGATTAAAAATTTATATGGTTTGTAATTCTTTATATAGAAATATTAAAATTTAAAATTATTAGCTTTTAACAAATGCAAATGCGTCTAAATGTTTATTTCCATTTTTTTTTCAAGTTTAAATCTTAAAATAAATTAAAGAATTATAAAAAATAATTAATTAATAAATTAAAAAAAGCTAATAAAATGATCAAAAAAATACTTCTAATAACTATCATTGCTTGTTTTATACCTCTTACTTTTTCATCTTAATCGTAATATGCAATCCCTTCTAACAAACCATATCGTATTATATTAGATGATAAATTTAATGCAAGCTTATTTGTAGGTTCTTTAGGTGAAGTAGATGTATCTTTCAATATGTTCTCTAGATATATTTATTTGACATCTCCTTAATGCAGTAATTGTATTATTTATTCATAAAATGACTAAAAGGCCTTCACTTGCAATAAAAACGAAAATTGCGCTATGACTTTAGAAAATGTTTCTGAAGATGTATCAGGTTTTAAGGCTACTGGTGACTACATAAACCTTCCTATAATTCTAAATGGAACTCCTTTTACTTTTAACGATGTATTTTATGTAAAGCAAATAAGTGAATTGAAAAAATCATAAAACTATGTTTATCAAGGAATCGGATTATAATTAGACGAGGAAAGCACCTCTTCTTTTATTCATGAATTAAAAGAGTAAGGAATAATAGAAGATGTATCTTATTCCTTATATTATGAATATATTGAAGGGTATAAAGGAAACTATTTACTCACTATTGGAAGCTATGATGTTAGATTACTATCAAGACAATTTTACAATTTGATGACACTTCCAACACTTCCAACATAGAAAAAAGAGTATGATAGAATAAAAGCTACAGCATCTTTTTCAGGTCAAGAGATTTAAATTTTTGGCTCTTATGTGATTTTGGATCCTACAGTAGAAAATTTTGTACTTTCATACTCTTATTTTAATGAAATGAAAAATATTATGGAAAAATATACTATGTTACCAGATCTTTCACCCTTTACTTAAAAAAATCCAGGACTATGGTAAAAATTCGATAAATACTTAAATTTCTAAATAAGTTTCTCATTGGATGATCCAGATCAAATTTCAACAACTTTAGATGTTGAGTTTAGTGCTAAAGAATTTACTATTAAAAATGAAAGAGGCTAATATACACTTGATGTAACATTTGTTGATGCAGACGATAGCTTTATTAGAGTTGGTAAAAAAATATTCAAAAAAATGATGTATTACAAGCGCGTTTCACAAACTGATAAAAAGGTATTCAGAAGTTTAGCCCCTTTAAAAGAAAGCAAATAATTATTGAGATAAGAAAAATATTGAAATAGATTTGTGTCAAATTAAATCTCTATAAGTATATATTTTATAATTGTTTAAGATTTTTATAAGTAAATTTATATAAAAATAAATATAAAATTCACAATAGCTTTAAATAATCTTGTTAGTAAATGCCTTATCACAATAATCAAATTTTTTTCCAAAAAATATCTCACTTATCAGAATATTTATTTTACTTATCATACTTATTATTTTACTTATTATATAAAGGAGTGATACTTATCAGAATATTTCTTTTACCTATCAAAAATTTTATCAATATTTGATATTACCATATACCTTTCACATCTATCAAATTTGTATTTTAAAAGGTAATTATTTTATCAATCCTTTTAGAAATTATATCAGATAGATTTGTGTAAAATAAAATTTACAAATAATTAAAGCATTCCATTATATATTTTTAAAAATATAGTAAAAAATTGGAAAATAGTAAAATAGATTTATTATAATTACGAAATAATTTAAAAATAATAGAATATTTTAAGCATTAAAATAAAGTAGATAAAAATTTACATTTATATACAATATTAATTTTTAATTTAAATTTAAATGGAAAATTAATTAAAATATAGGAAATTATTTATTGTATTTGAAATTTAATTTATAAGCAATCAAATATCATTTTATTAGTTTAAATTTGAAATTAATAGTTTTCAATTAAAATCTATTCAATCTAAATAGAAGAGAGAGGCATCTTCATAATTATTTTTTACTATAATTTTAAATTAACTCTGCCAAATACTTCATCAAACAATCGCGAATTTATTAATTTATTTGTAGGTTTCATTTTAATTCATATAAATTAAAATGACGTAAAATAGGAGTTTTTATTTTCTGGTTACTAAAATTATTTGCTATTGTAATACCTTGTCTGTTTCTTCTTATCATATTATTCATAATAAAAACTATTTGTTGGTTTTTGTTGTTCATAGAAAACATCCACATATGACATACTTTACATTTATAAGTAGTCCACTCAGATTCCTATTTATTATTTCATAAAAAATTATTTATAATAATTGTTTTTATTTAATACTTTAGCTGCACCGAATTCATTCTTATATTCTTATTCATTATTGTAGTATGGAGTTATATTTTTTGTTGGACCTTCTGAGTTGAGGATGACTTAAATCTGAGAGTCTTCTTAAATTTATCCTTAGAAAATATGTAAATTATTTAATCTTTTTTACATAATAAATTTACCACAATCAAATGGACCAATCAAGAAATTGTTTGGTTACAACATGACCCATTTTAGAGCATCCCAATTTAATTTATAGCGTTTCTATTTATAAAGCATTTTAATGAAGCCAAATATATAATAAAAAATAAATTTATTACTCTTATGAATCTCAGATATTCAGAGCATCCATCAGATGGGCATAAACTTGCTTCATTCTGTTTACTTTCTTTAGTGCAATTACATAATTTTTATGGCATCTTTTTAGAAGATGTAAAGTTTTTTTTAAGCACAAATGTTGTACAACCACAAATGCACTAAGCTTTTGGGTAAGTGTCAAGATACTTTATAAAAAGTTATTTTTATCAATAAAATTTAAAATTAATTGCAAAATTACATTTTCAATCTTAAAAAGATGAGAGGACGAATAAATAATCTAATTCAGACAATAATAGGGAAGTTAAAGGAACAGTACCTAAATTAAGATAATATTATTTTTAAAAATTTAATAGAAAAATATTTATTTACCTAAGAGTTGATTAAGGTCAACGTTTCGTAAGCTGAGCACTTAAAGAAGTAAGTTAGACAAAAGATAAGGATGTTTCTCAATAATAATTTATCAAGTGGTGAGAAAATATTGATTTCATTATCCTCTACAAACAATATTTTACCTCTAAAGAGAAAGATTTCTCTTAAATAATCCATAACTTTAGGAGAGAGTCTAAATATTGAACTCATTTTACTAAGATGAGTTAAAAGAATGGTTAAGCTTAAAAAAGTTTTTTAGAAATATTTACTTTTCAATTGAGGATTAATCGAGAAGTAGATATGTAAATCTAGTTAGATCTAATTCACTTAGGAGCGAATATTCACTAATTACATGTGTGATACCTGACAACATCAATCTATCTTAATGCTCAATAAAGTAATCGTATGAGCAAATATATATTTCCTCCATAATTTTTATCAGACTTGGTATCTAATTAAAATAAAAATGTAAAATCAATACAATTTTAATTACGTATAAATTACATGCTTTATATTTAGTTTTTGATTTATTTTAGGATTGAAGGTTGGAGAGTTGATTACACTGTCTGAAGGGAAAAGAATGTTTTAAACATAATTATTAATAATTGTCTCAAAACTCCAATTTGAAGGAATAGAAGGTGTTTAGGGATTAGTGATGGTTGGCACATAAGTAGATATAGGACTTGAATTACTAACTATTTAAGCATAAATGTGTTCAAATCTTTTAATCACATTATCAATATTTGGACGAATTTATTAATCTCTCACTAAAATGTACTTGAGAAAATCTATAGCATACATGTTATTTTGTACTCTATCTAGATTTTCTTAAGTCAATATTTATTCTGTATTTGATGTTACTCTAAATAAAAATGCAGTTTCATTTTAGTTGTAAAATAAAAATTCATTTGTTAAAATTTCATATAACAAGCAACCTAAACTCCAAACATCACTGCTTCTTGTCGTGCCCACTTTTTTTCTTCTATCATATTTGTCTCCTTCTTTTTTACTTTAAATTGCTAAAGTTTGCATTTCAGGCGATTGTATAAATTAAGTTCCTTTTGATACTAAGCAGTACTCATCTTCTTCATTTCTAAACATTTTACACACACCAAAATCACCAAGGACTACTTTTATTGACTGATCGTTTGGATTTCCGTTTTCAGATTTGTTCTATTTTTAAATAATAAAATTTGTTGATATTTTTAAAGATTTAGCAAATTAAACAAAAAAAAAATGTTTTTACTGGAAAATCTAAAAGTATATTATCTGCCTTGATGTCATAGTGAATAACTGAGTTTGAATGCAAAAGCTGAACTGCTTTAAGAGCATCTCTGTAGATATTTAAATAAGTAGGAAGATTTTCTGTAAATTAATCACTTTTTTACTATTACCTCCACTACTTTAAACTCATTGGGTATCTCTTCATTATAATTTTATAGTCATTTTCTGCTAACCCATAGTCATATAGATCTGTCACGCACTAGTCAAATCTAAAGAGCTCTAGGCATGTAATTTCGTTAAAAATATCATGCAAGACACATCTATCATAAATACTTTTAGGCAAATCCATTTATTTTATAGCGACTATTTAAGGGTCAGATAAATTTGTTTTGGCTTCAAAAATACTGCCAAACTAGCCTGAGGCCATAAATTGAAGGTCTGTATAAATACTAAAATCATTTAAGGCAGCACAAAGCAATTTAAGTAATCTTTAGCCTGCAGGAAATGGTTTTATGTGGCATATTTATTGCAGCAAGTAAGGTAAAATAGATTAATTTGAAGGATGATTAAGATGAAAGTGAAGTAAAAAAAGCACATTTTGCTTATCATCAAGCATAGGTTATGATGAGCAATACAATTCATCTAAAGTACCTCTAGTAGGTGTAAGTAAAAGTGATAATATGGTACTCAAAACATAAGCATGTAATTCATCATCTGCATAGATTTTACGCAATTTACGTTCTTGGTAATAAAATATGTTTTCGTTCAAGACAACTTCTAAGTTTTCATAACCAGTATTGTTGCTATTGTTATTAGTGTTTGAGTTTTTAGAGTTTATGTTTGAGTGATGGCAATCCTATGTGATAGGATTGTTGAAGGGATCTCCTCCACTTTTTTAGCTGCTTTCTTATCCTTTCGAAAGTTGTCCTAAATTTAAGCTCAACGAAGGCTTGTTGGATTTCTAAGTGCTAGATAATGGGTGAATAGAATTATCATTACTTTCTTTCTTCATATTTTTTAATGTTTGGTTAAAAGCTTTATTTGTATTATCTCCTGAGTTGGGCAAATTTGAACCGCTTATAAGCTTATTTAAATTAATAGCTGGTAGAGGTATTTTAGGTGCAGGATTCGAAATTAAAGGAATTTAGTAACTTCCTTCGCTACTACTGCTACTGTCCATGTATTAATCAAAGCTTTAATTTGCATCTTAATTTACTTCTTCAGATCTTTTACTCTTATTGTCTTTCTTTTTTTCTAGTTAATTGTCTGCCTGACTGTAAATATTATAAGAATCATTCTTATTTTAATTTTCAGGTAAGTTATTATAGTTCAATCCAGAGTTAGCTTTAACTTATTCACCTTTTAGTGGAATTCCAGCCAGAGAAAACTTTAGATTAGGTTTATTTTAGGCGATTCCATTATTGATAGCAAATTAAGGTTGTGGCGATTACTCCTGTGAGGTTATTTATCTGCAATTAGCTAGATTTTGATTATCAGCAATATTTTAACTGACATTATTAGCATGTTACTAGCCAGGAATTTAAATTAGAGGTATATTTATTTTCATTTATGGTTTAGTAGGTGGGATAAAAAGAATTCCATCAGATGAAGAAGATGATAAATTATCTATATTTTGATCATAATTTTATTCAGTCATTTTATTTTCGTTTTAACTAAATTTATCAACAAATGTGTTTTAAAATTATATGTTATTATCTTCTTATTATTACTAGAAATCTTAATCAGAAGGAATATTACTTACCAATTGATTAGGAATATTCTACTAATTTTAAGTGTTAGAGTTTTAAAATTAAATATTCATAGATATTCTTTTTTGACCATCTGAAGGCATATCAGATGAGCCAGGAGTTTTCCTACTTCCTAAATCAATATTTTATCCTATACTAAATTTGTTGATATTTTATCTCTTTTGATTGAATAATTTCTACCTATTTATTATTTATTTAAAATATAAATTAATTTCAATATTTAATTAATTTTAAAATAATTTAGTTTCAATCAATTTTTGTAAATTTATTTTCAATGATAATTTAGCTAAATTTCTTTATTTTTTAATAAAAATTAATTTTTTAATTTAATTAATTCATTTAATTAATTAAAAGTATCTCATGGATCTTCAAAAAATAAGAAAAAAGAAATTTAAAACTCAAGTTAATTTTATTTCAATAAAAAATCTAATTAAATTTACTTTTCTGAGCTATTTTGGGCATAATCAAGCTAATTAAGAGATTTAGTTATAGATTGGATTTCGCTTGATGTCTATTTTTAAGATTGATCGTTGCTATTATTTGATTCTAAATTGAGAGCTTTTATTTGTACTTTACTGTTGATTTAAATTGTTTTTTAAATTGGATTATGAGATGAGTTAGATCCTTAGTTATTGTTATTTTGATTATTAAATGATTAATTTGATTTAGCAGGTGACCTTTAGCTATAATTTTAAGAGTTTTGTTGTTGCTATTATTGCTGCTACTGCTACATTTATTTTTTAGCTTCATTACGAACTTTCATAAACCTATCTCTAATCTAAGTAATTTCAAATTCCAAGTCTATTTCTCTTGTGAAAAATTCTACTATCCTGTATTAAAAGAATTTTCTTGTAATTTCATCGGTTCTTGTTGTTGAAAGGGTAAAAAGAACTTTGATATACAACTTTAAAAGATCTATCTTAAAATAATGGTAGTATTTCTACAAATTCTATAGCGAAGAATGTGAATGTTCTTCTGGTATATTATTTGAATTCTAATTGCCATTGTTCCCTTTAATTTCATTATTATGGTAATAAGGTGATTCTTTCTAAGTTTTATTTAAAATTTGATTGATATTATCCTAAATTTCTTGCTTAGAGTTTGATTTTTATTGAATTTATCTTATTTTATTTGAAATTTCATTTAGTTCATTCAAATTAGAGTGAGAATATAATTTGACAAAGTTAGTAAAACTAAATTTTAAATAGAACGAGCTGATATCTTCATTAAGAAGACATGAATAATTACTGCAAAAACCAAAAGCTAGACCCAAAAATTCTAATATTTATTTATAAAGATTAATCCTTAATACTGTTGACATAGGTAACTTAGTCTTAGCATTATTTTATATGATTACACTATTGATTTCTGAGTTAGTTGTTAAATATTTGTAGAAAATACCATTGGTAGGGCGTATTAAAAATAGCATTTCTTGCAATAGTTACCTAATAAATTACTTATATTCTTTAGATTTTTCAGTCTTCTTTTCATTAAGCCTTTCTCTAAATATCATATTCTGACACATTATTAAAGATGATTTAAAGTATAAGAGGAGCTTTTAAGCACATATAAATAAATTGATGTGCTCCTATTGCAAATGATATTGGTTCTAATTTTATGAAGTTTTTTAATTATTTGCTGCTGATTCATTTTTGCTTTTTGATGGTAACTGATTTGTTGTACTATCACTATTATTATTTTCTTTTTCGCTCTGCTTATTGTTATTATTTTTATTGCTTGGAGTTATTTCTGAGCAAAATGCAATAATTTCGTTAAAAATACCTATTGAGTACATCTTAATAAGCTCTTTCCAATTCTCATTTTTGAAATAAATTTAATTAAGCAATTTATACATTTCATTTCTTGGAGCCTTTATCATAATTCTTGAAATGATGCTTATATAGTTTCCAAAAATCTCCTTATGCTTCATTACAAAAGGAATTTATTAATTATAACCTAAATTACTGCTAATAGGCATAAATGTTCCATTTGTATTGTAAGAAGATTAAAATTTATGTTAAGAATTTAGCATTGAATTTTATTAAGCCTATTGGATGTTTAGCTAAGAAGAAATAAAATCATCTTTAGTAGGAGAATCTAAAATAATTCTGTTTCCGTTCATTCCTATAACATAAATTAAAACATTTAATGAGTTAAATTAGATAATATATATATATATTTACTGTTGTTTGAATTCAAAGTATTATTCAACAACTTTTGGTTCTGTTTTGTTTTACTAGCTGAATTGCTAAGGCTCTAATTTATTTGAATGTATAAATTAAATAAAAAATTATAATATTATTAGAATATAAATATTACAAAAGTAGGTCTAGCCAATGAAGTATTATTTTATATTAAAGTAGTGATCCTCACAGAATTAGTACCTGTCCTTGAGCTAGCTTATGAAGGAGTAATGGAAAGCTCAATAAATTACCTCTTTATCATCAACAAGCAATCTATCAAAGATTCAAGTACTTCAAAGCATATAATCCTAGAAGAGCAGTTCGCTAAAAACCCATCTAAAATTTCAAGCTATTCTTTCTCTATTTCAAAATATAACGTTGAATTCATATCCATATTATTTATATACCATCTAAATTTCTTCTCAAACTTATGTAAAAACTCATCTTTATTTTTTAATAAATTTCAATTAATTTTTCATTTTTTCATTTAATTTATGCTTAAAAATCACTTATTTATTTATTTTCATCAATAAAAATTTTTTTATTCATTTAATAATTATTTTACTAAAAAAATTAATCAGATAAAATTTGTTCTAATACTGAAAAAATTCCATTTTAAATCAATTATTTCGTTTTTGAATAAAAAAAGTGATATTATTTGATTAAATTTAATTCATACAAATAAAATTTTAATTTTTAAATTAAAATAAATAATTTAGTTAGATTTTTAATTGGAAAAAATAGTTTTATTTGTTCATAAAATTTTTTATAAATAAGTAATTTAATTCTATTTATTTTACTTGTTTTTGAACGAATTTCATTTGCAGAATTCAATGTGATTGGAATCTATACTCCATTTGTGATAACATAAGAATTTTAATTTATTTCTGATGAGGGATTGACAGATAAGATTTTAATTTCAGAAAGCATTTTATTTTAATTTTTTTAAGCAAATAAATTGACCTAAAATTACTTAGCTTCTGTAACTTAGTTTTGAACACTCTACTTATTTTCTTTTAGAGAAGAAGAGTCTATTGACTATATATTTTATGTAAATATTCCTTTTTTAAGTGAAAATATCTAATGGATTTTCTCACTATGAATAGAATAAAAATCTAATATTTTAAAATAAACCAAATTCTCAGGCAAGGTAATTTATTCTAAAGAAACCTCTATTTCTGCCAAAGAAAAATTTTCATTCCAATTTTCATGGATAGCATCACTTGCGTATTAATTATTTTAATTGTAGTTTTAATCGTCATAGACGTTATGAGATTAATTAGAAAAGTTGTTGTTGAAATTAGAATATATTTTATTTTGAAAATCTATTTATACTTATTGATTAATATTGTGTTTTGTTTAAGGTTAAAACTTTTTTTTATATAAATCATGCATGATTCTTTCATATTACTTGCTATCTCCATGAGCAAATGTTTCGAATCCATCACAAATTAGATTTAATTTTTAAGACTCGTATTCTATTTCAGTGTACTCATCCCAGCCCTTCCTTGAACACATAAATTTAATTAAGTCTTTTTTTCTATTAAATGAGTTAACTTCACTGCTTAAATAAGAGTATAAGCAATTAACTGGAGAAGGTAAAAATTATTTTTCTTAATCAGACAAATCTTTTAAAACCATAAAAATAATATTTGAAATAATCTTTAACATCTTTCTGATATTATTTAGTTCAGTTTTGCTTTTCTTTTTTCTATTTGCATTCATCATCATAAGCATCATTTATTGCTATTGTTACTTTTTTTATATTTTTATTTATTAATATATTTATTTTTTTCATTAAATCTTAAATAATGCAAATATATATTGTTTATACCCAAGAGATATTTATTAAAAATTAAAATTTATTTTTAATATTTTGCTTAATTTAAAAATAAGTTTACATTTTGCAATTAAGACATAGAAGAAACTGATTCTCTATGAGTGTTGCTGCTCAAATTATCCTATCCAACAACTACATTCAATTCTTTAAGATCTATTGAATCTAGTAAAGTTATCTATTCTTATTCTATCTGTTGCTGCTACTGCTATTTAAATTCAGCTTTCTTAGAGCTACCTTTATCTCTTTTTCTTTTTTTTATTTTTTGTTTGATAAAGCTTTCATCAATTTTTAAATCTATCAGACTATCAACATCTTTTTTATTGAATATTATTTAAATGAACAATATTTAGTTAAAATTACTAATTACCTTAAAAAACTGCTATTTTAGCAACTTAATCCAATTAGAATTTTCTTCTTTGAGCTAATAGACAACCTAAATCTATTGTTAGATTATATTCTCCAAGATTTTGGGCAATTTCGCTCATCTTTTACATAGCTGACATACTCTTGATTGCTTTTTCATCTTTGTCATCAAAAAAGTAACTATTATCACCATCAATCATAGAGTAGTTATTTTCATTAATACTTTTAGGAAAGTTGACTATTTATCTTTATGCAAAATTATTCTATTGATCTTTGAATCCACTGTCAATCGAGTTAGAAAATCTATTTGAATTTGTTGAAAAACTCTTAAAAGGATCAGCCCTGCGTGTTGATCGAGTTAAGGTTCCTATATTTTCGCTATTTGTTTATGGTAAATTTAATGGGGGAATCTTAGGGGCTTTTGAATTTTTACTATTAAACATAAATGAACTTTACTCTGAGCTATTTTAATTACTTAAGTTTGGAATATTTGTATTTATTGGGATAGAAGTATTTCCTTGTATTTAGTTATTTACATTTTTATTTATTTCTGAAGAATTCTCATTTTATTCAGTCAAGGTAAGTTCATTAGAGTTATTATTTTTGCTATGCCTCTTGCTTGGATTTCTAGTATTTAAAATATTAGGACTACCTCCACTATTAATATTTTAATCTTATGCAATATTTTAATTAAATTGGCTATTATGAGACTACTATAAAGCATTTAGATTCTGCTATGTTTATCCTAAATTAAGTGTATTTTATATAAAAGGATCGCTAGTTTGAGTTGTATTTATATTTGTTTTAGTATAATTTAAATTGCTTAGATCTCCTTGAGATATTCTAGTACCTTGTAAAAAGGGATTTGTTTACTCGAATTCTACCAATTTTTCTGTTCGAGTAGGAGAGACAGAAGATAATTGATGATTTTTCAATTAATATTACTATTATTGCATTATTTATTGATAAATGCATGTAGAATAATGTTAGCTATGATTTCCTCTTTCAGAATTATTATTAAAATTATTTGGATGAGCACTATTAGGAGTATAAGATCCTGTTTGATTATACAAATAAGGATAATTATTTGCTATATATTTTGAAAGTTAAGAATGAAAATCAACAGGCTCTGATTGTACTTAATTTTATTGCTGAGAGTAAAGTTTATTTAAAGAAAATATTCTTTCATCAGGTTCAGCATCTTTAAGTATTCGAGTGATGTTTTTTTCATAAAGTTCTATAATCTAGCAATAATATTCAGTCTAATTCCTCATAAAAGGAATCAGTTCTTCAGAAAAGAAAATGAGCTTGTAGAAAATAGATAACCCTCCGAGACATGAGTTATGTGCATCAAAGTGATCTAAAAATAACTCACATATTTTCTCACAGCTTTATGGTCTACAGCTATTTTTTTATTTAATTAGTAAAAGATATAAAAAAACTTTGATTTTCAAAAAATTAGATTCAAAACGCTACTTATAACTTTTTATTTTTTTTCTTACACTTCCAAACTTAAAAATAAGCCAAATATTTAGCATTTGTTAAATTAAATGGAATTTCTTATATTTTAAAACTAAATAATAAATTTATTTTGGCCTAAAAGTTCATTTTTCTAGATATAAAATTTCATTATAAAAATGATTTTGGGCTTTTTTTAAAAAGTGCTTGCAAGATATTATTTTACCTCATTATTTTGAGAAGAAGATCAGTAATTAAATCTAGAATATATTCATGGAAGCGTTTTGATAAATTTTTATTGATCTTAATTGTTGGAACAACTGTATTCTGCTTAAGGAATTATGAGTATTTTGTTTAACATGTTAAAGAAACCAAGTATAATGATAATCTATTCGTAAAATTATCCCAAAATTCTTTATGAATATCCTTAGAAATCTCCTTTAAAATTTAAATAAGTTCTTCTGTATATTCGGTAATGCTTCCTAGCTTTTCTAACAACTCGTATTCCATTATAAGAGATCAATCAATAATAAATAATTTTAAGACTTGATCGTTTGGAAAGCACAATATTACTAATAAATAAAAGATCTAACTTAATTTTTGATAATTGTTCTCCTATTTAATATTGTAAGGCTCAATTTTCAATTTTTGAGAGATAATTTGAATTGTGGAGTTTTTTTGCTTAAATGAAAAGTTAATCTTTAAATCTATTGTAGAAATCTCTAAGCTACAACTATGTTTATGAACTTGTAAGAGAAAATAAATGCGAAAAAGCGATCGCTTCTATTGCTTTTGTCCTATACTTTTAAAACTAACTAAATAACTATATCTTTAAGTAAGTTATTTGTTTTGATATATGTTAAGAATCCTATTTATTAATATATTATTTAATAAACCAATGCCACCACTAATTATTTTGTTTATAAATATTAATCTTTCTCTTAACTTTCAAATAAAAATTTGATTTTCTGCTAGTTTAAACTACTTATTTTTTATAATGTAATAATTTATTCATAAATAAATAAATAATTTCAAAATTTTCAACTAAAAAATTATCCTTTTTTAGTTTTTTTTAAATTTTTATTTAATAGCTTTTTTTCAAATTTTAAATATTTTAAAATTATTTGAAATACATTTTAATATTTTATTTTAGAATAAAATTGCAATTTTTTTTCATTTTAAATATTTTTAAGTGTTTTTAGAGACAATTAGAAGTTTTCTATAAATTAATATTATTTTTACAAATCCATCAAATTAAAGTAAAATTAAAAAAAAATTAATTAATTGAATGAATGAGTCTAGATTTTCAAAGAAGTATCATATTTTTTATTTGCTTTGAATAAAATGCTAGATAAAATTAAATTTAAAGTCAAAATAGTATTTTGTTTCTAATTAAATTAAAGTAGATTTATCATTATACAATTATTATTTAAAAACGATGTGCAATTTTCTTCTTTTTGATACCTTTAAAAATTTTAATTGGTATTTATAAGGAATAAAAACATCAAAAATCAAACAAAAGATATTATTAATTATATCTTAATTGCAAATTTTTATTAAATTTTTTATAGGTTAAAACAATCTTATAATTTATAAAGGTCGATTAAATGAGTTAGCCAGAATAGGAAGAATTAGATTAGTTATTTCATGGTGAACCTATAGTTATATCTTAATAGCTTTTTGAGTAAACAAATCACTTAAAGATAGCAAACATACTCAAAGATATTTAGTAATCAATCCAACTTTATTACATTAATTAGACATTGAATTCAAATAAGTTTTAAAATTTTATTCTTAATGCTAATACTTTAATAAAGGAAAGAGATAGTTAAAAAGAACAACACTCTTAAGAGCATCTTTAGTCATAATTATGTGGAGTTATTGAATTGTAGTGATCTTTTGATAAATATTAATGAATACTCCAAGAATATATCTAAACTTTCTGAAAAACCAGCTAAATCATTGTAAAAGATATTTGATTTAAATATGAGTGCAGCTACTTTGGCTAAAGATGGCTCAGTCTCTCATTCTGATACTGTTATAAAACAAGATAAAGACCTTCCATAATAGAATTTAAAAAATATTAGCGACTCTATTGATATATTAATAAGCAAAACTAGCAAGATTTATTAGAAATATAAATTATTTTCAATAGCAGCGAGATAATCCTTATCTCTTAAGAGTTTACTCAAAGAAATAAAATAGAGTCTTAGCTAGCAACTACCTAATTCAAAAGATATCTACTTAAGTAATTAACTCTTTCATAAATTTAATAAATGAATAATTTTACTTTAAGTAAACTTATATTTTTACTAATTAGTATAATAATATATTAAAAATTGCACTAATTAATTGAGAAATTAAACACGTAATTAAATAACGAATAAAAGATTTTCAATTCTTTAAATAAATATTTTAAAAATAAAATAAAATAAATATTTAAGGTTATTATTATATTAAATAACAGGGTATTTTGGAGATAAAGAAATGTTAATTAATGAAATATGCTCTGAAATATTCGAATAGGGAATTAGATATATTTTATAGTAGAACGAGGAAGTATCATAAATAGATTAAAATGAAGAACTTGAATAAATGAAACAAGAAACGAGGATCTGGATATATATTGATCAGGTAATTGCGATGTGTTTGCTCTTATAAGCATTAAGATCATAAAAAGATGTAAATATATTCCTATCCTCAATACCTTCCTTGAATGAATTTAGTTATCAGCCATAATACATTTTTTCATAAAATAATAACCAAAATATAAAAACCAACTAAGAATAGCTGATATAGCTATGCTTGAAAGAAAGCTTTAATATAATTCAAGAAATAAAACTTAAAAATTTAGAGAAAAGTGCAAACATTGCTAAATTTATGAATTATTTTAGTGATTTTTATGCTTTAGTTAAATATTTTAACGATTAACCATTTTATTCTGGCTTCATCACACTTTTTGAAGAACTAAATGCAGGAGTCTGTGAATGTAGTTACTTGACTTACTTTACAACTTTCAAAAGCGTTTAAGATATTAAAGACTATCAATAATCAATATTGCCTTCCGATGATTCTTACAATTTAAAATATTAAAGTGATGTCTTGAGTATTATTTAAAATATTTACAACCTTTAATTCAATCAGCTGAGTACAATAATTAGGGCAATGCTTATTCATGCTGATGAAGAGGACAACAAATTTTTTAATCAGTAATTTCATTAGCTTATTTTTAAATAACATATTTGAATTTATATAAAATATCAAATAGCACATTCTTCTAGCGCATGATGTTTGAAGAAAAGAATATCAAAATGATTGAACACATTAAAAATGTACTAGACTAAATATATCAAAGCAACTAAAATACCAAGTAATAATAGTAATAACACAAAGACTTAAAGACTATTCTTTACACTGTTTGGGAGGATTTTTATTGTGAAGAAATTAAGAAAAGTATTCTTGGTATATAAATAGAGGATATGATAGTCAATTTCAAAAAATAAATTTTAGAAAAAACTGGCTAAAACATAGAATACACCAAATATGGAGATATCAAGTATTAGGAACATCTCCAAAATGAATATGAACAAGCTAAGTTGAAAATTTAAAGGTTTTCTAATAAATTATAAATAATATTTGGATTCGAAGAGAAACACGATTCTGCTTACAATCTCGAAATTATGAGGAACTATTTATATGAAAATGTTAATCTTTTAGTAGAAAATTACGAAAATAGTTTAGTATAAATGTGGGAAGAGTAAGAAAGCAACCCTTCTTTTGACTTAATGAAAGTCTTTATAATATTTCTATTCTTCCACAACTACCTCGTAGAGCAACTTTTATCTTCAAAGTAAATTAATTAGACTTAGATTTGATTTCAAAAATAAAATAAAATTGAATATTATCTTAATTTAACTAGAATAAGAGAAGGAGCTTACATTGAATGGGATGTTGAGAAATTCAATGAAATTCAGATTTACATTTAAGATAGAATTTAATTTATTTCTGATGAGATTATTAAAAAACTATCTGAAGAGCATTATATGCTGTCATACCAAGAATATTTCATGATATATTTGTATGAATTAGATGAGTTCTTGCACAATTTTATAGAAAATGGAGATGTAAAATAACTAGAAATTTGTAAACAAATCGTGCTTAGTATTTTCTAAGCCTTAGAAAACGAGGAAAACGGAAGCATAATAAAAAATTTGACAAATCCAAGCAGATTGAGCTAATATGATAATATGAAATTCATTAATATCACCTACATTTTAGGAAGTAAATTTTCTTTATAGCCAAGAGAATACTTTGAAAAAGAATAAGAAAAAGAAACAATTGCTTAAATATCTAAAATCAGAAAGGAATTCAAAGAAAAATTAATACCTATAAATTAAAAATAATAAAATTTCTTATTATTTTAAGAATAATTAGTCTTTATTTAATCTGATAATCGTGGATAAAAACCATAATAAATCCCAGCATAGAAAACGGGAGTTTCTAATTCAAATTTAGGATCTTAAAATAATTTGTAGACAAATAGTGATACAAATAAACAAAAGATTTCTTAAAAAGACCCATAAATACAATAACCATAATAAACACAATCTGTTATAAATGCTTAACTTTAATAAACAGCAAAGAATCTAGTTGGAGAGGTAGCAATCATTTCTTAGTTAATTTTTATTAATATTAAATTTAACATTTTTATTTAAAAAGGTATCAAATAAATTTAAAGAACTTGGTTTCAAAGAAACAGCAACTAGTTTGCTTTCTAAATTAACTAAAAATTGATTGGTATATTTACTGTAAAATCTCTAACTTTGAATCTTGGAATATGAGTTGTTCAAGGTTCAATTTACAGAAGCAAAGAGGAGATTCATTTTTTATGCTTAACTATAAATTTTGAAATAAAAAATTGTTAGAGGAATACAGTAATTATTTATTCTAAAAGTAGGCAATTAAAAAAATTAATAATTTTATCATTAAAATTTTTAAATTTAAAATATTAATAAAAATGTTTATATATAATATAATTCAATATGTAATTTTAAATCAACATTGTAAATTTATTTTATTTAACTTCTAAATACTGATAGCAGTTCTTTAAAGTAAATTAATCAATTTTTAAAGTTTACCAACAATAAATCAATGATCAAAAATAGGAATAAATTCCTATCATTAAGTTTAAAAAAATACAATTTTTTATAAATTAATAATAAGTTTAAATATTTTATTTGAGAAATAATCTATTTTATATAAAAAGTTATGATTAAATAAAATAATTTTATTTTATTAATTTCATTTAATTTTTACATTAATGAATATAGTATTTGTTAATGCGTTTATAAATATCTTAATGGAAATTTCTTTATGATTTACAAATTTATTTGTTTATTTGATTATTCATTCATATTTTAATTAATTTAATTCATAAATATATTCTTTAAATAATATCAACAAGCAAATATTTTTTTGAATAAGAGCAGAGTATTTAAATGATCCTATCAAATTTAATAAAGCAATAATCCTTTTTATTAAAAAAAACTGCTAATTTACCTTATTAATATAGCATTAATAAGAACGCCTTACATACTTACAACATTAAGAAATACTTTTCATCAAATTAATCTTAAAATCAAGATTAAATTTAGTAAGAAATTTAGACTACTCAAACCACTCCTTAGCTCCACTGGCTAGAGAAAAACTTACCTGAAAAATACCTTCCATATGTTAGATTAGGAAGATATGAAAAACCTATTGGATACAAGCTTCTTTTTTGGCCATGCGTTTGGGGAGCCGCTTTAGGATAGCCAATATTGAGTCCTTTAGCACGTATAATATAAATTTCTACCTTAAAAAAAATATAAATTTAATATAAATATATTTAATATAGTTGCTCATTTGTTTGGTACTTTTTATTTTGGATCAGCTGTAATGAGAGCAGCAGGCTGCATTGTAAACGACATGTGGGATCGAGATTTTGATAACAAGGTAATTAAAAATTATTCATACATAAAATACAATCTGATTAAATTATTTTGAGTTTATTACATACAATAATTTGAAAGCAAGCAAACAAATCTATAAAAAATATCTTATATTTGATATGTAGAATTAATTATATTAAGATAAATAAATTTTCAATATATTTATAACAATTTAAGGTTGAAAGAACTAAAGTAAGACCACTTGCATCTGGAGATCTAACTATGAAATAAGCTTCTATCTTCTTATTCTTTCACTTATGTGGAGGTTTGCTTACCTTAACATAATTGAATTGGTTTTCTATAGCCTTAAGTTTTGGTATAGTGCCTATAGCAGCTCTATATCCTTTGTTTAAGAGATTTACTTACTATCCTTAGGTTGTTTTAGGTATTTAGCAAGATTATATAAAATTTAAATTGATAAAAGAATTTTTAAAAATAAAAAAATAATATTACAAAAGGTAGTTGTTTTAACTGGGGTGTTATGGTAGGATATGCAGCAGCTGCAGATATGATAAACTATAACGTTGCTATTCCAGCTTATATTGGTAAAATAAATTTCGATATAAATATAATAATTTTTTCTAACTTAAAATAATAAATTTATTCTAATTAAATAAAAAAAGTAATATTGTGAATTTAGTTTTAAAAATATTATTTGAACTTAAAATAATTTACATCAAGAAAGTATTTATTTTAAGTAGAATATTTTTCATTTAAATGTTCTTAAATTAAACATTTTTACTAAAATTAAATCATAATTTAAAGAATTTAAGGCAAACATTATTATTTTAATAAAATAAATAATGATTAAAGCTGATATTAACAAAAATTGAAAAAAATTTATTTAATTCTAATGTAATAACATTTATTTTTCAATAATATATTTTAGGATAAATACAAGAAAATATTTTAGATTATTTTCATATTAAAATGTTTTGAGACTATTTAATTTACTAAATATCATAAAAAAATAAATAAGTTAAAATAAATATTAATTTTATATTTACAAGGATTAAATTATCTAAATTAATTCTTTAATTTTATTAAAAAAAAAAGCTTTGTTTTAATCGATTTTATTTAAAAATATTTTTTTTTATTGCCAATTTTTTAAAGCAAAAACAAACATTCATCAATAAAAATGATTTTTTAAATATTTATATAGGAGGTGTACTTTGGACTTTAATTTATGATACAATATATGCTCATTAAGATAAATTGGATGACATAAAAGTTGGAGTTAAAAGTACTGCTCTTGCTTGGGGAGAAAATACAAAAAATGTTATGTATGGGTTGTGGGGAACTTAACTTTCTTTATTCTTATATGCTGGAATATAAGGAGGACTCGGATTACCTTTTTTCCCATGCTGCTTAGCTTCACACTTATATTTATTTAGACTCATATAAGACTTTAACATGGATGATCCAAAAACATGTTGGAACTTTTTTGTATACAACAAAAACTTTGGTTTGCTGATGTTTTTATCAATTTTAATTGGAAAAATTTTCCCTAAAGCTATTGAAGAAGATGATGAAGAAGATTTGATTGAAGATGAGAGATAAACACAATAAAATAAGAATAAAATTGAAACTCAAAAACCATGATTAATAAATTAAAAGAATAGTTATAATTATAAGATATAAATATATAAATTATAATATTATGTGTAGTTATTATTTCTTCAAGCCTTTTGTAGTAATAGTAAACAATTCATTTAGTTAGAGTTTCATTGCTTTATTTAGGATGAAAAAAAAATTAGTCATTGAACTTAATTTTAGAAACAATTTTTTAGAATTTGGCTTCAGTGGAGTCTTTTTTTTACAGACAAAATTTACAAATTAAAATAACATTTAATTGCATGTTATTAGAATCAGATTTAATTTCACAAAACACACTTGTGGGAATTAACAACTCTTTTTTATTTGCGAGAAAAAGTATTACAATTTTTTCATTTTTGCATCCTAAAAATAGACTTAAAGTATATAGATATAGTTATTTAATGAGGCAAAATTTAATCCCAGTTTATATCAGGAATTCACTCATATAATTTAAATTATTTCATTATACAATTAAGAGGTTGAAAAATATACATCCAAATTTATTTTTTGTCTTAAATATTCGGATGTAAAAATAAATAATATTTAAACAAGAAAATTAGTGGTATTTAGGGGTTTTTTATTTAAAATGATAATTGAAATAGCTCTTTTAAACAAGTGGCCTTTAATTTAAGCATAACATATTTATTGATTTATAGCTTGAAGCTCAAATGGTTGTGTAAGTATATTAGTATAAATTTAGAAGATTTATTTAAAAAGAAAATATCTTTCGTTTATCAAACAAAATACCTATTATCAATAATATTAACATTCACACTTTCTCTCTGTTTGAAATTTTTAACTATAAATTTGCATTAGGGTTTTCTTCATAATTTATATTTTATGTAAGAAAGAACTTATTGTCACAACGCTGCTGCTTGAATTGCAACTTATTTTATCTAATTTTTAATAAGCTATTTGACATAGCAATAGCAAGCGATGGATATAGCTTTTCAAAAATTTTACGCTTTGTAAATTTTATTGCTTCAGAATTATCAAAGCAAATTGCATACAGCTTTTTCAAATAATTTAGAGGAAAATTAAATTAAAATCAAATAAAAGTAAAAAAAAGTTCAATCAATCATAATCATGTTTATGTTTATGGAATGATTAAGCTTCAAATAATTTGTGTTTGCTTTATTTAATGTTTTTGAATTATAAAGGTATAGTGGCAAATTATATTTTATTTGTTAAAAAGGAATAATTCTTAAGAAAATCTAAATAACCCTCATAAAGAAATTAAAGAGAACAATCAAGGTAAATAAATAAACAAACAAGCAATTTAATAAACATAAGCAAAAGAAAAACTGAGAAAACAATATATTTGTTTTCTAACACATACACAATATAAGAAGTTCTCTCTCCAAAAAGTCAATTAAAAAGTTGTATTGATATAAACATAAGTAAGTAGAATGAAAGTCAATTAGATGAATGAATGAAAATGGTTTTTCGGCAATATTTTAATTAAAAAGTAAGTAAAATATAAAAATAATAAGAATTAAATAATTTAACTATAATGAAATACTATTTCTTTTTTGTTTTTTATATAATTTAGTAATATAAAGTTGTTTTTTTTAACTTTTACTACGATTTCCTAAGTGAGTTTTATAACTGTATAAACTCACATTTAAGAATCGTATTTTTAAATGTGTATGAAGTGGTTTTATTCGCAATGAAACGATTTATTGATTGCTTTATTTTGCTTTAAAGAATTAAGACTTGTTTTTTTAACGCGCCTTATTATCTGTAGCAATCAAAAACATCCAAAAAAATCGATTCTAAAAGTGCTTCCTCTAAAGCTTAAAACTAGAGAGTTAAAAGTTTAATTTATATGTTTTTTTTAATTTATATTAAGTGGAGAGAGTTCTTATGTGTTGTTTTTGCTTGATTGCTTTTTTTTGCTTATTTATTTATTTGATTGAGTTATTTTTTTGAGGAGTTGGATAGTAAGTAGATTAAGATAGTTAATAGATAGATAGATAATTTTTTATTTTATTTAGGTTTTCTTAGTCCAATCTACTTTCAAACTACAAATACTAAGTACGTACGTAAAGCTATTTATTTACTTTTTGTATTAATAAATATTTACATTCATTTTATTATGTAATTCCTAATTCTTTTCTTCATCTCTCATCTCATTCAATTCTGATCTTTAGATTCCTTTTTCTTTTTATCTTTCTTATATCCTAATTTATTCAGAAGAAAGATAGATTGATTGATTTATACATAGGAAAAATATTGATTGACTAAAGTAAAGCTTGAAAATCAATCAAATCAATAGATAGATAGGCATTATAAATAGTCTGTGAAGATATCTTCAATTCTTATTTCATAAGTTAGCTGCGTTTTCTTCTATCAGTCAGTCTGTTATTTAGTTTTTATATATGTATGCAAGCAAGCAGTAATTTTGTGATCACTCACTCACTCTCTAGTCTCTGCACTCATCTATTTTTTTTCTAATTTTCGAAGATGTATAATTTTTTTGGAATATCAATCAGAGGAATGTTACTAGCAGATAAAAATAAGCAAATCTAGGTATAAATTGAGCATTATATAGTTTTAAAGTAGTTAGGATATCAAATAGGGGAGCACTGTTGCGAATATTCTTGAAATAGTTTTTATATGTTTAAGTAAGATTGATAGATAGTTAATATTTTCAATCAAAAACTCAAATAAGTTAGCTTCCATTAGCACGATAAACATCTCTGACAACTTGGTCAAAGAATCTTCTGCAGGATTGCATAGGCTTAAGTTATTAGAAAGTGCAGTCGAAGAACTTCTAAGCGCTATCAAGACCAATTTCAGGAACTTCTTCGATGGTGCTACCAAATTTATCATCAGTCATACATCTGTAGTGAGCATCAACTAATCTTTTGCAAGGAAGGAAACCCAAAGAGTGGAATTGAGAAGAGGAGTCACCAGCGAGTTGAACCATCTTACGTCTGCACTATTCGATACCTTGTAAGTAATAGCCACATTCCTTGTTCTTGTTGGCAACAAAACGAACTTCACCTTCAGAGGGAACAAAACCCTTGACTTCATCATCAAATTCAGAGTCTTTAACAGGATTTAAAAACATTTCTTACTATTTGATAAATATCTGTATTTTTTAGATTTATTGAATTTATTATTTGTTTTTTGAATGAAATTGTTTTTAGTTTTTTCTTAAGATGTTTATTGTGGATTTATTCAGATTCTTAATGCAAAATCTTAATATTAAATAAAGTACAATTTATTTATTTAATTATTTATGGGTAAGCAAGCAAGCTAATTAATTTAGAAGCAGTACTTTTCATAATAGGGTTAGGTATCTATCTATTTATCATTCAATGAGCGTATCTTTCTTAAATCGATCAAATTAATTAGCTTTTTCTTAATTTGTTTATGTGCAAATTGAGTTTTATTTATGGTCTGATTCCTATCAAATTTTGTTAAAATTAATTGATTTTCATTCATCAAAATAAAATGAAAATTTTATTTTCTGACAAAAACAAAAAATGATAAGATATTCTTTTTACTCTATCAATCACTAAGCATTTATTTTGAAATTTTAAGTGCTCTTATTTTTTTTCAAAGTTAACTTGAATGATTATATGTGATTAACTTATAATTTAATTTATTTGCTATGCTAATGTTGAGAAAAACTGATGACCAATATTCGTCTTGCAAATTTTTTTATTTTAATTAGGGCATTTATACATGACTGACTGACTGATAGGTAACACTTGAAAGCAAACAGTAATTCGGATTAAAATTAATCAAGCGTTTATTTTAATAGTTTGATCATTTAGATTGATTTTAGTGAATAGGCTGACAATATAATTTTTAGTAATAATTTCAAGTGTGTTACATTAAAATTCAAATGAATCTATAACATATTTAAAATTCAGTATTAAAATAAATGATAAATGCTAGAATAGTCCCATTTTCTATTAATGAAGGTAATGAAAAAGATTTTTTTTGTTAAGAGAGAATTTTAAAAAGATGTAATTGGAATACTTTTTTACCATATATTTAAATATAGTAAGCAGCGTATTTATTTTCCTAAATATTTCTTATAATAGCGTATTAAACTAAATATTTATCTCGAACAGAAAAAACACATACTTTGGCTGACTGATTTTTTTATTAAGTTTTAGCCTGTATTATTTTCAGATAAAAGTATGCGAAGTGTTTACGTTTTACGAATTCGTTAATTCAAATAAACTCGACAACTGTAAAACCTTTATGTTAGCATAAGCTTACTTTTATAGTTTTGGTGGTGGTCCCCAAAGTAAGGTTCTTTAAAATATTGACATTATAATTATTTTTATTAGTAAGAATTCATAAGTTTTACTTAGCGACCACCTTTAAAACTTTGACATTCGATCTTATTTAAATAACAAATGTATGATAATTATATTTTTTAAAATTGTAATACACATAAAGAGAAATATGAGGAAATAAATGAATTTATTTATATATGTTTTTTTTCTCCTTAATTATAATTTTAATTTTATTTTATGTCTATAAAATTCCTACAAACCTGTTAAAAAGTTTGTTGAATTACTCCTTTTTGAACAAATAAAACCGGATTTAAAGAGAAAAATGAAAAATTTTTGGTATTAAAAAATGGAATGAAAAAAATATTATTTTTTACTTAAGTAAAATCTTGATATTGTTAAAATATAATGCTTTTGAATTAAAACAAATAGGTATTTATAAATTGAATTCACAAGAAAGCTTTAATATATTTACGAGAAATCCAAATAACGTTTAATGGCATAAAATTACATTTACAGTAAAAGCTTTTATAATTATATTTATAAATGATAAATTACTTTAGTTTTTTTAGAATGTAATTAAAGTCTCTACCCATAAACAGTTATTTTGTATCAATTTTGATAAGATAAATTAACGGATTTATTTGAAATAATGAATCCAATAGATAAAATTTTAATACTTTCAAGAATAGAAAAATAAATAGAATAAATTAGTTATAATAATACATTAATCAAAGTTTTATAAAAAATATTTGCTATTTTATTTATGTTTTTTGTATTTTTTTTGTTGCTGGAATTTGGTGGTTTATCAATTTATGTAGTAATAAGAGTTGATCCTCTATTAAAAATTTGTCAATTCCAACATATTTTTCTATTTTCAATAAGCATTAACAGAAAAATTTTGCAAAATTGTTAAAACTAAAATAACTTAATTAAATCATCATTGATTAATTGTTTTTTAATTTGGCGTCTTAAAAAATTTAATTATTATAAATATTAAAAATTATTGAGAAACAAATTTTTGGAATACCATTCATTATTTCTTAATGTCTAAATTTAAAGTCCTTTAAATTCTGTATAATAAATAAAAGAATTTGTTTTTCATTGGTTAAGTTAAACAAACACTATAAAATAATAATCATTCACTATTTCATTAAAATTCTAAATCAATAGAAAAATTACTTTAGTCAACTATCATATTTTTTTTATTTTACAGTCAAGTAAAGTAAAATTATTAAGTTCGTTCCTTTACAATCAAAATAAATATTAAATTTCAGTAAATATTAAAAATTATTAGTGAAACACATTTTGTGATACCATTAATTTATTCTTAAAGCCTAAATTTAAAGGTTATCTAATATATTTAATAAAAATAATTTTTTGCTTGATTAATTGATTGAATGATTAACAGGCTTTCTAAAATAGTCATTATAATTTAAGACATATTTTGCATATCAAACACTATTTTATTAAAATTCTAGCTAATCAGAAATATTACTTTGATCAATTATTATCTCTTTTTTAAATTACATTAAAAAAAAGAACACTTTTAATGTTTCTTACCTATTTCCTGCTAATTTTAGAGAGAAATAGTAACAATAAAAATAGATATTTTTTTAGATTATTAGAAAAATGTATAATTAATTTTAATAATAATTATTATTTGTTAGCAATTTAAAAATTTTATTTATAAAAAATAAAATTATTTTTACTTTTAATTAACTTTAACACTAAAATATTTAATTTTTATCTTATAAATGCATATTGTTAGGTTATAGATATAAATTAATGATAATTCCTTATACTTATAATTGGATATTTCATAAGTATTAATTTATTTTTTTTTTAATTAAAAATGTAAAACAAACGAAAGATTTTCCTAAAAAAATTATTTCAAAAAAAAGCAAATTTTTATTTTGGAATATTATTTTTTAATAATTAAAAGTAATTATGTTATTGATATTTCTATCTATCTATCTTTTTAATTTAGAATTTGAATATAAACTATCAATTAAATATCATATAATTTACAGTTTTTTTTTTATAGATATTAAATATTTAAATTTAAAGGTAAGTAGTGGTTATAATTGCCTACTACAAAAAGAATCTAAATTTTTATTTAGCACAAATATATTATAAAAATGAGCAATAATCATGTTAGTGAATAAAATTAGGTTGTCTAAAACGCACCATACACAGATAACTCACATTAAAACCAAGGCATATCATAAAATCAATTAGATACAAATATTTAATCTTAGAAATAAAATATGCCAAATAATTTAGAAAAAAAGACTCATGAACCATATAAATCTAGAATTGAAGCCCACGATTCAGTCGAAAGTAGTGAATTAATAAATTAATTAGCTTAATTAAGTTCATAGAGAAAAAAGCAGGACCCTTCTGGAGATAGCAAGCTCCTTGAAGAACCTAATGATATAGATGATGATCTTAATTTCTCATAAAATACATTTGAAACAAAAGATATTCCATTCAATATTGACACATAAATGACAGAAACTAATCCAAAAGTATAATCTGCAGCTAGAAATAATTAAATTTTATAAGATAATTTAGAAGATTCTTTAGAAAAGGGAAACAATAATTTAGGCTTTAAAAATAATCTTGCCAATAAATAAAATGCTGATTAAGTCCAAAAGAAATAAGATGATGAAAAGCATAAATAAATAATGATCATAGAGAATAATTAATTTGATAAAAAAAATGATAAATTAGATGAACATATGCAGGAAACACATATAAACTAAGTATAAAATACTATTCCTTAAAATCCATAATAGTTATTATAAGATTAGGCAGCAAATTAAATAAATTTATAAGAAGTTGCTAAATAGCTTCAAGCTGGAGAATAAATAAAATATTTTCCTTAATAAACTGATAAAGAAATTAAACCAGTTACAAATTAATAAAAAGATTTATAACAAAAGGGAATTGATTAAAAACTTGTTACTTTTTAAGCTGAAAATGTTGTAGAAGATTCATAAAATGAGGGAGAGTTTTAAGAAAATTTGGTTCAATACAATTAGTAAAACATACCTACTACCTAATAAAATTTATAAACTGTATAAGAAGAAAGTAACATTTATTAGAGTTCAAAAGGTAGTATTATTCCACCTTAGACATTTATTTAATTAAATGTAAATGAATAGCAAGAAAACCATACCTAAAAAAAACCTTTTGACTATTAATAGCTTGAAGGATTTTTAAAAAATTAAAAAAGAAACATGGTCTTTCCTAAATAAAACGAAAACTAAGAAATAATTGAAAAATACAATGAAAATATCTTATATCCTAATTAAGAAAACTAATTCGGAGATAGTAGCCCCTTAATAAATAAAGGTAATGCTTCCAAAAATTCTGGGTTAAATATAAGCTCTGAAAATTTCAAATTCACAGTTTAACCAATTGTTAATTCTAGCTAATTCTTTCATTAAGAACCTAGGTAATAAAATTAATATTTAAAAAAATTTTTAATATTAAATTAAATATATTCATATACCATAATGCATGTCAAAAGCTTTAAATTTTTTTTTAGATTTTGATGATTTTATTAAAGAAAACTACAAATTTTAAAAAAAGTAAATTTACTTTTCTTACAACAAATATAATTTCAGAGACAATAAAGTATGTATTTATTGAATACTTTTTATAAAGTTTGAAAAATAAATCTATAATAAATACAAAATTTAAACAATTTTTATTTTAATAATTATTAGATCAAATAATTCTCCTCAATAAATATAATTGGATAATGGAAAAACAAACTTGAAGGCCTAAGGAAATAGGATAATGAGCAACAGTGGCATTAAATAAGTAGGTTTTGTTGACGACTAATAATAAAAAATTAATTCATAGTCACTTCAAGTTAGTGAGATGTATTAGTCTAATTTTTATTAAGATGTAGCACCAAGTGGGAAACATTTGTCTGACTAAACTTTAATAAGTATTACTAATAGCAGTTAACCTTCTAACTTGGTTAATCGTTTAAGCAATTTTAAATCAAATTAAGAAGACTTTTAAAATGACTTTTAATAGTAGCAATAGCCTTAGTAAAAGTAGTAGATGAAGAGATTTACTAATTTAAGAGAGTCTATGAATGAAGATTAAGATATTCCTGAAGAGCTAAGTATTTTGTCAAAGAATACTGTTTAAAAATATATGGCTGAATAGGTTAATATAATTGGCAGTGGTACAAGTATCAAAGACGCTAAGAGATAATCAACCGCAAGTATGCTAACAGTAGAAAGTAAAGATATGGAAGCAGCCACTTAAGATTAGGTTAGAAAAATAGTTGCTGAGTAAGTTGAAAACATGATTAAATCTAAATTAGATGGATAATCCTCAACAAAATAAAATAATTTGATTTTTAATAATGAAGATCTTTTTAGATAAGTGATAAGGGAAGAATTACAAAACTTTTTAAAATAAAATGCTAATTTAATACGCCCTGGTTCAATAAATTAACTATCTTCTCCCTCTAATAGCTATCAAAACTCTCGAATTCAAGATAGGAAAAATGCTAATAAATAATTTGAAAAAGTGTCTGAAAAAAAATTCTCATCGGCTTAGATTTCTCAAAGGGAAATAGAGCAAATGTCTTTAAAAGAACAATTATAAATAGCAAATTAAAATCCTTCACCTTATCTTAATAACTAAGATATAGATAATATTATTGATGAATCTATTTAAAAGCACTAGTTTGCTTAGCTTCAAAATAAGTTCAGTCAATTTTAAAATTAATAGTAAAATTTTGACAGGAAACCTGTAAGTTAGAACACTCCTGAAACTGCTTAAAAGTTAACTAATAATAGAGATTTCAATACTAGAGAGTTTGAAGAAACAAAAAGGAAAACTGATTATAATAAATATGGTGATTTTCCAATTTCAATAACAGGAAATAATCAAAAAAACAATTAAAATTAATAAATATCAAATAAATCCTATAAAGATTAATACTTATTGTTCAAAAATGGTATTTAAAATGAGCAAAGTAATAACAACGATAGTTTGTAAAATTATACTCAAAATCATTAAATGTTTGCTGAATAAAAGCAAAGCAATAGACAAATTCATTAGAATTCTCATATTACTACAGAAAACAGTCCTTAATTTGCAGTTGAAAGAGATTCATTAAGATTAGCTGAAATTTCATTTAGTATGAATAGATAATAAGCTAATCAAATAAATAGACCTTCACTCATATCGAATGAATCTCATTCATCTAATTAAAATTTTAATCATAATCATTTATAAAATAAATAGAGTCATTATTAATAATATTAGTAAAGTAGAAATTTACTTTCTAAATAATCTGATTATAGCATTTCCAGTTTTGCTCCTCTTCCTCCAATTAGACATAGTAAGAGTTAATAAGATTCTAATATGAATTAGTAAGATTCGTAGAGAGATACTCTTCCAGATGCACCTTTTTCTAGTGCTCAGTCACCTACATCTTTGTTAGTTCAATCAGGTTAAGAAGGCTTAGAATAAAAATTAAACTATTAAAATTTAATAATAAATCCACCGAAAAGACATCTACGAGCTTAAAGTGACAATGAAAACGAATATCAGAATGCTAATATCTAAAATAATAATTATATGATGGAGTCAAGCATTATTTAAAGGAACAGTGATTAGCACTAGTCGATAGAATCTATATAAAACTAAGTTTTCTATAATTAGAATTAAGGAATTTTTAACAGCTAAAAGAAAATCAGATAACCAACCAAAGGAAATTAAGGATACTAAAATTAATAATCTATTACATAAATATGGGAAAAATCTTTAGATTTCTAATCAAGGGGACAGCTTAACCGAGCATACTAAATGTTATTAGACATAGGTAGCAATTTTTTAATTACAATTCGAAAGATATTTTATAAAAAATTAATTAATTTTTTAAAAATAAATTATAGAGGATGATATCTATTTGCTTAGAATGATGAGTATAACTGGACCTTGTTTTTCTAAACTAAACCAAAATGTAGGGAAAAAGCTTATAAGAAGAATCAACAAAATAACTCAAAGTTAGTTTATGGATAGTATTAGCTTTTAGTTATTTTAAAAAATATACGAATAAGACCTTTTGGAAGATTTAAATTTAGAAGATCATTAGAGCATTAAAGAAATCCTCTATGATATTTCTGCTACTCCTTTTTTAGGAGAGTAGGCAGCTAAATTATACAATCTAATTGATAACTAAGAAAATAGTTGAGTTTATTTTTGTTATTATATAAATATTTTGAAAAAAAGTTAACTATTAATAAAATTAAGAATCTGATTATTTGAAATTAATTAAAATAAAATACTTATCAAATAATTTAAATAACTCATTTTTATTAAATATCTTTTGAAAATTATGTACTAAATAAATTAAGCTTAATTTATTTAAAAAGTAGGGTACAAATTTTTAATATCTCTATTTCTAATTAGCTGGTTTTCTATGTTAAAATTATTAAAAATATTTATTTATAGTTAAATTTAGAATGTATTTTTATTTTATACCAGAATTTTTTACAAATAATTATTTTTAAACAATCAATTTTATTGTGATTTTTACAAAGTATTTTTGAAATATGATCTAAATTTTAAGTTAATTTTTAATTCTTAATAAAAATTATTGATTTAATAAACTATTTATTGTTATTTGCATATCTAATAATTAATTAGATTTTCTATTTTACTTAAAAATTTTATGTTTATGTTTAGATGTATAAATATTTCTATAGAGATTTAGAAGTTTTACCTAAGTGTTGCAAATAAATTTAGTATGAGTAAATGGGAATTTGGTATCTAGTAATGTATCAAATAAAATTGGCTAAAATCTTTTAAGTTCACTAAGACTTTAATGCTTTAATTTTTCTCACATAAAATTATTTAAAATAAAACTTGAATTAATAGTTGAGAATAATTTGAGCGATTTCCTTACTATAAACTTTGTATTAATTAGTCTTTGAGTATTATTTTTATTCAAAAAAATGTATTTTATTATTTTATTTTTACAAGAAAATCTTCTATTTTATGATAAAATATAATAATTCTTACCTGAATTTATTTAGAAAATAGTTTAAATTTAAAGTATTCTTAAAAATATTCAAATATTTTAATAACTTTTAATAAATATTTTTACATATTAAATATGATTAAAATGTTTAAATTTCTGGTTAATTATTATATAAAAATTCTTAATACAATCACTAAAATAACTAAAATAGATAATTTTAGAGAAAATTAAAACTTAAGAAGATTATTTATTAAAAAATCTTTAATATTTTGTATCCACTTTATCTTTTTCTGAGCAAAAAAATTAGTAGAAAAAAAAGTAGATAATTTAATTATTAAATAAAAATTCAAATCAAAATATTTATAACTACCTGATTGACATATACCTTATGGATACTCAAAATACTTTAAAGAAGAATAAGGAAAAAGAAGATCCTTATGATTTCTTACAAGACATTAAGATTTCAAGTATTAGATTAAATATTTTAAATATCTGAAATAATAAATATCTAAATTATTTAGTTTGTTCTACAGATGAGAATGATGTTGAATAGTCTTTAAGAAGATAATAAAAAAATAGTAAAATTCTAAATAAAATAATTTAGGTAAAAAATCTTATCTTTAAAAGAATATTTTTGATAAAAATTATTTTTTTATTAGGAATTAAGCGAGAAATTAGTTGAACTTTTAAAGTAGACCTATGAAATATAAATTGAATAAGCTTTTAACAGAGTGTTGAAAATCTTTGAAATTTTAAAGAAACTACAAGCAAATTTCATATTTTATGATTTGTATTTTACTGCTTTTGAATCATATGCTGTAAATAATTTATAAAATATGTTCATATTTGTTAATATTTTATTTAACAAATCAAATAAATATAAAATATATAATAAAAGGATAAAAAAATAGCTACTCTGAGCGAATAGGCTTAATAAAATTGGCAAAATGTTCCAGCAATATGCTTAGAAAAATATTTAAGTGTTTTCTAAATACAAAATAAAATTAATCCAAAAGAGTAATTAATTTAATTTATTATTAAATATATTTTTAAATTGATTTTTTTATTTATAGTGTTGAAAGTTATATTAACTACTTGATGCTTATGAAGAAAGTACCTGAAGCTATAAAAATTTTTAACATTTTTAACATGAGAAAATATATGAATATGTTTGACTTATTAGAAAGAGTAATCAGTTAAGATAAAGTTTCGGATGCAATTTTATTAGTAGAAAAGACAGAAGTGGAATTGCAGAAAGTAAAATTCTTTAGCAAAAAAAATTTATACATTTAAAATAAATTAAAAAAGCATTTAATTTTGATTTTGACAGAGAAGAGTTACATAGATAAATGTGTTGATTTAATTTAACAATACGGATTGAATTATAAAGAGTTTCCTTTACTTATTTCTAAGATGGAAAAAAAGCATATTGAAAAAGTTTTACCTTCCCCAGATGATTGGGAAAAAGCAGAAGAGAGAGTTCATACAAATAAGGAGGTTTTATGTTACCTCGTTGAAACTCTTAAAGAACAAGGTAAGAATGATGAAGCAGTTTCAATTGTAAAAAGGTATGTTTATGAACAAATAAATTAAAAAATTAACTGAATTTATTTAATAAAAATTCATAGACATTAGCTAGATTAGCTTGATTACTACAAAGAGCACATATAATAAATAAATAATTCAGGCAAGTATGTCCCTAACAGAATTCTGGAAAAAGACGGATTTGGTCCATCAGAAGAAATTATTTTTGGTTAAGGTAGTGGAACTTACATCCATTTAAGCTAATTTGATATATAGGAAGAGGATGTAGTCTTTATCTATGA
Source organism: Tetrahymena thermophila SB210 (assembly GCF_000189635.1). Taxonomy (NCBI): domain Eukaryota; phylum Ciliophora; class Oligohymenophorea; order Hymenostomatida; family Tetrahymenidae; genus Tetrahymena; species Tetrahymena thermophila. Next base: position 271,534 of record NW_002476434.1, read on the forward strand.
CACAAAGGAGTAGAAATAAATTTTTTAAGAAGTTGAAAAGACCATATTAAATAGCAAAATCGTAGGATTCGATTCTGAATTTGCCTCTTAATGGAACAAATTTGAAAAGGGTGGTGTTTCTATCATTTAGTTAGCAGTTTAAAATAAAATTTATATTTTTGATGCACTTAATTTGCTTGTAAATAAATTTAGCTAAGAGTTTTTCAACTTTTGCAAAACTTTGTTTGAATCGAAATAAATTATTAAAGCAGGTCATAGCATATCTACAGATCTAAATGAAATGGAAAAAACATTTAAGAGTGAAAAGAAGTTTGATCTTAATAATTTTGTTGATATTGCTTTACTTAACAGAGATATTTTTTCTTTGGCAAACACAGCCTCATTAAAATTTATGGTTTAAAAATTACTCAACCTTTAAATGTCAAAGTTTGAACAGATATCAAATTGGGACAGAAGGCCTTTGAGAAAGTCATAAATTCATTACGCAGCTGTTGATGCATTTATTGTAATTAAGCTGTATGAAAAACTAGTTTAAATTTAATAAGCTGGAGGAGCCCTCAACTATGTAAATGTTTACCAAGAAGAGCAGTAATTAAAATATTATTATCTTAGTTAAAAATCCTTTAAAATTTTTATAAATTATTTTTAAAAATATTTTAAATATAAAGAAAAGATAACTTAAATAATCAAGACTAGAAAATAAAACAAAATTTAACTCTTGTTATTGATGATAAATTTACATATACTAAAGAAAATGAGCACTTTTTTAAAAAGACGAACACTACATAAATAAAGTTCTTGATTGATAATATGCTTTTTAAGCTGGTAAAATATTTAAGAAATAGTGGAATTGATGCTGCATATATCACAGAAAAAGACTATCAACTTTTGTAAGATTTAAGTTTAAGAGAAGAAAGGGTTGTAGTCACAAGGGATAATAAACTCTTTAACATGAAAAAAAGCATTCCTGTTTATATTCTTTAAGAAAATTTAGACACAGGTAATAATTTTTTTTTTTAATAAAAAATTATTGTTATAAAAATTTTGTTATTAATAGAAAAATAATTCTAGGAAATCATTAAATTCTTTAAGATAAACTAAAACAAGTTGAACTTATTATCAAGATGTGTAAAGTGTAACAACGATAATTTGGTTATAATTTCTGCAGAGGTAGCCATGCAACACTTGAAATTTACTCACCCTTAAGATTTCAATAAATTTGAATATTGGTAATGCACACAATGTAAATAGGTTTATTGGGAAGGTGATACATATAAAAAATCCTAAAAAAGGTTTGAGGATTTGAATCAAAAGTGTCAAAAGAAAAAATGAACAAAAAATTTTTTGAATTAAACAAAACGTATTTTAAAATTATTAAATATATATTTGTATTTTAATAAAAATGAAATTTGAATAACTTTTTCCATAAAAGCTAAACTCAATCTTTTATGACATGAATTTATAAATTTTTATTTAAATAATAAATACAATTACAAATAATTATAATGAAATATATTTTAAAATTAATAAATCTTTCAATTAAAAAAAAATTATTCTTAACAGCCAAACTCTTAAGTTCAAAATAGTATAATTTTATTTAAAAATAAATATTAGAATTTTACAAAAAAATAATATTTGAACCATTTACTTATTCTTTTCAAGCAAAACTCAAGTTATTTTATGATAGATATTTTTATAAATTTTTATTATTAATCTAAGTCTCTTTATTTAGAAATTAAATATTTTTTAATTTATAATTTTATTTTTAATTATTTTATTTCTCATATAAAGCATCTTTTACCATTAAAAGTTAAATAGCTAATGAAAAATTACATTAATATTTAAATCTTTAGTTTATTCATTTTTTAAGGATTAGTCATAATTATCCCGATGAATACGTAGAAACATAAATAAGCACACAATTGGGAAATTAGATATAGTTAAAATCTAATAATAACTTTAAACACATATAAAAGTGGATACTTAATTATTTAAAAAATTACATAAATAATTTAAAATAAATATTTACAGAGCAAGAATGAAGCCTAACAATAATATTGTGGCAAATATTTGTATCTAGCTATTTAATTATTAATAACCTATTTAGTAATTGTTTTAATATCACTAAAATATAAATAGTTGATTGCGTTAAAGACTTAGATTAGTTCAACAATTATGGCAAAACATTTGCATAAAAAGTTTGTAAACAAAAAGCTAAAGACTTGGATGCTGAAGTAAATATTAATGAAAATATAAGCCATTAATTTATTAAATAATTTAGCAACTTATTGCGCAAGTAAATGAAAATTTTGTACAGAGATTTAATGGAAAATAAGAAGACGCATTCTAACTATTTTTGAATATTTATGATGTCTTTAAGCGAAATCAAGCTAATCATATTAGTTATAATATCTTTATGGAAGGCTTTATCAAATATCTAGTAAATTAAATTAAATTAACTTGTCTGATCAATATTAATTGTTCTTCTTTATATAAATTTTAATTAAATCTTCTATTTTTATAAAACCAAATAGGTTAACAAAGGTGATATTTAATTTTTAGCTAATTTAGCAAAAGATAATTGGAAGCTTATTCCTGGCGACGTCTTAGAAAGATACTTAGACTTCTTTTAAATAAAAGAAGCAATACCTCTTGAAGAGTAAAATACATCATTTTAGGGTTTTTTTTAAATTATAAGTCACTTTAAGTATAAAATAGATTGTTAATTACTTGATTATGATTAAGAAAGTCAATGAAGCACTTAAAGTTATTGGCGTTTTTAATGTAAGAAATAAATTAGATATGAAGGAAATGATAGAAAGAATGGTCAATTAAGATAAAATTAATGAAGCACTTACTATAGTTAATGATGAAGACATAGAATTACAAAAAGTACATATCCTTTGATTATTCATAAAATTTTCTAAAAATAATAGTTTTGTTTAGGTTGTTTCTGTATTAATATATTTCTACTTCAATATAATAAATAGCACTTTGTGAATTAATTAATTTTTAAAAATTATGAAGACAAATGTATTGAAATTATTGAAAAGTACAACTTAAACTATAAAGAATTTCCTTAACTTGTTGATAGAATGGAGAAAAAAAAGGTAGCTAAAATATTATAAGATTGCAATCAAAATTGGGAAAAGGCAGAAGAAAGAATTAATTCATAAAGTTAACTTTTATTTTACCTTGTTGACTTGTTAGTGCAAAAAAAGAAATACCAAGAAGCAGCCTCAATAATAAGCAGACACTAACTTAATAAAATATTCTAAACTCAAATTGATTCATTAGCATCACATTTTGAGTTAAATTAGCTTTTGTAAGATAAAAGCTAAAACACTATGCTAAATAGAATATTAGAGAGAGATGGGTTTGGGCCTACAGAAGTCCTTTGTTTCTTAGAATAGGAAAAATATCTTACTTTAGAAGAATGTGGAATAAATTAAACAGACGTTTACTTTATCGACCAAATTAATTAAGACTTTAAGATAGCTGTTGAGATTTTAACTAAATCAAAATTGATAGGTTTTGACAGTGAATTCATTCCAAGATGGAATAAATTTGAAAAAGGAGGTATAGCAACTCTACAGCTTGCCACAAATAATAAAATATTTATATTTGACACAATTAAGCTACTAGAAAATGAACAATTTCTTGATTTTGTGACATATTTATTTGAAAATGAAAATATACTCAAAGTAAAATTTATTTAAATTAATAATTTTAATTATTGTAAATATTCACAATATATCCAAATGAGTGTAATTAATTCTCATTAAGGGTTCGATTTTTCTATGAACATTTAAAGAATCTCTTTTTTTAATTTTTTTAAATAAATAGAAGTAAATAATTTAAGGTATATTAAATTTTAATTTAAAAGATTGGTCATAGTATTTGGTAAGATATTAACGAGATGGATAAAACATTTAAAGCCAAAAAGGAAATGAAAATAAAAAGCTTTTAAGATGTAGGCATAATTTACAAAGAAGCTCTAAATTTAGAAAATGTATCCTCACTTAAATAAATGTGCTATTAAATTTTAAAATAAAAGATATCTAAATATGAGCAGATATCAGATTGGAGCAAAAGACCATTAAGAAAATGCTAAATTCATTATGCAGCTTTAGACGCTTTACTGCCTCTAATGCTGTATGAGCAAATAAATTTAATGATTGAAAATGATAGTCTAAAGCTGCTATAATCATAGTCCTTAGATAAAAATAACTTGTAAATAATTTAATCTGATAAATTTTTAGTTAATTTATTATATATATAAATAAATAGATAATATTCTAGTAAAACTAAATATAATGAATAACCTTTATAAGTAGGAAATTTTTTTAAATACAGCAATAGAACTGAAAATTTCTTTAAGAATAAATAACCAAAATTTATTGTTGATAATATGTTGTATAAGCTAGTAAAATATCTTCGAAATAGTGGAATAGATTCCACTTTTCTTTAAGATAAAAATTATAAATTAATATGTGATTTAAGCAACAAAGAAGAAAGAATTATCTTAACAAGAAACTCAAAATTTTTCAAATAAATTTTATGTTAAGCTCCAGTTTTTTTAATTTAAGAAACCACAAATACAGGTATTTAATTAATTATTTAACTTAAAAAATAAAATTAAATATTTTTATTTACTTATTATTATTTTAATTAAGAGAATCAATTTAAGGAAATACTTAATTTCTTCAAGATATAAGTAGATGACGGTATGATTCTTTCTAGATGCATTAAATGTAATGGAGACAAATTAGAAATTATATCTTCTGAATAAGCTCATAAATATGTAGACTTTTACAATCCGAATTATTCTGATTTTTAGTTTTTCCAATGTGCTTCTTGTAAGCAAGTTTATTGGGAAGGTGAAAAGTTTAAAAGATCAAAGGAAAGATTTAATTCTATTGCATAAAATGTAAACTAAAAGTTAAATTCAGGTAGCCAATAAAATGAAGAAATATCAAGCTAAAAAGATTGATTTAACTACAAGCAATTTTTATTAAAATGTTAAATATTTATTTATAGAAAGTAAGGTGGAGTAAACAATTAATAAATTATTATGAATGATTTTAAAAATGATAAAAGATTTAATAAGATCTATTACAAATGTATATGTATATGCAAGTATTTTAAGAAGATAGATATTATATACATTATTCAATTTAAAAACTCTTTTAACTATTTACATAAATTATTTTAATTATTTTATTTATTTGTTTATTTATTTAAATTATTATAATAAATTTATTATACAAATTAATTGAATTATTTTCCTTCTAATTTTTTTAAGTTAATTAATTCTTTAATTAATTCTCCATTTTTTTCTTGTCAAATAAATAAATAAATCTATTTTTGCTCATTTATTTATCAATCTATCAATTTTAGGCATATTATGAAGATGTTATAGCGAAGTTAGTAGGAGTTTTTACTTTGAACCATTCATCTTGAAGAATCTAAATTAGAATATAAATTATTATTTAAGTTTTAATTAATTAATTAATAATATTACTTATTCAGGGGTGTATCTTTCATTTGAATTATGTCTTAATATTTTACTAATTAAGCTTCTAGCTTGAGAAGATACATGAGGTTAGAAGTCTAGCTTGCAAGAATTTATTCTTCTATACAACTCTTTGTCATCTTATCCTAAGTTTTTTGTATATTTATTTATCACTTAAAATTCTAAAACTTTAAATTATGTTTTGTAAGATTTTTTATTTTAATTTATTTTTTTTAGGTTTCTTTTTTATAAAAAATTAATTTTAAAATTACCTCTAAATGGAAAATTACCATTAAGAGCCTTGAATAAGAGTATGCCAAGAGCCCATGTATCGACTGGGAAGGTGTAGTCTTTTTTGTTAACGATTTCAGGTGCCATATAGCTAGGAGTTCCACAGAAAATGTTAAGTTTAGTTCCAGGAGCTAGAGCTATTGAGAATCCAAAATCAATCAATTTAACAGTCTATGTGTTAGAATCATAAAGAACATTTTCTAATTTGATATCTCTATGAACAATTGATTTGCGATGACAATATTTCACAGCTTCTACGAGTTGACTAAATATTACTTTTGCTTCCTCTTCACATAATTTACGGTGAGGCTTTGATTTTATATGGGCATTTAAGGGAGTAGAACAAGGGTATTCCATTAACAAATGAAGTTATGAGTTAGTTTCAATAACATCATAAAGTCTAATTATATTAAGATGTTTTATTTTGGATAAAATCTTAACTTCACGTGCAACATTCTTTCTTTTCTAAGGGTCTTAAAGTTTCTTTTTCTCATAGGTTTTAAGGGCATATTTTTCTTTTGTGTTTTAATCTTGAACAACTCTAACTACTGCATAAGATCCAAGACCTTTGATTAAATATGAAAATATATGATAAAATGTTATGAATGTTAAAATTTTTATACCTAAAACTTTTCCAAAAATGAATTTTTCAAGTGATTTATGATATTGGATAGGATAGGGGTCTTTTTTATCATTAGATGAAGATGAAGCTGGAGCCTATGAAGGAATAGCTTTTTATTAAGAGGGCTAAACAGGTTTAATTTGTACTTTTTCAGCATTTTAGACAGGATTGTGTGGAGGAGTGCGCTCTCTTTCTTTGTCTTTCTAAGCAGTTGTAGCATTAGAATAAGCAGAAGAAGGTATATAGTTAGTTGTATTATTTTAAGTTAAGTTATTATTGTTGCTTTAGCTTGAGGGATTAGGAATAGAGTAATTTTTTGTGTTGTAAGAATAGCTATTAGCTATATTGTTGCTAATGTTACTTTAATCAACTTAATTTATTACATTGTTTGATGATCTGGAAGTGCCTGTATTAGAATTATTTCTTAAAGAAGGATTTGCTCCAGAGACTGCTGCAGTTGAAATTGTCTGATCTGCTTATTTTACTCCTTAATTTTATTGTTAATTATTAGAAAGCATTTAAATACCCTTATCATCATTTGAATTAGTAATGTTTTTTCTACTGTTTTACATTGTTTCAAATTTATTTTTTAAAAGATTATCGAACTTTTTGAAAACGTTCTTCACACTTTAATCAGCTTACTGGAGAGCTTCTTCGTAGAAATTCTTTTTCTTAATAGAAGTGTAGGAAGAACTAGATTAGTTTTTCTTGTTAGATGTGTCATTATAAATATTATTATAGTTAGAAGCAGGTGTTAAAGGAGATGCTTAGTTGTTTGAGGGAATATTATTTATGCTATTATTCTTTTAAGCACAAATTTTAGAGACTAAATCCTCTTCTTAAATAACTTTTTATTAAGTTTAAAATTAGTACCCTTCTTCATTAGATGATTTTTTATTGGCTGAGAAATCAAGATTTTATTTAATTTGTTAAAGTTGGCTTTGTTTTTAGTTGTATTAATTCTTTAAATCGCTTATCATTTACTAGAAATTGTTTTTATTAGAAGAGTTATTATTATTATTTTAAGTAGATACATTGGCAGGTTGCTAAAATTACTCTTCTTTAATAGCTTTATCATTTTCGTAAATATCTTTGCTCTTATCTCTATTTTCTTCATTGTTAAATCTAGGAGAGTCATATAAAATCAAACTATTCTTTTTGTATTATTATTATTAATTTAATGCTGGATTTTTCTAATCAGTTGTGTTAGGTGATTTTTCAAGGATGTAAGAATTATTATTCAGCTTTGTGTTTGTCTTTTAAGTGTTATAATTATTGTAATTACTAGTATATGTAGTATTGTTATTGTTGTTTGCATTATTATTTGTGGTGCTGCAAATGGTTAAGTTATTTGTTGTGATATTATCTAAATTAGTGCAAGTTTCAAGCATGTAGCTTAATTGTTATTTTCCTCCTTTTAGAGGTGTTTAAAATGTGGATAGCTCCTTAGAAACGTTATTGTTGATGGTAGAGTAGTCTTTTTCAATATAGTTATAAGAGAATTAGCTCTAATCCTTATCATTATGGAAATTAAATATATTAGAAGAATCTTTATCTAAAAAGTTTAGATTGAAGAGGTTATTGCTTGTGTTGTGGATTTAGTTATTGCTGGCATTGTGTCCTATATTTTCAAAATTAAAAAAATTTTATATTAAATTAATAAAATTAGTAAATTACCATTGAAATTGTTGTTTATCATCATTGAAAGGTCTCTTGAAACATCTAAATTAAAAGTACTGACTTTACTGGTGGATTTTTGATTATTAATTGGTGTAAATCCAAATTCACCTGAATAATTGCTAGCATTTGTATTCAATTAAATGTTTTCGCACCCTACTTTTTGTGTTTGCTTAAATTTGTTGCTGGATTAGCTTTGGATATTAAGAGGAAATTGCTATTCAACGGGTCCTTACTATGATAAATCATTTTTTGTGCTGCTAATTACATTTGCAAAAGCATTTTCTTAAGCCGATGATTAAATTTAGTAATTTCCACTATTGTTTGTACTGCCAAAAAGGAGATTTTTACTTGCAGTCATTGGGGTGTTATTACTAATTATGTTTTGATTTAAGTTAGAAGAATTTTTAACACTCTTTACCATGCTTTAATTGTTTTTATTATTTTATGGAGTGTTAGAGTATTAGTAATGCAAATATTACTACTAAGGAGTCTATGTTTATAATTTTTTTGCAGCTGAGGAAGAATTAGTGGGAGTATAATTGCGTTAATTTGTATAGCTCAAGTTATTGCTGCTAAGATTTTGTAATGGAACTTTATCTTCTCTTAGTTACAACTATCCATACTGATTGATATAATAGTAAATTGTAAAATTTTATTTTAAAAGGAAAAATTACTTATTAGAGGTTGATGTTGTTTACATTTTTTAGAGGTTCTCTAAACTGCTAAGGAGTATTAGTTTGGTGGAAAACTTTTGAATTAGAAGAAGTAGATGAAGTTATTGATGGTTGGTATTTTCCTTAGGAATTATGGTGTTAAGATTATCCATATGACTGTGCTTATGATTAAGATCCTATATTTTATGAGTTCTTGCTAAGAGATTAGTTATTAGAGTTGCTACTCTTAGTTTATGAAGGATTTTATTAGCTTTTACGAGAAGGTGTAAATGAGGTTTACTTAAAAATCTCTAGTTATTACTATATAATAGATAAATTTCCTCCTTATTGAGCACTAGTATTAGATTGATTTGTGTTCAAAACCTTATTTGTTGAGTATTTGAAGGGAGAAAGATCGTTTTTATATTTTTTTCTTTCACTAGGAGTACTATTTTCAGCAGCAATGTTATTGCTTTATAATGCAGCTATATTTAAAAAAATAAAATTATTATCCTAAAGTTGTTGAAATAATTTTGTTGATTTATTTATTATCAAATTATCTACAAATAAATTAATGATAAATATTTGTTTATCTTACATGAATTTTTCAGGAATTTATCTATCAAATCCATAGTTTGAGTCTAAGGAATATTCTCGACATCTATAAACTCAAACTGATTCATACTCTTCTTTTAACTTCCACTGGCTCTGTTTCCATGGACAGAAGTAGCATTTCTAGAATTATACAGCTAATTAGAGCTATTGGCTATAGAAATATTGCTACTATTGTTCTAAGGAGTTTAAGAATCTTATTCGTTAATTAACTGAGTGTACTACTTACTGCTAGTATTATAAGGAGATAAATTGCCATTTTTATAACAATTAGCATTGTAATTGCTAACATATCCACTGAAATTGGAATTAACTCCATTTGCATTATACTTTTCAGATGAGCGCGGTGTTGTAGAAGTGTAATTAATGCTGTTTTTTTATTTTTTATAAATTAAATGTCGTTTACGAATTATAAACAATCAACTATAATCTCTTACTTTTAATTTTAAGGAATCTAAAAATGAGTTTGATTTGAAGTATTTTAGCCTTAAGCCACAAAACTGCTGTTATTATTACAATTAGTGTTTATGTTGTTCATGCATTTTCGAGGAGAATATTTGGGTGTATGGGGCGATGTATCAATCTAATTTTTTTTTTTCAAATAATTGCTCGAATATGTCATAGGGACTGAGCTGCTACTTGTAGTCTAGCTATTATTGTTGAATTACCCACTGTTAGTAAGAAAGTTACTAGCCATTTAATTACTTGCAGGGGCTTAATTGTTCGAAAGTGTTTGATGGGTTACATTACTACCACTAACGTTATTGTAGTTAAACTGATTATAGTATTGCTATTAATGCTACTTATACATTCTATTTTTTCAGTATATCCTTTAAGAATATTTAAAGTTGGTTGTAAGTAAATGAAAGTTTTTGTAATTTAGATTACGTTAATGGAGTTTAAGATTTTTAAAATGTTTAGAAACGCTTTTCTTTATCAGATGTTGTGTAAGTCAGCAGTGTTATTCGCTGAGTATTAATAGCTTTTCTTTGTTTTTTTATTTTGTTTTGTGATTCTATTTAGAGCACACAAATTTTAAGTAAAAATAGTTGTTAATTTTTTATCTTTAATTTTTCTTAATCTTATTACTAACATTTTTTCTTACATGACTTTCAGTTTATAACAACTATATTTATTTGTTAAGAATTGCATACACTATTTTTCTTTAAATATATTCATTCTGTTCATGTATTCCTTCATATTATATTGGAATTTGTGTGCATAAGTTCATTAATATTTAAGTATTCAATCTAATAAAGCAAAAGAAAGAGTGTTAATTAAAATTTAATTTTGTTTTAACAAAATTTATTTTTCTAAAATCAATCAAATTTGTTTGCTTTTATAAAGTAAAGCTAGTTAACATTTTTTACAGTTTTTATTTCAATATCTTTAAATACCTCTAAGCAACCATTACAAGGATCCATAACAAAAATAATTAAATATTTATATAATTAAATTTATTGAATTGGTTATTTGAATATTTTTAGAAGCTCCTTCCTCAAACGATTAATAAGAAATCTAATGAGGTAAATTGTATATGGATAACAACCCAAGCCACTGAAAGTGAAACAAAAGATATGGCATATATCTATAAATAAACAAACAACCCAATTTATTATACTTGATTGATATTTGCTTGCTTGATCTCAATAATAATTAAAGATTTCATTTTAATTAAATAAATTTAATTTAAAAAAAATTAAAGTTTTAATTAACATTTTTTGTTTATAATATTATCATTTTTTTAAGTATAATATATAGTCAATATTAAATATTTTTTTAAATTTAAATAAACAATAGTTCTAAAATTTAAAGTTTAATAAAATTTTGATGAAGTATAAACAATATTTAATAATAATATGCACAAAATATCAATATTTTATTCTCAAAAAAACGAACTAGATTTTGAATTTAAAAAATTATATTAAAATTAAAAGTAAAAGTTAAAAGAATAATAAATTAATTTTAAAAAATTTATATTTTTCTTTTATTTAGCTAAATAAAACAATAAATCAGATTAATTTGTAATTTAATTTTATCTTGCCTTATTAATTGTAAAAAAATTAGTAATCAATTAATTGATTTTGAATCAAATTTTTTGCTTAAATTTGAAATATTTTAATGAATATAAACGCTTAGAAAGTCTTATATAAATATTGCATTTATGAAATTTTCCTATATAATTATTTAAATATAGCTTGCTATTATTGTGTAAAAGAATAGATTACTTTTGATCAAAAGGCGCCTGTTAGAAAGGAAATAAATTATTTTTTGACAATCCTAAAGGTAATTAATATTATATGTATGCATGTATTTATCCAAAAATAGATAAATAAGCCTGATATTGGCAATAACTAATAAAAAATAGATTGGTATATAGATAGATAGATAGAAATTAGTGTGCAATATAAATAATTTATTTTAAGATAGATAATAATAAATATTGGAGAAAATGAAATCAAGTAAATAACTAAACAAATGTGATATATGGATAAAATGTTGGTTGTAATCAAGCTTTTTTCCTTTGATGAAGATCTATTTATTTTTTTATTGCTCATTGAAATTATTAATTGATTGATTGATTAATAAATGGGGATTTGCACATAACTTTCCTTTCAATTAAGAATAAGAAATAAATTATAAAATAAAAATAAATAAAGTGAAAGAAAGAAAGAAAGAAGCAAAAAGGTAAGACAGACTGGGTTAGGTTGGGTGGAAGAAGAGAAAGTACAAACAATTAAAAAAGATAATATGATTTGAGAAAAAGAAAGAGAGAAGATAACAAAGAAGAAGATTAATAAGAAGAAAAAACAAGGCATTCCTAATAAATAAAAATATAAAATAAAAGAAAAAAATAAATTTAAAAAGCAAAAAAAACTAAAAAGAAAAATAAATATATCCAACAAACAAAAGTAAAATGTCAGACAACGGTGGTGTTAACTATTTCTTCGGTTTCATTGGTGTAGCAAGTGCTTTAGTCTTCGCTAGTATGGCATAAAACTTATTCTATTTTTCTTAGTTTGATTGAATATTTACTCAAACCTCCCTCTAAGCAGATACAATTATCTTTAGAATTATTCTTATTAGTTTAGATTTACAGATGATCATCTCATTTAGTTAACTCTGGTCAAAAACAGAGATAAAAGGAGTTATCAGCAAGCATTCAATGTTTAGCCTATGAAAACAGCATTTTGCAGAAACAAATAATTAATAGCAGAATTACATAACAAAATTCCAAAAGATATTCTTCTTTTGCATCAAAAAAAAGGCAAATCAAGGAAAAGTTAATTAATTCAAACAAAGATAAGTTGGACTGGTTGGAGAGGATACTTTGAGGACTATTCAATCAATAAATCAATCAAACAAACAAGCAACTATCAATAATCAGAGAAAAGTTTAATGTATCTAAATAAATATTTTTAATAAAACAATAGACTTAGGTGCTGCTTACGGTACTGCCAAGTCAGGTGTTGGTATTTCATCTATGGGTGTTTTAAAGCCTGACTTAATCATGAAGTCCATCATTCCAGTAGTCATGGCTGGTATCTTGGGTATCTATGGTATGATTGTTGCAGTTATCCTTGCTTAAAAGAGTAATTATTTTTATTTATTCCTTTAATTTTATCAGCAGGATAGTATGGTTTTATCTATTACTTCGTTGGGTCTAACCAATCTTGCTTTTCATTAAATTCAAAATTTTATTCCAAATCTGCTATTTTTTAGCTACTCAATAAACTTTCATTTTTGTAAATTATTTGCTTAACTTTATTTTTAATTCAAATAGTCGATAAGACCACTTACAACTCTTACTCTGCTTACTCTCACCTTGCTGCTGGTCTTTGTTGCGGTCTCTCCTCCCTCGTAATATTTACTTCATTTTTATTCACCCCCTTTTCAATCAATCAATCAATAATTTAAATTGCAAATGTATCAAATTTTAAATACTAAGATTCAAATTAAGCATGCACTTAAGCAACTTAATTTTCTTCAAATAAGTTCATCCATCATTACATATATTTCATCTAATTAGAAAAATCAACATTTTTTAAGAATAAACTCCTATAATAATATAAGACTAAATATTATTTTAGCTGCTGTTCGTAATAAATAATGTAAGATAATAATTAAGATTTGAATAAAAAATAAGCATTTAAAAAGGTGAACAAAAAAGAGATAAGAATAAGATAAGCATAAAATAGATTTAAAAATTATCAATAAAAAATCAATCAAGTAAAATTGATAGATTAATCAAATAAAAAGATTGTTTTATAAACTAATTACAATAAAAATCGCTTATTAGCAAATATAAAAAACCAGATCGATCATTTTATTTTTCAATTAACAAATTTATTGAGCTTCATCCTTGATTGATTGAATAATTTTATTCATTGAGTTATTATTATAATTCTTTTATAATTTATTTAACCTTCTAATAATAAAGGCTGCCGGTCTTGCTATTGGTATTGTTGGTGATGCTGGTGTCAGAGCTAGTAATTTATTTATTTTTTATTATTTAAACAATGAATACATTAATAAAATCGTTTGCTCAAATAACTTCAAAAATAAAACTTAAAGAAGCAAATTGATAAAACGATTTATGTTTAAATATATTTATGAAGCTAACTAAGATTAAATATTAACTTAATAAAAATAGATGCCCAATAAGACAGAATTTTCGTTGGTATGATTTTGATTCTCATTTTTGCTGAAGCCTTGGGTCTTTACGGTCTCATTATTGCTCTTATTCTTTCTCAATGAGAGATTTAGTATAAGCAAAAGCATGAATTAAATATGCTTTTAAATAAAATAAAATCCCAATATTAAATTTTTTTATGATAGTTTTATACATTTATTTGCGTAATAATATTAATAATAATATTATTATTGTGTTTATTTTTTTTTGTTACTATCCTAACCATTCTAAAGTATTTTTATTCAAATATTTACTCTTTCTATTTCATGTTTACTAAACAAAACAAATATCTTTTAGATTACTCTAACAAATCATATTAAAATTTACGTCATTCATTTCAAACTAATTTTGAATTTTCATCATCAAAAGAAAAAAATTGTATATAAATTTTTTTGTATTTTGGTTGATGCATTTCATTTCATTTTTTATTTTGTTTTAGTTGTATGTTTCATGCAAAAATTTTATATACAATCAAATACCAAAATAAAATTTAATTTAAAGATTTATTATTCTTAAATAAAGCTAAAAATATTAATTTTATTAATAAATTTTCTAAACTGAATCTTTAATTTTTTAAAATTTTAAAGAAATAAAAGATTTATTAAAAAAAATATTGATAAAATAAATAAAAAGATTATATCAAATAAATAAATTTAAATTAAATTACTTTAAAATGTAATTGTTTATATCTGAAATTATTAAAAGTTTCAGTAGAAAATCTAATTTAATTTAATTTATCCCAACATATAAAAATAAAAGAATAAATATAATCATTTTGTTTAAAAAAATATTTTAAAATACAGAATAATAATTCCATTTGACATAAATATTAACAATTTATTTTTCCAATTAAATAATATTAAAAATTATAAATTTTATTTTTATTACTTGGTAATTAATTTATTGAATATTAAAATATTAAATAATAATTTCTTTATTTTATTTTTTTTCAAACTCTTATTCAATATATTCTTGAAGGTTGTTGTCATAAATTCAAAAAAAATACTTTAAACTTTCATTTCTATAAAGGAGAAAAAGAAATTAGATCATCAAAAAATAGTAGTTTAATTAATAAATTTAATCAACTAAAATTTAAATTTAATTAATTTAAATGAAAAATTAATTTATAAAATCTTATGATAACATTTTTTTAAATTTTATTTTTATTTTTGTTTATTTTTTTGTTGTTTTTAATAAAAATATAAAATAAATAAAAATGAATTTGGCCAATAAAAATTAATAAAAGCGTAATGGTAATTTAGTAAGATAAATATTTTTAATTCAAAACATCTACTTCATATAAAACAATAAAAATCATTTTTATTATTATATCTTGATAAATTAAAAATATTTCAAAAAATAGTACAACAAACAGCGAAATCAATATCTTTTGTGAATGTGTAGTTATCTATCTTTGGTTGAATCATAAATGGCTAAGATTCTTCTTTGTCTTTAGCTATAACACTCCAACATTCAACACTATTAACTTTTTAATTTTTTTTATTTACTATATTTCTAAAATGGCTAGCACCATAGTTATTCTAACCTGTCCAGCCGTGATGGTCATATTAAAATTCTCCTTATGGCATAATTTCTGAAATGGTATATCCTAAGTGATTTAAAATTCTATCTCTTCCTTATTTAAGACCGTTTGTAATTGCACTTGAAGTAAATTGTTTGAAGGCTTACTTTTTTTTGAAATAAATATCTGTATGGCCTCCTAAGTGTAAATCACCACAAACTATTGTAACTTCTCTCCCTTGAAACTTCGGATCAAATTTCCAGTCATAAAGTTTTTTGAGCAATTTTATTTGGCAATCTTCATGTCGAACCCATTACTCAAGATAATCTCTAGATGATTTTCCAAATATTTCATTCAACTTATGATTTAAGAATACGACTGTGCTCTATGATACAAAAACGTAATTTTCTACATCTTAAAACTCTTAGTTGAGGGATTAATCAAGAAAATCCCATTACTTTTATGTCATGATCTTACTTTCATCAAAATCTGCTTACCTATGCCAAGTTCTATCACCTCGTAATTCACAAAAGAATAATCCTATTTTCCCTAATTTAACTGTAAAGTATTCTTCCTTAACTTTTGATAAATCATTTAGGTCAAGTGAATCGTCTCTAAGTTATCGTTAGTATTCGTAATACACCTAGCGACATAATTAACCATAGTGATAATCAAATTTATTTGAATTGGGATCCCAATCATCCTTAAGATATCCCATATAAGAGGAAAAGTGTGGTCTGGGGCAATTTTTTGTAAAACCCGGTGTGGTCTGGGGCAATATTTTTTAAAAATATTGCCCCAGACCACACCGGGTTTTACAAAAAATTGCCCCAGACCACACTTTTCCTCTTATATTATCCCCAATCATTTCTTATATCATGATCATCAAATATCATAATATTTGATGTATTTGCTAGAATGTAAGCAGTTTAGGGAAAATTCCATGCTCTTCTGTATTCATCTCGAATAAGCTCTAAAACCTCTTCATTATGCAATTTCCACTCTTCTTTGGGATACTTATTAAAGACTTATTCTTAAACTCTATTGTAGACATTATTCTTGTTTCCATACCATTAATCTGAATCTAAATAGACTTAATCACCCATATGCACTATAAGATCATATTATTCTTCAGCAACTTCCTTAGCTAAATTCAACCATAAATTTCTTTTTCCTAACTTTTCATACTTAGATGCATCATTACAACTGACCCAACATATCTTTAAATCCTTCACTTCATAGTTTAAAGTTTTAAATTAACTTTTTAAAGTTTTAGTGTAAGGTGAAATCAAAACAGAGTATTTCGTATTTGATTATAGATTTAAAAATCTAAATATAGCAGGCTTCCTAGCTTAAACTCTTTAAGTTAGAATTTTATCTGTCTAGCCTTAAGCACTTAATGTAACAGTAACTTCTCCGTCAGAATCGTATTCCAGAAGGACTCGAGCAGTTGTATCAGTAACCTTTCCAATTACAGGGCCAATTAATTCTTTCATATTTATTTTTAATTTAATAAAGTGATTGTTTTTATAAAAAATATTTAATAAATTTAAGCAAGTATTTCTACGAGTATTTAAATTAATAGAAATTTTAAATAAGACGTTCAATTTTTATTTCCACTTTTCTTGATTTTATTTATTTATTTTATAAAAACTCAGTAATCACAAGAATTTATTTTTTCTTACACAAATATTATTCATTCACATTTTTTCCATAAAATATCTTAAAGGTATTAAATTATGTGTAAATCCTCTTTAAAATACCTAAGCAAATTATATTTGGTTTATGAAGTTACATAATATTGTAAATTTATTGAAAGTTCTAATTAGAACTTAATAAGTATTTTCGTTAAGCTTGAACATCTATTTTCTATTTATTAAATTAAGTTGAAACGCCCTTTCAATACAAAATTTCCTATTTTTTTCTATTATTTGCATATGCGTTATAATAATAAATTTATAACTTTTTTCAATTAAATATTAATTATTTTGGAATAAAAAAAAGTAGTGTTATTTATTATTCACAAATTTATCTATTTCAGATCTATTTTTATTTAGTTATTATTGATTTTAAACTTAAATTATTCAATAATAAAAAATATTATTTTCACTTTTTATAATTTAAATATTATTTTATTAGTTTTTATTTGTTTTAATAAGCAAAATAAAATAATCTAATCTGTCTATCAATCAAAATTTAAAATTCTAATTTATAATTTATTTGTTTTGAAATAAATTATTTATGTTTTTTAAGAAAACTATCAGTTACATAAAATATTCTATCTATTGATAATTCAAACTTATAAGAATAAAATAAAATTTATCATTCTTCTCTTTCTTCTAAATTTAATAAATTAGTTACTTGTAAATAAAATATCAGCTGTCTGATATAATCTCTTTTTTGTACTTCAATTTTCAAAAAATATTAAATTTTTTACTGTTTTGATGTGAAAAATGTGCATAAATGAAAAGTTTTTAATGTTTAGTCCAAAGTATGAGTGGTTATATGAAATTTAAAACACTTATAATTAATTATTGGTAACTGAAATTATTAGATTTTAACATTCTAAACTTAAAAAATACATTAAAAAATTTATAATTAATGAATGCTAAAAATATTTAGATTGATGTTAGCAATGAGGTAAAGATTCTACTTTCTTTTATTCCTTATTGAATGAAATTTTATGAAAGTAAAATTAATATCTAATTAGAGCAAATTCTATGGATTGTAAATTTTATTTAAAAAAAAGTTATGAGCATAAAGAAAGTATTGTATAGTAAAAATTAATTGTTTGTTAGCTCAATTCAAATAGTTGAAATAGATTAAAAGAAAATCATGTACTTAATTTAAGGATTAGATATTATTAGATTATTGTGCTCTAATTTTTATTATTTTCTGTTAATATTCAGCTATCATTAATCTTATACCACATACTTCTCAATAACTTTGGTTTTTTTGATCATAAAAAGCTATTGTTTATTAAAATTATAAAGAAACTATCTCAAAGTTTTATTTAAAAGTACTTTATCCAATATGTTATTATTTCTTTATGAAGAAATATATGATAATTAAATAAGTTTTAAAAAATTACTAAAGCTATTCTTTCTCTATTTTTCTAGCAGTTATCAGCTAAAAAAGCATTGAATAAATATTACTGTAGGATTTAAGAGTATATATGATAATCTTATTATAAAAATTTCTACTTTCTATAACTGAAGCTTACATTATACGCATTAAAGAATTAAAATTTTTTGATTTTACCTTAGGAGAGCTCTAAGCATATAACTTTTTTGTACTTTTGTTAAGTTAGTTAACCTAACAGTAGATTATTCTTGATTTTATCATATAAATAGTTTATAAAATAGATATGGCAATATAACACATTCTAATATTTCTCAATTTCACCTTCTCTTATTACTATATAGGCATGATAATTGATAAATTTTTTAGTAATGATTTTAAGAGTGAGAAATTATAAATTTTTCCTTGAGAATAATCAACATATATAATTATAAAAAATTTATTTATAAATTGTTTAATATTAAGTAGATATTTAATATCTTATCATATAGTAAGCAGATACCTTTCTTTCAAAAATGAAATGCATTCTTTTGGTATAATTTTAAGCCTTTAGAAAAACTATAAAAGATATTAAAAAATAGCTAAAAATCTAGTTATCCATGCATCAATACAGTATATTAGTTTTAAAATATAGCTCATATTAATAAAAATACGATACTAAGTAACGCTTTAATGGTACTTTATTTGCTACTTTAATTTACATAAATGAGTGGAAATTAAAAGTTTTTAATAATTTTTTTAATATTAAGAGTAATTGTTAGGACTTTAACGCACTTATATTTAATTATTAATCTCTAACTTAATTAATATACTTCATATTCAATTTGAAATTGAAAACACTACCTATAAAAAGAAGAAAAAAAACATGTTTAGTGAAAGAAAGTCAAATATTTTGGTAAATTATTTCTATGAGTTGAAGAATTTATTTTCTTTTTAATTCTGATTTATTGGGATTTGATAAAAGTAAAATTTTTTCTATTAAGCGTAGATTTTATGGATTTCAAATTTGATTAAAACGAAAAAAATAAGTAAATAGTCCATAAAGAAAAGCATAAATATTATATAATAAAAACAAATAAATAGTTAGTTAGGGCAGTTAAAGTTAATTAATAGCAAGAAAGACATGCTCTTGATTTAAGTGTTAGAAATAATTAGATTAATATACTCATATTTTAATTATGTAGTATTAGTTTTTAGCTATTACCAATCTTATACTACATTCTTTTAAATAACTCTGACATTTGTAATTATTTAAAAATCAATAGTTTTTTATTTTTATCAAAGAAACAACTAGATATTTGATTTCAAAATGCTTTCTGTAATCCTATTTAACTTGAATGATTTTTAGAATCCGAAATTTGAGATGCATTTCGTGGTATAATACTTATTTGTTTTAGCATATGATGTTTTTGTTACTATATACTTATTTCTTTATGGGCATTTATATGAAATGCCTAACAATTCAGGATCATATTTCTTCTTATTCTAAATACTTTTTGGATTCTTTAATAAATCTTTGATACTATTGTTTATTTTTGTAGAAATACACAATAGCACATTAAATTTTACTAATTTATTGCAGCTAATCTCTATATTTCTTGGAGTAGGCAGCTTATAAGGCTTAGGATTAATATTATTATAAGATTTAAGAGTATGTATGATTATCTTAGTATGGAAAATTCTTCTTTCAATTATTGAAACTCAAATTATATATATTAAAGGATTATATTTCTTTGGTTGTCTTCCATAGTGGCGCTTATCAACTTTAGGTCTTTGTACTGCAATTAACTTAGTTTCCCTACCAGCTGACTATTCTCCATTTTATGATAACAATTGCTTAAAATAGCAATTTGTAGATTTTAAATATAATTAAATATCAACTTAATTTTCGATAACTATTGTAAGGGCAGGGCAATTGATAGATTGTTTAGTTATGATGTTTACAGTGAAAATATTTAATTTGATCCCTTAGAATAATGAACTCATATAGCAATATTATACCTTAGTTATATACTGCTTAATACTAAATACATGTTTATAGTCTTATCATATAGTAAAAAGATACCTTTCTTACAAAAATGACTCTCATACATACTTTTGTTAGAATGTTGTTTCATTAGACAAACTTTAAAATATATTAAAAAACAGTAAAAAACCTAGGTACCTAAGCATAACTAATGTCGAATAGTTATAAAATATAATTTATAATTAAAAATAAAGGGAAGATATATTTTAATCATTTATGAATACTCATGATTATGATAAATAGTTGATAGAAATAGGTAATGGGTTGCTAGGGAAATATTCTCAAAATTACTTAGTTAATGCAACATACTTTATTGATGAAATACTAAAATATATTCAAAATGAAGTTCAGTTAAGAGTAATTGAAATTAAAAACTTAACAGACAATCAAATTTTATAGTTCAAATATGCATTAGTAGAAAGATTATTCAAATTTGGAGTAAATAAAAATTTGAAATAAATACTTTAACTCTTAAATAATAATCAATCTATAGAGTTACTACTAAGCTTTGAATCTGAAATATTGAAATATATGATGTTTTCAAATATTATTTCAAACTATTTTAGTACCAACCCCAAATTTATTTACTACGATTTATATGAAACAGATTTGATTTGATTATGTATTTATTTTTTTATAATTTGTATGTATTCTTATCAAAACTCATATACTATACCTCAAATTATTAATTTATTAATTATTTATCATGGTATATTTTTAAAAATATAAAAAATTATCATAGATGTTTCATTATTTTCAAATACCTCCCCTAACTAATGGGTTAATAATTGTTTTTAAACTTATTATTATTTTCCTTATATTCAATTTTAATTTGAGTAAACTATCTATAAAATAAAAATAAGAAAACAAATAATTATGTTTCATGAAATATAATCAAATATTTTGGTAAATTACAGCTGTGACTTAAATATTTTCTTTTCTTTTTAATTCTGAGATAGGGATTTGATAAAAGTAAAAATTTCTTTTATTAAAAGTAAATTTTAGGGATTTCATATTTGATTAAAAAGAAAAAAGATAAGAAGTTGATAAAGAAAAATATAAATATTTTTTTATAAAAGCAAATAAGTAGTTAGTTTGTCCATTAAAGTTAATTAAAAACAAACAAGAAAGACATGCTCTTGATTAAAGCGTTAGATATTACTAGATTAGTATATGCTTGTTTTAATTATGTAGTATTAGTTTTCAGCTATTACCAATCTTATATCACATACTTTTAAATAACACTAACATTTGTGATTATTGAAAAATCAATAGTTTTTTATTTTTATCAAAGACACAAATAGAGATTTGATTTCAAAATGCTTTCTGTAATTCTATTTAACTTGAATGATTTTTAGAATCCGAGATTTGAGATGCGTTTCTTGGCATCATACATAATTACTATAGCATATGACGCTTTTGTTATAATTTACTTATTTCTTTATGGGTATTTATATGAAATGCCTAAATATGTAGGATATTTCTTCTTATTCTAAATACTTTTGGGATTTATTGTTAAATCTTTAATAATATTGTTTATTTTAGTAGAAATACACAATAGCACGCTAAATTTTACCAATTTATTGCAGTTAATCTCTATATTTCTTGGAGTTTGCAGTTTATAAGGTTTACTATTAATATTATTGTAAGATTTAAGAGTATGTATGATTATCTTAGTATGGAAAACTCTTCTTTCAATTATTGAAGCTCAAATTATATACGTTAAAGGATTGCAGTTCTTTGGTTGTTTTCCAGAGTGGCGCTTATAAACTTTAGGTATTTGTACAACAATTAACTTAATTTCCCTACCAGCTGACTATTCTCCATTTTATGATAGTAATAGCTTATAATTCCAATATGTAGATTTTAAATTCAATTAAATCTCAACTTAATCTTCAATAACTATTGTAAGGGCAGGGCAATTGATAGATTGTTTAGTTATGATGTTTACAGTGAAAATATTTAATTTGATCCCTTAGAATAATGAACACATATAACAATATTATACTTTAATTATATACTGCTTAATACTAAATATATGTTTATAGTCTTGTCATATAGTAAACAGATACCTTTCTATCAAAAAGGACTCTCATACATACTTTTATTAGAATGTTGTTTCATTAGACAGATTATAAAATATATTAAAAAATAGTTAAAAACCTAGGTACCTAAGTATTACTAATGTCGAGTAGTTATAAAATATAATTTATAATTAAAAATAAAGGGAAGATATCTTTGAATCATTTATCAATATTCATTATTATGATAAATAAGTGATTGAAATAGGTAATGGGTTGTTAGGTAAATATTCTCAAAATTACTTAATTAATGCAAAATACTTTATTGATGAAATATTAAAATATATTCAAAATGAAGCTCAGATAAAAGTAATTGAAATTAAAAACTTATCAGACAATTAAATTTTATAAGTCAAATAAGCATTAGTAGAAAGATTATTCAAATTTGGAGTAAATATAAATTTGAGATAAATACTTATATTCTTAAATAATTATCAATTTATAGAGTTACTACTAAACTTTGAATCTGAAATATTAAAATTGATGATGTTTTAAAATATGGTTTCAACCTATTTTAGTACCAACCCCAAATTTATTTACTACGATTTATACGAAACAGATTTAATTTGAGTATGTATTTATTTTTTTAATGCATATTTTATAATATGTATGTAAAATGTTGAAAAAATTTAGAAAACTTTTAAAATAGTTAATAAAAAATTTTTTTTTTTGAAAGTAATAGAATTAATTATTTTTTTTTTAAATAAAAATCTTTTAATTAAAAAAAAATATAAAAATTAAAATAAAAAATTATTTTTTCGAATGTTTAATTTTGTTTGATATAAAAATATTTGAAATAAATTAACTTTGTTCACTTTATAAATTTTAAATTTAATTAGTGTTTTCAATATATTGTAAAATACCACCTGATTTGTTTGTATCAATCAATTTTATTCCAATCAATATTTTTCATTTATTTACTAAAATCATAAATAATTTAGAACCATAAATTAAATATAACAAATAAATTAGAAATTTGTAATAATAAATAAAGATATGAACAAACTAATCTTAATTCTTCCTATTTTATCTTTGATAGGAATTCAACTTTTCTTCATTCTTAATCAGAAGAATAATCTCTAGAATTTAGTACCTGTAACTTTTGACTAGTTCTAAGAATGCACTGATGAAATTCCAGATATCTCTGAATTACCTTGCGCAGCTACTGAAAGCTTCAGAAATGCCACAGAAAAATTCTTCAATGCTACCACTCCAGACTATCCTAATGTTCCCTAAGCATGTTCAGATTATTACAATTACACTTAATAAGAAATATCTATTGAAGATTTTATTAACCAAAATAATTATTTCTTAAACTGTTTTATAACTGAGAATGTAAGAGAGATAGCCAATAGCGAAGAGTGCTTTTTCAAGCATTTTTATGCCCCTACATATCTATTATGTGGTGGTTTTAATATCTATGCCTATCCTCCATACACAAAATACGATATTAAAAATTGATAGATTTAACACCTGAAAAGTGCATTATTTGTTGAAATAAAATAATACAACCTTTATTGAGCAATTAGGAATATATAAACCATTAATTATATAAGAAATCATTATATTTAATGCATAAAATATGATATATATAATCATTACCTTTTGTAATAGTTAAATCATATCAATAATAGAACAAAATTAATTATCCTCATTTTAAATAAGAATATATAAATTTATTAATTTTTTAATCAAATTGAATATTTTCACCTAAAATATTTTTTTTATTAAAATAAATTTATTATTTTTTGTTAATTTAAAAATAAGAAAAGCTTATTTTTGATTTTTTTCAAAATAATTATTTGGAAATTTATGGATAACAAAAAAACCTTATTTGGTTTTTGATAAATAAAAAATACATTTCCTTTTGAAAATTATTAAGCTACTTTCAAAATAATAATAAAAGAATATATCAAAATATTTCTAGTATTCTGATTAGAATATCATGGATAAAATAAATTATTTAGATCTTCTCAATATATTATTTAAGAATGAAAATATAAAAAGATTTGTAAAAATAATTTATTTAATTACTTATAAAAAGAAAGTAAAAAAATCCTACTTTGATTATAAACAATTATTTTACAATTAAATTTGATTTGATAAAAATATCAAAAGATATGAATAAAGGATTATTGTTAGTTTCTATATTTACTCTAATAAGCTTAACAACTTTTTTAATTTTCCAAAAGAAGTCTGCGAAAGATTTATTAAACATTTCTCCAATAACCTTTGAATAATTTGTTCTTTGTTTTAGCAAGGTTCCATAAATTACTGAAATTTAATGTGCTACTTCAGAAGGATTCATGTTAACGTCAAATGAATTTACTGATTACATAACGCCTTTGAACTCAAAACCTCCTTAAGCTTGTATTGATTTAGATAACTTGTAAAAATAATCTACAACACAATTCTACATCAATTAAGATAACTTATTCTTCTCTTGCTATGCTAATGAAACAGCAAGAAGAATAGCTAATAATAATGAATGTTTCTTCAAAAACTTTTATGCCCCAATATACCTCATATGCAGTGGTTTAGATATTTATGCCTATCCCCCTTATACTAAATTTGATATTAAAAATTGAAAAATCATAAATATTCCACATCATAAAACAAAAATAAATAAATAAATATAAATTACATAATAAAAATGTATTTGAATAATAAATATGAAATAACTTATTATAAATTTTATTTCTCTTTTAAAAATACATCCCAATTAGATAAAATTAAAATTTCAAATTTTATTTAAAAGTTATTTTATGAATAAAAAATTTTATTATTTCTGTAAAATAAATTTGATAAAACATAAATTTAAAAAATATAACTTGTTCTGTATTCCGTTTAAAAAAATAAATTTAACCAAAAAATTAAATAAATTTTATTAATTTTTTTCGTTTATTTACTCAATAAATATAATTATTTAAATCAAAATTATTTAAAAATTAAATAAATTTGATTGGTTTTGATACATCAAATTGTTTCAAAATTATCACTGCATTTTTATAAGATCAAGTTTGAATTTTTTTAAAGAGTTTAAAACTTTTAAGACTTGATTTTTTAAAAGCACTTATCAAGTTACTCATCGAAAATATCATTCATGTTATTCTTTTGTTATTTAAATAAACCAGGGCTTTCATTTTCACTCTAATTTATCTCTCTTTAGCATGTACTAAAGCTATTTTTTAATTAATTATTCTAATCTTAAGATTTTTAAAGAAAAATTATTTCATTTTGATTTCTTTAATCTAGTATTTCAATATCAAATTGCCTTAACAGATACCCTTTAGAATCAAATATTTTTATTCTAGATAAGCCAACACTTTTTTGATCTGGAGTGCCTTTGATTGTAATATGGGATTTTTAGAAATTAACTTGCATCCATTCAGGCAATCTTTAGTTATCAGATAGACCCTTTTCAACCTAGTTAATTTCTAAAAAATTTTGAGCTTTTACACAACAATCTAATACCTTGTTAGTTTCAAAACATTTTATTGAACGGACATGTTAAGGGCTACAATGTAAGCAATCTCCTTATGACACTTAAAATAAAATTTTGCTTTTATCTGAAATACCTAAAGAAACTGAGTACAGATATTCTTCAATAATTGGTTAGTATAATAATAAATTCTTAAAGTAATTATGATGATATTTTTCTAGATCATTTTACATTTTTGGTTAAAGATTATCATTTTTTCTTTCAATATTTTCCTTTTTATTATTAGACATCTCATTTACAATATCTTCAAATGCTTATTAATAAGTTGTATAGTTTATTCGTTAAATAGGAAATTAATCATCCAATATTTATTGGGGCTCTGATATTACATATTATTTGTACCAATCAATTTCTTTATATGTTTCAAGTGCTTTTTATTTGAGCATAAGAGCTATATTTTTACAGATAGGTGAACATTCAATAAAATGCTCTACTGCAAGGCTCTTTATCATTATGAAAAGTCTAGATTTATTGTTAAGGAGTTAATCAAAAACATCTTTTGAAATGATTTAATTTTCTTTACAAATTTTTTATTCGTTTTTAAAAATTAGATCAAAAATAATATTTTCAGCTATTTTTCCATTGCTCTCAAACAATTAATTTTTTATTTCAGAATAGATTTGTGATTTACTTGATTATTCAACTATTTTTGACACACTTGCAACTACTCTTTTTTTAATATTTTCTAAAACAATCATACTATTATTTTTATAATCAGAATCTAAGTCTCTATTTTATTTAAAGTTGCTTTATTTATAGATATTCTCTTATGGCTTATTGGTTTGTTCATGAGAAATAGACAATCTTTTGGTATATAAACCTCGTTAGCTGAATCTTTTATGTTAAGCTTAGGATTTATTTTCCTAGAATGAATAATTTTCATTTTCATTATAATGTTATAATTAAGATGGTATTGCTGAAAGATTAGCAGATTTCAATTACTCGTTTCCTGTATAATTGAACTCTCTTTGAGATATAACATTAAGTTTTGTATATTCTTAATTGATAATATTCTACTTCATAATTAAACTGTCAATTTACTATTAGATCCACTTTTTTTTTAGTGAATTTTTAGCATATTTCCAAAGTATTCTTGCTATTTTTAACTAGTTATCAGTAATTATTATATTCTTTTCATAATATTCTGAAACATATGCAATCTCGTTTGTATAAATAATCTAAAACTTAAATATAATATTATAAAATACAGTCCTATATTTCCAAATTCCGAAAACTCCTAAAAGAGGGCCAACAATTTAAACTATGATTTAAAACACTACAAAGAATGGAATTATATTAACTTTTATTTTAAATTCATCTTAGGCAGATGTATAGCCATCAGTGGCAGAAATAACTATAGTATATTCTGAATTAAATTAGCTGAGCTGAGCAGTGCCGAAAAATGTTCTATCAGTTGAAGAAAAACTGAGCCAATATCCACTTGAAATATCTTTAAATGAATTATCTTCCATTTTCATTTTTGCAGAATAAAATAATTATGGAGAGTCCAAGCACTTAAATATTTTATCACTTACTTTGTAACTAAAAGGAGTTTGAACAGCAATTTCTCCCTTTTCATATTATTGATTAAAGTCACTTTATAGATTTGTATTTATTACTACTGGAGATTGAAATGAGATAAAACTTGCATTTAGAAGCTTTAAGCTATCAATATACTTATAATTAATGAAGTCATCAATAGTTATTTAAATTTTTGTAGAATTAAGTAATGAAGTTTAATTGAAAAATAAACTTATCTTTTAATATAATGCTAGATTTATATTTTTCACAGTACCTTGAAGCTAAATCGTATCTTGCTCAGAATTTATTAACACAAGTATTCCTGGATAAAGTTTGGAAACAAATTTCCCATTAAATATTTGAAGAGTTACTGATAAATAATCCTAATTTGACTAAATAGGATTTTTGGAATTAGTAAAGTTAACTTTAAGAGATGGTTCAGTGTAAAATTGGATAACATAGTTTATGATATTTTGATTCAGTTTGAATTAAATAAATTCTAGAATAGATTAGAGTTAGCTTTCTGTTTAATTCCATTTTTACAGATATTAGTAAGATTAAGAATCTAAACCTAAGTTGAAAACATTATTAGGTGAATATGAAGGAGCAACAAATCCAGATTTGTCAATGTATCCTACATTCATGCATACTTACTTTAGTTTGATAGAATCGTCTTAGTTAATTCCTAATATTTTATTTTCAAAAATATCATCGCTAAGCTTTTAGTAGCTCAGCAGTATAACTTATTGTAAGGATTTTTGAGTATATTTCCCATTAGAATCAGCAATCAAAGACTCTTTAGCAACTTAAATTCTTAGCACTTAGCTGGAAGGAGAGTACTAAATCCAACTAGGTAAATCATTTACAACAAAATTAATGTAATACAGCGCTTTGTTAATATATAAATTTGTTGATTAATAAATATCTACAAGGTAAATTTCTATTTAATCACCAACTTGAAAGACCTAATTTGATTAAATGCGTTTTCTAGAATACTAATTAGAATTAGCAATAGGTATTAACTTATAAATTTGAGAATGAAAAATTATTGGGCTTTAAATAAACAATTAGTAAAGAGCATATTACGCTGAAGCAAAAATGAAGGACTAATCCTAAGAGGTAAGCAGCCAATAAATAGGATCATTTTCTGGAAAATAGATAATTTAAGTAATAATAGGATTAGTTTTATCAATAATATTTACTAATAGAATTGAATCTATTTCAGCTGTAGTTACAATCAAATAATTATCATTATAAATCAACCATTAAAAGTAAACAACTCCTTAAATAAGCACAGTAGAAACTAAAGTCAAAGAACGATCTGAATTAATTAAGTAGATAAAAACTCCTTAAAAAGAAACTCCACAAATTAAGTATTTGCTATCTATAGTTTATCTTTGAAAAATAATTATTTTATCTTGAATTTTAAAATATCTTAAAAATTTTGAAACAGTTTGCTCAAAATAAATAATTGAGGCTATAAAATTAATTGTTGCTAATTAATTTTAAGTATGGATGAAAAAACTTTAAAATAAATATTAAATTGTTTGAAAGGGTTTTATTAATATATAAAAATTAAAACAGATAAATTAGATTTTTACTTAGTTTGTTTATTTTTTTAGTTTATTTTTTAAGATATTTTTTGGTTTAGAAGATAATATTTTATTTAGATTTGATAATAATTTTAAAAGAATTTTGATTACTGTAAGAAGTAGATTTATCCAAGATATATTTTAAAGAGGAATTTTGGATTTTTAGGATCTTCAATGTCTGCAAAAACTATCCCATAAAACTCAGGGAAAAGCAAGAGAGTTTTTTGGTCGTTTGAAATAGAGAATTTGTACAAACTTGAATCTCCTCCTAGATATATTGATGTTTCTAAAGTTTTTATTACTTTAGGATTAAGCACATCTTCGATGCTTATTACTATCAATTAAACAACATTAGCTATAAAACCTATTTTACCATCATTTTTAAAAATAATCTATTCAAATTTTATATTTTGTAATCCAAGTGTAATATTTGTTTTTAATACAACAGGATTACTTATGTTTTTAAAGTCTACTATTTGTAAACCTAATATTTCTCTGCTTTAATAAAATATTGTTGTGCCTGGGATATTTACTTGATATGAAACTGAAGTTTCAGACAATCCATTATCTAATTAAGAGACTAAATTTAATATACTATCACCTTCATACTAAAATATTGCACTTCCTTGATCCTTACGAGCCATATACAAAACATTTTGAGGTTCTTAATAAATAATTTAATTATCAAAGCTACCTCCTGGTCCTTTAAAAAAGTTATAGCTAGTTAACTAATATTAGTTTAAAAGTAAATTCGGTACATCTAAATTTAAATTTGGATTTGTGAGTTGAAATATTTGAGTTTTAAACCAATTCGAATAATACAAATAATGACCATCGCTACTTAACTAAATATCCATACTAGTTCCTCCAGTCGATATAGTCTGAAAAATTTCAAGCTTTTTTTAACTAACATCAAAGATGAGCACTCCAAGTGAACTCTACTAAGTGTATAAATATTTTTGGTCCATAGAAAGTGCAAAACTTCCACCTAAAGGATTCGAAGGATAGCTATCAAGGTAGGTTATTTTATTGGTATCGCAGGAGCTTCCATCAAAAGAAGAAATATAATTTCTTATATCAATCATTATATATTAATATAAATCAATTTGAATGACTAGAATGCTTTCTTAAATTACTTCAAATGCACTTAGGGAATAAGCAGCTGAGGGAGTGTAAGTGCATATAAAATAAAGATTACCTTTTTACAAATCATCAAAAGACTGTTAATAGAAATGTAGAGAAAGAGACCCTTAAGCAATTAATAGATTTTAATTTAAAGCTAATTTAAGGTTATCTATATACCAATCAGCAAGGTCAATTGTTTTAGTAATTTGAATATCATTATTCTACCAAGTAATAAGTTTGAAGTTGTTAAAACATACTAAAAATATAAAATTGAGATCTTTTAATTATATAACTTGATTTACGTTATCTAAGTTACCATTGTATGTGATATTAGTTGAGATCATAAGAGGTAAAATTGGTTAAGAAATATCGTATACTTCAAGGATACCTGTAGCATAGCTAACCCAAAGTAATTTATCTGAGTTTGTAATGCTTAAAGAAATTACCTAATCTTTAATAGAATCAAACTGAAAATGTTTTAAAAGCTGTAAGTTGTTTTGAGGATCAGTAATATCATATATTGCAAATCCGCATTATTATAAATTCAGTGCAATCATATTTCTAGAATTAGAAGTAAAAAGGGCAATATTATATGTTGATCCATTGCTACATAATTCATCACGATCAATTACCGCAGTTGGAAAAGGCTCAAAAATAGGAAGATTGGAGTCATAAAGCCTCTTATCATAGCAAAATATGAATGAAAATAAAAAACTAAAGCAAGCTATCTTCATTAATTAATTCATGAAATGAAAAACGATTTATTTAATTTTAGATTTTTTAGTATTTAGTAAAAATGCTTCTTTTTTTAAGCTTATTTATTAAGAGTTTGTAGAACTTAACACAAAAAATGATAATTTTTCTATTTTTAATTTAATTTAGGAATAATAATTGTCTTATTTACACAAATTTGTATTAGTTGTTTTAAAAATGATTAATATTGTTGTTTGTTACCAATTAAAACTTGGGCTTTAATTTAATTTAACGAAAAAAAATAAATTATTTTTAGTTTTATATTATTAAAATGTTATGAATTACTATTATATTTTATATATAATATCAACATAAATTAATTTTCAAAATGTGTTTTTATCAAAATACTTTATTTCATAATTAGTAAAATATTTAAATAAAAATACTTTTTATAAATTAAACGAATAAATCTAATAAGGATAATAACATTTTTATTTTAGATTTATATATTTTTAGAATTGTATGTATCACTTAAAAAAACATTGATTTTTATTGTTAATAATAGTGGAATCAAGTATATAATAATAGAGACTTTACTGTAAATAAATTATTTAATAAATTGTTCCAGATATTTAATAAAATGATAAAAATAATAAATTACAACATATATGTAAATAAAATAATTTTAATTTTCATAATGTTATATTTAGGTTTTAGTTTTGCTATAAGTTTGTATCTTTATGATTATCTTTGGTAAAAATTTAAAACTTTTAAGATTTGACTTTCTAAAAGCAAATTTCTTCAATTTAATCATCTAAAATTTCGTCGCTATTTTATTTTTATTTAAGGAATATATTAGCTGAATATTCATTATCTTGCTATTTTCTCTCATTTTATGAAGCATTTAAGCTATTTTTTAACTAATTATATGATTTTTGATGCTAAACTAGACTCAATATTTCATTTAAATTTCTCTTATCTATAATTTAAATATCAAATTACCTCTGAAGATATCCTTTTGAATCAAATATTTTAATTCTAGATAAACCAACACTTTATTAGTCTGGAGTACCTTTAATTGTAATATGAGATTTTTAGAAATCAATCTGCATCCATTCAGGTAATATTTAATTTTCAGATAAACCTTTTTCGACTTGATTTATTTCAAAAAAATTCTGAGCTTTAACACAGCAATCGAACACTTTATTTGTTTCAAAACACTTGATTGAGCGAATTTGTAATGGGCTACAGTGCATGCATTCTCCTTAAGAAACTTAAAACCTTTTATTATCTTTAAAAGAAATACCTAAAGAAAGGGAATATAAATAATCTTGGATTAATGGTTTAATTAAAAATAAATTTGTAAAATCAGAGTTGATATTTTTTTAATTCAAATTCTAAATGTCTGATTTATCATTTATTTCTTTCTTAATTTACAGTTAATCAGATATTTGAAGCACAATGTCTTCAAAGGCTTATTAAAAAGTTTCTTAATTTATCTTATAAATAGGAAATGTATTTTCTGAAATAGCCTAAGCTTCGCAAATCACAAAGGCTTTATACCAATCTATTTTCTTATACTTTTGAATGGCTTTTTACTTCAACATGAGTATTATATTCTTACAAATAGGTGAGCATTCAACAAAATATTCTACAGCTAGGCTCTTTATCATAATATAAATCCTAGATTAATTATTTTTTAGTTATTAAATAATTTTATCTGAGATCTATTTATTTTCTTTATAAATTTTTTCTAAATTCTTCATTACCAAATCAAAAATAGTTTATTCAATTATTTTTCCATGATCATCTAATAAATTATTTTTTGATTCTTCATAACTTTATATTTTACTACTTAATTTGTATACTTTTGATACATTTTTAGTTAGTTTTTTTTAAATATTCCTTACAATAATCTCACTATTGCTATTGAATCTAGAATCCAATTCTATATTTTATTTAAAATGGCTTAGCATCTTAATATTTTCTAAAGGCATTTACTAATCAATATTAGAAAAAGATACTCTATGAGAAAATAAACTTTTTTGGTTCATGATATTTTATTTAGCTTTAGCTCTTTAGTCATTTTATTATTCTATTTCAATATCACTTAAATGTTTTATTTATTAATTCTATTATTATGAATAAATTGATTTTTAATTTTCACTAAATGACAAACTGAAATCTCTTTAAGATACAATAGGACTTTTTTAATATATTTATGTTTTATTATTTTATTTTGTAATTAAGTATTCTATTTACTATTAAACATACTTCTACTTCAGTGAATTTCTAACATATCTCCAAATTATTTTAGCTATTTCTAGTTAATTATCTGTGATAATGATATTTTTTTCAAAACGCTCTGAAACATATGCTATTTCTTTAGTATATATCATTTGATACTTAAATATTATGTTGTAAAATACAGTTCTATACTTCCATATTCCAAAAATTCCTAAAAGGGGACCAGCAACTTGTACTAACA
Source organism: Tetrahymena thermophila SB210 (assembly GCF_000189635.1). Classification (NCBI taxonomy): domain Eukaryota; phylum Ciliophora; class Oligohymenophorea; order Hymenostomatida; family Tetrahymenidae; genus Tetrahymena; species Tetrahymena thermophila. Next base: position 305,231 of record NW_002476434.1, read on the forward strand.
CTTAAAATATCACATAAAATGGTAATATGTTAACTTTGATTTTAAATTCATCTTAAACAGTAGTATAACCATCTGTTGCTTAAACTTAAATTGTATATTCAGAATTAAATTAATTGAGGGAAGGGGTTCCTAAAAATGTTTTCTCATTTGATGAAAAGCTGAGCCAATATCCACTTGATATGTCTTAATACTCACCATTTGCTTTTTTGACTTTTGCTACAAATATCAAGATAGGAGAGTCGAAACATTCAAAAACTTAGTCACTCATTTTATAATTAAAAGGTGTTTAAACAGCAATTTCTCCATTTTCATATTGCTCATTGAAATCGGTTTATAAACTTGTCTTTACTTTAACAGGTGATTAAAATGAAATGAATTTTGCATCTTAAAGGTTTAAACTAGTAATATATTTATAATTACTATTATCTTCAACAGTTACTTAAATAATCGTAGAATTAAGCACAACAGTTTAGTTGAAAGATAAACTTATTTTTTAGTGTAGAACAGAGTTTACGCTTTTTACTGTACCCTAGAGCTATATAATGTTTTACTCTGAATTTATCAAAATAAGTATACCAGGATATAATTTAGAAACAAATAATCCGTTAGAGATTGATATTGTGACTGTTAATTAATCTTAATTTGATGTAATCGGATTTGTTGTGCTATTAAAATTAACTTCTAAAGATGGCTTAGTATAAAATTAGATGACATAATTAATAATATTTTGATTCAACTTAAATTAGATAAAATTTAAAACTTAATTAAGTTGATAATCTGTATTGTTCCACTTTTATAGAAATTAAAAAGATTAATAATCTACACCTAAGCTAAACACATTTTAAGGAGAATATGAAGGAGAAACAAACCCAGACTTATCAAGGTATCCCACGTTCATGCATATTTACTTTATTTTGATAGAGTCTTATGCAGTTATTCCCAATATTTAATTTTAAAAAGCATTATCATCTAATTATTAATAGCTAAGCAATATAACCTGTTATAAGGATTTTTTAGTATACATCCCATTTTTATCTGCTATCAAAGACTCTTTAGCAACTTAGATTGTCAAAACTTAACTAGAAGGAGAAAAAGACATCCAACTGGGTAATTCATTAATAACATAATTTATGTAATATAGAGCTTTGCTAATATATAAATTTCTTGATTGGTAAATGTTTACAAGATATATTTCAATTTATTCGCCTACTTAAAAAGTCTAATTTGTTTATAGTAATTATCTAGAAACCTAGTTTGAATTAGCTATTGGTATTAATTTGTAGATTTGAGAATGAAAGATAATAGGGCTTTGGATAAAAAATTAGTAAAGCGCTTATTAAGCAGAGGCAAAAACAAAAGATTAGTCTTATGATGGGGTTATCCAGTACACAGGGTCATTTTATGCAAAATTGATAATCTATGTAACAATAGGGTTGGTTTTATCAACAAGATTTACTAATAGAACTGAACCTATTTCTGCTGTTGTTACTATTAAATAGTTGTCATTATATATGAGCCATTAAAAGTAAATCACTCCCTTGAGTAGAACAGAAGAAACAAAAGTCAATGAACGGTCAGGGTTAAATTTATACACAAAAACACCTTAAAAAGAGACTCCACATATAAGATATTAATTATCTATAGTTTATCTTTAAAAAACAAATAATTAAAAAATTAATAATATTTGCAAAATAAAAGCTTAATTTATTTTTTTATATATTAATTTTATTTTCTGAGGAGAATTCAGATTTTTTAATTTTTTTTGGAATAGGCAATATTAAAATTTTTTCTAAAAAATTAATTAAATATTTTTTTGAACTAAATTTTAGATACCCTTATTAATGATTAAAATATAAAATATATTTCTTTTTGCTTAAAATTCAGTTTAACTATCTCTTTTATAAATTATAATTTTATTAATTCACTTTACAAACTTTTTAATTAATTTTCAATTCTTTAAAACAAATATTAATTAGTTAGTTAAAATTATTATTTCTATCAATTTTCAAATTAATGTCAAAATAAACTTAGTTTTTATTTCTTTTTCATCTTAGCTACTAAAATTAGAAAGCAAAATTAATTTTTTTTAATTTTTAAGCTTGATATAATGGATAAAAATGTTTGTTTTTGATAAAAATAAGATGAAATATAGATTTTTTGAATTAAAAGCTAATTATTTAAAAATAAAAAAAATTTTATTATTTAATAAACTAATCCTAAGTTATAGAAAGATAATTAATTTAGTAAAAATTAATAAATTGATAAAATATTTTATTTACTGTAAGAAGTAAATTTATCCTAAATACATTTTAAAGAGAAATTTAGGATTTTTTGGATCTTATATGTCCGCAAATAGTATTCCATATAATTCAGGGAACAGCAAAAGAGTTTTTTCGTCATTTGAAATCGAAAATTTGTATAAGCTTTAATCTCCTCCTAGGAAAATCGATGTCTCAAAAGTTGATATCACTTACGGGTTAAGAAAATCTTCAATACTAATAATAATTAATTAAATAATATTAGCTATAAAACCTAATGTACCTTCTTTGTTAAAAATTATTTATTCAAATTTCACATTTTGTAATCCAAGAGTAATATTTGTCCTTAAAACAATAGGATTACTTATGTTTTTGAAGTCTACTATTTGTAAACCTAGCGTTTCTCTGCTTTAATAAAATAAAGTTGTCCCCGGAATATTAGCTTCGTATGCAACGGACACGTCAGGTAAGCCATAGTCTAATACAGATATCAAACTAATCAGACCTTCTCCTTCGTACTAAAAAATTGCACTACCCTAATCCTTGCGCGCCATATATAGAATATCTTAAGGTTCTTAGTATACAATTTAATTGTCAAAACTACCTCCTTCTCCTTTGAAGAAGCTATAACTGGTCAATTAATACTAGTTTAAAAGCAAGTTTGGAATATCTAAATTTAAATTAGGGGTTGTAACTTTAAATATCTAAGTGTTGAACCAATTAGAATAAAATAGTTGTTTCTCATCTTTACTGAGCTAAAAATCCATGCTAGTTCCTCCAGTTGAAATAATCTGAAAAATATCTAGCTTTTTTTAACTGACATCAAAAATTAATACTCCTATTGAACTTTGTTAAGTGTATAAATATTTTTAATCTTGAGATAGCACGAAGTTACCTCCTAAAGGATTTGATGGGTAGCTATCAAGTAAAACGATTTGATCAGGATTGCATGAGTTACCATCATACGATTATATATATTTTTTAATATCTATCATAATATATTAGTATAAATCAATCTGAATTACAATGATACTTTCTTAAATAACTTCAAATGCATTCAAATCATATGCAGCAGATGGAGTATAAATACATATCAAATTAAGGTTACCCTATTTTAAATCTTCAATAGATTGTTAATAAAAACTCAGAGAAAGAAAGCCCTAAGCTATCAAAACAGATTGATTCAAAGCTAATCTAAGCTTTACAATATACCAATCAGGAAAGTCATAGGTTTTAATAATTTAAAGATTATTATTCTACCAGCTAATAAACTTGAAATTATTAAGGCATGTTAAAAATGTTAAATTGAGATCTGGAAACTAAATAACCTTTTACAGAACATCTGGATTACCCTAATAAGTAATTTAAGTAGAATAAACAAGAGGGAACATTAGATTAGAAATATCATATATGTCAATGATGCCTGTAGAGTATCCAACCCAAAGAAATGTATCTGAATTGGTAATACTTAGTGATATGACCTAATCTTTAAGAGGTTAGTATTCAAAGTGTTTCAAAAGTTATATATTTTCTCCTAATAGAGTTACATCATAAATTGCAAATCCACATAGCTGTAGATTGAGAGCAACCATATTTTTCGAATTAGAATTAAAGAGAGCTATATTGAATGTAGAACCATTACTACATAGTTAATTACCATCGATAATTGCTGTAGGAAAGGGTTCAAAGATTGGAATATTTAAATCATAAAGGCGCTAATCATAGCAAAAAATAAATGGTGTAAATACAAATAAATATTTTGCTATTATTATTTACAACTTTTTTGCTAATTAATTAAAAATGAAGTCCATTTACTATTTTGTTTTCTTGTTTTAAATGTTAGTTTGTTTGTTTGTATGACTAATTAAACTAAATAACTGTTCTCTTTAAGTTTTGTTAGTGTTTTGGAGGATTTTAATTTAACAGTTTTTATTTAAAAGGAGAACTTTTACAAAATAAAACATAAATTATTGCATCACAATAACAAGCATTTTTATAATTTAATAGATAGTTTTCATTTATTTTGTTAATTTAAATGAAAAAAAAATATCAAGCTTGATTTAAATTAGTCATCTTAAATTTTGTTCTACATTTAAATTACAGTTATAATGAGAGATTTATAAAGAGATAATAGTGAAATTAAAATATCGCCAACTATGTAGGTGTGGAGGGAGATATTGCATTTCATTTTTATTATTTTAAGGTAATTTAATCCATTTTACAATATATTTTAATATTAATTTTAAGAATAAATTTTTACTAACCCCAGCCATCTTAACAGATTCCCCACATTCGAATATTGAGTTGTTAATTAAAGCAGTAATTTTTTTTTTTGAAAAGTGCTTAATTAATGAGAGTGTTTGGTATCGTAATTAATTTGATAATAAATATATATCTTAAAGCAATATATTTTCTTTCTATTTTAAGTATATAAAACTGTTTGATAAATTATAGGTTTAAAAATGATAGTTTGAATGGCTGAGATAAGAAAAATAATTTTTAGAACTTAATAATTAAGCTTATTCTATTAGAACTATTAAAATAAGACTATTTATTGCTTGTTAAAGTATGAATATAAAGATACATAATCTGTTAACTAAATTTATATTTTTTAAATATACAAACCTAATTAACGGTTAAACAGCCTATTTTTTAAATGATTAAATTTTTTAGTTTATTTTCATTAAATATAAATAGAAGTAATTAATATCCTCAAATATATTTTTAAAAATAGTTTTTTGTTAAAGAAATCAAGACTATAATTCTAAAATTATTTATATGATGAATTTTATTAGTAATATTATTGGATTGCTCAAATTAATTTTAAATTAATATTTTCATAATTTTAACCTTTACTTCTTAATAAAAAAATAGGTAAATTAATATTACATTTAATTATAAACCTTTTTTCGAATGTGTGATTATTTATATTAAAAATAGATAAATATACTAAATCCTTCACATTTTTTATAGGCCCAGACATTTTGTGCTTATAGAATAATAAATTAATAGATTTTTTATTTAAATACTTTATTTAGCTTTAATTGCAGGAGATAAAATTTTATTGAGCTTTTAAAAAACTTGCTTGATCAATCCTAATTGAGTTTTAATGATTACATTAGTTGTGCAAATAAAGCCTATTTCGAGCATTTAAACTCTCCTTATGTTGATAATGAAGAATATCAACAAATTTATAAATCTTTCTAAGAGAAATCAAGTTTTAATATATCTTAAAGTGGTAAATAATCTTGTTTTGATTTTGTAGGATTTGCTAATTAAGCTTAAGAATAAATCAATAACTAAGTTTATTACTAACTATGCTTTGAAAGTTTTTCTTGAAGGATGTATATGCTCTTATTTATATTTTCTTATTTACGATGGTTTTAGCTAGTACAAATATCCTCCTTATACTGTTTTTGATTTAAACAGTTATGGTTTCTTTTTTTTATCAGATTAAAAAAGTAGTTATTTTAAATTATTTAATAAAAATATTTTCCTTTTTTTTATATTTTGAGGAAATATAAAAGTTTTTTTTATCTTTTATTATTTTTATTTTAGATTTAAAATGAGAATTATTAAATTAATTTATTTATAAGGATATCTATTTATATATTTATTTATTAAGAATTTAATAGTTTATTGTTTTTATTTTAGAAACAAAAAAAATGGTTAGTAATTTTTAGAAAATATCAGATTAAGTTGTTTACATTAAGAAAATATATTTATAAATATCACTTAAATCAGAAACTAGAAACTAGAGTTGTGCCTCAAATGTATAGATTTATCTTTGATTTTTCAAATAAAGTTTAATATCTTAAAACATTTTTATTATCAATATTTGGTATATTGAATGAAAAAAATGATGTCATCATTAATACTTACTTATTGTCACATTGTAATTAATTAAGTTAATAATAATTATATTTTAATCTAATCTTAATTTTAATGATTTTTTTATTCTAATTAAAAGATGAAAATTATTTTACACATTAAATTTTTTATTATTAGTTTGTTTTGCTTGCGATCATATTCAAAATTTTTTCTTTTTAATAAACTCGAAGTTATTGTATATTTTAAAACGTTTTTATCATATAAATAGTAATAAAGATCCTTAAATTTTTTGCATTTTTAATTTAAAAATTAAAATAAGTCTTTTAGAAGCATTATATGGAAGCTAATATTAATTTAATTTAAGATATTATCAGAATACAAAATTAATTTTTCTTTAATGCTGAAAAATTTCTGATCAATAGTTTGGAGATTTATAAAATGACTTATGTATTTAGACGTATAAGAAATTTTCTAATAATATATAATATTGGTAAGCAAATATTTACAATACTATTGAATTTTAGAGTTTATTTATTATCAAAAAAAATAAAGTATTGCTTAAAGAATTAGAATTTACTTATCCTAAAAGTTGTTAAAAAATTCGTTACTTAGATAGTTCTCTTTTTAAAAAAGCAAAAATTAAATTAACTTTATTTTAGAGTGGTTTTTTTTAAACAATTTATCAATTTTTTTTATCTTTTATACTAATCAAGAGTCTATTTTAGTTTTTAGAGTAATACCAACAAATTTTTTCTTTTTTTTAGTCATTAAAAAATAGTTTTTTTATTGAGATAATGACATAAATTTTTACTTTTTAATAAAATTTCATAATGAATTGAATAAAAATATATATTTTACTTTTAGCTCAACATAAGGATAAATCCTTTTTATTATACCTGCATTTATATGTCAAGAAAAACATCAAAACACTGACTGTAATTTTTTTGATTTTATTTGAATTTTATCAATTTATTTTGCTTATTTAAGCCTATTTTTTATATAAGATTTTGATAAGTAATCAAAGCAATTAGAAATTTTCTCTTGATAAACTATTTGTAAAGTTTTTAGTGTTCTAAAAAAACTATTAAATCTTTTATTCAAGATAAAAGTAAATAGTATCAAACATTTAGCTAAATTATTAATTTTGTATAATCAACTCATTTTTTAAAAGGTGAAAATATAAATTAATATTTAAATTATATAATAATTAATCATTAAAAATAAATAAATTACAAAAAAAAATAACTATGAGCCTAAAAATCTTTTTTTTTCCTATTTTATTAACATTGATTGGAGCTGGAGTTTACTTCACTTAATTATAAAAGACAGATCTTAAGAATCTTGTACCAGTTACCTTATCATAATATGAAAAATGCTTAAACAATAATATTCCCACCGATTCTTGCACTTAATCTTAAGTATACTAAGAATATCTTCAAGCCTTCGTTGAAACAACAATGAGTGAAACAGCTTCAGATGATTGTAATAAAGTCAAGGATATTATTAGATAAGGCAATCCTGATGCTTATATTAATGAAAATAATTATTTCTTTAAATGCTATATTAATGATCACATCAGAAAATTTGCTAACACCAACTAGTGCTTCTTCAAAACTTTCTATGCTCCCAATTATCTTATTTGTGGAGGATTTGATATCTATGCTTTCCCTCCTTATACTTCATATGATATTAATAATTGATATTATTCTTATTATAATAATAACTAATTAGTAATTGTTTTATAATTTATATAAAATAAATTTTAACATTTATTTTTTTTTAAATTACTTTTATATTATTTCAAATAATTTTCTATTCAATTTTAGAATTTATTTTAGAAATTAAATAATAATATAAAGAATAAAATAAATAATAAATTTATAAATATTTGAATGCAAAAATATATCTTTTAGGAAAGTGAAATATTTTTTATTGAATAGTTTTTATGAAACAAATATTAAAAAAAAGAACCGATTTATAATATTAGATATAATATCAAAACTAAAATCTAAGAAATTTTTTTAATGAAAAAAACTAAATTAAAAGATTATTAAAAATTAATAATTTATTATTTAAAATATTAGTTCAATTTAGTATAAAATATTTCATTTTGAATTAAATTTCAATAATTAAGAAATAAAAATTTTATAAAATACTTTCTAATTTACCGTAATTCCTCGATTCGTATTAAATCGTACATAATCTAGTGAGGAATTAATTATTAAAAAAACGCCTAAAAATATTTATTCCTCGTATGCGATTCGTACAATCGTATAGAGGAATTACAGTAAATTCATGATAATTTATAATAGCTATTATTATAATTATTATTAGTATTTTATAAAAATTATTTAATAAATTTACGAATCGGAAATTTAAAAATTGCTTATTTATCAATAGTAACTTGATATATATGCATTTATTAATTTTCAATATTAACAAGAGTAAAAATGATAAAACCTTTATTGATAAAAACTAAATGAAAACTTCAAGTTTGTATTATAATCAAAATTGATGTCAGTCATTTTTGGTTGATACGTTTTTAATTTATTATTTTTTGCTATATAAAAAGAAAAACCTTTGAAAAAAACGAATATTAAATTCAAACAAAAATATTAAAAATATATCAAATGAAAGTAAAGACCTTTTTTTTGCTATTAGCATTAATTTTGATTAGCTCTCCCTAAGTATTTTGTAGATTATCTGGCAAAAGCTTCCATTTAGTTTTTTAGCAATAGGTTGTAACAGTTTTAGCTGCAAACAAGGATTCTGAAAGCACTTAAGGGATAGATTACTACTGGAAATAGGCCTAATCTAATTGCTAATCAGAAGTTAGAGATGTTATTTAATATGGTTTGTTTGAAAGATAACTTAGTAAATTGACTAAATGCATGTTCGAAAGAAATCAAGAAGAAATCAAGAACTGCAAAAGCAATTTCTTATAATAGGTAGTATAACCTATCCAAGAATAAATGAACGTTGAAACTGAATATGAAACACACAAATAATAAGTAAAAAAATCAATGATCTTCAATTCTAAATTATTGAAAAAGCCATCAGGTAGCTTCTTAGTTTGATAAATAAGCATCTTATAAAATCATTTAATATTATATTTATGTTTATTTGTTATTTTTTAGATTTTAAGCTAAAATTAAAAATATTTTTTTATTGCACAAATTGAAATTCATTTAATGACATAATTAATATTTTTCTCATTAATAAATAAACTTTTTTCTTTTGTTCTATTAGAACATAAAAATCCAATGTTTAGTTATTTAAAAAAATCTCAAACAATAAAAGAAAATTAAACAAGTATCAATAAATCAAAAAGCAAATAGTAAATAATTTTTTTTAGTCTATTGATAAGATGTTAAATTATTCTAACAATTTCTAAAACGAAAAATATTAGTTAATTTTACTAAGAAAGAAAATACTTCTTAAATTAAAGCATGTGTAAAATTAATTTTATTTATTTATTATATTTCTTCAATTATTAAATTATTTATTTAATGTTTATCAAATAAATTTACTTTTATCAATAGAATATAATGTAATAATTTGATACATTTACCTCAAAAAATATTGTTTGGTAATAAAGATTTTTTTTTAGTTTTTATTATTTATAGAATATGCTATAATCTATTTAAATTAAATTTCATTTAAAATATTAAAAAGTAAATAAATAAATAATTATATATATATTGAATTAAATTTTTTTTAGTTGAATAAATAAAATGATCAAAAATTCTTTATTCAAACCAACTCATATCCATAAAAAATAAATAGATTTTATAACTCACATGTTAATTTTATACCTATTAAATTCAAAGAAAATAATTTCATTAAAATTTAATTATTTATATATTATAATTAAAAAATTTATTTAATTTAAATAAAAAAGCTTTCATTATTAATTAAGAAAAAATAAAATAATGGAAAATAAAAAAGGAAATTTATTTAGGTTAACAAAAGAAATAATATTTTAATTATGGAATTCAATTTTTAAAAACAAATTTATAAATTAAAATAAGATCAGAAAAAAATATAATTGAGTTTTTTTTTGAGATTCAAATAAATTTAATAAGTTTAAAAATACTTAATATGCAATTTGATTTGGAGGTATATGTAATCCTAAATAAGAAATCAAATTATATTCTATACTGAATTTTTTATCAATTTTTTGCACATTTTCCTTTGATAGTATAAATCACATTATTAGTTGTGCAGGCTTAGCATGCATTAGCAGACTCTACGTTGCAAGGAGGAACCAAACAATTAACACTCTTATTGAAGTATCCACAACTTGGAGCATATTCATTAGAGCATTGTGACTTTGCTAAAGCAGGATGACAAAACTTAGCTTCTCCAGGATATTCTTCGCATTTACCATCTACAGTAAAAGCAACTTTTCCTATCGAACAAGCAATGCAATGGTTTGTGAAATTTACTTTAACCTATCCATTGTAAGTAATGCTAACACCACAAACAGGATATTCTTAAAGAGAGCATTTCATCATTCTACCGTCAGTAGGGCATTACTAAATAGATTAACAAGCACAGAGGCAGATTAGAGCAGCAATTAATAGTAATCTTTTCATTTTTAGTATTTTTATTTTTATTTTTTTTTGTTGAATTAATTTCTTAAATAAAATTAATAAATTTTTACTGAACTTAAGCAGCTATTTAAAGCAAAATGCTATAAATTTGGTAGGTAGATTTTAAATTAATAATAATTTTAAAATATTTATGTTGAATATACTAACCATAACTATGATAAGTAATAGTCTTTTCCATTTAATTACTTATTATAAATAAATAACAGTTGTTTTACAAGTGCATTAGTGTTTATTTAAGCATTTTTTTATTGTAGAAATAAATTTACTTTTAATATAAAAAAAGAAGATAAAAATAAGTAGTTTTCACAAAAAAATTGTATTAATTTTTATCTTAATATTTTAATTTTAGTTAAAAATTGTAATTTCCTTATTATATCATCGGAATTTCTAAGATTTTCAAAAAATCATTACGATTAAATAAATAAATTTTAACATAAAAAAAGAAGATAAAAATAAGTCGTTTTCACTAAAAAATTGAATTAATATTTTATCTTAATATTTTAATTTTAGTTAAAAATTGTAATTTCCTTATTATATCATCGGAATTTCTAAGATTTTCAAAAAATCATTACGATTAAATAAATAAAAGATTTTTCTCAAGAGTACTACATTTATATATTTCATAAGTGAGATAAAAATTTAAATAAAACAAATTCATAAAGAATAAATACTTAAAAGCTATAAATATAATAGTTTAATTGTGTAAAATAATCCTTGTTAATTTTATTTTAACTAGGATATTAATAAAAATGATTATAAAAAGCAAATATTTAGATGATTAATATTATTTGCTGATTTTAATTTATTTTTCTTGTATCGCTTTGCTTACTTAATTAAATTACATTTGTATTACATAATAAGTATGCAAATTTAATTTATAATTTCCTAAATAAATTAAATAAAATTTTTGTAAGATACATATATTTAATTAATATGGAAATTCCTATTAGGAGTTTTCAGAAAAAAATATTTACTTAAAATTAAGTTTTATTCAAAAAACTATTTTAAAATTTTAATTCACAATGTTTTTTTTAAATTTTTACAAGGTTTTTTAATTTTTCATAATTTTTTATTTTATATCATAACTCCCAATATAAATATTTGTTATTTAAATTATTTTTATATTTGATATCAAAGTATTTATGATAAGACATAAATTCTTTAAAATTAATTGTTTTATTTCTATTCATTTTTAATTTTCTTTAGAAAAAATATGCAAAATTGAATTTTATAGGTAAGTTGGCTTTTATTAATTGAGATTCAAATATAATATAAAAATATTTTTCAATAACATTTTGTTTTAATATAATGATGGATTTAATAAAATTTTAATTATTAAATTTTTAAAATCAGTTTTTATTTTTATAAAGCATTTAGTTTGTATCAAAAGTCTATTATGAATAGAAAAGCTTATAATTATAAAAATTTAATTTAATATTTGCAGAAATTTATTTAAATCAAACCAAAAAAGTATTTTCTTAAATTTATTTCTATAATTAGAATAGAATTATTGTATTTTTATAAAATAAATTTTATTTATCAATTTTTATCAAAAATATTACAAAATATTTTGATTATTCATAAAAAATGTAAATTTTTAATAATAGTATTATCATTAAATGTTATAAATTAATTTTCTAAATATAAAAAATAGAATTTAATCAAAATAATAATCCTAAAATAAAATAATTTAATTTAAAAAATATCTTTTTAATTTATTAAAATTTTACTCTCCAATCAATAAAATATATAAAAAGACTCCTTTATAATTAATAATATAAAGAATTGTGATTATTATTAATTTAAATAGTCTAATTGTGATTTATGCAGTTGAATATAATAATAAATAACTGTTAAATTAATAGAAACTAATCAAGTAAAAAATCGAAAATTTAAATAACTAAATTTAAAAATATGTTTATTTAGATTTTTTTGGATAAAAGATAAAAAAAATTGATCATTTGTTGTACATACAATTACCTATTTTTAATTTATAATAGTAATTTAAGTTAAAAAAGAAATATAAAAAATTTACTAAAAGATTAAAAGATTTAAATGTTTTGGAATTAGAAATGAAATAACAGTAATAGGATAAGGAATAATTTGCACAAGAGCTAACGATCTAAAAAAGCAATAGCTAGTCTAATAAAGAATTTTAAGATGGAAAATTAGATTAAGCTTCCTAAGGTACTAACTAGATCAATGAGAAAAACAAATTATTAAGCCATTTAAGCGAACAAAATAAAGATTCTTTAAGAGACAATAATAGTATAGTAATGATAAAATTAATCTTACACAAAATAAAAAATAGCTGGATAAACCAGCAATTTAATAGACATATTCTTTAGATGAAGAAATTAAGGGTTATTTTCATTTGCTTTTAAATGAACAAAAAGAGGTCAAGCAACAAAGCTAACATTTTAACAGATTAACATATATCAAAAAAAAAATTATTAAAAAATCAAGAAAGCTTTAAAAAAATGTTAAAAGCTTCTTGTTTAAAAGAAAGTTATTCAGAATAATTTTGTTATTAGCTATAGAAGTTGTTGTTATAGGACTACGTTAGTTTTGACAACAATCTAAATATTTATTTAAAAAATTAGTTTTAATCAAATATATTTTTTTTATAACTAATGTATATTTGGTTTATTTTTAATATTTTTTTACTTTAATATTCAATTAAATAATAGATTCAATATTCAAAAGAAAAATTCGTATCCAATCATTTTCAAGATTGTAAAATTATAGCTAATTTAAAATTTATGCAAATAATTAGTATGTATATACATACATAGTTTATATACTTGCTACTCTTAAATTTTACAAAATACTTATTAAATTAAATATATTCCATTTATATTTGGTTTTTGAGGCCGAATATACTTTTTAAAATTATTAAATTATTCGGTATACGGAAGAATCAAAAAAAGTCTTATTCGGTGAATCACTACTATTAACTTTTAATTCTTAAAAATATAGGGTTTACGTTGTGGATTTAATTTAGACGGAAGCGAAATTTTATCTCATTCTCCTATACCACCAATAGCTAATCCATAATTTAGAAGCATGATTATTTTATTGAAAAATCTTGAAGATTTAAATAATTATAAAATTAATCATATCGAAAATATTTTTTAGGATTTTGATTAGATTGTTTAAGAAATAGCAAAAGAAGATCCTTTACTTATTCTTTAAAAGCCTACAGTATAAAAGATAAAAAGGTTTAGCTCAAGTTTTTTCTCAGTCTTAAATTTTACTGTAAGAACTGATAAATCCAAATAATACATGGATAGATTAATAGATCAGTTTGACTTGTTTATAGAGTAATTAATTGATATTTTTATTAAAATTATTTAATAAAATAAAATTTTTTTATTTAAAATAGATCTTAATACATAAACAATTCTAGTGGTAAAAAATAATCGAAAATATTTATTTATTTATTTCACAATTGTTAAAAATAGGATCTAAAACTTTTTGTAAACATACTTTAGCTTTCAGGTTCGTTATGGTCTTCATTCAATAAAAAGATTGATTATGAGACATTTAGTAGATAAATTACATAAGTCACTTAATTTATGAATAGCAATAAAAAAGCTATTCTCTAAATTACTTCTTTATTTTTTGATACAACTGAATATGATATATCTACAATTAGCGAAAGTATGAACATAAGTCCAAAGCTATTGAAGGATTTTGCTAAAGTTTTCTTGAATAAATATAATTTTGATATAAAGGATTTTGAATAACTTCTTCTCTAGCAAACTTAATACTCAGAAACTAATAAAAGGTAATTTATTTGAGAAAATGATTTTTAACACTTATCATTTGATATCTATTAGAGTAATTAGGAATATAATCAGTATTAATAATGGATGGTTTGATAGTATAATGGATCTTGTAAAGTTTTCACCTCTTTTTTAGTATTCCTAAGGTTATTAAATTTTCTACTAGTTGCTTTACTCTTTTGATTAAGTAAAGAAATATATTTATTTATTGATTTAAATTACAAAACATTACTTATAATAAAAAAGATGAGTATTCAAAGCTAAAAGACTGAACCTAATAAAGTAAATATACTAAGCTTAATTTTACTCTCACCAGATAGAGAAGAAAATAAATTAATGGTATAAAAGATACTTTTTAGATTATGTAAAGAGGTTATTAAAGAATAACTTAAAAAAGCAAAAATTAAGAATGGTTAATTATTTATACGAAAATATTCTCATCTTATAGAAGAAAAAAAAAACAAAGAGAAAAATTAATTTATGATAGAGGCTATGAATATATTATTGATAATTCATGGAAGTTCTTATTTGGAAAAAAAGAAGAGCTCATAAAGTAAAAATTTTTTGTTCAAATTTATTTAACTTATTTGCATTTTTTTATAGCAAATTTATGAGTTATGCTTTTAATTTATCAGAAAGCTAAGTCAAGCTATTTAAAGTATTGACAATATTTAAACCTAACTTGCATAAATTACATCAGAAAGAAATAAATTCAATTATATAAGATCCCTCTGTAAGTATTTTTTTAATTATTGAGATTTAAATTATTAATTTGTATTGAAGATTAAAAATGGATTTGAGACTCTTTAGTAATTTGGGCTAATTGAAAAAGATATTAGAAAAGAATATTTTGATTTGATACTTGGTATAACAAGTTAGAGGGGAATCTTAACTTTAGATTCTCTAATTTCTCTATAAGTAACAAAAAAAACTCCTTTTTAAAAAAATTATTTTTTTTATTATGCAATATAGGATGCTGATAAAACTTTTGTATAAAATATTTCAAAAAATTTTAATGAGGAGGGAGAATAAGATTATCTAAAAAATAAATATTAAAATATACATTCTAGTTTAATTTTAAAGTCTCTCTATTTATGGAAAAAAATATCAGCAACTAAATGTAATCATAAGAAACTTAAAAATGAGGAGATTCTATAATAAATAGCTAGCACTTTAACATTTTTAACAGCTCATATTGTTGATATATTGGAGTCTAAAACTTATTTATAAAACAATAATACTATTTCAATTTCTATGGATAGTGGAGATTAAAATTACAAAAACCTAATTAAGCAATTTAACTCGTAAACATAATTATTACTTTAAGTTGATATCTTAAATAAAAATATTTTATATATTTGAATTTATTTTTTGTTTCAATAATTATTATTTTAAATAAAACAAGTATTTAGAAAATGCATCTGAAAATATTTCATTCATTGACGATCTAGAAATAGTTAAAACCTCTGATAAAACTTCTATTGCAAATGTAGTTTAGAATTTCTGCTATTTTGCTGACTAATTATCATCTACCGATATTTCTAGTTATCTTACTACATTTTTTACAGCTGATATATACACTATTATTGGAAAAAAACACTCTATTCCTGAATTTATGATGTAAATTCTCGAATTCTTTGTTTAAGGATAGCATTCTCAAGGATTTGAAAACAACTTTTAAGCACAGACTAAAATAACTTTTTTTACTAGTTACTTTAAAAAGATGGATAGTTTAATGAAACTTCTAAAAATTTTTCTAAGTTTTTTTATTATTTTACTAAAATTATTTTGACTTATTAATTGCAAACATGTAAAAAAGAAAAAAATAAATAACTAAACAACGATTTCTTATACTTTTTGGAAACCTGTTTCAAGATAGTTACTGATAAAGATATGCCATAATTTTTAAGAGAGGCATTTAACATTTTATAATCTGGAGAAACAAAAAATTCAGAAAAGATTCAAAAAGTAATAAATAATTCTAAATTAGAATGTAAATTATAATATTAAATATTAAAAAATAATAGGATTTAATCAACTTTTTAGTGAAGAAAACATAATTAAAAGAATATTTAAATATTAATAATGATGACAACTAGATAAGTCAAAAGTTTTATTTAATATTCAAATTGCTTTCTACAATATTTAATAGTCCAACTAAAACCTTGTAAGATTAGACTGTAGTTTAAAGTATTACTTAGTTAATTCTTATTGCAGGAGAATAATCTGTTAGTTAGGAGCTAGTAAAAAGTTTGATTGGCATAATTTAGGGCAATATTTCAAATATATTTACGTTAATTGGCTAATTTGATCTATTAAATCAGAGTGATTTAAAAACAATTTAAGAATTTATTACTACAACATAAAAATCAGTAGTTTTTTAAAACCGCAGTTCTCTAGAATAAATTAACGTTACTCCTTAGTAGGTTTTAGATGACTAAACGAAGGATATTCTTAAAAGAATAAATGAAGGAAAAGTAATTAATTTTTATATTACTTTAAGATAACAAATTATAATCAAATAATTATTTAGATAAATCTTTAGGATATTTTCAGAGTTTTAGTAAGTAAAGAAGGGTAGAATGGCATGATTAATATTGATACATTTTGTACATTCATAAATAGAATAGGTAAATATATATAAATTTATATATAATTTAATTTTAACTGTTTTTTTTATATGAAATGGAAGGCATTCTTTGTTATTATCAAAAAGACAGGTATCCTCTCAAGCTAGAAGTTATAATTCTTATTAAGTGAGGAAGAATTTGAAAGGGCTTTTGAGTATGTCAATATTAAAAAAATTAGTATGTCCCTATAAAAATTGGGTATATCTCCTGCTTTGTTAGCATTATCACTAGGCACATTAATATTAATACTTGTTTTATTATTTGTGTTCATATTTTTAGGGATTCAAGCCTTTACTTTAGGTGGAACATTTGGTGCAGTTATAAACTCCATAATTCCTATAACAGCTGCAACAGGTGCAGCTTTATCTTAAGAAGATAAATCCTCAAATTTGAACGAAAAAAATATTTAAAATACTATAAAAGAAATTGAATAAATTTTGAATTCAAAATAACTTTGATATTCTTAAATTTATTTATTAATAAAAATATTTTTTTATTTTATGTTTAAAGAGATTGTTTTTGAAATTTTAAATAATTATTATGAAAAATATTTTGATTATTTAATTGAAAAAAATTAAAATTATTACAAATTTAAAAAATAATAGCATAATAATTGAATGTAATAAATTTATTTTCTAAGTGTTGTTAATAGAATTTAATCAAAATAATAATCCCTAAATATAATCATTAATTTAAAAAAGATCTGTTTAATTTACTAAAACTACATATGAATTTACAAAATATACAAAAAGATTCCTTTATAATTATTAATATTAAGAATTGTGATTATTAAAAATATAAATAATGTAATTGTGAATTTTGTAATTGAATGTTACCATAAATATTTTAACCAATAATCACAAGTAACTTCTCAAGCAAGAATTGAAAGTTTAAATAATTAAATTTTAAAAATATGTTTATTTAGATATTTCTGGATAAAAGATAATACTTTGATAATTTGTTGTAAGTTTTATTTTCCATTTTTAATTTAAAAAATAGTAATATAAGTCCAAACAGATATATAAAAAATTTAATTTACTAAAATATTAAAAAATCTATAGATTTTTAGTATTTGAAATGAAATAAAATTAATAGGGTAAGGAATAATTTACACAAGAGCTAGCTATCTAAAAAAGTAATAGCTAGTATAACAAAGATTTTTAAGATGGTAAATTAGATAAAGCTTCTTAAGGTACTAACTAGATCACTGAGTAGAATAAATTATTAAGTCATTAGAGCGAACAAAATAAAGATTCTATAAGCCTAAGAGGTGATAATACTAACAATCTAATTAATCTTTCATAACATGAGAAATAGCTGGATAAATCAGTAATTTAACATATATATGTTTAAGATGAAGAAATTAAGGCTTCTCGTAATTAGCTGATAAATTAGAGAAAAGTGGTTTAACGAAAAATTGAAACTTTTGATAGATTAGCATATTACAAAAAAAAAATGATTAAAAAATCAAGAAAGCTTTAAAAAAGTTTATATAGCGTATTGTTTAAAAGAAAATTATTTAGAATAATTTTGTTATTGGCTATAGAGGCTGTTGTTTTAGCATTAATAATAGCATTTTTCAATATTTTAGGCTATAATAGAGGTCAGATTTAAATTTATGCATCTGATTAAGTAGAAATTTAAGTAAATAAATGTGTTATCAAAATTATTGATTATGATAATAAAGATAAAATTGATTTAAATTATCTTTCAAGAGCATCTCTACCATCTACGATTGATGGGGATATACTTATGGTATATTCATTTCCAGATATTTAACCTTATAAAAAAGATTACTCATTTTCAGTAAGTTCGTTTATTTATTATTAATTAGTTATTGATAGCTATTTTTGTTCATTTAATTTTAATAATATTAGTAATAAAACTCAAAAAAGACTTTTTCATTCAGTAATAATGCAAATTACAAATCTTGTGAAATCGCCTTCTATGTATATCAAAATATTTAATTGACCAATCTAAGCATCAATTGTTAAGAATAATAATGTGATATTTTAATTGATTCATCAAATATATCATTCACTTCATTAAGTATATAAGGACCTTAAGTATATCTTAATTCACCAAAACTAATCGCACAAGTATATTTTTAATATTTTTCTATTGCTTAATTAAATATTTTTTTTGTTTTTAAAACGCTTATAGAGTCTTTAATTTCTGACCTTTTAGGGAAATTTTGAAGTTAACAACTTCTAATTTTCAAACGCATCAGTTGAAACTTCAGAGGGAGATATAATTGTACAATCATTATAGGGGATAACTGCAACTGTACAATTAACAAATAAATATTACTGCGTATCAACATATTCTTTAACACCAATTTAAAATACTATTACTAGCAATCCAGCAAGCTGTACTAATGGTAATATTTTTGTTATATTTGACATTTTTAATTTATCAAAAAATAAAAGTATTTCCTTATGGTACAACTGATTATGACCCAAAAAATGTGATAGCTGAGAGATGCATTTAAGGTTCTATTACTATTCCATCAAATATAGGAGGAAACTAGAATCTTATTGCCAAAAATACATTTGGTAACCTCTTTATAAATGTGCTTGAAAAAATAGGTTAGGCAGCTGATTAGATTCCTAATGGGTAGTATGTCTATGATTCATCTGTTTATGGTAAAAATGGAGATTAAATATAATTTTCAACTAATTCGTAGAGCAGGTTAAATGATTAAATGGTGTCAGCAAGTAATCCAAATGTTTATGATCCAATCTTTATAATGAGGTTTGGATCTTCATAAATAGAGTCAAATACTTACTCATAGTGGCAAGTAATAATTATTTAATTATTTTCATCTATATGATTTTAAAATATTTGACTATTTAAATTAAAGCTAACTTACAACCCAGCATATTCATACTTCAGGCCTTTTTGGTTAGGCACATTGACTCTAAGTCTGTTAAACTCTTAAAGGTATGAAAATTAATTTGTACTTGCCCCAGGATTTTGTCCATATGTTAATTCATTGAGCTAAAATAGGCTTAACACAGTTAAACAATTGTTACAATAATAATTTAAATCATAGCAAAATTCTGCCTATTTTATTTTTTCTCTAGCTTGGTAGCCTTCAATAAGCTTGCCACCAATTAAATTTACTTAATCTGATACCTACAGTAGTTTGAGAGATACATCTCTTAGTGATAATTATGTTGACGATTGGATTTAATTCAATAAAAACAATGATGGTACAGTTTCAATCAACTATTTGAGTATATCTTAAAGCGGTAAAAATTTTGTTTATGTATACATTTATATGAATGGAATAATTATAATTAAAGGTGTTTTAGAAGCAGCAATAATAGTTAGCTTTATTTTAGCATCTATAGTAGGATTAGTCTTAATTGTTGGAATAGTTTATGTAATAAATGTGAACTATATCTATTTACTGGACCACATTTCTAATATAGATATCTATTCTAAAATCATAGATTCTTAGTAAAATCAAAATGAAAAAGGAATCAACAGTGATGAAGAATTAGAAGATTAAAAAGAGGAAGAATTAGCGGTATTTATTCTAATATTTAGATTTTAAAACTTAAAAATCTTGAATTAATAAAAAGCATCAGTAAGTACTTGAGCAAGTTAAATAAAAAGATGTTCTTAAGATAGAGTATACTATCAAAGGAATTCTTAAGCTATTTTTTAATTTAATCTTATTGTCTCCTCCTTTAAGTGCATATATTGATTAAGTTGTTATACTGTTTTATAAAGCTAGATAAAATTCAATTAGCGAGTTTTATAAATTATTATTTAAAGAAGTATAAATTAATGAAAAAGCTTCTGATGATATAATCCATAATTTAGAAAAAGATTCTATTGTAGGATCTGAATTGAAAGGACTTTATGAAAAATATTGCTATCTAAATTAAGTGCTTGAAAGAAAGTTAGATGAGGAAGAAAGTATTATTCAATTGAGAAAAAGAGGCTTTAAAATTATGAATAAATATGATGCTCTTATTTAATCTTATTCATATATCAAATATAATGGAAAAATAGTTACTATTTCTGATACTTAAAATAAAGATTCTTTATAACTTTTTATAGAGTCTTCATGCACTCTTACAAAATTTCCAAATGATACAATCGACTCAATTTCATTCGAATAATTTTACAGTGTAATTTTATTTTTTAAATAAAAAATAAATATGAATAATTTATAAATTTACTTTAGGATTTTTGTATTATGAATCATATTCCTAAACAATCTATTAGTGAGGGTTAATTGCAAAGAGATTATGGTGTTGAAACCAAATATGATCCCCTTTAAGTCATAGAAAGAGATCCTAGCTATAATCTACTGAATAAAAAGAAAATGTTTATTATAGATAAAAAAAGAGTAAATAATACTTTTAAATTGCTACTGTCTAAAAATCTCTAAGGAAAACAATACCAAACAGATGAAATGGAAGAAGTTAAGAAAGAGTTATTTTCTCCAGATTTTTGGTGGTTTTATGATGCTGTTACAGTTTTAGCCCATTTGGGATCAGTAGTCATATTGGGATGTCCTTTTATTGTTCTAATAATCTTTATTAGGATGCTTCAATCTAATTATTCTTCTGTTCCTATTCAGAGATTAATATACAGGTAATTAAATTTATGGAAAGGCTTTTAAATTTTTGTTAATTTATAACTTAAATATTTTTTTAATGCTTTGGTTTTCTTTTAAATTCATTTTTTTATATTTAAAGAAAAACCATTTTGAGTTATTAAAATTTACATTTATTTAAATAAAGAAGTTAAATTTTTCTAGAATGATTAAAAAATAATAAAAGTTTTTCACAATAATTTTCAGAATTTTTTAAAATTTAAATATTTATTTATCATTTAAATTACCAAGCATTAATTAAAAATTAAATAATATCAATTAATTTAATCAAAAATTAATTATCATAATTAAATATTAATTAAATGTTTACAAATTATTTGAGAAAAAATAAAAAAAATATTTTTAAAAATTTTATTTTATCAAAAAAGCTATGATATATTAGAAGAACCCTCATCTATACCGTATAAATTAATGTCTGACAGCAATGGTATTGCTATAATTGTTATCATCTCTATTATATTTTTAGTTCTTTCATCATTTGATTTAGTTCATTACTACATCTTTATGACAATCCCTTAAGAAAGATAATTTTAAGATTATAATAAATCCAGCTAAGTCAGAAAATTAGCTTCTAAGATAATGTGGGTGCTTGCTTTATTAGTTTTGTATGGAATTGGTGTTTATTTAAGCTTGATAGGAACATGGCTCATTTTGAGTGCTATTATTAATCCAAATGCATTCTTACCATACGCCACTTCAGCTGCTACTTTTCTTACTTTAGTCGCAAGAAAATACCAGTAAAATTTTCATCTAATTTACTTTATTTTTAAAGTTAAAAAAAATTTTTGACACTTATTTCACAAATTTATATATATCATACAGAATGTTGAAAAGAATATTGGACCAAGGAGTTAAACTTTTAACAGATTATTTGAAAGGGTTAGCAGAGAAACAATTTAAAGATATGCTCAAAAAATTAGATATTGGAGGCAAGGTTGATTAGCTTGTTCCAACAGATTAAATAAAAAGGCTATGCTAGGAGGCATCTTCTTATGGCTTAATTGATCAAAAGTTAGCTGAAAATATATAGGATAATATTGAGATGATGGTTAGAGACCCTGAAGCTGTTGCTCATCTAGGTAATGAGGTACTAAAAATTGCGCAAGATCCTAAACAGTATGCCTTAAGTATTATGGAAAAGTTAGAAGAAAAAGCTAAACTATAACTAGAGCAGCAAGTAATAAATTTTAATATTACCTATTTTATTTAAAATAATTTTTTCTTAGCTAAAATAATATCTACCAATAATGGCTCAAAGTCTGACATAATTGCTATTTTCAATTTTAAGCAATTAAAAAGCAAGATTAAAGACAGAATTAGGAACTGTTTTATCAGACTTAAATTTAGAGATCCAAAACAAATTTTAAAAAAATGTTGATAAAAAAATTATGAATCAACTAGAATTGTTGCAAGGTCCTATCTTAAAATTATTATTTGAGTGTTTATCATCAGACAATCAAAATAGGAAATAAAAGGTAAATGCCATCTTATAGTAAGTGAGTTACTATATATCTTCTCTAGTTTTGTAAAAATATCCTTACTCTGAAGAATAATATAACGCTTTTAAATAAGCTGAGAGAGCACTTGATATTGATGTGAATATTTAAAAAAAGAAAGGTGGATATGATTTTAAGCAATTGCTTTAATCAAAACTCAAAGAATTGGATAATAATGTAGTCACTATTAATGAATAAATGGTCTAAAAAGCTATAAAAACTATCTTCGAAGGAATGTATAACATTTTTAATGAAGGATTAAAGAATAATGTTGAAGTAATTTAATTCATTTTTTTAAATTTAAACTTTAATTCATAAAATAACTAAAGGGAATGTTAAAAGAATTTATCAAGATTTTGTAAAAATTTTAATCTATGCCAGTTTATGGTAATATCGAAGAACTATCAAAGTTTGCTAATTTATTAAATTTAGTAATAGAAGCATTTACTAATTTCAAATCATTATCAAGAAGTGAAATTTTAAGTGTTCTTAAAAAATTTATTTAAGACTCTAAGATTGAAGATAAATTTAATATCTGCTAATTTAGTATTATAGACTTTTGTGATTTCCTTCTTTTAATTATTGGTTCATTTAATTAAGAGCAAAAGACTCCTCATGTAAACTAAATCAGAGAAATATTTACTTCTATTTTTAAAGATACTAAATTTGCTAATTAAACTGATATTAAAAGAATGTCTTCAATAGTAGCTTTCTTCATTTTAGGATTTAGAAGTAACTTATAAAATATACCTGTTGATGTTATTAAAGATTTATTTGAATGGCTTAGAGAAAAATTAAAAGATAACGAGAGCGAATATAAGTTGAATGAATTTATTAAACTTATTTTAGATAATACAGGAAATAATAAAGGAAATACATCTTAAAAAAATTTGATTCTTATATAGAATCTTTTAAGTCTGTTCGAAAAAATATACAACAACAAGATAGGTTAAATTGAAAACATGCAAGTGAATTCTCAAAGAATCTACGGTGTATCAAAAGAATTTTCAAAATTCTTTTTAAGCATTCTATTTTTCAAGAATAAAAACTCCATAAATTAATCTGATTGGGATAAAATTATCTAATAAAAGCATTTTTCAATTATATGTTAAAAAATGAGGATGTCCCCAGAAGATTTAAGTGGCTTAATACAATTTATACTTAACCAAAAAACTATGCCATAGTATTCAAGCTTTATTAGAATGATTCAAAATTAGTATAAGGTAATTTTTAATTTAACCACATTTATCAAACATTTTTATTTTTATATGATTAAAATAGCATTTAAACACTTAAAAATAATTTTAAAAATAAAAATAGATTGATAAGAAAGCAATTAAAAAACTAAATCAGATAATAAATTTTGTGTTGTCTACAGACGATTATGATATATATGAAGTATTCAGTGAATTAGATATGGAAAAAAATATAGAGTTTAAAATTTCATAAAGTAATAAGGAAACATTAAAAAAAATGCACTTTGAGGATTTTAAGTTAATTCTTTAATTTCATAGAGGTAAATATGAGTTTGACTAATTTGAGTCTTAAATTACATAAGTATTAGAATTTAACTTTACTGATTTTAAAGAATATATCACTAATAACGCTGTTGGAAAAAACAAAAGTACTTGTATTCTAAATTTTATTAAATAGATTAAGTTTACAAATTAGGCTCTTTCTTATATGATGAATAATATATAACTTGGTTAAATTACACACTAGCAAATTGTGCAGCTAATTAAATTATTGAAAATAGGAGAAGATTAAGGCGTAGATAGTAAAGTTGCAAACTTATTTGGAAGACTTGTATCTTTGAAAAATTTAAATATTGCAAACATAACCTCATCATCAACTATTTTCAAAGAATAAGTATAAAATGTTGCCAGTATTATTAATTTAGATGAAAGAATAGTTTAAACATTTTTATAGCTGATATTTTGCCCAGATGATAAATTATACGAGTAAATTAATTATATTTTTATTTAAAATTTATACTTTCCCATATAAATATAGATCATTAAATGATTGCTTTTAGATGTAAATTAGTGGTATCAACTATAACTAATTTATAAATCATTGTGTACATAATTTGAAAGAAATAAATGATTATTAAAACCAGCTTGCTAAAATTAATGAAATAATATTCAAAAATAAAATACCTTTAGACCTACTTAAAAGCATTGTAGTAGATATGCAGATTCCTTAAACAATAGAAACAGTTTAATTCTTTTTATAGCTTACAAATCAAAAAATTCCAAAAAGCATTAATAGTTTTGTTAAATTTGTATTTAATTCCCAACAGTAATCAGAAAAATAGGAATTTATAAAATTAATATAATAAAATGAAAATAACTTTTTAGGTGTATAAGGATTAGTGGATATTTTTACAAGCACCAAAAACTCAGTCAAGCTTTAAGTTTTGCTTCAGTATTTTGCTGATTCAGAAAACGACTATTTTTTGCTAATAGCTTGTATGTTTTGCTATTTAGAGGGTAAATCAGATGGAATACTTCTAAGAATATTTGATGGACAGAATAATCAAAATTAAATATTAAAACTTACTATTGAGCAATACTTGTCAAGAAAATTAGATATTAAGATAGAATTTTTTTAAGCATTCTAAGCAATCTTTTGCAGCAATACATAATAATTTTCATCTGCTTTTATCAAGTTTTTTAGATAAGTCGATTATCAAGAGCAGAGATTAATAAAGGAAGTCACATAAAAAAGAATTAAAGCAAATTAAATAGGTCCAAATGAATAATCAGATACAAAAACAAAGATTTACTTGGAGATTATAAAAAGTAAAACAAAAACTACCTTTCAACAAAATTAGAATTAATAGGAAAATTTCATTAATAATGTAACTGTTTCTGATAAAGAAGTTGAATAGTACATAAATTTATCTAGAGGTTTACCAATAAATACATCGTTCTTTAGTAGAGAACTCAATATTCCTTTAGATGTTGTGGAATTTTTTTAATATATTTACTCAATTAAAAGTGCTTCTGATTATCAATCTATTAATAAAGTATTTGAAGAAATGAAAAATAGCTCTTCAGTGATTTAGGTTTTAAGAAGCATAAACTTAGATTTAAAAGATCTTAAAAATTGCATTAAGTTATTGTATTAAATGATAGAAGTTCAAGAAGCTTAGTAGCTTTAAGAATCACTTAATTTACCTTCAACTGTTAACATAGAAGCTTTGCAAAATCTATTGCTTCTTGATTAGGATTTTGATGATTCTACTAATTTAGAAACAAATAAAAAGATGTTAACTAATTCATTAAACTAAAATGCAATACATAAAAGTTTTGAAATTAAAACTTATTGGTCATCTCTAATTTTCTGCTTAACTAAAAACTTTGTTTTGCTTGAAGCTTTTGTTAATAAAAATAATTTACTTAAATTAGCTTTGAGTGGTAATCCATAATTGTTGTCAATATTCTAAGGGTTTATAGGGTATATTTTATAATTCTTTTTCTATTCTTACAAAATTATTATTTTAAAAAAGGGTTATTTAAAAGAGACAATGTGAGCTACCTATTGATAAAATTTATCAAGATATTTACTAACTTTACTAACGAGAGATTAAAAAAAAATAAAAAGAAGAAAATAATTAAGACTATTTAGATTATTTTGGGGAAGACGATGATGATGATGAAGAATTGAATGACAATAAATACTAGTAATCAGAAGAAAAAAATAAATCTGTAATAGAAATTGAAAAATCAAATAAATTTGAATATGCATTGTATTTACTATATAAAGAACTTTAGTTAAGTCCAGTTTGGATTTTGCTAATGTCAGGAGATGTTTTTGCTTGGGATTACTATATATTAAGATATTATTACACATATAAATACTATAAAGCTTATTAGATCAACCCAGTAATATCTCTTATATTAATCCTCTAGCTCAGACAGACTGCAACTATTGTCAAAGAATTCATCTCTTATCTTGAATACTACATACAAATAAATAAAAAATACTCTGAAAAAGGCGAAAGCTAAGAATACTAATAAATAGGCAATAAAATTCTTGAATTTTAAGGAGAATATCTTTATAATTTAATTATAAAAAATGCAAGCAAGTATTTTTACAATTAAAATAAAATAAAATGTTTACATATTTTTATTTTCAACTTAAAAAAGAGCAACTGAGTTAGCTTAAGCTTGTCAATTCCCTTAAATAATATTAAATTCTATTGCAGAAGAAGAATTTAATACAATTACAGATGAAAAAGAGAAAAAAAATTATTCAAAAAATGATATCAATAAATTATTTGAGAGAGCAGCTCAAAAATACATCGAAGAAATTGAGTATTTTATTATTTATTTATTTCAATCTAATACTTTAAATGTTTAAAAAGGAAAAATAAGCAAAGTTACTATGATTTTATTCATGGTTTGTATTTTGGTGTTGATAAAATTTGCTTTAGATAACCAAAAAATGTATTAAAAAAAAAAAAAAATCTTAATTTATCTTAGAGTCTTGAATCAAACGGAGTTGTTCATCTCCTTTTGATAAGCACATTAACATAACTATAAGATAGCTCAAAGTTTATATTTTCATATAACGATAAAGGATAAGATCATCTGATATAAGTCAGCTATGAAATAGATTTTCTATTAACAACTTTTGATATCTTTTTTTTTATGAAGTTGTAAAATCCTAACTTTTAGAAATTCTATATGCATCCAATCATTGTAAATATTCCAATTTATTTGCTTCTAAAATATAAATTATTTTTTATATTTTTTCATCGCATTTAGAAATTTTATTTTGATTATTGATATTAATTAACTTTTAATTCTTAAAAAAATAGGGTTTATGCTGCGGATTTAATTTAGACGGGAACGAAATTTTATCTCATTCTCCTATACCACCAATAGCTAATCCAGAATTTAGAAGCATGCTTATTTTTTAGAGAAATCTTGAAGATTTGAACAATTATAAAATGAATTACATTGAAAGTATTTTTTAGGATTTTGGTTAGATTGTTTAAGAAATAGCAAAAGAAGATCCTTTACTTATTCTTTAAAAGCCTTCATAATAAAAGATAAAAAGGTTTAGTTCAAATTTTTTCTCAGTCTTAAATTTTACTGTAAGAACGGATAAATCCAAATAATATATGGATAGATTAATAGATGAGTTTGACTCGTTTATAGAGTAATTAATATTTTTTAAATTATTTGATCAAAGTAAATTGTTTTATTTAAAATAGATCGCAATACATGATCAGTCCTAATAAGAAATTTTTTAAATTAAATTCTCTTAAAATAGAAGAGTAAAATGAATCTATAAGTATATCAAGCGATGCATTAGCAAAAGAAGAAAACTCCTATTTAGAATTTGTATAATCACCAAATGCCTCAACTCTTTTGGGATTTTTTAAATAGGACTATGAGTGCCTATATACAAATAATTTTATGATACAAAATTATCAAGAGGTAAAAAAATAATCTAAAATATTTATTGATTTGATTATTGTTAAAAAAGGATCTAAAATTATTTGTCAACATACTTTAGCTTTCAGGCTCGTTATGGTCTTCATTCAATAAAAAGATTGATTAAGAAACATTTAGTAGATAAATCGCATAAGTTACTTAATTTATGAATAGCAATAAAAAATCTATTCTCCAAATTACTTCATTATTTTTTGACACAACTGAATATGATTTATCTACAATTAGTGAAAGTATGAACATAAGTCCTAAGTTACTGAAGAATTTTGCTAAAGTTTTCTTGGATAAATATAATTTTGATGTAAAAGATTTTGAATAGCTTCTCTCTCAAACTAATTACTCTGAAACTAATAAAACGTAATTTATTTGAAAAAATGATTTGTAACACTTATCTTTTTATTTTGATTAGTGTCATTAGGAATATAATCAGTATTAATAATGGCTGGCTTGATACAATGATGGAGCTTACAAAATTTTCTCCTCTCTTTTAGTATTCATAAGGCTATTAAATTTTCTACTAGTTGCTTTACTCATTTGATCATGTAAAAACATTAATTTTTTTATTTATATATATATTCAATAATATCTTAAAATAAAAAGTTGAGTATATAAAGCTAAAAGACTGAACCTAATAAAATAAATATAGCAAACTTAATTTTACTCTCGCCAGATAGTCAAGAAAATAGATTAATGTTGTAAAAAATAGTTTTTAGACTATGTAAAGAGGTTATTAAAGAATAAGTTAAAAAAGCAAAAAGTAAAAATGATTAATTATTTGTATAAAAATATTCTCATCTTCTAGAAGAAGAAAAAAACAAAGAGAAAAACGAATTTATGATCCAGGCTATGAATAATATCATTGATAATTCGTGGAAGTTCTTATTCGAAAAAAAAGAAGAGCTCATAAAGTAAAATTTATTTGTTCAAATTTATTTAATTTATTTGCAATTTTTTATAGCTAATTTATGAGTTATGCTTTTAATTTATCCGAAAACTAAGTTAAGCTTTTTAAAGTATTGACAATATTTAAACCTAATTTGCATAAATTACAGCAGAAAGAAATAAATTCAATTATTTAAGATCCCTCAGTAAGTATTTTTTTAAGTTTTAAATTATTAATTTTTGTTGAAGATTAAAAAAGGATTTGAGACTCTTTAGTAATTCGGACTAATTCAAAAAGATATTAGAAAATAATATTTTGATTTGATACTTGGTATAACAAGTTAGAGAGGACTCTTAGCTTTAAATTCTTTAATTTCGCTATAAGTAACTAAAAAAACTCATTTTATAAAAATTCATTTTTTTTTTTAAATCTAGGATGCTGACAAAGTTTTTGGATAAAACTCTTCAAAAATTTTTAATGAGGAGGGAGAATAAGATTAAATAAAAAATAAATATTAAAATATACATTCTAGTTTAATTTTAAAATCTCTCTATTTGTGGAAAAAAATATCAGCAACTAATTGTACTCATTAGAAACTTAAAGATGAGGAGATT
This sequence comes from Tetrahymena thermophila SB210, assembly GCF_000189635.1. Lineage (NCBI taxonomy): Eukaryota > Ciliophora > Oligohymenophorea > Hymenostomatida > Tetrahymenidae > Tetrahymena > Tetrahymena thermophila. Next base: position 335,451 of record NW_002476434.1, read on the forward strand.
CTATAATAAATAGCTAACACTTTAACATTTTTAACAGCTCATATTGTTGATATATTGGAGTCTAAAGCTAATGTATAAAACAATAATACTATTTCAGTTTCTATGGATAAAGGAGATTATAATTACAAAAACCTAATTAAGCAATTTAACTCGTAAACTTAATTATTACCATTATAAGTTGATATCTAAAATAAAAATTTACTTAATAAGATAAGATTTTTTTATTTCAAAATTATTATTTTATATAAAACAGATATTTAGAAAATGCATCTTATGATATTTCATTTATTGATGATCTAGAAGTAGTTAAAACCTCCGATAAAACTTCAATCGCGAATGTCGTTTAGAGTTATTGTTATTTTGCTGACTAATTATCTTCTACCGATATTTCTAGTTATCTTACTACATTTTTTATAGCTGATATATACACTGTTATTGGAAAAAAACACCCTATCCCTGAATTTATGATGTAAATTCTCGAATTCTTTATTCAAGGATAGAATGCTCACGGATTTGAAAACTACTTTTTAAGCACAGACTAAAATAGCTTTTTTTACTAGTTATTTTAAAAAGATGGACAATTTGATGAAACTTCTAAAAACTTTTCTAAGTTTTTTTATTATTTTACTAAAATTATTTTGACTTATTAATTGCAAATCAGTAAAGAAGAAAAAAATAAATAATTAAACTAAGATTTCTTAAACTTTTTGGAAACATGTTTCAATATAGTTACTAATACAGGTGTACCATAGTTTTTAAAAGATGCATTTAACATTTTATAATCTGGAGAAACAAAAAATTCAGAAAAGATTCTAAAAGTAATAAAAAATTCTAAATTATTATGTAAATTATAGTTTTAAATATTAAATAAAAATAGGATTTAATCTACTTTTTAGTGAAGAAATCATAATTAAAAGAATATTTAAATATTAATAAAGATGACAATTAAATAAGTCAGAAATTTTATTTAATTTTCAAATTGCTTTTGACAATATTTAATAGTCCAACAATAACCTTATAAGATTAGACTATAGTTCAAAGTCTTACTTAGTTAATTCTTATTGCTGGAGAATAATTTGTTAGTTAAGAGTTAGTAAAAAGTATGATTGGGCTTATTTAGGGAGACATTTCAAATATATTTACTTTAATTGGCTAATTTAATCTATTAAATTAGAATGATTTAAAAACAGTTTAAGAATTTGTTTCTATGACTTAAAAATTAGCAGTTTTTCAAAGCCGTAGCTCTCTAGAATAAATTAAAATTACTCCTTAAAAAGTTTTAGATGACTAAACGAAAGATATTCTTAAAAGATTAAATGAAGGAAAAGTAATTAATTTGCATTCTATTTCAAGATAATAATTAATCAAATAAATTATTTAGATAAATGTTTAGGATATTTTCAGAGCTTTAGTAAGTTAAGAAGGGTAGAATGGTATGATTAATATTGATACATTTTGTACTTTCATAAATAGAATAGGTAAATATAATTTCATTTAATTTAACCTTTAACTATTTTTTATATATAAAAAAAAGGTATTTATCTCAGTTAACATAGAGCGAATGAAATTTTTGCTATTATCAAAAAGACAGGTACCCTTTCAAGCTAAAAGTAATAATTCTTACTAAGTGAGGAAGAATTTGAAAGGGCTTTTGAGTATGTCAATACTAAAAAAATTAGCATGTCCTTAGAAAAATTAGGAATATCTGCTGCTTTGTTAGCATTATCTCTAGGCACATTAATATTAATACTTGTTTTATTATTTGTGTTCATATTTTTAGGGATTCAAGCCTTTACCTTAGGTGGAACATTTGGCGCTATTATAAACTCTATAATTCCTATGGCTGCTGCAACAGGAGCAGCTTCATCTTAAGAAGATAAATCCTCAAATTTGAACGAAAAAAATATTTAAAATGTTATAAAAGAGACAGAATAAATTTTGAATTCAAAATAACTTTGATATTCTTAAATTTATTTATTAATAAAAATATTATTTTATTTTTTCATGTTAAAAATGTAGTTTTTTTTGAAATTTTAAATAGAATACAAAAAAATAAAATGTATTTATTCAATAAAAACTTTTATTTAAAATAAGGATTAAATTAAATATTTTTAAAAATAAGGCTATGTTTGATAAAAATATTTTTTTTATTAACTTGCCTTAATTAATGAGAATGTACGGTAATTAGAAAAATAATTGAATAAATTTAAATTTTGATTCAAATCTTAAAAAGATATTGCTGAATAGGTGGGAAAATTATTAATAGAAATATAATTTATATTTATAAAGCTTTATTTCCAAGAACTTATTCAAAAACATTTATTTTTTTATCTTTCTAATTATTCAGAAAATTTTAATAAGCAATTCTTTTAAATTTTGCAAAGTAAAAATAAAAGTATTTTAAAATACTGGTAAGAGAAGGTAAATTTAGGAAAGATACTTTTACAAATTTAAATAAAATTTATTATCAATTTAAGCTTTAAAATAAACTTTTATGTTTATATGTTTTTAATTATGTGATAAAAAAGAAGTTTAGAGAAACTTTTGCTTGATCGATCAGTTATTAATATAGTTTGTGGAATCTACTTTTTTTACATATAAATCTTAATTAAGAGAAGAATATTAAAAAATCAATTAATTAAAAAGATAGAAAAAGAAGGTTTAATAAAATTCAAGATGAATTTGTAGGAATAAGAGAAAGCATAAACATTTGAATAAGAACTTGTTTTATAAAGGAGTAGCAATTCAAATAATGAATATAAAAGCAAAAAAATGGATAAAGATTCTTGTAATTATGACTAGATAAGTGAGGATATAAAATTACTAGATCATCTTTTGAATAAAAATGAACCCTATGTAGGCTAAAAAAATGAAGATAGCAGTAAATAAATCAATCGAATTTAAACTAAATCGCTTGATTAGCCAACAGGTTAGAATACATAGCCAACAGGTTTGTATATATAGCAAACAGGTTAGAATATATAGACCTAAGATAAATTTGAAAACTAGTAAGATGAAGAGGCAGATGTCACTTCTAATGGACTAATGGATGAACAAAAATAAGACAAAAAATAAATGAATTCAATCAAAAAGTTTAAATAGTTCAACAAAAAAACATTTAAAAAAACAGCCAAGCTCTAAAAAAGCATTTATGATATCCTGTTTAAAAGAAAATTATTCAGAATAATTTTATTGTTAGCAATTGAAGTTGTTGCTATAGGACTATTTATAGTTTTCTTTAATGGTTTAGGTTATAGTAGAGGTTAGATTTAAATTTAAGAAAGTGATCAAATAGAAATTCAATTAAATAGGTGTGTTATCAAAATTATTGACCATAATAAAAAAGATAAGAATGACTACCTTTCAAGAACATATCTACCTGCTTAGATTGACGGAAACATACTGATGGTCTATTCGTTTCCTACTCCATAGCCTTACTAAAAAAATTACTCATTTTCTGTAAACTCTCTCAAAATATTTTTATTGATTGATTTAATCTTTTTTAAATAAAATAAGTAATCAAACTCATAAAAGAGGTTTACACTTAATAATAATGCAAATTATAAATCATGTGAAATTGCATTTTATGTATACTAAAAGACTTAATTGAGTAGTTTAAAAAATCAATTGTTTAGATAAACAATGTGATATTTTAATCAATTCATCTAATATATCCTTTACATCATTAAGCATATAAGGACCTTAAGTCTACCTTAATTCACCAAGCATAATAGTATAAGTAAGTTGATCTTTAATAAATTTTGAATTTTATTTTATAGTTTTTTATTTAAAAAACTTATTTAGGACTTTTCATTTTTGACTTTCTAAGGAAATTTTGAAGTTAACAACTTCTAATTTTCAAAAGCTTCTGTAGAAACTTCGGAGGGTGATATAATTATACAATCTTTATAGAGTATTACTGCAACTGTATAGCTAACCAATAAATATTATTGTGTCTCAACATATTCTTCAACTCCTATATAGAATACTATTACTAGTAATCCAGCAAGCTGTACTCCTGGTAAAATATTTATGAATTTATAAATTCTTAAAATATTTTAAATAATAGTATTTCCCTACGGAACAACTGATTTTGATCCTAAAAACATGATAGCTGAGAGATGTATTTCAGGTTCAATTACTATTCCTTCTAATATAGGAGGAAATCAAAACCTCATAGCAAAGAATACATTTGGTAACCTTTTCATAAATGTACTTTAAAAAGTAGGGTAAGCAGCAGACTAGATCCTCAATGCATAGTATGTTTATGATCAAACTATTTATGGAAAGAATGGAGATTCAATATCATTTTCCAATAATTCATAGAGCAGATTGAATAGCTAGATGGAATCAGCAAGTAATCCAAATGTATATGATCCAATCTTTGTTATGAGGTTTGGTTCCTCATAAATAGAGTCTAATACTTACTAATAATGGCAAGTAATAATTTTATTTATTGAATAAAATTTTAAAAAGTTTATCATTTTTATTTAAAGATAACATACAATCCAGCTTATTCATACTTTAAACCTTATTGGTTAGGGGCATTGTCAGTAAATCTTCTTAATTCTTAAAAATATTAAGATTAATATTTTCTCGCACCAGGATTTTGTCCATATGTAAATTCATTGAGCTAAAAGAGACTTAATGCAGTTAAAGAATTGCTAAAATCATAGTTTAAATCATAGTAAAATTCTGCATATTTCATTTATTCTCTAGCTTGGTAATCTTCAATCAGCTTGCCACCAATCGAATTTACGTAAACTGATACATATAGTAGTTTAAGAGATATATCTCTTAGTGATAATTATGTGGACGATTGGATTGATTTTAATAAAAATAGTGATGGCAATATTTCTACAACTTATTTGAATGTATCATAAAGCGGTAATGTTTTATCTTTTTTGCAAATAAATAAATAACTATTATTTATACATATAGGAGCATTAGAAGCAGCAATAATAGTTAGCTTTATATTATCATCCATAGTAGGATTAATCCTAATGATCGCAATAGTTTACATAATAAATGTTAACTACATCTATTTACTCAATCACATATCTAACATAGATACCTATTCCTAGATTTTAAATAATCAATAAAATCAAAATGAAAAAGGAATAGATAGTAGTGAAGATCTTGAAGAACAAAAAGAAGAAGAATCTTCAGTATTTATTTAATTTATATTATTTTTAAAATTCAAACCATAAATTTTTATTTATCATAAAATAAAATAAATAGTAAATACCTGAATAAATTAAGTAAAATGAAGCTATAAAATTTGAGTACTCCATTAAAGGAATTTTTAAGTTGTTTTTTAATTTAATCTTATTATCTCCTCCTTTGAGCGCATATATTGATTAGGTTGTTTTAGTTTTTTAAAAAGCTAGATAGAATTCTGTCAGTGAATTTTATAAATTGCTCTTTAAAAAGGTCCAAATTAATGAAAAAGCTTCTGATGATATTATCCATAATTTAGAGAAAGATTCAATAGTAGGATCTGAGTTGAAAGGACTGTATGAAAAATACTGTTATCTAAATTAGGTGCTTGAAAGAAAATTAGATGATGAAGACAGTGTTATTTACCTATAAAAAAGAGGTTTTAAGATAATGAATAAATATGATGCTTTAATTCAGTCTTATTCTTATATTAAATATAATGGAAAAATAGCATCTATCTCTGATACTTAAAATAAAAATTCTTTATAGCTCTTTATAGAATCTTCATGCACTCTTACTAAATTTCCGAATGATACAATTGATTCAATATCGTTTGACTAATATTACAACGTAATTTTTTTACCAAATAAACAATATTAACATATTATCTTTATTTAGGATTTTTGTGAGATGAATCATATTGCTAAATAAACAATTAGCGAAGGTTAATTGTAAAGAGACTTTGGTGTTGAAACAAAATATGATCCATTATAAGTGATAGAGAGAGATCCAAACTACGATCTTAAAAAAAATAAGACGATGTATATTGTAGATAAAAATAGAGTTAATAATACCTTTAAGCTTCTACTTTCAAAGAATCTGAAAGGAAAATAATTTAAAACAGAGGAAATGGAAGAAGTTAAGAAAGAGTTATTTTCTCCAGATTTTTGGTGGTTTTATGATACTTTGACAGTTTTAGTTCACTTAGGATCAATTATTATTTTGGGATGTCCTTTTTTGATCCTGTTAATTTTTATAAGAATGCTTCAATCCAATTATTCTTCAGTTCCTATTTAGAGATTAATTTTCAGGTAAACTATTATTCTTGTCTTGTTATGAATTTAAAATTAAATATTTTTTATTTGAAAGCTAATAAATTATATTAGAAAAAGATTTAACTAAACTAAATGAATATAATTTTAATAAAAATAAGATATCATTTTTTTAATGCTTAATTTGTTAGTCAATAATAAATAATTTGTTTTTTATAAAAAGCTATGATATTATAGAAGAGCCCACATCTATCCCTTACAAACTAATGTCTGATACTGGTATAGTTATTGCATTTACTATTATCTCTCTTATTTTCTTAGGTCTTTCATCACTTGATTTAATTCATTATTATATCTTCATGACAATCCCTTAAGAGAGGCAATTTTAAAATTATAACTAATCAAGCAATATCAGAAAATATGCTTCAAAGATAATGTGGGTAATTATTCTGTTTGTTTTATATGGTGTTGGTGTGTATTTAAGTTTAATCGGCACATGGCTCATCTTAGGTGCTATTATTAATCCAAATGCATTCTTACCATATGCAACTTCAGCTGCTACTTTTCTTACTTTAGTTGCTAGAAAATATTAGTAAATTTTATTTCATATTTTCAAAAAAAAAAAATTCTCAAAAAATTTTTTGAAATTAAAAAAAGAATTCTAAAGCAGATATTAGATTAAGGAGTAAAACTTTTAACAGATTACTTAAAAGGATTAGCAGAGAAATAGTTTAAAGATATGTTAAAAAAATTAGATATTGGAGGTAAAATATATTAATTTATCCCAACAGATCAAGTAAAATCACTATGCTAAGAGGCAGCTAATTATGGTCTAATAGATCCAAAGCTCTCTGAAAATATATAAGATAATTTAGAGATTATGGTTAGAGATCCTGAGGCTGTTTCTCATCTTGGTAATGAGATGCTGCAGATTGCATAAGATCCTAAATAATATGCAATAAGTATTATGGGAAAATTAGAAGAAAAGGCAAAGTAATAGCTTGAATAATAAGTAAAATATTTAATATTATATATTTAATTTCATAAAACATTTCTATTTAGCTTAAATAATACCTACCTATCATGGCTCAGAGTCTAACTTAGCTAATTTTCACTATTTTAAGCCGTTAAAATACAAGAATGAAGACATAATTAGTAACTGTTCTATCAGACTTAAATTTAGAAATCTAAAACAAATTTAAAGAAAAAGTTGATAAGGATTTGACATAGAAACTAGAAATTTTTTCAGGACCTATCTTAAAATTATTATTTGAATTTTAATCATAAGACAACTAATCTAGGTAAGAAAAGATGGATGCCATTTTATAATAAGTAAGTTACTTAATATCAACTATGGTTTTGTAAAAATTCCCTTTCTCAAAAGAAAATTATATTTAAATTTAATCAGAAGATAAAAATTTGAAAAACCAAACGAATACTGAAAAAAAGAGTGGAGAAGTTTATGACTATAAACAACTATATCAAGAAAAACTTAAAAAATTAAATAAGCCTGAAGTTTAAATAAATTAGCAAACAGTCTAAAAAGCTTTACAAACTATGTTTAATGGAATATATAATATTTTTAATGAAGGCTAAAAATAAAATTTAGAAGTAAAAAAATAATTTACATTCTTTAATTTTATTTTTTTTTTTTATTTTATTAATTAATTTTAGGGAGTTTTAAAAGAATTCTTGAAAATTTTGTAGGAATTTTAATCTATGCCAGTTTATCCTAAATTAAAAGAAATATCTAAATTTACTAGCCTATTAAGCTTAGTAGTAGAGGTCTCTATTAATTATAAATAATTGTCAAGAAGTGACATTTTAAGAATGCTTAAAAAGTTTATTTATGACTCTTAGATAGAAGATAAATTTGATGTTTGTAAATTTAGTGTTATTGACTTTTGTGACTTCCTTCTTTTAATTATTAGCTCATTTAATTAAGAGTAGAAGACTCCTGATGTAAATCAAATGAGAGAAATATTTATTTCTATTTTTAAAGAAAGTCAAAATGCAGATAAAATTGATGTCAAAAAGCTGTCATCAATTGTTGTCTTCTTCATTTTAGGATTTAGAAGTAACTTACAAAATATACCAGTTGACGTGATTAAAGATATATTAGAATGGGTTAGAGAAACATGTAAAGATGATCTTAAGTTAATTACATTGATTAAATTTATATAGCTTGTTTTAGATAATAAAGAAAATAGTAAAGGAAATACATAATAAAAAAAGCTAGTACTAATATAAAATTTACTGTGTTTACTTGAGAAATTATTTAACAATAAGATAGGTTAAATAGAGAATATGCAGGTGGGTTCACAAAGAATTTATGGTGTATCAAAAGAATTTTAGAATTTCTTTTTAAAAATTATATTTTGTAAACATGGAAATTTTACAAATTAATCAGATTGGGAAAGTCTTACACAATTAAATCATTTTTAAATTATTTCTAAAAAAATGAGGATGTCCCCAGAAGATTTAATTGGTTTAATATAATTTATGCTCAACTAAAATACATTGCCATAATACTAAAGTTTTGTAAGAATGATTCTTAATTAATACAAGGTAATTAATTAATAATATTAATTAATTTTTTTAATTTCTTTAGAAAAAAATTATTGTTTGTTAAAATTGATTGTTTGATTTACTATTTCTAAATTTATTGATTAATTTTAATAATTAATGTAGATTTAAAGGAAAGCTTAAAAAATATTAAATCAACTTATTGTCTTTGTTTTGTCTACAGATGATTATGATCTTCACGAAGTTTTCATTGAATTAGATATTGAAGATAAAATAGAATTTTTTTTTCTAGAAAAAAATAAAAAAGAAAAATTAGGAAAGATAAATTTTGAAGATTTTAAAACGATTCTATAATTTTTAAGAGGAAAATATGACTTTGATCTATTTGAGTTACAAATTACCGAAATATTAAAAAAATACTTCCCTGAAAATACTTTTGAAAAAAATAAAAGTGCTAATATCATAAATTTTATCAAAAATATTAAATTTAAAAATTAAGCATTTTCTTACATGTTGAATAATATATAAATTGGATAAATCACATACTAATAAATTGCACAGCTGATTAAACATTTGTAAATTGGAGAAGAATAAGGAGTTGATAGCAAAACAGCAAACTTATTTGGAAAACTAATATCTTTGACAAATTTAAATAGTTTAAATTTAACTTCATCATCCTCTGTTTTCAAAGAATAAGTTTAAAACCTTGCCAACGTTATTAACCTAGACGAGAAAGTAGTATAGTCTTTTTTATAATTAGTATTTTGCCCAGATGATAAACTATTCGAGTAAATTATATTGATTTTTTTATTGGTAGAATAATATATTAACATTTTAAATATAGGTAATTTAATGATTGTTTTTAGATGCAAATAAGCGGCCTTAATTATAGTTAGTTTATAAACCATATTGTATTTAACGTGAAAGAAATAGATGATTACTAAAATTAACTTACCAAAATAAACTAAACACTTTTCTAAAATAAAATTCCTGTACCTTTACTTAAGAGTATAGTTGTAGACATGTAGATTCCATAAAATATGGAAACTGTTTAATTCTTGTTGCAGCTCACCAACTAAGAAATCCCTAAAAGCATTAACAGCTTTATCAAGTTTGTATTTAACTCTTAAATGAATTCAGAAAAAGAAGAATTTATTTCATTAATACTTTAAAGTTAAAATAATGTTACTGAAAAAAATTACTTAGGTGTTTCAGGATTAGTAAATATGTTTACAAACACTAAAAGCTCTGTCAAGCTTTAAATTCTTCTTCAATATTTAGCTGACTCTGACAATTAGTATATTTTATTAATAGCTTGTATGTTTTGCTATTTAGAGGGTAGAGCAGAAGGAATATTTATTAAAATAAATGACAACTAAAGCAATAATAAAACCAAATTATATCTTTCAATTGAGCAATACTTATCAAGATAATTAGAGATTAAAATAGAATTTTTTGAGGCATTCCAAGCAATTTTTTGTAGCAATATAAAATAATTTTCCTCAGCTCTTATAAAACTTTTTAGATAAATTGATTACCAAGAACAGAGATTTATAAAGGAATTCAGTTAATAAGGAATTAAAGCAAATTAAGTTGCTCCAGATGGAAAATCTAATACAAAAACATAGATATTTATGGAAATTGTAAAAAATAAAACAGAATTATCCTTTTTAGAAGTGTAAAAATAATAAGAAAATTTTGTAAATAACGTCACTGTTTCTGATAAAGAAGTTGAGCAATACCTCAACTTAAAAAGAGGTTAATCTATAAATACTTCCTTTTTTAGTAGAGAGCTCAATATCCCTCTTGACATTGTGGAATTGTTCTAGTATATTTATTAAATAAAAAGTGCTGAAGATTATTAATCTATAAATAAAACATTTGAAGAAATGAAAAACAGCTCATCAGTAATTTCAGTCTTGAAAAACATAAACTTAGAGTTAAAAGATCTTAAAAATTGCATAAAATTATTTTATAAAATGATTGAAATATAAGAAGTTCAATAGCTTTAAGAAGCATTTAATTTGCCTTCTACTGTGAATGTAGAAGCATTACAGAATCTTTTACTTCTCGATTAAGATTTTGATGATTTTGCAAATATTGAAGACAATAGAAAGTTATTATATAATTCTTTAAACTAAAATACAATAAATTAAAAGTTTGAAATAAAACCATATTGGTCTTCTTTTGTTTTATGCTTAACTAAAAATTTTGTTTTACTTGAAGCTTTTGCTAATAAAAACACTTTACTCCAGCTAGCAACTGGTAAAAACCCATAGTTAATATCTATTTTCTAAGGTTTTATAGGGTATAACATTTATTTCTTTATCAAGCTTTTACAAATTTGATATTTTTTTAAATAAAGGGTCATTTAGAAGAGAAGTTGTGAATTACCAATCGATAAAATATATTAGAGTATTTACTTGCTCTATCAGTAAGAAATTTTAGTTAAGAATAAAGAAAAATCAAAAAATTAAGATTATGAAGAATATTTTGAATCAGAAAATAAAAGTGCATCTGCTATCCAAATAGAAAAATCAAATAAATTTGAATATGCAATGTATTTACTATATAAAGAGCTTCAGTTAAGTCCAGTTTGGATTTTACTAATGTCTGGAGATGTTTGTGCTTGGGACGAATACATTTTAAGATATTACTACACTTACAAATTTGATACAAATTATTAAAATAATCCAGCAATATCTCTCATCTTAATTCTTCAACTAAGATAAACAGCAACTATTGTAAAAGAATTTATCTCCTACCTTGAGTATTACATACAAATATATAAGACGTATTCTGAGAAAGGTGAAACCTAAAAATTCATTGAGGTTGGAAAAAAAATTATTTAATACTTAGGATAATATTTATACAATTTAATTACCATAGATGCCCACAAGTAATTTAACAATTTAAACTAATTTATAACTTAAAATATTTTAATAAAAAATAAGAGTAACTGAGCTTGCATAGGCTTGTTAATTTCCTTAGGTTATATTACATCGTTTAGCAGAAGAAGAATTTAATACAATTACAGATGAAAAAGAGAAAGAGTAGTACTAAAAGGATGATATTAATAAATTATTTGAAAGAGCAGCTCGAATTTATAAGGATTAAATTAAGTATTTTAACTTTTTAAAATTCATTTAAATATTTTCAATACTAAAAATAGGAAGTAGAATTATTATGACTTTATTTATGATTTATATTTTAATGTTGATAAATTGTGCTTTAAATAACCTTAAAGTACTAAAAATGCAAATTAAACTACTCACTTCTCATAAAGTCTATAATAAGATGGAATTATCTAACTCCTTCTTATAAGCACATTGACATAGTTACAGGATAGTAGAAAGTTTTTATTTTCATTTAATGATAAAGGATGTGATCATTATAATTAAGTCAGCTATGAAATTGATTTTCTATTAACAACTTTTGATATCTTTTATTTTATGAAGTTGGATAATCCTAACTTTTAAAAATTCTACATGCATCCAATTATAGTAAATATTATTATTTATTTATTTATTTATTTACTTATTTACTTCTCAATTAAATCTTATAACACTTTGAATTATTAAAAAATAATTTTTGCTATTTATAAGTAATGATTTAAATAATATTTAGAAATAGACATAATTAAATTAAAGATTATGTATATAAACAAAATTTATTTTCTTTCTGATATATTTTGACATATTAAACGAAAAATAGTGAGTTTATAAAATTTTATTTGAAAAATGAATTTTAAAATTAAAAAACCTATAATTCAAATTAGTTTTTAATAATAAATAAATTTTTAAAAATCTAAATACGTAATTATGGGAACAATGAGAGAGAAATTTAAATTCGTTTTTATTTAAATAATAAAGGGCTTATGCTGTGGATTTAATTTAGATGGCTATGAGATATTATCTCATTCTCCTGTAAAGCCAATAGCTAATTCAGATTTTATTAAAGAACTTGAAAATCATGATGATAAAGAAAAATTAAAAATTTAATAAATTGAAAGTATATTTTAGGATTTTGGTTAGATAATTTAAAAAATAGCAAAAGAAGCTCCATCACTAATTCTTAAAAAACCTAATAATGAACCTAAAGAATAAAAGATAAAGAAATTTAGCTCAAACTTTTTCTCAATCTTAAACTATTCTGAATAACCTGATAAATGGAGATAATGTATGAATAGGCTAATAGAAGAGTTTGATTCTTTTATTGAGTAATCAAAATAATTTTAAATTTTTAAATAAACTTAAAACTTAAATTTATAAATAGATCATAATATACGACTGATCGTACAGAGAATTTTTTTTATTTAAATTCTCATAAATCAGATTAGTAAAAGGAATTTTATGGGTAATTAGGAGATAAAGTATCAAAAGAAGAAAAATCATATTTAGAGTTTGTAGAATCCCCTAACGCTCAAACTCTTTTGGGATTTTTTAAATAAGATTACGAGTGCTTATTTAACAATAGCATAATGATACAATACTATCAAGAAGTAATTTAAATGTTGGAGCAACATATTAATCTAAAGATTATTATTTAAAATAGGATCTAAAACTATTTGTAAACATACTTTAGCTATCAGGATCACTTTGGTCTTCGTTTGCTAAACATACTGATAAAGAAAAATTTACTATATAAATTTCTTAAGCCACCTAATTTATGAATAGCAATAAAAAATCTTTATTATAAATTGCTTCCTTGTTATTTGACGGAATTGATAATGATTTATCTACTATCTGTGAAAGCATGAACATAAGTCCAAAGCTGTTAAAAATTTTTTCTAAAGTTTTTTTGGATAAATACTATACTGAAATCTAGGATTTTGAAAACCTTCTGTCTCTAACTAAGTATTCTGAAACGAATAAAAAGTATTAATTAATATTTTACAAATTATAATTTATAATATTAATCATTTTACTATTTCAATTTAGGGTAATTAGGAATATAATACATATATATAGTGGTTAGCTTGACACAATGTTGGATATCACAAAATTCTCTCCTCTATTTCAATATTCACAATGTTATTAAATTTTTTATTAGATGCTTTACTCTTTTGATATAGTAAATAAATAAATTAATTTACATTTTTATAATCTTAAATAATAATTTTTTAAAATCAAAAGTGGAGTATTCTAAGCTAAAAAACTGATCCTTGTAAGATTAATATAACAGAATAAGTTTTTCTTTCACCAGATAGAGAGGAAAATAAATTTATGCTATAAAAAATTGTTTTCAAATTGTGTAAAGAGGTTATGAAAGAATAAGTAAAAAGAGCCAAAGATAATAATGATCAATCATTTGTAAAAAAATATTCTCACCTTCTTGAAGAAGGAAAAAATAAAGAAAAAAACGAATTTGTGATAGAAGCAATAAATTGCATTATTGATAATTCTTGGAAGTTCTTATTTAACTAAAAAGAAGAGTTGATAAAGTAAAATATTGATTGTATTTTACTTTATTTATTTATTTACTTATTAAAATTATTTTACAGCTAATTCATGAATTATACGTTCAATATATCTGAAAGCTAAGTTAAGCTTTTAAAGATTTTGTGCATATTTAAACCTAATTTACATTAATTGCAGCAGAAAGAAATCAACAAAGTTATTAAGGATCCACCTGTAAATATTTTTGATTTAATTCTCAATTTTTATAATAAATTATTTTTGGAAGATCGAAAATGGATTTGAGATTCTTTAGTAATTTGGACTTATTGAAAAAAATATAAGAAAAGAATATTTTGATTTAATACTTGGAATAACTAGTGATAGAGGATTTTTAGCTATAGATGCTCTAATACAACTTTAAGTAATTATATTAACTATATTAACATTATAGACACTAATTTGGGTTTATATTTAAAAAAGGATGCTGCACAATTTTTTGGAAAAAATAATCAGGAAGGTAGTAATTCAGAATAATTGAAAAAGAAATTTTAAAACATACAAACTAGTTTGATTCTAAGATCTTTATATCTATGGAAAAAAATGTCAGCAACAAACTTTAATCATGAGAAACTTAAATCTCCTGAAGTTTTAAAACCACTAGCATATACCATAACATTTTTAACTGCACATGTCATAGATTTATTAGAGTCAAAATCTAATGTATTGAATAATAATACTATTTCAGTTTCTTTAGATAACGAAGATATAAATTATAAAAATCTAATTGAACAATTCAATTCGTAAGTTTAAAAATTATTTTTGTTTATTTATTTATTTATTTATTTATTTATTTTTATAAATCAAATTTAAAATTAATTTTAAATTAAAAAGGTTTTTAAAGTATAAATCTTAAAATATGTCTTTTTTAGATGATTTAGAAGTTATTAAAGCTTCTGATAAAACTTCAGTAGCAAATATTTGTTTAAGTTTTAGCATTTTAAAAAATTTACCAGAATCCGATATTTCTTGTTTTATTTCAAGATTTTTCTCAACGGATATCTATGAAATAATTGGAAGCACGCACGCTGTCCCATAGTTTATGTTAAGCATCCTCGGATTTTTCATTTCAGGAATAAAATCTGAAAAGAAATTAGAGGACTACTTTCAAAACGCTGATGCTATAGAAAAAGAAAAAGAAAATAGATTTATTTTCTAATTATTATAATAAAATGGAAAATTCACTGAAACTTCAAAAAATTTTGCATAGTTTTTCTATCATTTTACTAAAATTATACTAATTTATTAATTATAGATTAGCTAAGAGGAAAAAAATAAATAACTACTTGAAGAATTTAAATAATTTTGCTAAAATTGTTTCAGCATAGTCACTGGAAAAGAAATGCCATAATTTATAATTAGTTCTATTAGTGCTTTAAGAAAAAAAAAATAAAAATAAGTTGATGTTATTGTGAAGGTAATATTTTAAGCTGATTTAAAGAAATTATTTCACTTAATTTAATTTAATATAGGATTTGATTATTTTTTTAGTGGAAGAGACTAACTTGAAAGACTATTTAGAAATAAAAAATGAAGATAAATAAATTAGTTAGCAATTTTATTTAATATTTAAAATGCTTTCTACTATATTTAATCGTCCTGTTATAAGTTTGTAAGATTAAACTGTAGTTTAAAATCTTAGCTTACTAATTCAAGTTTCTGGAGAGGAATTTATTAGTTAAGAGTAGGTATAAAGTTTGGTTGGGCTTCTTTAAGGAGATATTTCAAAAATATTTAATTTAATTAGCTAGTTTAATCTATTAAATTAGAATGATATGAAAACAATATAAGAATTTGTTACTATGACTTAAAAATTAGCAGTCTTTTCAAATCGTAGCTCTCTAGAACAAATTAAAGCAACTCCTTAATAAGTTATAGATGACTAAACAAAAGATATTCTAAAAAGGCTGAATGAAGGAAAAGTAATTAAAATTTCTTGATTTGTATTAAAATAATTTAAATAATTAATTTAGATAAGTATTTAGGATATTTTTAGATCTTTAGTAAACTAAGAAGGTTAAAATGGAATGATTAATATTGATACATTTTGTACTTTCTTGAATAGAATAGGTAAATTATAAATCCTCTTTAACTTTTTTTAGCATACTTCTTTAAAATAAAATACAAGGTATTACACTTAGTTAGCATAGAGCAAATGAAATTTTTGCAATAATCAAAAAGAAAAACATACTATCAAGCTAAAAAGAATAATTTTTATTAAGCGAAGATGAATTCGAAAGAGCCTTTGAATATGTTAATCTTAAAAAAATTAGTATGTCACTTGAGAAGTTAGGAATATCTGCTGCTTTGTTGGCATTATCTCTAGGCACATTAGTACTAATACTAGTTTTATTATTTGTGTTCATATTTTTAGGAATATAAGCATTCACTTTAGGTGGTACTTTTGGTGCTATCATAAATTCTATCATCCCAATGGCTGCAGCATCGGCTACAGCTGCATCATAAGATGATAAAACATAAAATTTGAACGAAAAAAGTATTAAAAATGTGGTAAAAGAGATAGAACAGATTTTAAATTCAAAATAGCTTTGATATATTTAATTTATGTATTAATCTAAAAGATTTTTTTTAATTAAAAAGTAAAAATTTATAAATCAAAAATATTTTTTCATTAAAGATATAATTTTATCATTTAAATAAATCATCTAAATATTTAGTAATATTAATGATTAACATAAGATGATCGATAAAATAAAAAACATTTTCTTTTAAAAAATGAATAATTCATATTACTTTTTGGCAATAAACCATCAAATATTTAAAAATAAAAACTTTAACTTTAATTTTAACTTATTATTTAGAAAACTTAATTATTATATGATGTCTTTTAAAATTCCTTACCATTACTAATTTATTGTGTTTGAGTTAATTTTTTAATCAGATTATTTTAAAGTAAATTTTTTATTTTAAATTAAATTAATGTAAAGATTGAAAAAATTTCAATTTATACTTAAATGCTTGATATCAAAATTTATATTTCACATCAAAAACAAATTTATGATTAAATATTTTTATAAATAAACAATCAAATTAAAAATAAAATATTAATATAATGATAGATTTCACAATCTATTAATATATAAATTAATTAATATTTAATTAAATAAAATAAGAAAAATAAAATTAATTAACATTAAATTTATATTTTATTATTTAATTTTTATAAAATAAAATTAAAATTATTTATTTTAAATTTAAAAGCAAACAAATATATATATAAATATATAATTATATAAAATTAAAAATTTAATTAATTTATTTATTTTTTTATTTATTTTAACATGTAGCTTCTCAGCTACAGAAAAAATTTGCTGCAAATAGCAATATAAAGCTTTATTTCCAAAACTGAAGATACTTATTCAAAAGAATTTATTTTTCTATCTTTCTAATTATTCAGAACATTTTAATAAAGCAATTCTTTTAAATTTTACAAAATTAATGTAAAAATAATTTAAAAAACTGGTGAGTGAAGGTAAATTATAGAATAGAGACTTCTACAAATTTAAATAAAATTTATTATCAATTTAAGCTTTAAAATAAAAAATTATGTTTTATATATATGTTCTTAACTATGTGATAAAAGAATGATAATCTGTTTATAGAAACTTTTGCTTGATCAGTTATTATATGGTTTGTTGAATTTACTTTTTTATAAAGAAATCTTAAATAAGAGAAGAATATTTAAAAATCAATTAACTAAAAGATTAGAAAAAGAAGGTTTAATAATATTCAAGATGAATTAAAAGGAAAAAGAGAAAGCATAAACATTTGAATAAGAGCTTGTTTTTTAAAGCAGTAGTAATTCAAATAATGAATATAAAAGCAACAAATTGGATAAAGATTCTTCTCCTTTTGACTAGGTAATTGAGAAGAAAAAATTGCTGAGTCATGAGATGAATATAAACGAAGTCTACTTAGGCTAAAAAAATGAAGAGAGCAGTAAATAAATCTTTCCAGTCTAAAAAACTAAATCACTTGATTAGCCAACAGGTTAGAATACTTAGGCCTAAGATAAATTTGAAAACTAGTAAGATGAAGAGGCCGATGTCTCTTCTAATGAACTAATAATTTAAGAAAAAGAAGACAAAAAATAAATGAATTCAATCAAAAAGTTTAAATAGTTCAACAAAAAAATATTTAAAAAAACAGCCAAACTCTAAAAAAGCATCTTTAATATCCTGTTTAAAAGAAAATTATTCAGAATAATTTTATTGCTAGCAATTGAAGTGGTTGCTATAGCTCTATTTATAGCTTTCTTTAATGGTTTAGGTTATAGTAGAGGTTAGATTTAAATTTATGAAAGCGATCAAATAAATATTCAATTAAATAGGTGTGTTATCAAAATTATTGATTATAATAAAAAAGATAATATTGATTTAAACTACCTTTCAAGAACATATCTACCTGATTAGATTGACGGAAACATACTGATGGTCTACTCGTTTCCAAATCCATAGCCTTACTAAAAAAATTACTCATTTTCTGTAAACTCTCTAAATATTTTTATTGATTAATTTAATCTTTTTTAAATAAAATAAGTAATCAAACTCATAAAAGACGTTTTCTTTTGATAATAATGCAAATTATAAATCATGTTAAATTGCATTCTATGTATACCAAAAGACTTAATTGAGTAGTTTAACAATCAATTGCTTAGATAAACAATGTGATATTTTAATAGATTCATCTAATATATCCTTTACTTCATTAAGCATATAAGGACCTTAAGTCTATCTTAATTCACCAAGCATAATAGTATAAGTAAGTTTATCTTTAATACATTTTGAATTTTATTTTATAGTTTTTTATTTTAAAAATGTATTTAGGACTTTTCATTTTTGACTTTCTAAGGAAATTTTGAAGTTAACAACTTCTAATTTTCAAAAGCTTCTGTAGAAACTTCGGAGGGTGATATAATTATACAATCTTTATAGAGTATTACTGCAACTGTATAGCTAACCAATAAGTATTATTGTGTCTCAACATATTCCTCAACTCCTATACTGAATACGATTACTAGTAATCCAGCAAGCTGCACTCTTGGTAACATATTTATGAATTTATAAATTCTTAAAATATTTTAAATAATAGTATTTCCCTATGGAACAACTGATTTTGATCCTAAAAACATGGTAGCTGAGAGATGTATTTCAGGTTCTATTACTATTCCTTCAAATATAGGAGGGAATCAAAATCTTATTGCTAAGAATACATTTGGTAACCTTTTCATAAATGTACTTTAAAAAGTAGGGTAAGCAGCAGATTAGATCCTCAATGCATAGTATGTTTATGATCAAACTATTTATGGAAAGAATGGAGATTCAATATCATTTTCAAATAATTCATAGAGCAGATTGAATAGCTAGATGGAAACAGCAAGTAATCCAAATGTATATGATCCAATCTTTGTTATGAGGTTTGGATCTTCATAAATAGAGTCAAATACTTACTAATAATGGCAAGTAATAATTTTTTTATTGAATAAAATTTTTAAAAGTTTATCATATTTATTTAAAGATAACATATAATCCAGCTTATTCATACTTTAAACCTTATTGGTTAGGGGCATTGACGGTAAATCTTCTTAATTCTTAAAGATATTAAGATTAATATTTTCTCGCACCAGGATTTTGTCCTTTTGTAAATTCGTTGAGCTAAAAGAGGCTTAACTCAGTAAAAGAATTGCTAAAATCATAGTTTAAATCATAATAAAATTCTGCATATTTCATTTATTCTCTAGCTTGGTAATCTTCAATCAGCTTGCCACCAATCTAATTTACGTAAACTGATACATATAGTAGTTTAAGAGAAATATCTCTTAGTGATAATTATGTGGACGATTGGATTGATTTTAATAAAAATAGTGATGGCAATATTACAACAACTTAATTGAATGTATCCTAAAGCGGTAATATTTTATCATTTTTACTAATAAATAAATAACTATAATTTATTATTATAGGAGTATTAGAAGCAGCAATTATAGTTAGCTTTATATTAGCATGCATAGTAGGATTAGTCCTAATAGTTGCAATAGTTTACATAATAAATGTTAACTACATCTATTTACTCAATCACATATCTAATATAGATACCTATTCCTAGATTTTAAATAATCAATAAAATCAAAATGAAAGAGGAATAGATAGTAATGAAGATCTTGAAGAACAAAAAGAAGAAGATTCTGCAGTATTTATATAATTTTTAAAATTCAAGCCATATATTTTTATTTATCATAACACAAAATAAATAGTAAATACCTGAATAAATTAAGTAAAATGAAGCTATAAAAATAGAGTACTCCATAAAAGGAATTCTTAAGTTGTTTTTTAATTTAATCTTATTATCTCCTCCTTTGAGTGCATATATTGATTAGGTTGTTATACTTTTCTAAAAAGCTAGATAGAATTCTATCAGTGAATTTTATAAATTGCTCTTTAAAAAGGTTTAAATTAATGAAAAAGCTTCTGATGATATTATCCATAATTTAGAGAAAGATTCAATAGTAGGATCTGAGTTGAAAGGACTGTATGAAAAATACTGTTATCTAAATTAGGTGCTTGAAAGAAAATTAGATGATGAAGACAGTGTTATTTACCTATAAAAAAGAGGTTTTAAGATAATGAATAAATATGATGCTTTAATTCAGTCTTATTCTTATATTAAATATAATGGAAAAATAGCATCCATCTCTGATACTTAAAATAAAAATTCTTTGTAACTCTTTATAGAATCTTCATGCACTCTTACTAAATTTCCGAATGATACAATTGATTCAATATCGTTTGACTAATATTACAATGTACTTTTTTTATCAAATGAACAATATTAACATATTATCTTTATTTAGGATTTTTGTGAGATGAATCATATTGCTAAATAAACAATTAGCGAAGGTTAATTATAAAGAGACTTTGGTGTTGAAACAAAATATGATCCATTATAAGTGATAGAGAGAGATCCAAACTACGATCTTAAAAAAAATAAGACTATGTATATTGTAGATAAAAATAGAGTTAATAATACCTTTAAGCTTCTACTCTCAAAGAATCTGAAAGGAAAATAATTTAAAACAGAGGAAATGGAAGAAGTTAAGAAAGAGTTATTTTCTCCAGATTTTTGGTGGTTTTATGATACTTTGACAGTTTTAGCTCACTTAGGATCAATTATTATTTTGGGATGTCCTTTTATTATCCTGATTATTTTTATTAGAATACTTCAATCCAATTATTCTTCAGTTCCTATTCAGAGATTAATTTTCAGGTAAACTATTATTCTTGTCTTGTTATGAATTTAAAATCAAATATTTTTTATTTGAAAGATTGATTGGCACTTTTTTAAAATTATATAATTCTCAAGTGATTTAGTAATTTTAAACATTTTAAATGGCAAAATCACATTTTATAACAAATATAAGATTTGAAATTTTATCTAAAATTGTTGAAAATAATAAGCTATATTTAGGTAGTCATAAATTAATCAATAAAATTAGAAAAAGATTTAACTAAACTAAATGAATATTATTTCAATAATAATAAAATATCATTTTTTAAATGTTTAATTTTGTAATCAATAATAATTTGTTTTTTATAAAAAGCTATGATATTATAGAAGAGCCCTCGTCTATCCCTTACAAATTAATGTCTGATACTGGTATAGTTATTGCAATTACTGTTATATCTCTTATTTTCTTAGGTCTTTCATCATTTGATTTAATTCATTATTATATCTTCATGACAATCCCTTAAGAGAGGCAATTTTAAAATTATAATTAATCAAGTTATATCAGAAAATTAACTTCAAAGATAATGTGGGTAATTGTTCTGTTTGTTTTATATGGTGTTGGTGTGTATTTAAGTTTAGTAGGAACATGGCTCATCTTAGGTGCTATTATTAATCCAAATGCATTCTTACCATATGCAACTTCAGCTGCTACTTTTCTTACTTTAGTTACTAGAAAATATTAGTAAATTTTATTTAATATTTTCAAAAAAAAAAATTCTCAAAAAATTTTTTGAAAATAAAAAAAGAATTCTAAAGCAGATATTAGATTAAGGAGTAAAACTTTTAACAGATTACTTGAAAGGGTTAGCAGAGAAATAGTTCAAAGATATGTTAAAAAAATTAGATATTGGAGGTAAAGTTGATTAATTTGTCCCGACTGATCAAGTAAAATCACTATGCTAAGAGGCAGCAAATTATGGCCTAATAGATCCAAAGCAATCTGAAAATATATAAGATAATTTAGAGATTATGGTTAGAGATCCTGAGGCTGTTTCTCATCTTGGTAATGAAATGCTACAGATTGCATAAGATCCTAAATAATATGCAATAAGTATTATGGGAAAATTAGAAGAAAAGGCCAAGCAATAGCTTGAATAATAAGTTAAATATTTATTCTTATATTTTTAATTTAATAAAAAATTTCTATTTAGCTTAAATAATACCTACCTATCATGGCTCAGAGTCTAACTTAGCTAATTTTTACTATTTTAAGCCGTTAAAATACAAGATTGAAAACAGAATTAGTAACTGTTCTATCAGACTTAAATTTAGAAATCTAAAACAAATTTAAAGAAAAAGCTGATAAGGATTTAACATAAAAACTAGAAATTTTATCAGGACCTATCTTAAAATTAATATTTGAATTTTAGTCATAAGACACTTAATCTAGGTAAGAAAAAAAGAATGCTATTTTATAATAAGTAAGTTACTTAATATCAACTATGGTTTTGTAGAAATTCCCTTTCTCAAAAGAAAATTATATTTAAATTTAATCAGAAGATAAAAATTTGAAAAATGAAGTTAATACTCAAAAAAAGAGTGGAGAAGGTTATGACTATAAACAACTATATCAAGAAAAGCTGAAAAAATTTAATAAGAGCGAAGTTTAAATAAATTAGCAAACAGTATAAAAAGCATTACAAACTATGTTTAATGGAGTATATAATATATTTAATGAAGGCTAAAAATAAAATTTAGAAGTAAAAAAATAATTTTCATTCTTTAAGTTTATTTATTTTTTTAAATTATTAAATAATTTTAGGGAGTTTTAAAAGAATTCTTGAAAATTTTATAAGAATTTCAATCTATGCCAGTTTATCCTAAATTAAAAGAAATGTCTAAATTTACTAGTCTATTGAGCTTAGTAGTAGAGGTCTTTATAAATTTTAAATCATTGTCAAGAAGTGAAATTTTAAGAATGCTTAAAAAGTTTATTTAAGACTCTTAAATAGAGGATAAATTTGATGTTTGTAAATTTAGTGTAATTGATTTTTGTGACTTCCTTCTTTTGATTATTAGCTCATTTAATTAAGAGTAGAAGACTCCTGATGTAAATCAAATGAGAGAAATATTTATTTCTATTTTTAAAGAAAGTCAAAACGCTGATAAAACTGATGTCAAAAAGCTGTCTTCAATTGTTGTTTTCTTCATTTTAGGATTTAGAAGTAACTTACAAAATATACCAGTTGACGTGATTAAAGATATATTAGAATGGGTTAGAGAAAAATGCAAAGATGATAATGGCTTATTTAGATTGATTGAATTTATATAGCTTGTTTTAGATAATAAAGGAAATAGTAAAGGAAATGCATAATAAAAAAAGCTAATACTTATATAAAATTTACTGTGTTTACTTGAGAAATTATTTAACAATAAGATAGGTTAAATAGAGAATATGCAGGTAGGTTCGCAAAGAATTTATGGTGTATCAAAGGAATTTTAGAAATTCTTTTTAAAAATTATATTTTGTAAACATGGAAATTTTACAAATTAATCAGATTGGGAAAGTCTTACACAATTAAATCATTTTTAAATCATTTCTAAAAAAATGAGGATGTCCCCATAAGATTTAATTGGTTTAATATAATTCACGCTCAACTAAAATACATTGCCATAATACTAAAGTTTTATAAGAATGATTCTTAATTAATATAAGGTAATTATTTAATTAATAATATTAATTAATTTTTAAAATTTTTTTTAGCAAAAAATTATTGTTTGTTAAAATTGATTGTTTGATTTACTATTTCTAAATTTATTGAATAATTTTAAAAATTAATGTAGATTTAAAAGAAAGCTTAAAAAAGATTAAATCAACTTATCGTGTTTGTTTTGTCTACAGATGATTATGATCTTCACGAAGTTTTCATTGAATTAGATATTGAAGATAAAATAGAATTTTTGTTTCTTGAAAAAAATAAAAAAGAAACATTAAAAAAGATAAATTTTGAAGATTTTAAGACAATTCTATAATTTTTAAGAGGAAAATATGACTTTGATCTATTTGAGTCACAAATTACCTAAATATTAGATAAAAACTTCCCTGATTTCCAAGGATATATGTCTAACAATACTGTTGGAAAAAACAAAAGTGCTAATATCATCAATTTTATCAAAAATATTAAATTTAAAAATTAAGCATTTTCTTACATGTTGAATAATATACAAATTGGATAAATCACATACTAATAAATTGCACAGCTGATTAAACATTTGTAAATTGGAGAAGAATAAGGTGTTGATAGCAAAACAGCAAATTTATTTGGAAAACTAATATCTTTGACAAATTTAAATAGTTTAAATTTAACTTCATCATCCTCTGTTTTCAAAGAATAAGTTTAAAACCTTGCCACGATTATTAATTTAGACGAGAAAATAGTATAGTCTTTTTTATAATTAGTATTTTGCCCTGATGATAAACTATTCGAGTAAATTAAATTTATTTTTTTACTGGTGGTATACTATATTAACATTTTAAATATAGGTAATTTAATGATTGCTTTTAGATGCAAATAAGTGGTCTTAATTATAGTTAGTTTATAAACCATACTGTATTTAACGTGAAAGAAATAGATGATTACTAAAATTAACTTACCAAAATAAATTAAACACTTTTCTAAAATAAAATTCCTATACCTTTACTTAAGAGCATAGTTGTAGACATGTAGATTCCATAAAATATGGAAACTATTTAATTCTTGTTGCAGCTCACCAACTAAGAAATCCCTAAAAGCATTAATAGCTTTATCAAGTTTGTATTTAACTCTTAAATGAATTCAGAAAAAGAAGAATTTATTTAATTAATACTTTAAAGTTAAAATAGTGTTACTGAAAAAAATTACTTAGGTGTTTCAGGATTAGTAAACATGTTTACAAACACTAAAAGCTCTGTCAAGCTTTAAATTCTTCTTCAATATTTAGCTGACTCTGACAATTAGTATATTTTATTAATAGCTTGTATGTTTTGTTATTTAGAGGGTAGAGCAGAAGGAATATTTATAAAAATAAATGACAACTAAAGCAATAAAAAAAACACATTAAAGCTCTCAATTGAACAATACTTATCAAGATAATTAGAGATTAAAATAGAATTTTTTGAGGCATTCCAAGCAATTTTTTGTAGCAATATACAACAATTTTCCTCTGCTCTTATCAAACTTTTTAGATAGATCGATTACCAAGAGCAGAGATTAATAAAAGAATTCAGTTAATAAGGAATTAAATCAAATTAAGTTGCTCCAGATGGAAAATCTAATACAAAAACATAGATTTATATGGAAATTGTAAAAAATAAAACAGAATTATCCTTTAAAGAAGCATAAACATAATAAGAAAATTTTGTAAATAACGTCACTGTTTCTGATAAAGAAGTTGAGCAATACCTCAACTTAAAAAGAGGTTAATCTATTAATACTTCCTTTTTTAGTAGAGAGCTCAATATCCCTCTTGACATTGTGGAATTCTTTTAGTATATTTATTAAATAAAAAGTGCTGAAGACTATTAATCTATAAATAAAACATTTGAAGAAATGAAAAACAGCTCATCAGTAATTTCAGTCTTGAAAAACATAAACTTAGAGTTAAAAGATCTTAAAAATTGCATAAAGTTATTTTATAAAATGATTGAAATATAAGAAGTTTAATAACTTTAAGAAGCATTTAATTTGCCTTCTACTGTGAATGTAGAAGCATTACAGAATCTTTTACTTCTCGATTAAGATTTTGATGATTTTGCAAATATAGAAGACAATAGAAAGTTATTATATAATTCTTTAAACTAAAATACAATAAATTAAAAATTTGAAATAAAACCATATTGGTCTTCTTTTATTTTCTGTTTAACTAAAAATTTTGTTTTACTTGAAGCTTTTGCTAATAAAAACACTTTACTCCAGCAAGCGACTGATAAAGACCCATAATTAATATCTATTTTCTAAGGTTTTATAGGGTATAATATTTATTTCTTTATCAAGCTTTTACAAATTTATTATATTTTAAATAAAGGGTCATTTAGAAGAGAAGTTGTGAATTGCCAATCGAAAAAATATATTAGAGTATTTATTTGCTTTATCAGTAAGAAATTTTAGTTAAGAAAAAAGAAAAATCAGAAAATTAAGATTATGATGAATATTTTGATGATGAAGACGAAGAAGAAGGATCAAATGATTAATAGTAATCAGAAAATAAAAGTGCATCTGCTATCTAAATAGAAAAATCAAATAAATTTGAATATGCAATGTATTTACTATATAAAGAACTTCAGTTAAGTCCAGTTTGGATTTTGCTAATGTCTGGAGATGTTTGTGCTTGGGATGAATACATTTTAAGATATTACTACACTTACAAATTTGATACAAATTATTAAAATAATCCAGCAATATCTCTCATCTTAATTCTTCAACTAAGATAAACAGCAACTATTGTAAAAGAATTTATCTCCTACCTTGAGTATTACATACAAATGTATAAGACGTATTCTGAGCAAGGTGAAACATAACAATTTATTGAGGTTGGGAAAAAAATTGTTTAATTTTTAGGAGAATATTTATACCATTTAATTACCAAAGACGCCCACAAGTAATTTTACAATTTAAACTAATTTATAACTTAAAATATTTTAATAAAAAATAAGAATAACTGAGCTTGCATAGGCTTGTTAATTTCCTTAGGTTATACTAAATTGTTTAGCAGAAGAAGAATTTAATACAATTACAGATGAAAAAGAGAAAGAGTAGTACTAAAAGGATGATATTAATAAATTATTTGAAAGAGCAGCTCGAATTTATAAGGATTAAATAGAGTAAGTATTTTAACTTTTTAAAATTCATTTAAATATTTTGAATACTAAAAATAGGAAGTAGAATTATTATGACTTTATTTATGATTTATATTCTAATGTTGATAAATTGTGCTTTAAATAACCTAAAAGTACTAAAAAAGCAAATTAAGCTACTCACTTCTCTTAAAGTCTATAATAAGATGGAATAGTCTAACTCCTTCTTATAAGCACATTGACACAATTATAGGATAGCAGAAAGTTTTTATTTTCATTTAATGATAAAGGATGTGATCATTATAATTAAGTCAGCTATGAAATTGATTTTCTATTAACAACTTTTGATATCTTTTATTTTATGAAGTTGGATAATCCTAACTTTTAAAAGTTCTACATGCATCCAATTATAGTAAATATTATTATTTATTTATTTACTTACTTACTTATTTACTTTTCAATTATATTTATATAGTACTTTGAATTATTAAAAAATAATTATTGCTATTTGTTAGCAATGAATTAAATAATATTTAGAAATAAACATAATTAAATAAATGATTATGTATATAAACAAAATTTATTTTCTTTCTGATATAATTTAACATATTAAACAAAAAATAGTGATTTTATCATCAAAGTATTTAAAAGTTTGAGTAAAAATTATAAAAATTGCTCTGAATTTTCTAAATGATAACTTAAAATAATAAAAAAATAATATGAAAAATAAATTTTAAAATGAAAAAACCCCCATCAAAAGTTCATATTAGTTTTTAGTAATTATAAATAAGTTTTTTAATCTAAATATGTAATTATGAGAATAATGAGAGAGAAATTTAAATTTATTTTTATTTAAATAATAAAGGGCTTATGCTGTGGATTTAATATTGATGGCCATGAGATATTATCTCATTCTCCTGTAAAGCCAATAGCTAATTCAGATTTTAGGAAAAAGTTTATTGAACTTAAAAATCATGATGAAAAAGAAAATTTAAAAATTGAATAGATCGAAAGTATATTTTAAGACTTTGGTTAGATAATTTAATAAATAGCAAAAGAAGATCCATCACTAATTCTTAAGGAACCTAATAATGAACCCAATAAAGAACCTAAAGAATAAAAAATAAAGAGATTTAGCTTAAACTTTTTCTCAAGCTTAAACTATTCTGTAAAAACTGAGAAATCAAGATAATTCATGAATAGGCTAATAGAAGAGTTTGATTCTTTTATTGAGTAATCAAAATAATTTTAAATTTTTAAATAAAATTAATAATTAAATTTATAAATAGATCACAATATACAACTGATTCTACAGAGAATTTTTTTTATTTAAATTCTCATAAATCAGAGTAGCAAGAGTAATTAAGAGATGAAGTATCATAAGAAGAAAAATCATATTTAGAGTTTGTAGAATCCCCTAATGCTCAAACTCTTTTGGGATTCTTTAAATAGGATTACGAGTGCTTATTTAACAATAGCGTAATGATACAATACTATCAAGAAGTAATTTAAATTTTGTAGCAATATTTTAATCTAAAGATTATTTTTTAAAATAGGATCTAAAATTATTTGTAAACATACTTTAGTTATCAGGATCACTTTGGTCTTCGTTTGCTAAAAATACTGATAATGAAAAATTTACTAGATAAATTTCTTAAGCTACTTAATTTATGAACAGCAATAAAAAGTCTTTATTATAAATTGCTTCCTTATTCTTTGACGGAATTGATAATGATTTATCTACTATCTGTGAAAGCATGAACATAAGTCCAAAGCTGTTAAAAATTTTTTCTAAAGTTTTTTTGGATAAATACTATACTGAAATCAAGGATTTTGAAAACCTTCTGTCTCTGACTAAGTATTCTGAAACGAATAAAAAGTATTAATTAATATTTTATAAATTATAGTTCATAATATTTATCTTTTTACTTGTTTAATTTAGGGTAATTAGGAATATAATACATATATATAGTGGAGGGCTTGATACAATGTTGGATATCACAAAATTTTCTCCTCTATTTTAATATTCACAATGCTATTAAATTTTTTATTAGATGCTTTACTCATTTGATAGTGTAAATAAATAAATAAATTTAATTTTTATTATCATAAATAATTATTATTTAAAATAAAAAAAAAGTGGAGTATTCTAAGCTAAAAAACTGATCCTTGTAAGATTAATATAGCAGAATAAGTTTTTCTTTCACCAGATAGAGAGGAAAATAAATTTATGCTATAAAAAATTGTTTTCAAATTGTGTAAAGAGGTTATGAAAGAATAAGTAAAAAGAGCAAAAGATAATAATGATCAATCATTTGTAAATAAATATTCTCACCTTCTTGAAGAAGGAAAAAATAAAGAAAAAAACGAATTTGTGATAGAAGCAATAAATTGCATTATTGATAATTCTTGGAAGTTCTTATTTAACTAAAAAGAAGAGTTGATAAAGTAAAATATTGATTGTATTTTACTTTATTTATTTACTTATTAAAATTATTTTACAGTTAATTCATGAATTATACTTTCAATGTATCTGAAAGCTAAGTTAAACTTTTAAAGATTTTATGCATATTTAAACCTAATTTACATTAATTGCAGTAGAAAGAAATCAATCAAGTTATTAAGGATCCACCTGTAAATATTTTTGATTTAATTCTCAATTTTAATAATAAATTATTTTTGGAAGATCAAAAATGGATTTGAGATTCTTTAGTAATTTGGACTTATTGAAAAAAATATAAGAAAAGAATATTTTGATTTAATACTTGGAATAACTAGTGACAGAGGATTTTTAGCTATAGATGCTCTAATATAACTTTAAGTAACTTTAATTAATTTTATTAACATTATAGATACTAATTTGCATTTATTATAAAAAAAGGATGCTGGAAAATTATTTGGAAAAAACAATTCTGTGGATTAACAACTTAATCAGGAAGGTAGTAATTCAGGATAATTGAAAAAGAAATTTTAAAATATACAAACTAGTTTGATTCTAAGATCTTTGTATCTATGGAAAAAAATATCGGCAACAAACTTTAATCACAAGTAGCTTGATCCTTAATAAGATTTATAACCACTAGCAAATACCATAACATTTTTAACTGCACATGTCATAGATTTACTAGAGTCAAAATCTAATGTATTAAATAATAATACTATTTCAGTTTCTTTAGATAACGGAGATATAAATTATAAAAATCTAATTTAACAATTCAATTCGTAAGTTTAAAAATAATTTTTATTATTTTATTTTCATAAATCAAATTTAAATAATAAAAATTAAATTATTTTTTTTTTCAAATATTGATTTTATATTAATGTTAAATTAAAAAGATTTTTAGAGTGTGGACCTTAAGATATATCTTTTTTAGATGATTTAGAAGTTGTTAAATCTTCTGATAAAACTTCAGTAGCAAACATTTCTGAAAGTTTTGGCATTTTAGCAAAATACTTAACTGCGACCAATATTTCTTGTTATATTTCAAAATTTTTCTCAACGAGTATCTATGATGTAATTGGAAGCACGCACGCTGTCCCAGAGTTTATGTTAAGCATCCTCGGATTTTTCATTTCAGGAATAAAATCATCTGAGATATAATTAGATAAATACTTTCAAAACGCAGATGAAAAAAGCTTTATTTTCTAATTATTGTAATAAAATGGAAAATTCACTGAAACTTCAAAAAATTTTGCTGAGTTTTTCTATCATTTTACAAAAATTATGCTAATTTATTAATTATAGATTAGTTAAGAGGAGAAAAATAAGCAGCTACTTGATGAATTTTATTTTTTTTGTTAAAACTGTTTCAGTATAGTTACTGGAAAAGAAATGCCTTAATTTATAATTGATTCCATTGGTGCTTTAAGAGATTTAGAATAAAAGTAAGTAGATGTTATAGTGAAGGTAATATTTTAAGCTGATTTAAAGAAAATATTTCACTTAATTTAATTTAATATAGGATTTGATTATTTTTTTAGTGGAAGAGACTAACTTGAAAGACTATTTAGAAATAAAAAATGAAGATAAATAAATTAGTCAGCAATTTTATTTAATATTTAAAATGCTTTCTACTATATTTAATCGTCCTATTATCAGTTTGTAAGATTAAACAGTAGTTTAAAATCTTAGCTTACTAATTCAAGTTTCTGGAGAGGAATTTATTAGTTAAGAGTAGGTATAAAGTTTGGTTGGGCTTCTTTAAGGAGATATTTCAAATATATTTAATTTAATTAGCTAATTTAATCTATTAAATTAGAATGATATGAAAACAATATAAGAATTTGTTTCTACAACTTAAAAATTAGCTGTTTTTTCGAACCGTAGCTCTCTAGAACAAATTAAAGCAACTCCTTAATAAGTTGTAGATGACTAAACAAAAGATATTCTAAAAAGGCTGAATGAAGGAAAAGTAATTACAATTTTTTACTTAGTATTAAAATAATTTAAATAAATAATTTAGATAAGTATTTAGGATATTTTTAGATCTTTAGTAAACTAAGAAGGTTAAAATGGAATGATTAATATTGATACATTTTGTACCTTCTTGAATAGAATAGGTAAATTATAAATCCTCTTTAACTTTTTTAGCATACTTCTTTAAAATAAAATACAAGGTATTACACTTAGTTAGCATAGAGCAAATGAAATTTTTGCAATTATCAAAAAGAAAAACATACTATCAAGCTAAAAAGAATAATTTTTATTAAGCGAAGATGAATTCGAAAGAGCTTTTGAATATGTTAATCTTAAAAAAATTAGTATGTCACTTGAGAAGTTAGGAATATCTGCTGCTTTGTTGGCATTATCTCTAGGCACATTAATACTAATACTAATTTTATTATTTGTGTTCATATTTTTAGGAATATAAGCATTCACTTTAGGTGGAACATTTGGGGCTATTATAAATTCTATCATCCCAATGGCTGCAGCATCGGGTACAGCTGCATCATAAGATGATAAAACATAAAATTTGAACGAAAAAAGTATTAAAAATGTGGTAAAAGAGATAGAACAGATTTTAAATTCAAAACAGCTTTGATATATTTTAATTTAAGTATTAATCAAACATATTTTTTTTATGTTAAAAAATAAAAATTTATAAATCTATCATATTTTTTCATTAAAGATAAATTTTATGATTTAAATAAATCAGTTTAAATATTCAGCCTTATAAATCAATAGCATTAGATGATCGATTAAATAAGATACATTTTCTTTTAAAAAATGAATAATTTAAATTTTTTTTACTAACAAATAAACCATCAAATATTTAAAAATAAATGTAAATTTTTTATCTGAATGTAAAGATTGAAAAAATTTCAATTTATTCCTTTGATATCAAAATTTATATTTTACATCAAAAATTTATCACTTTTCCATGATTTTTATTATCTAAAAATTTTGTTTTTTACTCTTTATTCAATTCACTAATAGAGTTATCTTTATAGGCATGCAATAAAATATCTTTGTAAATCTGGAAATAACATCAGCTTAATTAGAAGTTATTTTTTTTGTCATTTTAATTTTTAAAAATGATTAACCACTATTTAAAGAAGTAGATTTATATCGAAAAAAGATAAAGCTCTTTAAAAAATTTTACAAATATTATCAATAAACCATTAAATTAAATAAAAAAGATGTTTAGAGAATATTTAGTAAATATTTTTTATTCAGTATTTTAATTATTTTTGAAAAAAGAAACAACTAAAATTTCTACAAAATCTAATAATTAAGTACTGATCTGCAGAATAAAATAAAACCATTTTATTTATTTTTAGTATCAGCATACTAATTATACTTTCATAATAATAATACAATTGGCAAATGTGTTTTGAATTATTCAAGAAATACATTAATTTCAGTTTTTTTATATTGATTTCTTTTAAATCGAATTTAATTAAGTTTAAATAGA
The DNA here is from genome assembly GCF_000189635.1 of Tetrahymena thermophila SB210. NCBI lineage: Eukaryota > Ciliophora > Oligohymenophorea > Hymenostomatida > Tetrahymenidae > Tetrahymena > Tetrahymena thermophila. Next base: position 368,638 of record NW_002476434.1, read on the forward strand.
ATCTATTATTTATTTATTTAAATCAAGAGAATATTCTGTAAAAATATTGATTATTAACTTACAAATTATTTAAATTAGAAATTAGATAATTTATTCACACGTAAATTATATTCGTTTATATTGTTTTAAGTTATTACATTTAAATAACAATCAAAATTTAAATTTTTTTTTTAATATCTGAATTGAGTTTGCTTGATATAAAAAAAGGTTTAGTTAATTATTTCTAATAAATAAAAATTATTAAATTTTGAAATCATAGATATTATCTATACTTAAAATTAGAATAGCAATAATTTGCAAGATAAATAGGTAGGACTAAATAAAAATGAGATCTTTTAAGTTGTTTATTTTAGTTTCCTTAGCTATTTTCGTTTTAATGAGTAGCTCTAGGTAAGTGAATGCTGAACTTGTAACCATAACATAGTTTAGTGATATAGCTGATAAAGTAAGAAGCAATCCTAATTCTTTATCTGCGATTATGGTAACTCGTTTAAATTAATGTGAAAGATGCAATGTCGGTGTTAAAGTTTTCAAAGAATATGCTGCTTTAGTTGATGGAGTTGTTCTTACTTATTTAGTAGATTGTGAAAAAGTCTGGGAAAACTTTGAAGACCAACCAAGAATTCCTGCATGTGACCCTGAAAAGAAAGATTAATTACCTCATATTACTTTCTTCTAACCAGAATCTGATGAATTAGACATCTATAATAAGAAAAATAAAAAACTACCTAAAGATGTGCCCTATTAAGGTATGGTTAGTCCGGATGCTTTAATGCAAAAGTCAAAAGAATTGCTTCCTTCTTTTATTAAGACTATTTCTAATCCCAAGGACATTGACAACTATTTAAACTTTAAAGAAATCCCATTAAAGTTAGTTCTTTTCACAGATGAGGAATAACCACCTCTATTTTTACGTGCCTTAAGTGGACAATATCGTGGCTAAGTTGATGTAAGATTAAAATTCTATTTAAACTTAATTAAAATTTCATAATTGACTATTTTTTTTTTAGATCAGAACAAGCCATATTTTATTTAAATATTTTTAATTTTAAAAACGAATAAATCTAATTAATACTTTAAAATAAATAGTTTGGTTTAGCTGATGTTGACAATAGAAAGCTTAAAAAAAGATATAATGTTTCAAATTTCCCACTTCTTATAGCATTAAAATTATCAGGCACTGATTATGAAAGGGCCGATTTCAGTGGTGAATTTACTGTCCCAGCTGTTGCTTCTTTCATTTAAGAATAACTTAAATCTATGCAAGTTGACAAACAAAACACCAAATAAAATTAAGGAACATACTTTGATATTCCCGAAAATGTAGATGTCCAAGAGTTAAAACCAGGCTAAATTCTTGCAGCATTGAAGAAATATAAAGAAAATTTCGTAGCCTTCCATCTTTAGAAAGGAAAATCTTCTGAAACTGCTTAGATTTTTGACTAGCTTAAATAAGATTTCGGGTAATTATTTAAATTTTTTTAAAAAGTTATTTTAAAAAAATATCAGAAAAGGCAATAAATTTTTTTATTTTTTAATTTAAGAGATGGAATTATTTAAACTTTGTTTAGAGTTATCTTATTTAAAGAAATCTATTTTTAAAATAAGGCTCATACTTTCATATTGAATAAAATTTTAATTTTACATTTTAAGATCTAAAGATTTAATAAGAATAAATAATCAAAATAAAAATGTTTATTTTATTTTAAAAATAATAAATTTATATTAATATAAAAATAGCAACATGTTTAAGTATTACTAAGTTCAATGTAATGCTGAATGCAATGAAATTTTTGGTAGTAGCTTATCAACCTATCCAGCTGTGATAATTTACCCATTAAGTGGAACTAGAAATTAACAATAATTTGTTAAAGTTAACAAATATGATGACAAAAATGATTTATCTTCAGAAATTCTAAACTCCGTTTTATACAGCAATTTAGTTGAAAGTGAAGTGGAAAATGATTAAGATGCAAGAAAGAAAATAAGAGAAGGGCTTGATGGTAAAAAGTATTCTGTAATTTTAGCTCATGATAAATATGACCACTATCAAAAATTGATCTTCTTTATAGTAACATAGCAATAGCGTTTCCGTAAATACTTGAATTTCGTTCGTTATGTTAATCCAACTTAAAGTGAAATTAAAAATTGGAGCTTAAATGGTGTTCCTGGAATCGTAGCTGTTTTAGAACTAAATGACTTTTAAAACACTTTTAGAAGATCTCCTTATGAATAAAAGGACTTCTAGTTTAAATCTGTAGTTGATTATTTAAACTAAATTGCCATTTAAAAGCAAGATGAAGTAGTTGACCAAATAAAGGTTGAAGAAATTAAAAAATAAGAAGAACTTGAGGAGAAATGTCTTCTAAATACTGAGAAGCCTTGCTTAATTGCTCTTTTCGATATGTCAAAGGAAGGTAAATTTAAGTTAGACTTAGAGAAGATTAACAAGATTAAGAAGCTTTATGCAGATAGAGATATTGGTTATTTCTATATTGATGCTAAATGCCACAGAGAGCTTTTATAATACTTTAAAATTCATGATACAAATCTTAACAGCTTAGTTTACTTAGACTAAAAGAAAACTAAGTAATTTTTATTTATTTTAATCTAGTAAAAATTTAAATTAATTTAAAATTTTATATTAATTATAGGTATAGATTACTTAAGGAAGCTTTTGAACTTGAAAATCTTATCAGCTTTATGGATGACTTATAAGGCAAGAAACCTAAAGGATTAGTAGCCTTACCAGGTTCAATAGATTTGGATGAAAGAGATTGTGATGCCTTTAATGCAAGTGAAAAACAAAGATTAGAATAAGAAAGACTTCAAAAGAGCAAAAGCAAATATAAAAAAGATGAGCTTTGAAAAAAATTTTAAATTAAATATTTTAATTTGTATTTGTATTTATTTTAAACTCTTTTTTTATAGAAATAACTAATTTTGTTTGTATTTTTCAATATAAAGCTCCTTAACAATAATTAAAATTTGTATTAATGCAAATAAAATATCTATACTTCTTTAATCTCTCAATAATATTTAAATATTTTCTAATCTCAATTTATTTCTCAATTAATTATTTTCTCATCTATATAATTATCCCCATAAAAAATAAGTCAATTAACAAATTTAATAAAAATCCCTTTTTAAATTATTAATCATTATCAATAATGTTAAATAAAATCTATCTTTTGAAAAAAATCAGTATCATGCTCTCCTTCTATTCTACGAAGATTAAAATAGCCTGATCAGGTTTGTAAAAGTTAATTAAATCCAGGAGATGCTATTTAATAAGTATTTCTAATCAATAAGATGACAACAGTGAAGGTAGTGAAAGTGCAAATTATATTTCGAATTTATTATTTAGCAAAGTTATTAATTTTATATTGTAATTTTTTTAACTATGCACTTAAATTATTTTAGTTAAAATGGAGATATTATCCAATTATTATATATATAATATAGATGTTAAAATTCTAAATTTAATAATATTAATGAATATATGCATGTAAATTTAATTTAAAACTGATTTTTTAATAGCAATAGTTTTATAAAAATTTATACTAAATCATTGTTAACAATAGATTTTATAATATTTAAAAATTTTTTATTTTAAATTATAAACTTATTAAATTAAATATAATAAAGAGTTATAATGAAATTTGCTTTAATTTAAAAAATTTAAGATTGAAATAATTGATATTATAAAATATACGAATGATTTTGAAAGTGCTTTACAATTATTTTTAAAAATAATAAATTTATTGTGATTACAAATTGAAAAAGATGATTAATTTGAAGTTTTTTTTTATATATTTATTTTCATATTTTTTTCTTAGTCTATTAATTGTTGTGAATCACTTAAGTTTTTAGGTGAGATTTGTGGGTAAAAATAAATGAACGGGCATCATTATTATTCATTCTATTTAAAAAATTTTAGTTGCTATTTTAATTATTTATTATGCTAGACTAATTTTGATATTTTAGTTGCTTTGATAAAGTTGGTTCTATTACCATTTCATTCAATTATTCTGCTTCTGCCTTAAAAAGCTAGCCTTAGCTAAAATTACACGATAGAGATTAGCTATTTACTTTTTTTAATCTGTACATTGACGGAGTTATATTTACTATTTAATATTTTTCTTTTGACTTTTTTGCATTATAAATAGGAGAAGGTATCTTTTTTCCAAGAGTTTAATCAGAATTAGAATTGAAAAGTGAAATTGTTGCTTATTTAGTATTAAGCTACTATGTGAAATCTTATTATTTTTTTTATGTTTAAGCATTAGGTGTTGTTTTTGGAAAGACTTCTTCTTTTATAGAATCTTTAACAACATTTTACTATGGTAACTCTATATTAAGATTTTACTAATTAACTTCCTCTAGCATATGCAAGGATTTATTTTTGAAAAGTTTACCAAATGAATAATTGTACATATCAAAATCACTAGTGATTGACAGCAAAGTAGGTTCTGTTTTTTCTTCTTAGATTTTATTGTGATTTTCGTCTTAGCTAGATTAATTTGACTCTTCATTAAGTTCTTTAATATAAGTTCCCAGACTTTTATTACTTCCACTACTACCAGCTAAGCTACTACTTTCATTCTTAACTTCTGGTGTATTTCCTAAGCAATCAGTATTTATCTTGAATTATGGTGGACTGTATTCTTGATTAGAACTTTGAGTGTTGGACTATTTCTACAAGGCATTTACTTTATCTTTTAGCTAGAGAATAAAATCGTCTTTAGTTTTGTTCATGTTTATCAAGCAAACAGTTTCTTTTTTGAGCTTATCGATTTTTTATTTTTAGGCCTCATTTTAGCTTTATAAGTTCTACTATTTAATTTTTTCTTATTTTAGACGGAAGTCTCCTAAACTATAAAATATTGATCCAAATATTAGAGAGGCTTATAATTTTTAGTTAAGTTCTTAGTTAATTTCATTATATACTTAATTAACTTTTCTTTCATATATGAGCTGCTTTTCAAGCTCGTTTGTTAAAGAGCCAATTTACTACATATATTAAGCATTATATTTAGCTGTAATTTGTTATTCATATTCAGTATAACGCTTTTAGTAAATTTCTAAGCATTTAGTCTTAGTGAGTTGCATAAATTCCAGCATTTATCTCTAGTCAGATTCATTTTTTAAGTTTTAAAACAAGATTTCATAGCATTTTTCATAGACACCTTCAATTACGTTATTATTGATCTCCATTTGTTAATCAAGCTTTGAGAAGTTTTGCTTATGATAAGTATGGTAAATAAAGCAATAAAAGTATTGAATATTTGATTTGGATGTGTTACTTATCTAGTTTTTTGTTTGCTTAATTAGAATTATTTTTATTATAAATTATTTATATTTTGATTAAGAGTTGATTACTCTTTTTTAAATTGTATGGTATCTAATTATAATTTTATAATAAATCTTTAAGCAACACTCCAAAATATATCAATAATTAGAAGATACCAAAGACAAGATACGGTATCTTAAATTCAAAAAAAATTGGAAACCAGCCAGAAATTTAATAATATCTAAAATTAAAAATATATTTTTTATTTTATATTTCTTATTACTAACAAGATTATTAATTAAATATTGATATTTCAATCTATAATAACTATTACTTAATTAATATCCAACTCAATATTAATAAGCAAACTTATTTGTTTTATTGAATATTTTGATATTTAGTAAATAGACAAACAGTCTTAATACTTTTTTTACTAATAATTTGCGAAAGAATAAACAATTAATAAATTACAAGCTAAAACCTACTTATAATCAAATTTTGAAGGATATAATTTAGCAAGAGAAATGGACATAAATATGAATATTTAAATGGAAGATGAAAAGGTTTCTGTTCTTACCTTGATTGATAACAACAAACAACAAATTTACAAAACACTTGATAAAATGGAAAGTCTATTAAAAATTCAAGAAGATATGTGCTAAAAGCAAGAAGAAACTATTTTAAGAAATTTAAAATAAGATTAATATGAATAACTTGACTAACAAGCACCTACTTTAGAACAATGTTAATCATCTTCTGTGCAACTTTTAGAAAATATATATTATCTCATTACAAAAATAGATAAAAATTTCGATCAAATTTTAAATAATCTTCCTAAAAATTCTTCATAGAATATATTCAAAAAGAATAATGAATTAGATTTGATTGTAAATAAACTTCTTCTTGATGCTTTTAATGAAAATCTAGAATCATGTGGTTAAGTGATAGAAGATTCCAAATATTTATAAAATTATTAGATAGGCAAGTGAAATTTTAATTATAAAAAAGTAAAGATTACATCTATAAAATATATATGAATATTTGTTAGTAAACTTATGAAGATAGCAAATAATTTAAATAGTATTTATTTTTAAAGCAATTATTATTTAAAAAAAATACACTTTTTGTAATTAATATAAATAATGAGTAGAATTTTAAAATGGTTTATAATATATTAATTATTTTTTAATCATTTATTTATTTATGTACAACTTTTAAGAATTTATAGATCAAAATAAATTATTTTTCTAATTATTGAAAATAATATATACAATTTTAAATTAAAAGAGCATCTTGTTTATAATTGACTAAAAGATTTTAAATGGAAGTTTTTATGCAGCTAGTAAGCAGTGAGAGAGACATATACTGATAGATGGGTGGATATTGATTGATTGAGAGGTTGGGAGGAGGATTTAGAATTTCAAATATTTTAACTACTTTACCTTTTTGTTTCAATTTGAATTTGGCAAAATTTTATATTCTATTAACATTTATTTTTATGCTTAATGAATAGTTCTTCCAGGAGTTAAAGTAGTCATTTAAGCATCTAAATCCGCTAGTATACTCTATTTTTATTTTCATTTTATATTCTAGTTTATTTTTTAATTAAAATTTTTACATCTGATTTCATGCAGAGTCTTATATATTTAAGAATTTCTTATGGCTATAAATTTATTCCATGGAGTGTTAATGATAAATTTCCTTTTGAATTTGCGTTCAACTTTTAAGTCTACAGACATTGTATTAATATAAAATATATTTAAATTATTATTTACCTTCCACAAGAGAGTTTTATTTTAATATGAAGAGGCAAAAGGGTTATGCTACATATCACTGAATATCAATCTATCATCTAAAACAATGTAAAACTGCACATCAAATAAAGAACTATTCCACTTTTAATTTACCTTTTTGATTATATAAAATATATATTTGGTATTGTAAAAGTAAATTAATATATGTTACCATGTATTAAAATCTAAAGTTTATTGATTATGCTTATTTAGTTTCATATTAATATAAAAAAAATAAAGGTATTTGTTATGCTTTTAAAATTAACTAGCTATTCATAAGAAGATCGATCACTGGTTTTGGTTAGCTCAAGGAAGATTTGTCAACTTTTATTCTTTAAAAAACATGATTTAATTCTCTTATTTAAATTACTTAATTATTAAATTACTAATATGCAGTATTTTCTTTATTCGTCCTGTATGGAAAGGTGTTTGGAGTACCTCTGTGCTTTGTTATTTAAGGATCCCAATTTTTACCTTTTAATTCTATCAAAACAACATCGTCTTTGAAATCTCCCTAAACAGTTATTTATCCATTAAGCTAAAATCCTTATGGAAAGTTATTATCTTTTTATATTATTTGAAGCTTTTCCTATTTTAAAAAGAATATTTATTTATTTTTTAACTTTTTTAACAAAGAAAAAACATTTATTTTTATTTTAAATTACTTGGATTTTTAAGCTGACATCATTCTTTTGCAAATTGCTTTATTATTAATTCGGTTGTAATGGAGGTTTAGGAGTTATGTTTGGCTGAGCTGCATTATTATTATTTGCAGGTAATGACATTCTTTGTTAGTTTTGAGCTACATTTTAATTCAAAGTGTTCTAGGGAAGAGGATTTTACTATGTTACTTTGTTTCCAAAAATACTACTATATCTATTTGGTTATGCTTATAAATTAGGTAAAGGAGTGGTGTTGATTTAGCCGTTATTGATACCATTTTAATTTATTGGTTTATTAATTAAATTATTGTTATTATTATTATTTTAATAAATTTAGTTATTTGTATTAATTTTGGGTGCAGCCTAAGATGTAGTAGGAGTTTCATCTTCATCTTCACTATCTAATAAGTCAAGTACATTAGATTCTTATTTTTATATTGGAATTTACACAGGTCTATGTGTAATGTTTTACTATATTTATGGTTATGGGTTATATATTTATTGCTGTTATGATTTTGAAGATGTTGAAAAAAAATCCATATCCAAAAGGTCAACAGTTGCTACACTTGTTGGAGTTTAACTTATATTACCATTTTATATAGTTTCTTTTTAATAATGCATGTATTGAGTAGTAACTGAATTGTTTTTACGATGGTAACCTCCTTGAATATCATGAGAAGAAATAGAATCTAATTTTATTTAATGCTTTGGTATCATTGAAACTTGTTAATAATTAGTTAAAGGTCTTTTTGGCTGAGTTGCTACTTTTGTAGTGAGCTTAAATGCATATCTATAAAATAAATTTCTTTATTGTTCTATTATTTTTTTATATTTAGATTATACAGAAGTTTAATTAGCATTATCAGTAGCAGCAGTAACATTAATTGATATCTCTTTGGACTACTGAACTATTAAGTTGACTTTTTAAATATTTTACTAAACTTAAGTCCAATATCTCAATGGAATATTTGCTATTGATTTCATTTCTTTATTCTCTTTAGAGTTATCCATATCTAAAAAGGAATTAAAAACTTCAAAATCTGCCTATTATTTAGAATAAATCTAATGCATCTTTTCTCCTTATTATAACTTAAATTAGAACACTTTACTCAAATTAAGTTCCCTCGTATACAAAAAATCTTCTAACATTTAATTGATCTATAAAATTATTTTTTTTAAAATTAATGAAATTATAACAAGCTTTTCCTAATTAATAAATTGATAATAACATTTTATTTTTTAAAGCCATTATTTTATTATTATTGCTTTGTTGCTGGCAATTTCTTATTTATTTATTTATAAATTGGAACCTATCTTTAAAGGTTTGTATAGTTTTAGTGTGTTTGTTTATTTGTTAAAAGTAGATTTTAAATATTACCAAAATATATTTTTTATTTAAGTCTTCCATTTTCGAATTAGATTTAAAATAGCTGCTCAGCTTTTTAGCTCCTTCAAAGCCTATTTGTGTTTACGATGTTGGAACTAGAACTAGAATTATTAACTATTTTAATAAAGTTATAAATCTTAAAAAAACAATTTCAAAAAAATATTATTTTTTTATTTTAGCAGAAAAGAAGTATAATCTACCTCTTGAATGATGTAGCATATGCAGATAATTGAGCTATCTATAATTATTGTCTTATCAACTTTTTTCTCCTATTCTATACATAAAAATATTTTTGAGAATGGTAAATTAAGCTATAATAAATATTTAATTTTCATTGCAAAAAAAATAATACTGGAAACACTTAAAATATACTCATAAATAGAATTAGAGTATCTAACTCCTTATTCATGAGAAAAGTTATTAGAAGTAACCATAAACAATATTTATCCTTTTTTGTTTTGAATTGTAATTGATAATATCTTCATAACTAATAGATTCTTCCTACTTTGTTAAAATAACAATTAAGCTTTCTTATTTATGATTGATTGCTTGGTTGAGTAATTTATTTATTTTATGATTTAGATTCTATATATCTATGAATATATGTATCTATATATCTATCAATTTATTATTAATTACAAATTTCTTTTAATTTTTTTACAAATCAAAAATTAAATAATAGCTATTAATTTCTGTTTATATTAAAAATTATCAATCTAACTTATATTTATTAGCATTTTTTATCAATATTTTTATATTTTTAATTTAATGAAAAGATAAAATACAATAGATTAATCCAAAAAAAAATTTTATATAATTTCTAAAAAGTATTTTATAACTTTTAACATATTTATCTTAGCTTTTTAAGTAGTTTCATTTAATGTTATTAGCTAATTGTTCCTAACATTTATTAATATTTTGATATTATTTTTTAATTAAATTATTGATTTTAATAATAAGACTAAAAGAAAATTTATAGGTTATGTTAATGAATAGCTATATTGAATTTTTTATCTCTTTATAAATACAATAAATAAATTCAAAATAAACATCAATTTTTTGAATTAAATACCTAATAAAATACAGAATTATTAAAATATAGAGCTACTCATTCAAAATATAAAGAAACTAGTCACTTTTAAGCTATTTATATGCAGTACTCACTTTTATTCAATAGATGGGTAAGCGTTCTTGTATATTTGTATGTATATTGTTAATAATAACTAAATAAATTGCTGATGCTTGATGCATAGATAGAGTGTTTAAGGATATTTAATAAAATATAAATGAATATCATATATGTAGTTGAAAGAGCAAACCAAAGACTGCCTTTATAAATAATGATGCTTAAGGGAAAAATATACTTAAGATAAATTGGAATATTAATATTTTCAATTAAAAGAAAGATTAAGAAAGAAAAAAAATTAATTTCTAAAGGAAAGAATTAATATTAGGAAAGAAAAAATGGAAGATAACTACGCTGCCGACGTTTAAAGATAATTCAATCGTACTGCATTTGATTCATTATATAAAATATGCTATAACAGTTTAGTTTAAAAAAATGGATCTACCATTGATTTCTAAAAGCAAATCGACTGCCACCAAAGATTAATTCAAGTATTCGCTAAGATTGCTCCTATTGTTGTTAAGGTTGAACAAGATGCTGCTTCTTCTGGTGGAGCTGCTGCTGGTGGTGAAGACGAAGAATGATCAGCATAAATAAATTAATTATGGCATCCTTAATTACTAATCTAGTTTAGAAATTAAGAGCATAAAGCGTTAAGGGTTTTGGTTATGATTGAATTTGATTAATTATTGGTCATCACAAAATCTAATTAGACAAACGCCAAAAATTAACTTAAATGCATATTTTCTTCTTCTGTTCTCATTTGTGTAATTAGCAGAATCTGTCAAATATGTATTAATTACTCACTTTAGCTAGCATTATGTGCAATTTTTTGTCATTTATATGCATATTTTATTTTCTTCAAATTTTATTTGTTTATTATTCATATCTTAGTCTCCTTTCTATTGATTGCCAAATAAAATAAACAGGTAATCAATCTCTATATCTATCTATTGATTCCTAAGCAAAGTATTAATTAGTCATATCAAATATCTATCAATCTCGATCTTTAAATATCTTTAAATCTGCAAAAATAAATATAGGCACTCTTTAAAATAAAAATGGAATTATAAAACGTAATAGAATTTTTTAGATACTTATGATAGCGTTATTTTAGTAAATTGAGAATAATTTATTTATAGAAAATACTACAAAGCCTAATAAAATAGACTATTACAGACTTTATCTTTTTTGTATTTATCTATAAAAGCTTAGGATTTGAGTGATTCTTTTTAAATTTAAATCAATAAATTTTTCCAGTTTATTTTTAAAAAAGCATTATTTATTTAATTGATTTAAATAAAATAAAAATAAATTTTATTTATTTTAAAGATTTTCTAAGTATATTAGATGATACTGTATTTATTTTTAATCTAAAATTTTATAAAATCAATTTTTAAAATAATAAAAATATTTTTGGATTGGAATAAATGAACAAAAAAACATGCTATGTTGAGGGATTTTTATTTTTTTACAAAAATTCACAAATGAAACAATATTGAATTTAAATATTTTTAAACAATTTTTGGTCAAAAAATCATTTTAAAATATGGAAAGAATTTTTATCTTTTGCCAAAAGAAGTGAATTTCAAATAAAGATTAAGATTAATTAATTTATAAATATTAATATAGTGTGAATAGAAAATAAGTAGAATATAAACAAATCATTTAAAATATGTAAAAGTGGAAATTATACAACCTATTTATTTTTTAATCTATTGATTGATTGATATAGTATTGTAGTTTATTTAATTGTTTGTGGCTTTTTGTTTGTTTGTTTTTCTCAAAATGAGATTTTAGTATTAATTAATGTTTTGATTATTAAAATCGAAGAAGTTTATTTGCTTTTTTTCAATCAAATAAATAGCTGGGTTTAGATTTTGGAATTTCATTTCTTCTCAATTGTTGTTATTATAAGGCTTTTAATGGGTTTTTTATCTAATTTATATTATTTTCTTGAGAAAACAGTTATTTTTTTGTTTACTCAAAGTTAGTTGATGTGTCTTGCATTGGTATGTGATTAGATTTTTCAAGAGATTAATTAAATCTTGAAGTGAATGGAGTTTTAGATCTAAAATAGAATCCTCTTTCTTCCTCTTTTTGAATCATACTCTTTAGGTTATTTTATCCTTTTCTATCGCTTCTACAAATATTTGAATTTCCTTGATTTTAACTTAGGTTATTAGAACTGTATTAGCTGCATTAGGAAGTTTATCTATAGCTATTTGTTATGTTTTAATATAAGCCAGTACCTAGATTTGAGTATGCTTTGATATTGCTATCATATTATTCTAAATTATTATTTGAAGTTAAATTGTTACTAGCTTATGAAGTATTTTAGTTATTGAGGTTTTGGCTTGTATTAATTATACCTTTGTACTTTTGGAAATCTTGCTATAATAAATCAGTGCTTTTACCTAAGTTGTAATTGCTTGTTGGACTCTTTTCCAGAGCACCAAATAATATTTTTTCCTCACCGTAGCCATTTTTTCTTGTCTAGAAAGAGGAGTTTTCTTTATTTTAGTGAATAAAATTCAAGAATCCTGGAGATTTAGTTGAGCAATTCAAACATAAGCTTTAGTTTACACAACCTTTTAAATTTAAAATAAAATAATTTAAAAAAATTGAATATAAATAGAAATTATTACTTGACTAATTGAGCATTTAAGAAATATTAACTGAGGTAGTAAGTTAAGAATTTTTAATTAAATTGGGATTTTGTACTTTATTCTAATTATGGTTGCAAGTAGTAGCATCATTACTATTTTATTAGTTATTTAATACACTATTGTAGTTACTTGAATAAATTGAATTGAATTTATTTTGAAGGTTTAAATCTGTGCCAAGCTTATTTGTTAATGTGTTTGATCTAGCATTTGAATTTGTTTCATTAAATATTTGAGAATTCTTATCAAAATTATTCGAAATATTTACTTTTATTTTAGGACTATTAGCTAAGTTTGAATTATTAAGATTATTATTGCTTTAGTTATACATGTTTTTGTTGTTATTTTAAATTTAAAATTAATTGTTATTAGAAAATTCTGTATATAAATTTTAAGATAATTAATCACTATTTTTAGTATCTTATTATGGTTGTTGCTATAAATCTATTTTTTCTTTGGCCTTCAATAGTTTATCTACTAAATATTTTATTTCTTACTTTAATGCTACTTCGTTCTCTTCTTTTTTTTTCTTTTCTGCTGATGTCTGAGATAAAAGTTCATTTAGCCTATCTATTTCTTTACATTAATTTTGATTTTATTCTATCGCCTAGCTGTGACTATCTGAAATTCTTAAAATTTCTTACTCTAAAGTATTAATTTATTACTTTAATTACTCATTTTCATAATTTTTCTCACCTAGCTATCTGCTTAAATCTTCAACTTAAAGCTATAAATCTTATATTTCAAATTGATTATGATCATCTTCAAGGCTCTGATGATGCTAAGAAACTTGCTAAAGTTAAGCATTACTACTGTTAACATGGCGTGAAGGTACAGATAGATTCTAACGCTATTGAGAGAATAAATGCTTAACTCCAACACGGCAACCTTCACAGAGATTTCTGGATTATACAGACTAAGGCATAGATATTTAGCTATTAGTTGGATTATTTGGATTATAAAAAATATTATTTGAATAAATATTTTGATTATTCATTGAATTAGCTGATGAAGAATGAACTAGAGCTGAATTTGCAATTATTCCTTGCTAAGGTTTTTCATTAGCCTAATTCTGTATATTTACAATATCTTCATCTGTATAGTTATTTTATGTGTTTTAGGTGTACATCATAACATCTTAATTAGTTGTTAGCATTAATCCACCACCACTTAAGTTAGTCCTATTTGTTTAGTTATTAACTAAACCTAAATTACTGTTACTGCTTGAAATTGATTTATAAATTCCATTGTTTAGATTATTATTTTGATTTACTGGAATATTTTGTTAGAATAAATTGTTATTCGAATTTTATTTATATATGAGTGGTTAGAATTACTATTGTTACAGCTATTGCATTTATAGAAGGTGCTGTTATTTAGCTTCAGGTGAATTCATATTCTTACTTTATCCTCTTTGAATAATCTAACCTGCAAGAGGATTGTTACCTCCTTGGAGTCTTTGTTAGGCTCTATTTGGAGCTGCCCTTTTAGGAATTTCATCTGTATTAATTTTAGGATTGCTATCTTGTTGAATAAATATTTCTGAGTTATTTTAAGCAATTTACTAATTACTTTAAATAATCTATTGGAAATCGCATTCAGATACGGATTTCAGATGTTAATTATAAGACTATTAATGTGAGCTTAACCCTCCTTAGGAAATTTAATGGTTAGGGTTACCCAATCCTAATCCATCCATATTCTAAACAGAAGAATGAATAGGATTTGTATTATTATTTAGAACGCTTGCAGAAAATAAATTATTATTTTACTATCTGAGCTAGAATTAAGATATGCTTAAATCATGATCTGTTACAAACTTTTATTAAATTATAATATTAAGTTATTTTACTTGATTTAAAAAAAATACGTTAGATTATTCATGATGAGCCACAGAAGTTGTATTCTCTTGCATATTTTTTATAATATTCTCTTTTCTAACATTACCTAGTTTTTCTTCTTCTATGATGTGATTTTTTTCAATAAGCTAATCTTTGAGTTTTATCTCAACCTACTCTAATTTTTTGATTTACTCTCTATTTAGAATATTAGATTATTAAACAGCGCGAAATATAATATAAATTTTACGTTAATTGCTTATTTTTTTATTTGAGTTTTTTATTCTATTCATTAAGTTAGTTTATTTATTCTGTGTCTTACTTTGATTTTTCAAGTTTTTCTTTCATGAGCTTTATATTTTAATCATTTGTTTTACTTTTAGTTTTGAAGCTCTTAAATTTCTCTTGTAATTCCTACATTTTTAACTCATTTTCTTACTTTTCTTTTTATGCTTATTATTACTTTTTATATTATTAATTAATTAATTAATTATTAAAAAAAGTTAGTTCAAAAATAAGTAGTATTTTTTATTATTTACTTCGAAAAGATGTTGATTTCTCAATGTTTATATTTGTAATTAAAGCTGTTGTATTTCTGTTTAATGAGCAATCTACAATTCCTCAAAATAAGTTTACGTGAGCATCTGCTCTGAACTAAGGTTTTCTTTGTTTTTAATGATCTTGCTTTCATACACTTATTTTTCCTGAAATTTGAAAAAAATTTATAAATAATTAATTATTCAATTTAAAATTTAACTACTTTTTCATAAAGTTCTTTAATTTACTGAATTCTCTCCTCATTCAATGCATTATTATTAAGCATCTCTTTCTCATTTTCTTACTTAATGCGATTGAATTCATTTTACAAATCGTTTATTTTCTGTTAAGCTTCCTATTCAGCAATATCCTTAATTGTCCTAAATAAGTAAAAGTTTATTTTTTTTCTACTTTTTTGAAATCGAAATTACCTTTTTTCTTCTTCAAGCTTTTTTATTATGCCTTGTAGATTTTAATTTTAAATGTTAAGGTCTTTAATTTCACTTGTCATCTTTAACATATTCTTCTCACTCTCATGAATCTCTTTTTACAGCTCCAATTACTTTTCATGGATTTAATCTTTCAATTCTCTGTTCTATAAATTAAAATTAATTGATTACATATCAAAGAGAATATATTAAGTAAATCTCTGAAGTAATTTTCATATTTTTTCACACGAAATAAATAATCCTTTTTCATATAGCAATTAATATATTTATTACTTCTGCTTCTAGTTTAGTGATAAGATCTTATTTTTTTATCTTACTCTATTCATTATCCTGACTGATTCCTTCAAACATACCTTTTAAATCTTTGAGTGACTTATTCTGTTATATTTAAAGTTGTGTTCAATTTAATCAAATATTCCATTTTTAATTTATTGTTGATTACTGTAAATTTACTACTGTCATTTGTTAAACCTTATAAAGTCTCCATAAAAGTCTCATTCATTTTCCTAAAATTTTCTTCTCTTGCCTTAGATTCTTTAATTTACATATCCTATAGCTCTATCTACTGTTAAAGAATAGCTTTTTCTTTATTCCATCCATTTTCCTTACTTTTTAGCTATTTTGAATATGAAATCAAGTTTAGATTTAATGTTATCACTTTATGAGTTAAATATAATTTTAAAAATTGAAGTACCTAAACTCTTAAAGCAGAGACTTCTGATTCTAAATCATGTATTTGATTTTTTAGCTATTCAATGCTTTCTTCTTCGTAGTTAGCTATCATAAATAATGCTTGTTGTTAGCTGCTGAGCAATCTTAATCAACGTATCTTACTTAATATAGTCTTTATAATAAAATATAAGCGGAATTTAAAAAGAGATATTTAAGTGTTATTAATTAATTAATTATACACAATTATTATTAATATTGATTGAAGTGTTAAAATCTTTGATAGTTTTTAATTTTAATATTTTTCAAATATTGTATGTAATTATGTATATTTTTATTAACTTTCAAAACAGCTTTCTTAATCAATCGATTAACAAATAAATCCTCATAAAATTTAAAATACAAGCTGCATGCATTATCTGTTTAATTTGAAATTATATGAATGAGTTTCTAATTTTTAAATTTAACATGATTTCAATCAATATAAAAAATACTCTTAAATTAAACACAAAATTTCATTTAATTTAAAAATCATTAATTATCAAATACCTGTAATTAAAATAATTAATTACAATTGATCTATTTTTTAAGCAAAATAAATATTTGTTTTTTCTTCAAATTACTTTACGAAGTTGGAAAAATTTTAAGATTTTTAAGATAAAGAATTAATGAAATACTGATATAAAATAAAAACAATTAAGTACAGTATTTATTTAATTATATGAAATTATATCTCATATTTTAGGATATGCAACAACAATTTTGCCAATATTTTCATTAGATTCCATAGTAGTATGAGCATCTCTCCACTTTATATTTATGTATAAAATTAAAATTAAATTATATTTTTTTTTCTTGTATTTAAATTACTCCTTTTAATCCTTCTTCATCCCAAGTAATATTGATAACCCTATCAATGATTGGCTTAAGCTAACCAGAGCAAAAACCTTCTATAGTATCTTTTTTGAAATTAGAAATTAAATCTGACTTGTATTCGTCTGACCTTGTCCTATAAGAATTTACATAAATATTAAAATACAATATATCTGATTTTAGTTACTTTAATAAGGTTGTTATGAGGGATGCTCTTCTTCTCATCAAGCTACCTAAATCAAACTTTTCAATATTTGTTCCACCTAAACTTCCATATAATATCCATTTACCATCAACTCCAATAATTTTATCAGTCTTAAATTTAATATTAATAATATTTATAACAAGAGTTAATTGATTTGATATTTTACCAATTTAAAGTTTTAAGCTCCAACACAATCTAATACTAAATTAACACCCTTCCCATTTGTGAATTTAAGTATTTCTTCATCTTAATTTTCACATGTTTTGTAATTAATACACAATTCAGCTCCTAATCTATTAAAATAAAATTTTATTTATTCTTAATTCAAAATCACTAACAAATAAAGTTACTCTTTGCATATTTTAAGTTTATCTTCTGAAGAGCTGCTTGCAATAGCATGAGCTCCAAAATATTTTGCTAATTGAATGGCTGCAGTACCAACTCCACTAGCAGCTTGATTAATTAGTTTTAATTATAATTTAATTAATAAAGATTTAAGATAAATAAATTTTACCTGCATATATCATAACATAATCATTTTTTTAAACTTATCCAATATATTTAATCAATTAGTAAGCAGTAATCCAAGCTTCAGGGATAGCGGCACCCTATAAAAATTTTAATTTATTTATTTATTTGCAATAAAAGTTAATTACTTATTCAAGTGTTAATCCTTTTGGTAATTCAAAAACGTGATTTTTGTGAATTGCTGCATACCTAATAAACAAACAAAAAAGTTTAAAAATATTAATAAGAAAGATTAAAGTTTACTAAGCATAGGTTCCGCCAGAGAATAAACCAATTGCAGGGTAGAGTTCTTTGCTATTTTATATATTAAACAAAGAAATTAAAAATTGTCATTTTCATTAAATTTAATAAATCACCCTAAGTGATCTACAACATATCCTGAAGCTTCTAATCCAATAATTGGACTATGTCCTGGAGAAGGATAAACCTTTCCTTATCTCTGTAATTTAATGCATTTTTAGTATTAAAAATTACTTTTAATTAAAATTTACTTGCAATACTTCTGCTCTGTTAATAGCTGTATATGATATCTTCATAAGTACTTCGTCTTATTTTAATTACTTAGGTAGAATAAATTATGTTTGGTAAAAAGTTCTTCTTCAAAAAATATTTTACTGGTAAAGGGGATTCTTTTATTTTTAAGACATTAACATCTCCAGGTTAATCTTGATAAATGTGCTTCATCCTTAGTTTTGATATATAAATATTTTGTTTACTTATTTAATTTAATCTGATCTTTATTATTTATTATTCAATATCTTTTCAGTAATCTCTTCAATTTATATAAAAATTTATTATTCGTTTTGGAATAATAGAAATTTGCTAGAATAATTCTCAAGAAATGTTACACAGATTAATTGTAATAATAAAAATGTGATAAGAAATCCTAATAATGGTTCTACCTAAGTATTTTCTGATGAAGAAAATGATAAAAATAATTTAAAAATTTCTAGATTCTTTTTCTAAAAATTGCAATAAAATTATTTTAAGAAAGAATTAATTTTATTTCAATTAATCTAATTATTATTCATAAATTAATAATATTTATAAATAATTAGCATATTAAATTTACAGTAAATATTATTTATGAATGAAATATTATATATTTTTAAATAATTCAACTTATTTTTTATAATTAATAAAAGACTTTTCTACCTATATAAATTTATGAATAATGCTTAATTGTTTTTATAACAAAAATTATAATAATATTTATCATTAATTAGATATTAATAAATTTTATATTTAGTTTTTCTTATTAGAGGCCCTTATTAGTGTTAGTCTTTGATTATTTTATTTTTTATAATTAAATAAATTATTTTTTCATACATCTCAACTTATATTTTTTATATTAAAAAAATCTGGATTTATTTTTAAATCTATTTTTTTAATCATTTTATTATATAAAATTGAAATATTTTTAATGTTGTAAATTTTATGATTAATTCATTATATTTATGGATAAATAATTGATATAATATTTTAAGAAGATAATTTGAATTTATTTATAAGTCATTTTTTCTTTCTTTTTAAAGATTTTATTTTTATATTAAAATAGTTCCAATATTTTTATAATATAATTAATCTAAAAAATTTATTTTTTATTTATTTATTTTTAGATACAATATTTAATATAAAATACAGAATTTTCTAAAATTATTTTTGCAATAATAAAAAATATAATGCAGATATTTTAAATTCATTATATTGCTTATTAAGATGGTTAAAATTTTGTTTCTTTCTAAACTAAAATATGTTTTAATAATTCTATGTTTATAAATAATATTGAAAATAAATAGCAATATTTAATTTGAAAACGTTAGATAGATAGATTTCAAATGATTTTTGGTTAATATTTCCAAATATAAATAGTCTTTGCTTGTATATGTGGAATTAGATATGTTAAATCATATTAACTGCACTAAAAAATTTAATTATAATAAGATTAAATTGCTTTTAAATAGAAAGAATTTAAGTAGAGATAAGCATATTTTCAAGAAATAAAATAAAGCTCTCTTTAAATTTTACTTCATTATTTTTATTATTTTGAGTAATGGAAGAAGGAGATGAGTTTAATTTGTAGTCTCGTCTATAAACTCTAGTTTAGGATTTGTCTACACCAGTTGACTTTAGGAGGAGGTAATCTGCTATCTAGTTTGTGGGATAGTTTGGAAAAAAAACAAATTAAAAAAAAAACTTATTTAATAGTGATAAGGAAATACCTCTTTAGAATAAAAGAAGAGCTAGCAAAAAATTTAGCTTTTTGAAAAAACCAATTACATTTACTGAAGATGGAGAGTAAGAATAAGATTTTAACATTAAAAAGAGTTAGTAAAAGAGAAAAGTAACTATCGTCGCTCATGATAATGCTATAAATGAAGAAGCTTAATAAGAAGAAGTAAGTCAAAAGGAGATATTATTAGAGGAACCTTAGATTACAAATATAGAAAAAATAAAAGACTTTATAAAATAAACTAACTTTGATTAGCTTGAAAGAAAACGGAAAAATTAAGTAGAGTGTAATGATAGCTTTAAGGAAATAATTGACGACATCATATAACTAAATATTTTGAAGTAGAAATAATTAGAAAAGAATAACCAACTTTTAGTGCACATAGCAAATGCTTAAAGTGAAAATTTTAACGAATCTATTTTCTTTAACCCTGATTTGACTAAATTTCAATTCTAAAAGTTTAAAAACAACTTAAGCAGCAAGTTTAGCTAGTAAATAAATGAAGTAGATTTTAATAAGTAGAACTACCTTTTTAAGGAAGACCCTATACTAGAGAATAGGTTCATGTTTATCCCAAAAAGTTAATAAAAAACTAACTTATACAGAAAGAAAAATGGAATATAATAGAATTCAGAAACTATAAAACCAATTAAAACAGATTTTGAGATTTAGCATTCTATAAACAAATTACTAAATTTTTCAAGGAGAAATTAAAAATAATAATAGATGACCTAATAAGATATTCAGGAAGAGTTACAATCTTATATCGAGAAGGTTAAGGTATAAATTGATTAAGTCAGGGATAAGTAAGAAGCAGAGATATATTATGAGTAGACTTTAAAAATGATGGAAAATAGAACTTTGCAAGCTAGCTTGGACATGAGGAAGAAACTTCATGATTTATAATAGGCAAGCTCTTCAATAAATAAGACTAATGAGTCTTTAGAAAGTGAATTGAATGCAGTTAGGCTTTAAAAAAAGCTTATCAGATTCAAGAAAAATTAAATTAACGAAGAGCTAAATGAAAGAGATTAAAAATATGCTGAAACCTTAAATCAGTAAAATATAAAGCAGATAGAAGTAGAGTCTGAGCTAGTTGTTTTAATTAAAGAGTATGAGGAGTTTAGTAAGAAAGAAAAAGAGGTTATGCAACAATTAAATAAGTAACAGGAAGAAATTAAACATCTTGAAAAGGAAATTTAGTATAAAACTAGCATAAGAAATACACAGCAAAAGCAACAAGCTACTTTGGAATAAATTGATTTTTTGATTACTTTGAAGCAATACTCAGATAAAATGGAGAAAAGACTTTCAGAGTAATTTTTAAAAATAAAATTAATAATTTTTTTTAATTTACTGTTATTTTTATTGAAATAAATTCATAGCGAGGATAAAAATATTTATTTAATTTTATTAAAAAAAATATTTCAAAAAGCATTTAAAGAAGTATATAAGATTCTCTAGTAGAAGAAGATGTATAATCTTAAAATTTAGAAAAAAATATCGGAAATGAACCTAGAGCATAAGCTTAAGAAAAGATCAGCCAAGCTTATACTATTAATGTTATTTAAGAAGATTAAAACTAATCTTTAGAGAAGGAAAAAAGCTAAGATTAAAAATAAAATAAGTAAAATAAAATATTAAATGATTAGGTTATACAAGAAGAGTAAAACATTGATGAAAAGAATTAAATGAAAGACATAGGGGTCAAAGAATTGGAAAGAATCAAATTAAATGAATAAATAAAAAGCGAAAATAATTAAAAAAAACTAAATATTCTCAATAATATATTAAATTTATACTAAGATGGTAGTTAATTATCTATGAACGATGATGAAGATCAATAAAAGTCTAATTAAAAATTAAGTTAAAATAACTTAGAAAATGATTAAAATTTATCAGTTTCAGAAGATACAAATTTAAAGAAAAACTCAAGTAGTAGTGATTCTTCTAGTAGTAGTATGGAAGCTCATAATTAACATTCAGAAGAAGTTAACAAAGAGTGTTCTTCATTTTTTGAAGATTTAGATGAAAAAATTCATGATACCTCTATATTTGTTACTTAAAAAGTTAAGAAATAAGATGACCTTGAAAATTGGAAAGAATCATCTATTTCTTCTGCAGAAAACAATAAGATTTCTTCAAGTGATCGCTTTAATTAATTAACTATCAAATCTGGAGAAAATTCAAATTATACAATATCAGATTTTACTTTAAACTCATAAGAAATAGTTTAGAGCAAAGAAAAATCTAACAAATAAGTTGATAGTTTTAGTAGCAGTAGTCTCGATAGCAGTTTAGTTGAAGATGAATAAGAAGAAGGAGGATAAAATAAACTTTAACCACTTTACAATCACAATAGTGAAATAAGCAAATAGAATAACAATGGAGTTGCTGATGGTGATACCAATTTTATAAAATCTTTACAAGAGAAAAAAATAAAAAATGCCAGATTTGTTGAGGATATTCTTAATAATGAAAGTATCGAAAAGAATTAAAAATTAAAAGTAAAGAAATAAAACAAATAAAATAATGTTAAGCAAAAGTAAAATAAGCCAAAGAAAAATAAAATAAGGATGCTAAAAAAGTTAAAAAATAAATAAAATCGCTTTAGATTAGACAGGGTATCAACTAAAGGATCTTAAATAATAGGTTCATGTAGGTCTCTTAAGTAGAATTCTTCTAGGTTTATTAAAAGCAAAAAGAAATCTTCAACTTTGATTTAAATTGGTCAATACTCTCAAAAATAAATTGAAAAAGAAAAGGAAAAAATACTCAAATAAAAGGCTTTGAGGGATGAATAAATTCCTCTAAAGGAAAGGGTAAAGTAGTTCATGGAGTCTATTGAAGGAGATATCGAAATATGCTTCGTTGAGCTAACAGAGAGATTTAAAAGAAATAAAGAAAATTTAGAGAATTTATAAATTTAACAAAATAAGCTAAGTTAGACAAAAAGAGTTGTTTAAAAATATTTGGAAGAACTTGAAGCTGTTCCACTTGAAAAACCTGAAGAAGAACATCAATCTACATATAGTTCTTAATCTATAAATTTTGATAAAAACTAAGATAGCAAAAGCTTTTTTAAATTTAAAGGAAACACATTTAAAACTTTAAATAATCTAGAAAGTAACAATAATATGGAAATCAAATCTAGATCTGAGTTTTAAATCAACGAAGCATAAGATCAGTCACAAATACTTGAAATTATGCACTACAAGAAAAAAATGATTGAAAGAGAGCATTTACTTTAAGCAGAGGTTTACAATATTGAATATTCACATACTTTACTCAAGCTTAACAAAGCATAGAGAATTTTAAGTCTATTTTAATAAGATTTAAAGATCGTGCACTTTCGTGTATCAAGGGTGTTGAGTAATTTAGTGGATAGATAGCGCAATGAGGCTCTTTAATAACTTTTGTTAAGAGCTAATAATTAAATATTAAAATTGAATGAAAGAGCTAACTCGTTACTTCAGAGAAGTGCTAATTATGTTAAAACAGAGTTTTCTTAATAAGAATTTTAACAAGTTATTAGCTTAGATCTGCCCATGAAGGGTATGTTAATTTAGCTTTTTTCTCAGTAAGGGCATATATTCGACTGTATAACTTCAGTAGTAACTTATTTTTTTCCTTACTGCTCTAACTCTATTTAGCAGTTTATTTACCAATTTAAGCAAGGTTATTATCTGCTTAGATTCTGTAAAAAAGTTGATATACTTTACTACATTTCTCTCGTATAGAACAATGTTATGAAATAAAATTTTTTTTAGCAGAATAATGAACAAGAACTAAAGCCTATAACATCAAATAATTCAAGTAGTATTGCCAAGCTTAAATTAGAAAAAGTGATAACTTAATTAGGGATAAAAACAAATTTATTTAGTAATGAGCAATAATAAAAATGTACTTTTAAAAAACTTCAATTAATAAAACCTTTAGATGACTTCACAAAAGAGGAAAAAAAAGTAATCGATGATACTATCCTTATGGAATTCTATAATTAATTTCCTAATTTATTAGAAAGGGCTGCATTCAATTACTCATAAATAGGTATTGAGAGAACAGTGTAGCTCATTCAAATAATAAGTACTCTGTAAAAATTGATCAATGAAATTAAAGAAAAATAGAAATAATTCAATAGTAGTTTTAGCTAATCTTCATGCGATTCTTAAAAGTAAATTAGAGAATTTAGAAATTAATTCTAGAAAAAAGAAAGCAAGAAAAAAAATTAGCAAAAAAAGCAAATCAGTGGAATGTCTAAAAAAAATTCACATTTAGATGCAAATGATTTCTAAAAGCTAGATCAATATGATTTTAATTATGGGCAAGATTGGTAGTAAAGACTCAATAATCTATAGCTGCAAGCTTACTATAAAAACTAAATTAGGAGAATGAATTCTTATATGGGTGTTAATAAATTTGAAGAAAAGGAGTCGTTGCTAACAATTGATGACAAAAATCACATAATAAAAAAGAATCCTAACTAAATTAACATCAAAGATTTAATAAAAGAATAAATATATAATTTGCACTACATAAATAATCCTTAAACGATTAACTTAGGAGAAGAATACTAAAATTTTACATCTCTTAGAAAAAAAATTAAGATTGAGCTTGAAGAATAAAAGAAGATATTTTAAGAAGAGAACCTAAAAAAATAAGAAGAGATAAAGCAGTAGGAGTAATCTCTCTAAAAGACTCAAAATTTTGTACTTCAATCTCTCAGTAAAATTTTTAATTAAAATTTAATACTTTACTAAAAAATTTAGTTAATTTTTAAAATTAAAATAAAATTTATATTTTAATTATATTTTTTTAATAAATTAAATAAAGAGAGAGTAAGAAGCGAAGATTCTATTACAGAAACGAATAGAAAAAGATAAATATCAAAATTATGGTAAAAAAGTCTTTCTCCAATCAGAATCATAAATTTTTTCTAAAAAATTCCAAATAAAAAGAAGACATTTAAATAAGATGAAATAATAATAAATAATTACAAAAGAAATAAATATTAAAGCAGAGATTTATAATGTATTAGTTTAGATTAATCTGATTTGATAGATAAATATGTGAAAGAGCCTGAAAATAATATTAAAAATTAGAATACTAATCTAAAATTATAAAACTAAGAAAATAAAAAATAAGAACAGCCTTTAAAATATACAAATCTTGAAGATAAATAATCACCCAAGAGAGTTTAAAAATAGATAGACAAAGAATAATAAGAACTTATAAATGCCTTAAAAAAAATAGTTCATTATTAAAAGGATTTTAAAAAGGCTAAATAAAATGGCATTGAAAAATTTAATAAAGAGATTCATCAATAAAAGTTAGAACAAATTAAATCTCAAAAATTAAATTCTCAGTAAGGTTAGGATAAGCAATAGTAATTTCAATAAACAAATTAATAAGATACACAAAATAATAATAAAAATTCTAACACATAATAATCTCAATAAAATTAGCAAAATTAATAAAATAACTCTCCACCTTCACCTTCAAACCACCTAGAAAAAATAAAGGTTAAAAAGTAATTTGTTGCTTATTTTAAAAGAAAGCAATATGAAAAAGAAAAATAACTAGAGGATGAAGTACTTAAACTTTATAAGCATAGTGATAACTATTACTAATAAAGAAATTAAGATATAAATAATTTGTCAATGGATGATACCTATTACAATTTTTTGAATTTAAATAACAAAGAAAATAATTAATAGCAATTACCATAAATTAGGTATTTTTAATAAAAAGCAGGGAATAGGAGGGATTCTTTTTAATACACTAGCATTTGGAATATCATAAACAAGCTTTAAGCTTAAAAAAAATTTTAAAACACAGGAAGTAAAAATTCTATAAACTAAGACATTCCATTCAGCCTAATATAAAATGATTAAAACGCCTTGTTAAATATTCATGCTCAGAGTTCTCCTAACTCTAAGAGAAAATCTAATGCTCAAACAGACTAATTTAATCAGCCAGTAGTTAAAGTTATTAAACACAAATAAAACCATAAATATTCAAAATCTAAATCACCTACCGCGAAAGAAAACATAATACTATCTCCAAATTCACCCAATATTTACCCTTCTTCAGCAGCTACCACAGCTCCACGATCACTCAGCCCTATAAGTTCAATAAAATATTCACCAATAACGCAATCTAAATTTAAGCAAGAGTAAATGCTACCAAAAATTAAATCAAAAAATTCTTCTTCTTCTCCATTGCAAAAGAAAAAGAAAAAAAGTTTGCATGTAAAACTTCAAAACACTAATTAAATTTGAGATTAAATTCCTGATAAAATTAATATTTACATTATATTTATTTATATAACAATCTATATTTTTTAAATATATAATTTTATTTATTTTTCAATATTTATGATTTATTATTTTTATGAATGTTAATTATTTTTATTTTTAAATAAAAAAATTATTTAATAGTTTGATACTAGCTCTTGATTTAAATTAGTATAATTTATTTCAGAAAATTTAAAAATTTAAGAAAAGGGGGGAGATTTAAAAATTAAATTATCCGCTATTTATTTATAATTTACTTTTTTTATCAATCAATAATTTTCCTTAATTTATCAAATATGTAAAAATATTTATTTTTTAGAGCAACTTTTTTATAATAAACTTTGTTACTTATTTATCTTTACTTTTTAATATCCTATAAATTAATTCTATATTAAGTATTTAAAAATTTACACTTTTATAAATAGATTTATCAGTTTTAATTTCGTTTATTTATATTTTTAGTAAAACTTTAACAATTTTTTTGTAAAAGTTTCAATTAATCTTTTAAAATCATTTATTTTTCCTTTTTCATTAACAAGAATATTTTTATTGTTATTAAAATCCCAAATATAATATTAACAGATAGTTTTTTTGATTTTTAAATACTTTCAAAAAATATATTTATATCAAAAGATAGTGTTTTTTTTAAATATGTTTAAGAAACTTCTTGATTAGTTAAATAATATTTTATAAAATAAACTTAAAATTTAATTTAAACTTTAAAAAGTATTAAAAAAAATATATTTCATGTTTAATATCAGTCAGTTATTTCAATAATAAATAATTAAATAAAAAAAAATACTTCATAAAATTTAAAATAGAAATTTAGTTTAAAATAAAATTTTGAATAATTGTTTAATATAACTTTAAAATCAACAAAATATTTTATAGAAATTCAGGTTATAAAATAAAAATAATAGCTTTTTTCTCCATAATTACTATTTATAGATAAATCCAGAAGGAAAAAGATCATTTTCTCAAAATTTTAATAAATTTTTAAAATTAAGATTAAATAAAAAGTAAAAAAATTTATATTTTAGAAAAAAATATTTAACAAAAATAAATTTATAAGATTAATTTTAAATTAATACAATATTAATATTTCATTAAATATAGAATTTAACCTATTTACTTAATAAATATATATCATTTATACATCTTGACATTTGGAGTCGATTTATAGTTAGCTTATATTTATATTATATTAATTTCAAATTATTTTTAGAGGCATAAGATTGAAATTTTGAGCGGAAATAATTATGATAAATTATTACCTCTTTTTAAATTTAAATACTCATTATTCCCACTAGGATTTCTCATTTTTTAAGCGAAAGTAGAGTTTTAAAATGCTTCCTACCAGAATAAAGAGTAAATAATTTTATAAAATATTCATTTATAGTACAAATTAAGATATAATACGCAGATAAATACTGCTTTTTCTGCTTAGCAACAATTATGGAAAACAGTACCTTTCCCCTCCAAATTATTGAATATATATAAAAATATTGGAAAAGCGCCAAAAATTGCTTTTTTTTCTTTTTTAAAAGTCACTTGATTGTAACTAAATCAATAGATTGTTCTCGCTATAAATACTGCTGATCAATTAAGAAATTAATTAATGATATTTTAACATTTTGAAAAATTAAAAAAAAAAAATTCAAAAAGGATTTATAGATTAGAGTGGAAGCAAAAATCTTAAATAAAACTTCTATAATTAGATCTAAAACCAATAAAAAGTAAGATGTTTTGCATTTATAAGCTCTTGAATATGGATGCTAGATAATTTTTGAAAGCATCTAAGTCTTAATGAGTTTATTTTTGATTTTGATTTCATTTTAATTTTTCATTAATTTATAATAGTGTCCGATCATCACATCTTAAACATAGAAGAGCTAACTGAACTAGCTAAAAGTAAAGGAATTCACCATATCATCAATCGTAAAAATGAAAAGATGAACTTAGACTTAATCAGAATTAAGGAAAGATTAGAAGCCCTCACCTTCAATCTTGATAGAAACTTCGTCAACATGGACTTAATCATCTAAAAGGTTGTCAATGGTATGTACGATGGCATACACACCACTGAATTGGATGAGCTTGCTGCTGAAACTGCTGCATATATGACAATTATTCATCCTCATTATTCTCTCTTTGCTGCTCGTATTGCAGTTTCAAACTTACACAAAGAAACAAGCTCTTCTTTCTTTGAAACCATTTCTGCCCTTTACAATTATGTTGATAAGAGTGGTAAGCATTAAATATACTTTTTAAAAATTTATATATTTTAATGGAATTTGCTCATTAGATTTTACCAGTTATTATAAACCAACTAAAACATATTGGTTTGGTACAAATATTTTGATCAAAATTGATCAATAGACGATATTTTAGTTTATAATAATAACAACTATTACTAACTAGAAAAAAAATATTATAATATAAACTTTTCTAAGCAATAAACAAGTTTATATATAAAATTTTAGTATATTCTTAAATTATAAACATTTAAGATTATTAAATAGTTTTATAGTATTATTAATATAAAACCTATTTTATTATTACCCAAGCAATAAACAAGTCAAAGAAATGAAAGATACTTTAAAATAAATAAATAAAAAATAAATATTAAAAGGTGTTTTTTTATAGCTCATAAATAGTTCTACTTTAGCAAAATAATATACTAATTTGTCTTAAGATAGATTTATACTATTTTAAATTAGTTTAAATATATTTTAATAGATTGATAAATAAATAATAAAGATTTAAGAAAATAATATTTATAAATTTTAGAATTTTTTTCATTTACTGAATAAAATTTTATCTTAAACTAATAAATAGGTAGATAAGCAGGTTTAATTGCAAAAGATGTTTATGAAATTGTTAAAGAAAATGCAGAAGCAATTGAAAAGGTTATCAATTATGATAGAGATTATACTTATGATTTCTTTGGTTTCAAGACTCTTGAACGTAGTTATCTTTTGAAGATTCATGGAAAGATTGCTGAAAGACCACAACATATGTTAATGAGAGTCTCTATTGGTATCCACAAGAGAGATTTAGAAAGTGCTTTTCGTACTTATAATTTAATGAGTGAAAAATGGTTCACACATGCTACTCCTACACTTTTTAATTCAGGTACTCCTAAGCCATAAATGAGTAGCTGCTTCTTGCTATAAATGAAGGGTGACTCTATTGAAGGTATTTATGATACCCTTAAATAAAGTGCTTTGATTTCTAAGAGTGCTGGTGGTATTGGTATTTCAGTTCATAATATTAGAGCAAGGGATAGCTATATTAGAGGAACTAATGGTATCTCTAATGGTCTTGTTCCTATGCTTAGAGTATTTAACGATACTGCTAGATATGTTGACTAAGGTGGTGGTAAGAGAAAGGGATCCTTTGCCATCTACTTGGAACCATGGCACTCTGATATTTTTGAGTTCCTTCAATTAAAGAAGAACCACGGTAAAGAAGAATAAAGAGCTAGAGATTTATTCTATGCCCTCTGGATTCCCGATCTCTTTATGAAGAGAGTTATTTCTGATGGAACATGGACTCTTATGTGTCCTAACGAATGTCCTGGACTTCCTGATGTTTGGGGAGATGAATTCGAAGCTCTCTACACAAAATACGAAAATGAAGGTAAAATACAATCTATTTTAGTTATATATTTATTTTAAACTAATTTTTTATTATCTAAAAGGCAAAGGTAGAAAAACCATAAACGCCAGAGAATTATGGTAAGATATAGTTGATAGTTAAATCGAAACAGGTACTCCTTATATGCTTTATAAGGATGCTTGCAATAGAAAGTCTAACTAATAAAACTTAGGTACTATTAAGAGTTCCAATCTCTGCACAGAAATTATTGAATATACAAGCCCTGATGAAGTAGCAGTTTGCAATTTAGCTTCTATTTCATTAGTTAAATTTGTTAAAGAAAACGGAGAATACGATTATCAAAAGCTATATGAAATCTCCAAGGTTGTTACTTTTAATCTTAACAAGGTAAAAAATAAATTACTAAAGCAAATTAAATGTTAAAATATTTTAATATGTTATATAGGTTATTGATGAAAATTACTATCCCGTTATTGAAGCTAAAAATTCTAACATGAGACACAGACCTATTGGTATTGGTGTTCAAGGTTTAGCAGATGCTTTTATCAAAATGAGAATTTCATTCGAAAGTGATGAAGCTCAAATTGTCAATGAAAAGATTTTTGAAACTATTTATTTTGGTGCATGTGAAGCTTCTATGGAAATTGCAATTAAGGAAGGACCCTATGAAACTTTCAAAGGATCTCCTGCTTCTAAGGGTCAACTCTAATTTGATCTTTGGAATTACAAGCCTCATTTATGTGGTTATGATTGGGATGGATTAAAGCAGAAAATCGTAGAACACGGTATGCGTAATTCCCTTTTGATTTCTCCCATGCCTACTGCTTCTACCTCTCAAATTTTGGGTAATTGCGAATCCTTCGAACCTTACACTTCAAATCTTTATACACGTAGAGTTCTTGCTGGTGAATTTGTTTGCATTAATCCTCATCTTGTTTAAGATTTAATTGAAAGAAATCTCTGGAATCCTTCTATTAAAAACTAACTCCTTGCATTTAACGGTTCTGTTTCTCAAGTTCCTGATATTCCTGATGATATCAAGTAGCTATATAAAACTGTTTGGGAAGTATCTCAAAAAGCTATCATCAATCTTGCTGTCGGCCGTAGTCCTTTCATCGATCAATCATAATCTTTAAATATTCATATTTCTGATCCTTCTTATTCTAAGATTACTTCCATGCATTTCTATGCTTGGGAAAAAGGACTTAAGACTGGTAAATATTAATTTATTTATTAATTTATCTAAATAAAATTAAAATTTTTAAATACAATAATTTAGGTATGTACTACTTGAGAAGTAGACCTGCTGCTGATCCTATCAAATTCACCTTAGATGTTGAAAGTTTACTTAGAGAAGCTGGCTCTATTAATGTTTAAAATATTAATGGTAAGAGAAAATAAGATGATCTTTAAGAATTAGAAAACCCTGAAGGTATCAAAGAAGAACCAACCAAGAAATTTAAATCTGATGAGTAATCAGGCGAACAATAATAATAATAATAAAATTAAGCTGACCAAAATCAAGCATGTCCAATGAGAAAGAGAAGAAAAAATTCTAAAGGTAAATGGGAATATGAAGAAGGAGACTGCTTAGCTTGCGGTTCTTGAGTAGAAAGTATCATGCTCTTGATCAGAAATAATATATAATTAACAATTAATAATATAGAATACTGTCTGGTCGATAATAATTTAATTTTATTAAAAGAATAAACTAACTTACCACACTAACTTTATAAAATATATTCAAATTAAAACCTTAAAAATAAATTGAATTTTAAAATTAACTCAAATAAGTTATAACAATAATTCTTATCAATTTTTATCCTTTATATATTTCTATTTTGTATCACTTTAACTTTTTCTTAAAAATCAAGATAGATAAAACTTTTCATTTTTCAATTTGATTTAATTACTAAAAAAGCTACTTTAACCCAAATAAATTTTATGATATAATTTTATCATTAAGGGAAATAAATTGATAAATG
This sequence comes from Tetrahymena thermophila SB210, assembly GCF_000189635.1. Taxonomy (NCBI): domain Eukaryota; phylum Ciliophora; class Oligohymenophorea; order Hymenostomatida; family Tetrahymenidae; genus Tetrahymena; species Tetrahymena thermophila. The sequence continues at coordinate 400,799 of NW_002476434.1, forward strand.
AAAAAGTTCTTTTAAATTAAAAATAATGTCTATTTGTCTTCATTCATTAAAAATATTTAATTCAAGCAAGAAATAAAAAGCTAAATAAGAATATTTTATGTAAGATTATATTTTCGAATTATTAATTTGCTACAATTAAAATTTCTATTAAATTAAAAGTAAAAAAATGAAACATCACTTTTATATATTTATTTATAATAGGGATAAATTATAAAAATTTTAATTTCCTCAATTTAAATTGAAGACTAGAACTATTTTACTTTAAATTATTATGATTAAATATAAAAAATACATTTTAAAATAATTTTTTTAGTTAAACTTAAATGAGTAGCACTTCTAATCTTTATTCAACCAAAAACAGTAACTTATATTTTGAGCTATTTTTCATCTAATTATTAAATTTTAAGGATAATCATAAAATATATTAAATAAATTTTTAAATAAAAAATATTTAATTAAGCATTAATGAATAGACTATTTAATCTCTATTCATTCAAAAATACTAAAAATTACTAAATTGTTTATGATTTAATATTATTTTATTATTAATTTTTTGCTATCCTATGCTAAGATAAATTTTATTTCACTGAAAATAAAAATCAAGATTTTTTATGTTTGAATAATATTAATTTATTTATTGACATAAGCGAATAGTATTTATTTAATTTTTGAAAAAGCCTTAGAAACCAAAAGATTTATTTTTTAATAATAACTTTACTATTTAAAAACATTAATTCATTTATACAAATTAGAAATAAAAACAGTTTATTGATGATGTCTGAGAACTACTTTTAGAAACGTTAAAAGCTTAGAATAGGAGATTAGCCTTTTTTTGTTAACTTTAATAACAGCACTAAACACCCAAGATTGGAAAGCTTCACTGAGATGATTATAATATCATGCTGTCCAAGATTAACTGTTAAATCCATAACTTTCATGATTTTTTTAATTGATATTGCAATCTACATAGGATGCTTTTATTATGCTGGAATAGATAATAATGGAGAACTTTTTACTCCTAATTAGAAGGCTCTCTTTGATTTTGGATAAAAATATCCATATTTTATTATATATCAAAAGTAATTTGAGCGTTTTATAGGAAGTATGTTCCTTTTTGCTAATTTTAAGCATATATTAGTATCATTGGTTTGTCTCCTTGTTTTTGGTAGCTATGTAGAAGCCCTGATAGGTTTTAAAAAAATGTTTCTTATTTATATAATTGGAGGATATAGTGGAACTTTAGTTAGTTGCCTCATGAGCGATAGTCCTGGGGTTGATGGAACAAATCCCGTTGCATCTTTCTTAGGTGTGTTATTTGGCTTTCTTTTGATTAAATGGGATAAATGGGATTACCCTGGATCAGGGAGAACCTAAATGCTTATGATTTTGATGTTTGGATTAACTGCTATTTTCACTTTAGGTTATATATTTACTTTGGTAGACACTCTAGCTATGGTTGGATCACTTTTAATTGGTGTTTTATTTATATTTGGAGTTTTCGAAGAAGCAGATGATAATAGGTACGCTTCTAATGACAGCTATATAGCAAAGATAAAATAATAAAATGAAAATAATAAATGCTCTCGTTATTTTTCCCTTTTCTTAATAATTTTCTACTTAGTATGCGGTACTTTAGCATTCTTTTTCATGAGAACTCCTAAAATAATATGATTAAAATATGAAAGCGAAATAAATAAATAAATAATTATTTAGAAATTATGAATTAATCTAATAAAAATATAAAAAATAAAAAGTAAGCTTAGTATCAAACAAACTAAATATGGAAATTATTTTTTAAAAGTATAATATACATTTTATTAAATTATTTTTTTTAATTGTTTTTGAGTATTTTAATAAAAATAGATTTTATTTAGATTTTATCTACTTACTTATTTTCATTACTTTATAAAATTTAATTTCAAACAAATAAAATCTTAAAAAAACTTCATTATTTTCTTAATTAAATTTTGAGAAATGTTTTCAAAAATTTAAAATTGAAGAACGGAAAATTATCAGAAAATACATTGAATTTTTCAAAATATTTCCTACCACTACCTATAATACAAAGTATTAAAACTAGTGATTCATACGAGTCATACTTTTATATGAAATTAATAAAATTAAGAGTTTAAACAATTTATGAAGAGGAAAAAATAAAATATTAATCATTTAAAAAAGAGGATTTAATAAATTTCTTTTGTTTGAATAATTTATTAAGTACAATACAAATTAATTTAAAGTAATTTTATTGATTTTTGTTATATTATTTAACTAAGCTTATTCATTATTGTTTTTCTTCCTTAACACCGAAAAATAGTCTTACAGAAGGAGTGTTCAGAAGAATTTGATTACCATTTAATTCTGTGAATAAAATATTTAGATCTATATATTTAGCTTCGCTTAAAATTAATTAATTGTTGTTATTAAGCACCTCAGAAAATGTACTATCTTGTATAAATTACTTATCTTCAGTATTCATTGTAAAAGAATATATGAGGTCTGTTCCAATTAAAATGCTAAATGGACTTAATTACATCTTCTCTTCAAAGTAATTAAATAATTTTTTTAGGCTATCTTACTTATTTAACCAAACATCCCATCTATCCCAAATACTTGCTTTTAAATTTTTAGTAATCTAAAAGGAGGGAGGACCTGCTGGTTCAGTAAGTTATAAAGAAGGTACAGCCAAGTTCAGGAAAGCATTTTTCATTTTGCATATATCTACCTTCTTTAATGTTTTTACTAATTCTATAGTTTGCAATCCAGCAATTGCTGCAGTTGTGGTTGCAAGCGCTGGCACAATTTTTCCTGCCTTCAATTTAACATTAATCCAATCCATAGGAGTTAAAGAGTAGTTTATGGACCTAAGATTTGCCATGGCATAGATGGCATCAATATGCCCATTAGAGTCATTATCTTTTTCGAATTCTTCAGAATGCATAAAAGTTTACTATTATAGATTTAACTTTTAAAGTAGGATTTACTCTATAAGGTAATTAGGATTTTCATCATTTGAAATAATTTAGTTTTATTTTAATTCATTTATATTATTTTAGTTAGTTTCTGTTTGTATCTGGCTAATTTCTTATTAATTAATGCTAGCTTATTCTTATGTTTTATCGTTCTCCTAATTGACTTCTTGTTTAATTTCAGTAGATTTTTCATCTGATGGTTAGAAATCGGCAATTTTACAATTCATAGCTATTTGCATAATTTATATTTTTTCTGATTGCTACCTAAAGCTCTAAGGATAAGGAATATTAAATGATTTTGCTCTCATTACAGATAATGCAACTATGAAGTCTCTGTGAAGAGGATTTTATTCATCCAGTTATGAAATTTCGAAAGGTGCTCTTTTTGGTAATTTCCAAAAATCGCTGCCATCTTTGTTCTTATGATTAAGAGGGTAAGTATATAAAAGTTATCTTATATTGTTTCTATATAACTTATAAAATTTCTAAACTGCGTATTCTATGCAATCTTCAAATGAAAGAGGTCTATTTTTTAGTGCCTTTAGAGTCTTTCTCAAATTAATTATTTCACAGCTAATTTTTCCTTCTTTGATATTCTCTATCTCATCTAGAGTTTTTTATACAATTTTTGGCTTTAAAGTAATTATTTTTCCGAATTTATCTCTAGCCCACTCAATACAATGTAAAGTTTCTTCAGGGAACATTTTTAGAGTGCAATGAGGAATATCTCCACCTTCTTCTTATGGATCTTACTGACTTCCATATGACTCTGTCTTATAAGGAATGATAACCTAAATGAAATAATATATATTAATCAAATAAAACAGTCTAATATAATTACTTAAACGTGTCCTTTTGGTCCTAGAGTTCCAGATTCAAGTAAAGGAGTTTTAGAAGAAACACATCTTTTATCTACATATCTTCTGGCTTCAACATTATCTAGAGCGTTTGCCACTATGTCTTAATCTTCAAAAAATTCCTCAGAGAAGATGTTTTTCGTAGCTTCGCAGACTTTATCCAAACAAGCTACAATATGGTTTTTAAGCTTATTATTCATTTTAATTGCTGCTTGTGCTGCTGTAGAAGATTTTGGTTTTCTTAAATGCTCTTCACGGAATAAAAATTATCTATTTAAATTAGAAGTTTCAATATGGTCTGGATCTGTTAATGTTAGTTATCCTTTCCTCAAATTTCTTTCTGGAATTTCTTCTCCAGTACAAAGGTTGATCATAGCAAAGTTTTTTAAGAGCTCGCAGCCGATCGCTCCACTGCCTATCATGAAGAGTTTGCAATGAGAAAGTTTCTCAGAAGTTTCGCTACCAATTACAATTTTTAATTACAGTTCATTTTATACCTCAAATTCCTTTTCATTTTCAAATTAACTTTACAATCTACTAATTTATTCTTCAGAAGATTTTTTATCGCTCCAGTTTATATCTGGTAAAACTTCGATACAGTCTGTCAAGAAGAGTTATTTTGTAGGCACAAATTTATTTGTTATAGCTTTAATTACCTCCTGAGAAACATATCCACCCATAAACGCACACTATTAATAAATTTAATATATTTTAAATACAAAAGAATTATAAAGATAAATAAATAAACTTACCAAAGGATGAAAAGTTCCTGATACAGTAAATGAGAATTTGTTTATGTATTCTTCAAATTTTAATTTATTTTTTTCATCTTCTTTCTATGGAATGTCAAATGCACCATAAAGACTTTTAGAAATTTCTAACATAGTTTAAGCATCTTTTTAATTCCATGGGTGAGGATACCTGAAATTTATTTGGATAAATTCTTAAAGTGCTTAAAATGCAATGTGGAGATATGGTATGGTGTCCATTTTCTCAAAATCATGAGAAGCCATATTTGCATCAAAATATTCCATATTATTTGCCTAAATACATTGCTTTAAAGACTAAAACGAAAGATAAATTGGAGTTTTAATATTTTTAACAACTCCACTTCCTTAGTATGGTGAGTATAAATTATTTGTGAGTATATAAAAGCTATTTGAGTTTATTGTTTCAATTTCGAAAATAGAGTCATTTATTGATTTACTCTAGTTATTTACTTCTTGCATACCCTGTACTTCTTTTATAATCACCTTATCTTTATCTTCGTAAGGGTGCTTAAAGCCAGGTAATAAAGTTACTTTAAGTTTATTGCTTTTTTCACCAGCCTAAACTTATTATATATTTTAAATAACTAATTCAACAGGATCTTCACCATTTTTATCAATTACTTCGAAATTATCTCCAAAATCATTGAAGAGTAAACCAAAAGGTCCCTAAACCTAAGTGTATATAAATTTAATAGATCTAGATCTACAAAAAGTATTGATTGCTGTAAGGATATCTAAAGAATAACACTCAGTTATAATTACTACATGATAATCTTATAAATACAACTTTTCTAATAATGTTGAAGTATCTGCATTAACCTAATTAACATTCGTATCCACACGAACATAGTGATTGAGGAGTTATATATCTTATAGGCAAGCTTCCGCCCTGTTTTTGCCAACACATTCTTTCTTTAAGAAAAACTGTCCACTTAAGTCTCTATAATTTACGATATGGTTATCATGCAAAGTCATTTTTTTCACACCACTTAAAACAATATTTTTTGCAATCTCAACTCCTAATGGTCCTAAACCACTCAGGAAAATGTTGCATTTACTCTATTTAGCTACAGCATCTATACCCATAGCGCAAATATATCTTGACCATCTATCTTTTACTTCTTCACTTTCTACATCAATCTCTTCTTATTTATTAATTTTATTATTCTTTATAGGTATTTCTTGTTACTATAAATCGTCTAAAGCATTGTGTAAAACTGCTGTTGGTATATTTTATTTCTAATTATTTTATTTATTTAAATTTTATTTCTTTTCATGTTGTTTTTGGCTTCTGGCTTTTTTCTTAGCTAATTCCTCTTAAGTTTCTATTGAAGATGGAGGAGTTAGTTTTTCTAATTCTTGCCTCAAATCTTAAACTGCTAGCTTGAGTTATTCAGTATATTTATTTGGCTATTTGAATTCTTAACAAATTTAAGGGTTGTGATCACTGACCAATCCAACATAACTTGCTTATTTTTTTGTACTTCTTTCTATCCATCCCTCACATTCTTTTAAGATCTCATCTTTCTTAAGATAGAAATGTCTTTTAATTACCTTTAAATATAAAAATTATAAAAGCATTAGATAATTTTTTCATAGCTCTATTATATAAAATTTTACATCTTCGAAACCTTCAGGTGGGTTTCTTATGGTTTATATCATAGCATATTTAATATTACTAAAACGCACAATATTAGAATAAGCTTCATTTTTTCTATCTCCATCTTCAGTTCCACTATGTCCTTCATACCCAGGTTCATTGAAGTAAATGTCTTCATTCATGATAATAGCTGAAAGGCTGACTAAAACTTAAAGCAAAGTGCTTATTTTTGGATCCCAATTTTCGCTGGCTTATCCTTTCCAAGTACCTAATAAAGAAAGGCAAACTATTTTTTTTAAATAATTTTCAAATGAAATGAGATTTAACATTGTTTTTATTTACCTTTTCCACAATTGTATAAATTTGGGTTGAATCTCACTTTATTGTTGCCAGTTGTTTAAAGATTAACTCTTGGTGATGTATTAGGATAAGAGTCTTCAAAGAAAATATCATATAAAAAAGCACCATGAGCATATGGAGTTCCTGAGGAACCCATGATTATACATTTCATGACATCTACTCTTTTGGAATCGCATCTAACAAATATACTGCTTGTATGATCAATTGGTAAAGAATTAGCCATATCTGCAATTTCTTATGCTAATCTAACCATTTTAACCTATGATGGATTTTAGTTCTGCATGATTTACTATTAGTAGTGATGATTATACTATTTTTATGTTAATTTTAAAATTAATTCAAAAATTAATTATTTTAAAAGGTATTTTACTGTGTTTAAGTTATTGTTGTTCATAGAAAAATATCCGAATCTCAGCTTTTCTAACAGTATTTTATACTTTACATTCAAAGGTAATTCTAAAACACGCTATACTTTTTAGATTTATTCTTATCCTTCATCTTACTCTTGATCTAAATTAGAAAAATTTTGTGAGGTTGATTCTTGAATATGTTCATTAAATTCTTGAATAGCTTAATCTAATTTCTCGTGCACCTAAATTATACTAGTAGCAACTTATTAAGATTAAAGATTGCCTTCTTCTTAATCATTCAGGATTTTTTAAAATTTCTTTTCTTCATTCACTAAGTTTGATAATAATTTAAATATTTAATTAAAAATTTAATTTTTAATGATCTAAATTAATCCAAAATATTTACATATGTCTTTATCAGCTCCCCATTATTTTAATAAATTAGCATTTGATTGAGCTAGCATGTCTTTTTATATAGATATTGAAGATTTAACTGTACTTTCAGGTACTTATATTTGTACTGGTTTGATGCAATTTAAGAATATCTCTGCAGTAGTACGAAGCTTACTTAGAAGTTCACTTATACTTTCAGTCTATGTAGGCTGGTATCTTTGGTCAAGTTTCATGAGACATTTAATCAAACTTTTATTTTAGGACATCACTTCTATGAGCTGCAAGTATTATATCATCAATTAACTTTCTTTACATATTTCAAGTAAAGAGCCACTCCTAAAAGCGCTCTCTAATAATGGAAGAAGACTACTTTCACAGATAGAATGAATTACTTTATTTGGAATACTCCAGCTTTCAAAGTTAAAGAAGCTTTATAATATTTTCATCAAACTTAGAAGAAGCTGATTTCTAGATTTATTTATCTCTACATATTCGCTTGTATTCCACTTTTGGTTTTATCCAGTATTATCTGAAGCATATCCAGTACCTTTTAATTAAATATCATAATAAATATTGAAAAATAAATTATACTAAAATTTACCCTTTTTCTTTTTGTCCACATTCTAATTAGAGCGAGATTTTTCATCTTTTTCTCCCTATCCTGTTCTTTATACTCCCATAATAAGGATAGGAGAGTCTAATTTTAATTTATTATCATCATCGCTCAACTTTTTATCTTAGGCAGGAGTATTTTCAATGAATTTACGAGGTTTCTCCTTGGAAACTGAAGAAATTCTATCAAATATTATCTACAATATATTATTTTCTATGGCAATACTTTTTATTTTATGATTATCTTTATCTTATTAGAATAATTATGAAAGAATTTCATAAATATTTTAAACTGCATTTCTTTCTTATTCCTCAAATTATTTGTTTTTCTCAAAGTCTTCTTTATTCTTTTCTTAACTGTAATAACTCTTTTTAAATGCTTTTGTGATTGGGTAATCTTCAGAGAGCCCATCTAGTAAAGGTTATTTCATTTAATGCATCTTATTATCTTCTTATTTTTCTGATTTTAATTCGTTTGAAGAATCTAGAGATCCAGATAAGAGTTGGAAAAGTATATTCACTCCTTCCTTTTTCTTCATAAACTCATAAATGAAGTTGGGAAGAACAGAGAATGTATTTAATTCTTGAACATAAACTAACCATTTTTTAGCTCTTGTTTTACTATTCCAGCTATTTAGCTATTCTTTAATAACAGATATAATAGTTTTAAATCCTTTCTAATCTATAAAAGCATCAATTATCTTATTCTATTTTTGATTATCTAAATAAAAAATAATATAAAATTGGTTAATTTTTTTCAATTTCAATTTTTTTTAAATCATATTTTATTCAAAATAAAAATATACCTAAATTTTATTATTCTATTTATTGAGGCTATGATAGCTATTGAATTTTAGGAGCTTATTGGAAGAATTAATCAACATTATATTCTAAGTCTATAATTCCATTTGAATTCTTATCTATTTCTTGGTAAAGGCTTCTAAGATTGATGTTATCTTTGCATGAAAAAAATTTAGCACTTTATCTTAAATTGAAGGAGAATTGCTAAAGAACTTCTTTGGATACCTGTAAACCTGGGACATTTAATTATGTTATAACCTGTTGCAAAGTAAGATCTTCTGGGAAATGGTAAACAGCAGGAGATCTGTAAAAATTGTAAGCATTGTCAGGTTTGTAATATTCACTGTTAAACAGATGGTGTTATGTATTTTAAATGTCATACATATTTTCCATTTTAAAAGGATGTTTCCTATCTTCACTTAATTCGATTGTTTATGGTCTTAAAACCCAATACTCTGCTTTTATGAAAGAAAAATCGTTTGGAATATCGTGAGGAATATTTTGACTGTTTTCGATAGGCTTTTTAAATTTCAGAAATATAAAAATAAATATAAACAATTTTATTTTTGAAAAATTTATTACTTTCATATCAAACATATTTATATCAACATAACTGGAGCTTCCTTCTGAGAATGACAAATATATGCGATCAAGCTCTCTATATTTGAAGGTTAAAAAACTTGTTTCTGGAGAAACATCTAATTACCCAAAATCGTTGCCTTCAACTCTGAAATGAATTTGATAATTTTCACTATAGTAAAAGATAAAGCAATCATCTCCGTTTGATATATTAAAAGTGCTTTCCAGTGAAGATTTTTAAATGGCTTAGCTGCTAAAAACACCACACAAACACTTTTATCCGCTATTGACACCTTCAATTACAATTATGTAGGGAGGATTATTTAAGATTTTATTTTCCAACTATTTGAATATTTATTTTTTTAATAAATTGTTAGTTTTAGAATAGGAAATTTAAATTACTTTATTGATCAATGATGATTAGCTATCTACTTCTTAAGTTGCCTCTTTAATCCATTCATACTTTTTAATTTTTTTGTATAGGCCTGTATCGAGTGTGAACTTTTTCAATGTTTTCATAAAGACTTACTTTTATTCTTGACTAAATAACTTAGTATTGAATTTATCTATATTTTTTTAGGCTTTACTTTTTGATGACTACTAAAATTTGGCTAGATAATAAGGATGATTTAATACTTTTATAGGATTAATTAGCCACTTTCTTTGAAGGGAATCAAATGCATGAAAGCACATAGGGACTGTTTAGATAGATTGTAAAATAGGAAGAAGTAAATCATTAACAAATAGATGATCTTTCTTGTGTTCTAGTTCTTTAATATCTTCAATCAGACCATGCACAATTGAATCAATCACCTCTTATTTACTGTAGGATATTTTCTTCAAAAACTCCACAAATAACTGCAAAAACTCCTAGTCAACCCAATTTTAGAGTAATCTATAACTTGAGGATCCTATTGAAGAAGTAGAGGAAAAAAATATATTTTCTGATTTTTTGAGCTTCATCAATGAATATATTTTTATGTACTCTGGAATTTAGTTAGTATTGTTTGAGCTATTGTTTCCAGGTGAGGTTTATATAAGCAAATTTTAAATTTCTTGAGAATTAGATATAGCGCACAATATACTGAAAAGACTTTTTGCTTTCTTAGAATTTGTTATAGTTTGATTATTTAGATTTTATGATTGTAAAATATTATTTTATGTATTTTTTTCATTTGAAGAAGCTAAGGACATTTCTTGATTAATATTATGAATTAATTATTTAAAATGATTTTGATTGTCTTCTAAAAACCATCTTTGGCATTAATCTCCTCCGTAGGCTAAGACAACCATTAATTCTGTAAGTTAATATTACTTTTTCTAAATTAGTGAATCCCAAATTAAGTTTAGAGATTCCTTAATCAAATTTTCCTAATTATCACAGTAAAATGGCAGGGGTAAATATAACAAGCTTACCAGTAATTTTATACTTAATTTTGAAAAACCTTCAGCTTTCTACTTAACACACTTTAAATAGATGGAAATTAGACTTTATATGATTTCTATATTTACTCTTAATTTCATAATTTCTTTTACTCTATTGTTTAATTTAAATTTATTAATTAAAAATAAATCATAAAAATTATAAGTTAACTTACTGATATTTTTCTTTCTCATTTTGATTCATCTTTGGATGAGGATACGAAATTCTTAAAGCAGCTATTAATGCATCAACAAAAGGGAAAATACTTGAAAGAGACAAAATACCATCTGCATCTACCTCTATATCTTTATCAGTAGGGTTACTCTCCAAATATTATTTAATCTGCTTAACTATGTATTCATAAAGCTTTTCGACCCGAGGCAAAGCTTTGTTAGATAACACTTTGTCATTGTACTGTTACTTTTAAGATATTATTATTTCAGTTAGGAGCTTTGCCAATGGAGTTTTATTTCTACTTGAATCAAGAAGATAATCAAATATCCAATCTGCAAATTCATCATTGTTCAAAGCTATACAAATCAAAAGCTGTGATATAGGCTATTCATATTGAGAAATTAAAGATTCTACACACTCAAATCCGTCTTTTATTTTTTAAATTATTTGCTTATCATTCGAAATAGACTATATGGTCTTGTCAAATCCCATACCTTCAGCTATAAAAATAAAAAATAAATATTTAATCACAATTTTATTTGATAAAAAAATTTAATCATAATTTACCACATAATTTTCCTAAGATTTATATAGCGCTGTCTGTTTATATCTTGTAAATAAATTAGGACAAATTTGAGGCTATGTGATCTACTTAATAGCCAATGATTGATAGGAAATTAATTGATATTGCTATACTACCAAATTGTTTATTTACAAAAGAAGAAGAGTCTTCAATAAGAGTGATAATAGGTCTAATAATTCTTAATTTAATATAGCTAACCTTAGGTGATGACAAAGATTTAATACATTTATCAATATTTCCAGTCTCATCGTTAACTCTAGCAAAATTTTTAGCAAATACTTTAACGCCGAAATTCAAGTATTTATCATCATTAATTTAATGAAGGAAACCTAAAGGGACTAATTTGCTTTCAGATAAGCCTCCTTCTACAATAACTCCGCTTGGTATTCCAATAATTTTTTGCTATTTAATTATAAAGTATTTAAAAAAAGAAGACAATGGATTAAAATATATTAAAAATTAAAAGAAATAATTTTAGTTGAGAAAATAAAAATTAATTTTTTTATTTACTGAATCTGATTGTTCAACAGACTAGCAATTGAATCCAATCTTAAATTTTTTAATTTCAACTGTTTTATTTAATTTTAAAAGAACTTAAAGTTCTTAATGTTAGCTTCCAGAGAGGAGATGGATTGCAATTTTATTCTTGCAACCTTTCTTGCTATAGGACCAATCTTGAATGCCTTAAGCTATTTGAAAATTCTATCCTATCAAAGGGATAAGTTGTATTTAATTACAGCATTCTATTTCTACTAGTTATTAAAGAGGGTCTACAGTTTGATTTGTAACATTTGTTCTCAAAGGGTTGTTCATTTCGTATATTTTAGATTTTTATTACAAATAATCTTGCTATAAATTATTAGCTAAGCTTATTATATCGGAATCGTTAAGATCGCTAAGAGGAATAGTAGGATACTATTGGTAAAAGTTTTATGTAAAAGGATTTAAGTTAATAGTGTTATTTCCACTGCTACTAGAGCTAGTGTAAATTTACTAATTGATGAAGGGATTTTAGTTATTTTAAATTATATTTTATGGAGTTATAGTATTATTACTATAGTTATTGTATTACATAGGAGGAATGGGTGGTAGCTAAGGGATAGTATTTGAAATAACCCCAGGAGATACTATAGAGTGATTGCTCTTAATTCCATTATTTATTGTACTTTAAAAATTCAAGTTAGAAGGAAGTTTACTAAAAAGAGGATTATTCATCATTTATGGGAATGATTAATTTGAGTTGTTGCTATTGCTCATGTTATGGGAGTTCAAAGAATTATTGTTTGTTGCATTAAAGTTATTAACATAAGATGGATGTTGTATTTAATATTTAATAAAGCTACTCTTTTAGTTTTCATGTATCTCGCTATTACCAAATAGCAATCCAGCTGGTTCAAAAGAACTTGCACCAGATCCTTAAGTCATAAAAGGTGCTAATGCTACATTTTATTGAATTTAAATATGAGAATTATTTTGACTATTCAAATTCTATGCGCTATCATGGAAAAAAAGATTTTTTTTATCTCCGTTATTAAAAGGAGCGAGCTAAGGATTCCTTGTTTTTAATTAATTATGAAAAATATAATAAGTTAAGTAATAAAAGATGATAATTAATTTTTTACTTGATTAATGCAAATGAAGAGCTTCCAAATTAAAGTGAAGGAGGAGGGATTTTATGAGCAGATGAAATATTTTACATTGTGTATTGATTCCATGGATTATAAATCGTTTAATTGTTCAAACTAGACTATGTAGGCAATTATTTATCAGAACCAGATTAAATTATTGAAATATAATTCAACACATTTTAATTTACAAATAAAGAATCTTCATTTCCAAACATAGGCATATTTGTTGTATTTATTTCATTCAGAGAGCTATACTAATAAGTTTTACTTTAATCGTTTAAGCTTTGAACCTAATTAAAAGAATTAAGACCTATTATGTCTAAAAGATGAGAGAATCCGTTTATTTTGAAGGTTAGAAATTAAGCGAGTGAATCATTTGTAATCCAAAGGTTGAGCAGTTCTTAAAATATTTTACTTTGTCTAGTAGCAAGTATTAGAGCATTATAATTTGTAATAGACATATTAGTCAGATTGAATACACTAATATCCTAATTTTGAAGCTGATTAGAAAAAGGAAGGAGGTTTGAAAAGTGAGAATGCATGTGAGAAGCAGATGAAATATTTTAGCTTGTTCCAAACTCACTTTACTATTCATTTAATTTAGGGATATTAGAAAATAATGCTTTAGAAAATATCATTGAGTGTTTAAAAAGAAGTTCAATGCAGATCTCTGTTATATTTTACTTTTCACCAGCAATAGTAAAGAGCTTTAATACTTGATTTCCTATAGATTTTATTAAAATAGTAGCTGGAGATACTCCTTTCATCACTTCATCTGGCTTATTGAAAAAATACCAAATGATGCATCTTGAATATGAAGATTTTAAAAATTCTACTAAATTCCAATTGCTTAAAGCTTCAACTATTGCTAGATGCTAGAATGAAGATTCAGCTGAGAGTAAGATTTTTAATATATAATCTGCAACTTGTAATTTAGATATGATCATCTCATCTGCCATATGAACACCTTCCACTCCACCAAAATTTAATTATCTAACGAGGAATTTGCTTATTCCAATAAATAGTCTAGCCGCTCCCCTTGCATTTAATTTGCAAAAAGAGTTTTTCCACTCTTTTTGTTAGTGTTGAGCTTAATAGAATTCTTCAGGTGCTGGAGTTTCTTTAGTCAGAAGAATTTCGAGTAATCCATTAACAAGATAATAGAGATTCTAATCCTCTATAAAGCTTTTACTGTTTAAAATTTAGTTTCTTTGTTATTCTGGTGATTCTGAAAATTATGAAGAGTTAGCAGAATCTTTTTTGTAGCCAAGTAGTTTGGAATGAGAAGAATTTTTTTTGAAGATTATCTTAAAAATTATTACAAAGAGGTCATTACAAAACTCTTTTATCTGATAGCCTGATTAGAGAATAGTCTTTGTTAAATTAAGAAAACTTTTAAGATAGATTGACTTTACTTCATCTGATGATTTTAAATATTAATTTAATAAATTAGTATAAATGTTGCTTTCTTATAATATTTATCCTTTTAATAAGCTTGCTGTGCTCATGATAAGCCCCCAAATTTATATGTTATTTTAGAACTTATAAAAATTTTTTATTTCTTTATCATCAATTGCTTCTTGGCTTGCGTCGTTTATGTCATCCTCAAACTCTTCTTCTTCAACCTCATCAATTTCTATTTTTATTTAAACATAATTTGATTTAGCATTTAATTGCCATTTTATAAATGCAAAATTACTTTTTTATTCTGGCTATTCTTCTTTTGGATTCAAAAGATCAACTAATTTTAATGCAATATTTGTCTAAATTAACAACTACTTGTCTAATATGCAATGATCGATATATTCTTCTAGTGTTATTTAATTGCTATTGGATTATAAGTTAAAAACTTGCAAATCATTATTAGGGGGAGTAGTTTTTGATCTTGTTAAATTAGTAGGTGCATGATCTAATTAATCCAACCCACAACTATTTTTTCTTGAAGCTAAAGAGCTTTTCCTAGAAGAAATTGATGTTTTTCTTCTTTATATTTCTTACATTTTTTTAGATGTAGAATTTTAAGTTTTTTTATGTATTAAAACAATCTATATTTATTTAAAAAAATATTTGTAAAATTAAATATATAAGTAGATTAAACAAACAATTTTACACTCTTTGATGAGTTTTAAAGTATTTAAAGTAGGAATTTCAGATGACCAATCCAATTGCTAAGAGGTAGTCGTGTTTTTGCGTTTGATGATAATATTACTTATGTGTATGGACTGGAGCTATTACAGTTTTTAGGATAATCTAGCAAATATCCTATCATTTACTATAAGTGATAAAGTATTTACAACTAAGTCTCTAAATATTTATCAAGTTCCTCTGTTAGTTATATTTTCGCTAAAGGCTAATATGAATTTAAGTAATTTATAAGATTAATTCAATTTTATTGATAATAAATAAATAATTACCTGAGTTGAACATATTGTTAGTTCTGAGTAGTTCTCCAATTACTTAGGAAAAACTAGATTTGTTATAAATACTTCTAAAACCTGCAGCAAAGGTTAATGGTTTAAAGACATTGCTTTGAAGAAAATACTATAAAGAAGAGGTATTCCTTACTACTTTTCTTCTTATTTTTTAGTTGCGCTTGTTAATCCTGTGATATTAGATGAAAAAAATAGCTATGTTATTTTAGAAATGTGTGAAAGTGGGACACAATTGATAATCATAAGCATTAAATCAAACAAATGAGTAAGCAAAGAAGATATGTCTTTTTCAGCTATAGTGCTAGAATTTTATAACAAAAATCTAATGAGATTTTAGCAAATGTACAATCCTTGACAGTTCTCTTAATTGTTGAGGTCGTCTTCGTTCAACTACTTTTCAAATAATTATTATTACTATTAAATAAACTACTAATTTCTTTGCTAGGTAAATATCTATCTTAATTAAATCTTCAGGTATTCATTTTTAAGCATTGAAGTTAAGCTCCATACATATAACAGCAGCTCTTGAAGTTTCTAGGAATTCTGTGAGCTAGGGTTTGAAACTTAGCCATTTTACTGTTAATTGTCTTAGGTATTCAAAAATAATTCAGTTTGTTCTTGCTTTTCCTTCAGCTTTAAGAAAAATGTATTCACATCTACAATGTTGAAAATGTTAACTATATTAATTATTTTTGAAGCAGAATAAAACTGACCATTATTTTTTAAGACGCTTTCTTTTAATTAATTTATGGTTGCCTCTATGGATTAGTGCTACTAATAACTATTTAAATTCTTCTGTAAGAATGGCTCAATTAAATATTTTTCTATTATTTAGTTGAGGATTTTATTAATATCTAGCCTGTTAATTGATTTTAATAATATATCTTAAAAGAAAGCTTTAACTTCATTATGAAGCAAACCACTTTCATTCACAATGAAGGTATCAAATAATTCTAAGCTTAGCTTAACAAGGAATGACCCTCCCTCTTACAAGCCTTTTTAATCGTTCTGCTTTTTTTCTTCTTCCTCTTGTGCATCATCTTCCCAATTTATATCTTAGAATTTTCTTTCATCACTGCTGCTTTTTGGAGAGCCATTCTAATATTAAATATCTTCTTCTTTTACTGAGTTTAATCCTGTATTTGAAATTTGATTTTCAGTGATTAGTTTTTAGTCTTTTTGAATAAGCCTGAATATAAGCTTTTCATCATATTTAAGGAAAGAACAAAGCTCATATGTAAGACATGCAAGAAAATCTAGAGATTAATTAGATTCATCTGTCTATTGTTTTTGCTTATTTTTTTATACTGAAGTACTTTTACCTTAATTTTATTCTTCTAAATTAAGCAATTAAAGTTATATTTATCTAATTTAATTACATAGCTGCTATATTTATAATTATTCTTATTTTAATTTCGTAATCCTTTCTTCATTATATTATGAATGTTAAAATGAAAAGTTTTTAAAAGAGGGAAAACTCTAACTATGATCATTCTATACTTTAGAGCTACTCATTTCAACAGTTTATTTATGATGCTTCTCTTTTTCATGGTATTTAATAAGCCTTATTGATAATTCATCTTACAATTCTTGGACTTAATTAATTAAATCTTATCTCATGTCATATTGCATATCATTATTCAGTTATGATGAAAGTATTCCATATTATTCCTCATCATCCTCTCCTATTTCTTCTTTTACTTCATCTTTTTCTAATCTTTCTATGTCCTCCTTTTTACTTTATGTTATCATGTTAAATAAGTCATCATCATTGTCCAAATCATCATCTTGTAAGTTCATTTATCCACTGTTTGGATATAGCATTTAAGAAGCAGATGAAAGTAACATTGGTGGTTAGGACACATTTTAATGCTGTTAGAAATTTGTCTATGAAATATTAATCGATTTAGTTAACTCATTAGTGTTTGTCTTATTCTATTCAATATTAAGTTTTGTTTATTCTTAATTTGTTTTAATTTAATCCGAATTAGGTTTGTTTTGTTCCACATTTGATTAAGCACTATTCAATTTATTTTCTTTTTTCTTTTTGGATACAGATGAAGATGTGAAAAAAAAATTGTAACTAACATATTTAAGCTTTTCCTCAAGTTCTTAGCTTTCATTTGTTTTTTTTAAAGATTTTTAACTAGCTTTAGAAGTAGTAAGATTTTATGAGTTTTGTTAAATGTTAGGAATGTTTTATGTTTATTATGAAACGCTTAAGTTATTTTTGGCGACACTTAAATTAAGACTATTTTTGTTTGATTTAGGACTAAATAAGTGACCTGCATTTTATGATTAGTTGAAATAAACACTACTTGTTAAATTAGTACCAAGTACATTCCCTTAAGTAGTTGATACTAATAGATTTTGTATTTTCTTGCTGTTCTATTGTAAAACTTGTTCAATTTACTGCTCATAATAATTCAAGCTATCTAAATAAAAGCTTGTGAATGATATTTAAACTTTTTTAAATTGATTTAAACCTGGGTTTAATTATATTGTTTTAATTATTTTTAATTCTTCTATCCTATTACCTTCAAAAAGCTATTAGAAATATTTTAAAGGAGTATTGATATTCTAATCTTACGAAATAACACCAAAAACTTCAGGTATTACTTCAATCCTTGCCGATTATTCTATATCAGTATATTGGGATGCATATGGGACGAATGCAAAAGTAAGCTAAACTATTAAATATCTTGTAGTAACTCCTTCGAAATAGCTAAACCCTAAAGAGTTCAAATTTTAAGAATTAGGGTTAAAATATTGATTTTGATATTCATGCTGATGACTTAACACGGCTAATTAATTAGTGACACAAGTTTAATAATCATTAGAATAAATGAGAACTTTTTCAAATCCATTTTCATAATAATAATTTTAATGAACTCTGTAAATTTAAACTTTCATCCTTACAGCACAAGATCTCGAAACTTTGTCAAATGTCAAAAGAATGTTTTTTATGTCATGATACTTCATTAAATCAATAGTATATATTTTATTAGTGCTGCCATCCACATCAGCGTGAATACGACTTTTCAATAAACGTTATTTTTATTTTGAAGTTAAAAATATTTCTTGATTATCTTGTTTATCTCCAACAAATATTTAATCAGTCAAAAATTCGTTGATTTTTTATCCATTCGATTTCTTTTCTTTATCTTTGACAAGTGCCTTATTTAATTTTAGAGAAGTAGATGCTGAAGCTGCTTCATTGAAATTGAGGGCATTTTAGACTGATATTTATGGATATTAAATAGAGGAAGTTTCCAAAGAATGTTCTTTAATTACCAAATCACTATTTAACAAATTTGAAAAATTTTTATTCCCTTATTCGTTTTTTAAGCCTTGTTATATAGAATTGGTCATCAATGATCCTCCTTAAATTTATTAATTGCTATTTAGATTATTGAAATTTTTATTCTAAGACTATTAAAGTTATTATGAGTATTACGAGACAAACTTATTTGTAAATAATTGTTTTTCAAAAAGAAAATCTGCAATATTATGCTCATAGCGAAGTAAATAATAATTGATATTCTTCTGAGTTTTAAATTAAATTGTTACTTTATGTAAAAGCTCTAGCAACTTATCGAATATTTATTAACCTAAAATATTAGAACACCACTTTAGTAAACAAAAGAAACGCTTTAATCCTCTCTAATTAACTTATTTCTGATCTTTTTAATCATAATTTTTACTATTTGATAGGTTTTCCTAGTATTTTTTGCTATCAAAAATATTAGAAGATATTTAATCTATCAAAACTTACTCTAAATCTGAAGCAAAAGTAAAAACACTTCTAAATTAATATAAAAACTCAAATACTTCCTTCAAGTTTTCTGTATATTAGTTACTGAAGCTAGAACTTTCATAGCAACCATCATTAAATTCAAAAATCATAAGCTCAATAAATGTTTTTAAGTCTAAATCTTTATAAAATAGTTACACAAGTCTATTTTCGACTTTCATTAATTTAGTGAGTAGCTTTAAAGTTTGTAGCTTTCTTTCTTTATGATTTTCACTTTCAGCGCTATTAGCTTTATGAGCTTAGAGTAGAACATATTTGATAATATTTTTATTCAAGTATTCATATTTTTCAGGATCTAAGAGAGTGTGACGATATTCTTGAATTTATTCTTTCTTTAAATTAATTAAGCAGTCATCTTTGCTCTAAAAACACTCAACAGAAAAATCTTTTAAAGCATATTGCACAAAGCTATCAACAACATTCTTATTTTAAAAGAAATTTGAATAAATCAAATTTGATGCATTTTAATTTAACTAAATTCTTAATGCTATAATTTTGTTTTCAAAAAATATCTTTGGAGAAATTCTAAGATCTAGACTTTTGCTGGGAAATAAATTATATTTAGACTCTAATATTTGATTTAACAAAGGTAAAGAATTAGGAAGCTTTGAAATAGGATAATTATCTAAGGGATTATTAATGTTTAACCTTTTTAGGATAAGAATGTTATTTGAGTTTAGCTCATGCCAAGAGTTATCTTTTTCAATTTGTACTTCAATCTTGATAACTCCTGAATCAATCAATTCATCAGTCGAAATTTGCTAATTAAAAATAAATTCTGCTTTTTATTGTTGCTAGAATTGCAAAAACTGAGGTTCTTAAGTGAATTCTTAGCTTTTTGGAAATCTATCCTTTTCGTTCCTACATGCTTCGCATATATAATTTTGATTACTAAGTTCTTCATAAAATACATAATTATCGTCTTATGAGGTGTCTTCCTCTAATACTTAACCCTAAACACCAAAATATTATATATCTAATATTCCTGACTTAAAATAGCCTGTGAAATCTTCAGGTTAACTTCTAAAATTAGTTGGTAATAAATGCACAAATTTTGCAGCTCTTTTCACATCCATTTCCACTTTGATTACTTCTTTCTATTTTTATAATAATTAAATCTTATAATATCATAAAAACAAAACTGATATGTTATATACATTGTTAACAAATTCAAAGCATCCAATAGGTTCCCATTACTGTAGAGGAGTATCTATTTGTTTTCTTTATAATTTCCATTAATTATAACCTGCCATGTTCATTCCATGAAATGAATCTATCATATCAAAAAAACTTATATTGTCTGCAACGAAAATTAATCCACTGCCAATAGGATAGGCTCCTTTGCTAGAAGAAATTATAGAGTGAACTACTACAAAATCGATTATCATTCTCTTTTCATGTAAATGTCTAAAAGTAAAAGAGGGTTTGGCATAATTAGTCACAAAACTTTCATTATTAGGGCAGGTGATAAGTGATTCCTTTAAAATAAAAGATTAATAAAAAATATAAAAAGAAATTTTAAATTACTTGTTATTAAATGGATTAGGATGCTCCTACTTGGTAGACTAAAGTTAAAGGAAGATGAAGAAATTATTAATCTTAATTATTAGCACCTTCATCAATAAATGAACTTCTAGGAAATTTATTATTTAAATTATTAATATAATGAGAAGGATCATCTAAAATTTCAGTGTTGTAAGGCAAATTTAGATAATCAGATTAAATATTATTAAAACTACTTGTGAAATTTTATTAATTGTTATTATTTGAAAAAATTTGTAAACTTGGGATATTAAGTAATTTTTGATTATTTTTTTGAATTGCTGTGTTTGGTTGGTTTGTGTTATCTATAAATTAAAAATTCGGTAGGAGATTAAGATTAGATTAAAATAATAATGAAGGATTGATAGAAGTACTAAGAATATTTTATGCGATATTTAGGTCTGTATTAGAGTTAATTTTAGTATTCTAGCTGTTTGAAGTTGTGCTTGTTTAAATTAATTATTGTAATTAAAAATTAAAAGAAATAGTTAGATGGCTGAGATATGTTGGCTCTGTGAAATAAATAAATCCTTTCTAATAAAACGTATGTTTAACGTTTAATTTAGTCTAAGAATCGAAAATACTGCTCTTTAATATTCCTTAGTCTGTTCGTACTACATTCGAACCAATAGGATATGTATTCAGTAAAGATTTAAGCTCATTTATTTACTTTGGGTCTTAAATATTTAATTCAGGATGAGATAAATTTTAAGTGATACTTTATTATTTTAGAGGAGATTATGGAAACAAAGGATTTCCTTTAAACTAATCTAGTTTGGATGAGTATTATTAATGCAAGCATAAATCTTCTTATATTTATAATGAAAGAGTTAAAAATTAAGGTTTTTCATTTAATGACTATTAAATTGGAGTTGATGGAATACTATGGATGGAAGTAGAAGAATTTCTAAAACTATTTTAATTCTTTTGTGGTTATTAACTCATTAAGATTAAATTATTTTGAGAATCTACTGTAGCAAGTATATTTTTCCCTACAAATCTGGTGCAAAGAGGAGATCCTTTTAACGATTTTGCTTCTATTGATGCTCCTTAGATGGCCTCTTGATTGAGTGGTATGTTAACTATCTAATTACCAGTTATGAGGAAAGCAACTTAACTACATTCTGGTATAAATAGGCGAGACTTTTCAGTTGAGTATCCTGGACCACTTACCTTGAATTCTTTTAGAATGGATATTTATATCGAATCGCTGCTGTAAGGGTTAATATTATCTACTTCAAGTCGATAAATATGTACTTTAATAGATTAGTTCATAGTTTCTGTCAGAAGCACTATTCTAAACCATTCTTTTCTAAGGCTGTTGATATTAGTGCTTTCTTAATCTAATAAGAAATTTTATTATGATCTATCAAAGCTTTATCTGCCTTCTAAGCTAGCCATCATTTGAGGTGACGATGTTTGTGAATATGATGAAGAAATGTAAGGTAATTTATCAGGATTTTCTGGAGTTTCTTGATGTTGTTCTCCAGTGTGATTCATTTAATAATTATAATTTGAGGTGGTCATTTCCTTATTCTTAATTATGCTATCATGAGCCATTTAAATATCTGAATCTATGCACCAGGAAACACAATCTATGATTCTTTCTTCATTCAGAACTATATCATGCTATGCTAATTCCAGCCAATCTTAATGGAAAAGAGCATTCTTTTGGTTTACTATTTTCTGTTATTGCTCTATTGATTACTGGTGAGTGGATGAGTCATTTGAAAATCTGTTATTGCTCATGAAAAGTGGTTCTATCGACTCTACTACCTACCTATTATTTTCACTTCTAAATAGTGAATCTTCTATACTACCCATTGTTTTTTCTGTAATAACAGATCCATCTAGTTAATTTATAACTGTTTTAGAAGATTATATATTACTTCCATTCTAATTTGTGTTAGGTTAGCCTGTAAGATTACTTAGCTTGTAAAAGTTATTTAAATAATTTGGATCGAATCCAAATCTTCTGATCCTCAACATCGACTGCACCTCACTATCTTTTTTAGTGCTATTCATACCCACACCTACTATTAATGGGCAAACTTTACTTAGCTCACAGTTTATCATAATTCCTGTTTAAACTTTGCTATTTTCATCTAAACAAAAGTTTTTTAAATCTTCTTCTCTCTTAGCCTACTTCTTTTCCATTTCTTCCTATTATTTTTTTTTAAATAAATAAATAAATATTTATTCTGATAATAAAATTTCAATAAGATATTTCTTCTTTTATAAATCTTACATTAATAAAATATATTTTATTTATTTTCATAAAACTTTAATTTAAAAGTAAAACTATTTATTTATTGTATTTTCCCTTTAATTAAATAATCATAAAGATATTTATGTAAAAAATCAATTAAATTAATAAAAAATTTTTGTTTGATTTCTATCTGGAAAGTGAATTAATTAATTAAGATTTTATAAGATACCTTCATTTTTTTTTCAATTCCTTATTTGAGGGATTTATATTCTTGATAGGTGCATTTAAATTCTTCTGGTACATGTGTGCCACATTTGTCACATATTTCTTACGATCTTTGCACGATTTAATCACACTGAGGACAAACCCACTCTGGTCTGATATATGATTTCTCCTCATTTAAAGGCTATTTATTTTCTTATGTTATTGAAGTAATTGATACAGTCATCTGCTGCATAGGATTTATCATTTAACTTTCCTCTAATTTTTGCTTTTCATTAGCAACTTTCGCATTATAATTTATCAACTAGTCTAGCTTATTCATGGCTTCAATTGCAGAAAGCTCTTTCGATTTTTACTTTTTAATATTTATTTCTTTTAGCAATTCTAAATTTGTTTGTGTTCTTCTGGGTTTCTAACAATTTTCGCATTCATTTTAGAACTCAGGGAGAGTATTTCTAAAAGTGCATTGCAAACAAATCCATTCCAATTCATTTTCTTAAGATGCTTAATCATCTTCTTCTTCTGGAGCATTTTATGAGTTTTGAACAGACTCTAAAAATTCTTCTTCTTATTAATTATTTTATGTTTTTATTTTCTCTGTTTCTTTAACAGCATCTTCAAGCACATTGTTTTTAATATTTTTGATAACTTTAGAAGCTATTTCTTAGTCGTATCCCTACTAATAAATAAAATAAACATAATTATCAATATTAAATAAATAAAATATTTACTTATGCTAAAAGGTTTTTACCTACTTGCTTACAAAATATATCCTTTATTTAATTCTTAAAATCTTTTTTCTAATCGATCTATTTAGACTCTCTTGGCTTATTTTGAGGTTTAGTAGGGAATTTTAAATCATAAAAAAGTCCGCTTTCCACATTTTTTAGATTTGCCTTGAGATCGTTGGTGCTAAGCAGTCCTTTTAGAGATTTGGGTGGAACAAAATCTCTCTTAAAATCACTAACAAATACCCTTAGTAAAGATATTTCAGTATTCCAAACATTGACACATCCATCAGAACTTACAGTGGAAATATAATTTGATGTATATTATCTATTAGGTCTTAGTATTCTGATTTAATTAAAATCACATTAATCCTTATTATCTTTATTCAATTATCTAGCTCTTATATGCTATTGAAAAGGAATATTATTAATTGTGATATAGAGTGGAACATTTAAGCATGTTTGTCCTTTCATCATTCTAATTTTAGATTAATTAAAATTTTCTACATAATATTTAATATAAATTTTAAATTGTACCTGCTATGAGGAATTTATAATGAAATATTTTGCCAGAGAGGTACTTTCTTTTTATATGTTTCTAACTAATCAATTTTAATAAAAGGAAATTCAAAGTGTCTTAAACTTGATAAAGTATCATATGTGTTATACAATCCTGCTTCTGACAATTCAAGTGGTGAATATTAAGATTTTGTGTAATTCATTAAAGAGCCAAGTCTACAAAAACTGCTATATATTCTTGAAAGCTTTTTTTATATTGTAAATTTAAATATTATTAAAACTGAAAGTTTGTTATTTTACGCTATTAGCAAACATATGAGCAAGCTTGGAGTTAGCCTCCTGATGAAGAGTCATAGCAAACAATTATTCATCAAGACTCAGCATTATTCTAATTTATTCAATAACGCTATCATAAGTTTGTGACACCTTAAATACACAAGATTTACTCTATAAAAAAAAATTTAAATAACATATATTCTTCTCTTTTAGTTGTAAAACTTACCTAGTTATCAGAATTAAATTAAGAGGATCCATACAAAGATGATTATAGTGGGAAATTAAATAGAATTTGATCTAACTTTTCAGTATGGAGCAGTTCATGAATAATTTTATATTATTGAAGAGAGAATAATCCTAAAGCATCTACACATTTCTTGGCTAATGAAAATTACAAGTGTATTTAAATGTACTTATTTTAAAAATTAGCTTATGAAACAGATATTTTAATCAGCTCAATTAATGAATGAACTTCTTTCAAGCCTAAATAATTATCTTCTATTAAACTAGCCCAATCTACTCTTTCTAGCAAGAAGATAGTGTCGTTAATATTTAAGGTTAAATAAATGTAATCTGCAGGAGTTTTTGGTTTATTATAAAATATAGATTTAGTAACAGGGTATTATCCAGACTCATCCTTTTTAATGAGTTTGATTTTGTCATTTTAAATAATAACTAGATTATTATTTTTCATGTTAGCGCTAATTTGGTTATATGGTATCTATTTTTCTTTACTTTTATCAGATGCTTGGTTTTCGCTATCTGCATTGAAATCTTTAGTCTATTCGCTATTTTATGTATCACGCTTTTCTCTAATTGTAAGATTAAGCTATTATATTCTCTACAAAACCTCTGTTATCATGCTTTCATCTAAATTAACTTTATTTTCCTATAATTGTTAGTTCTACTGTTGCCTGAAATTCTATTAAGATTAAATAAATTTAAAATTTACTTTTTATGATTTTAAATAAATTAAAGTAGCAGATTATTGTATTTATTACATATGCAGACATAGGATTTTCTGGATCATATGCGAAGGGATTAAATATAACACTCACTCCTACCTCTTTCATCTTAATAGCAGGAAACCACATAATCTATTAGGAATCTATTAAAATTTAAATTAATATGATTAATACTTTATTTTTCATACATCAAATAAATAATAAAAATTCATTTTGATTATTTTTTAATAAAATTATTTTTTGTAAAAAATAACTATCTTGTTTATTTTCAGTTAGACTTGACTTATTTATGTAATATGCTTTAGTTTTACATTAAAGCAAGCAAATTCATTCGAAGCACTAAGTGCAAAAACAAATTTCAATGAATGATATTTAAATTTAATGGTAATATTTTGCTAAAAAAATACTTGATTCAGATGATACTGCATTTTAGTCGCTTAAGGGTTTTAAGAAGGAGAGAATTTAAGATTTTTGATTGTTTAAATTGCCATTTAAGTAAGTAGAAAGCTTGCATGTATTGAAATTCAATCTAAAAGTAACTTGTCTTGGAGTTGTTGTATGGAACTCGATTAAATGAAACTATTATATGGAAGGAGCAATTATACCCATTTCTATTTTTTAACAGTAAATAGGACAATAAAACTCCCAAAAATGTTCTCCTTCACAAAATCCTATTGTTGAAATTGCTATTTAAGGTGATGTATCCATGCATGTTACTGTAAGACCTGAATTAGAAAAAAGTAATTTATTTTATTAGTTAGCAGGAAGGTTTGCTGTCTATTAGCTAATATATGGTATCATGCGTGCAGATGAATAATTTAATTAATTAGCTTATTCTTAAATGTCTAATTCTATGCCTTGGTTTTCAATTAGTGCAGGTTAGCTTGTTATAGATTGTTATTATTTTTCATTATTATCAAATTAAGTTGCTTTCTAAGATGATAAAAAATTAACGTTTTAAGAACTTTAAAGCTGAGGAGATAAATCTTATTAACCATTATGCAAAATTTAAATATTTACATCTTTCCAATTTATTATTTATGACTCACTATTCTCAATAACTCTTATAGATTTTAATGAAAGACAAGAATCTATAAATATTAATTCTTGATTTTTGCTATCATATGTGAAATCAGAGCATTTTGATATATCAGCAATAACCTTTTCACTATAACTTGTTTTCATGTTTGCTAATATTCTACTGTATAAATTATAAATGCTTATTGCTTAATAGTGCTCGCTTTTAAAAATGTTTTTGCTTTTTGTATCCTACTAACGTTAGCTATAACAATTTATCCTCCTTGCAATTATATTTCTAAAAAGTGAATAAAAATATATAATTATATATGTATTTGTTCTTTGTATTATACTTATTTATTTATTTACGCGCTCTCTAATTGTTTTTACATCAAATAACAAACAAAAAAACAAACAATTAACACTTTTGATAAAGAAAAAGAAAAAAGATTCTTTAAATCAATCACCTCAGTCATATAAGCATACATGAATAAATGCATACATAATGATTAAACTTCTTATCAATTTTTAATTTAGTTATTTATTTCTTTATTGTTTCACCTATTCTATTATGCATCAGAGAAAGTTGATTTTCCTATTTAAATAATAAAAACTAAAAGCTATGTATGTATGTGCTATTTAATATTAATTATCTGATGATTGTTTTTAAAATCTTCTTAATTTATTTTAGCTGAATAAATTTGATTAGCATCATATTTTGGATTATTTTTATTTCACGAAAATACTTTTAAATTTAAATTAAATAACCAAAAATAATACATATGATTAATATTTAAACTAAATTTATTATGTTTTACCTTTTATAGAATCTATTTAATAAAATGTTATTTAAAAAATTCCAGCAAATAACTTAAATAAAAAAATAAATTTTATTTTACATTAACATTTGATAATCTAGTAATAAAATTGAATAATATTTAATTTAAAAACAATGATAAATAAATCAGTATAAAAAATATGTCATTTTAATCTTTAAAAATTATTAAGCAGATTTTCTTTGACTCTCAAAATTAGATATAATTAATGCTTAAGGTATATAAATTATTTAATTTACTAAAAATATCTCAAATTAAAATTAATCATAACTTTTTTTATAAATTTAATTAAATTTTGAAAATAGATAAAATATAAATTATTTTTCTAATTAACTGATTAAAAATAAATAGCTCTATTAAAATAATAATAATTAAATAAAGTTAATAATGTCTATTTATTTTAAATTAAAAATATTTTTTTTAAATAAAATAATCTTTTGATTATTTCTTACTTAAAAAATTTTTTTTTGCATGGATTAAATTATTAAAAATTAATAGAAACAGGAGAATAAAATAGAAAAAATAATCAAAAAAAGAATTTTCAAATTTCTATTATATTTTTTCTAATTTTAAAGTTATTGAATAATTTATAAAAATAGTAATTTCTGCAAATAATATTGCATTTTATTGAATATTAATGATAAAATAATTAGAAAAATATATTAATATTATGACAAATGAATAAGACAGCAAGTGAGTTTTTACTTTATAAGATTATAAAATAAACTTATATTCAGCCAAAAATTATGAAAAAATTTACTATTATAATTATTTATTGCTATACTAAATAGAATTCTAAAATAATGCATTCTGTGTGTATATAATATATAATTTTTGTGTTTTGATGATTTTTTATTTTTAAGCTACAATCCGCCTAAAATAGCTATATAATTAATTAATTTTTAGAAAGATTGAATTTTATATAATAAAATCAAAAAACTAAGGAGACACAAAAATTTAAGGAGTATTTTCTGAAATTAAATAGCATTTTAAATAAAAATGAGTGAGGATGATTTTTTAGAAGAAGATAACAACTCATATAATTATGATGATGAAGAAGATGGTTCATATGGGGTTATTATTTTTCATTCATTTAATTGTATTTAGTTCTAACTAATCTGCAAATGATATTTATTAATGATCATAGTTAGCAAAATTCAAATTTTAATTCAAGAAAGAAAAATTTAGTTCATCTACTTTGTCAAATGGTTCTGATTATTGAAGTTGATTTTTTAAAAAATAGGAAGAAGTTTCTAATGCTAAAAGAAAGGGCAAAACTCTGAAATAGAATAAGAAAAAAAAATAGAAAAAAAATTAATTCTTCGAAGAAGATGCCGAAGAAAGTAACGGAGAAGAGGAAGAAGAAGTCAACCAGGAAAAGAGATTAAGAAATTGTACTCAAAATTATTTAATTCTTTTAATTTATATTAGTTTTTAGGGAAAAATAATAATAAAATAATCTAGCTAGCTAGCTTTATATAATAAGTCTAAGTTATGTGGGTTTTATGAATTATAAAGATAATCAAAAATTTTGAATAAGCAGCTTCAAAAATATTGTCATAGATTATTTAATATATATAATCAAGACAAAATAAATTAAAAAGAATTTATAAAGAGAAAATTAGAATAATTTATTTATTCATTTTCTTTTTTAGAATTTTGTTTGAGCATAATTTTCATTATTTGTTTTCTTTAATATGAAAAGAAGGAGATGCTAATTTGTATAGGTAGCGTAAAGCAAGAGATATGAGTGAAGTCATTCATGACCTCGAGCAGAGAGGTGATTAAACTCCACCCCAAATGGATGATTTGGACTTTGATGATATAGATATGGAGCACATGCCTGAAAATATCAGAAAATATGGTATCTAATAGAGAAAAGATTAAAATATTTTCAGTGTTCCAGTCAGAAAAACCAAAGAAAAAGAAGTTGTTATTTGTCTACTAAATAAATATGCTCAACTAAATCCTGAGCAAAATTATGGAATTTATTCTATTTCATATGTTCCTTCAGTTGAATCTCTAATTTATATTGAAGGTGTTAACAAAAGAGCAGTCATAAATTTCTTGGATGTAATATATTTATTCGAACAAATAATTAATTAATTTTACAATTGGTTTATGCAATATCATCTATTAATTTATCTAGAAATATCCTGACTGTAACTGCAACAAAATTGAATTAGTCAACATTGAGGAGTTTTAAGCCATATTCGAAGACTAGGGCAAAGAGCAAGAATCATATAACGCAGAAGTTGGCTAGTTTGTTAGAATTAGTCGTAAAGCAAGAAACTCTGACTACATCAACGATATAGGTTAGATCCACTTTATCAAAAAGAATAATAGGGTTGTCGTCAAATTGATTCCTAGAGTTAGAATTGAGGATATGAGAAAGAAATATGAACAAATGAATAAAAATAGTAAAAAGAGAAATCAAGATAGCTTTGTTTAAGTTGAAGGTGATGCTGAGGACGATTAGGCAAACAAGAAGGGTAAATTCCCTTACAACAAATTTGGAAATCAGCCTGTAGTTCCAACAAGAACAGTTGATGAAATTCTAAAGACCAGACCAGAATAGCAATTCTTTTCTTTAGATGAATATGAAAAAGATTGGTCAGAATGCTATAAAGCTGTTAGTGAAGAATATAGACCAGGTAAAAAAATTAGCAAACAGAAACAAAAATTTAAAAAATCTATGAAATTTTTTCTAAAAATTATTTTTTTTAATTTAGAAAATGAGTCAACAAATCTTTTCTAACATTGTGGTTATGTTTATAAAACATTCAATTGCAAAGACCTTATCTTCAATGAATAGCTCAAGAGTCTTGAAGAACTCAAAAAGTTTTATCCTCACTTAGAACTAGACGAAATTATGAATCAGAACGGCAGATTTTTAAAAATGGCCAACAATCAAACTACTTTCGTTGTTGGAGACCCTGTTTTAATTGACAACACTCTTAAGGGAAAAATCATTTCCCTTGGAAAAGAAACAGCTAAAGTTTTAATTAAAAAGAAAAAGCTATCCATAGAAGAAGAGTATCCATTGAAATAGCTCGTTAAGTATTTTGAAGATGGATCAAGAGTCAAAGTAATCTCAGGTACAAGCGAAGGAATAGTATAAAAATTAACTTTAAAAACTAATGATTAATACTAATTTTTATTAATAAAATCATAAAGACTGGTACGGTTTTAAGCACAAAAGGTGATGTGTGTGAAGTTTTTACAGATAATAATAATACTATTGAAGTTAGAACAAAAGATCTAGCTATAACAGGTGAAGCAAGTTAAGATGCAGAAAAAATTGTAGTTAATGAAAGTAGTGATAGAAATCTTGGCCTTAAGAAAAAAGATTTAGTGAAACTTACTGGTTTCAATAATGTAGGACTTATCCTTGACATCTCTAAAGATTATATTAAGATTCTAGATCAAAATGGCAAAATCAAAAACGTCAGCTCTTTTTCCATAAACACAAAAATAGACACAAGAAAATATATTGGTAAAAACGCAGAGGGAAATAACATCACTAATAACTCCAATATTATTATCAAGCAAGGATAATACTCAGTAAACGAACTATTAAATCTTAAATTTATGTCACAAATTTATTTTAATACAAATAGGGATATCAATGTTAAGTCATTCATGTCTACAAGTCATTAGTTTTCTTATTTAATCCAAAATTCAGAGACAGTAAAATTAAATTTCAAAAAATTCAATAAAATTAAAATCAATAAACAACATAAAATTAGCATACACTGTAGAAAACATAAACAACGTCTCTCTACAAACAACTAATCCAGTTATTTAGAGATAAGAAGCTAAAATTGCCTACGATATGAAATATGGTAAGTAAGACAACTTAAAACCAGATGATATGAAGTAGTATGTTGGTAGACAGATGAGAATTATAGGAGGTAAATATAAGGGATTTTAATGCACTGTTACTGATATTAGAAATGACTAAATTAAGGTTGAGATTAACTCAAAGTTTATTACTGTCTTCATTCCTAAGTGCGATCTTATAGCTACTGATAAAGGCTAAACAGAATTAGAGTATGGTAAGACTCCAAGCTATAACGCTCAAAGCATCTATTAGCCAAACAATCATGAAAACATAAACTCTCCTTCTTATTATGCTAATAATTGAATACACTTCTTCCTTTATATTAAAATTAAAAATAATATTTTATTGTTACAAGCTTTTTAAAATAAAGACTTTATCTAAAAATTTAAATATTATTATTTGTCCTTAAATTAATTATTCGATAAAATCTAAATATTCAGCCACCATAATGATTATTATATTACAGTTTTTAAAATTCTTAAGAAAATATTTTTATGAATTTAAATCATAAATAAATATTAAAAAGTTAAATAATTTTAAAATATTTAAACTTTCTTTAATATAATTTATGAATGATATTCAATAAGATAATATTATTTTAGTTTGATTGATAATAATTTTAATTAATTATTGAAAGACTTAAAATATTTTATCATTTAATATAATGAGAAAAGTGTACTTTGGATATGTGACCTTATGACTTCTTTTTTAAAATCAGATATAAAAATATATAAAATATATTCTTAGATTTTCTCATTATTTAAAATAAAGATTTTTGCAGTTTTCTATTAATTAAAAAATAATTGTTTTAGTACATTTTAATTTTTTAGTCAAAACATTTCTAATATTAATTTGATAAACAAAACTTTGATTTTCAGCTTAATTAAATTTTTGAACTAAAAAGTAAAAATATAATTGAAATCAAAATACCTTTTGTTTTTTAGGCCATTATCTTTTTGTTTTTTTGTTTTAATTATTTATTTTTAAATAAAATTTGTAAAATAAAAACTTACTTAGTAATATTTACACTTTAAATTTCTTTTTTTATTATTTCTATAAACTACAAATTATTTTTTTTTTATACCAAATTTAATGTTAGGAAATAAAATACATACTTAAAATCTAAATTTTACAAATACAAGTAAGAAAATTCTAAATTTATTTCAAAATAATTTGTTATCTACACTAAAGTTAGCTAATTTTTTCTCTTCTTTATCTAATAAGATAGAGAGGATATTTATTCCTTTCCAAACAGTGAAGGCACTATCTTTTATACCTTTGTATGTAACTACAATAATTCCAACTTTAAGTTAATCTATTTTTTCTTTTAGTTTTTAATCAAGTTCATCAAATCTTTTAGGAAGATTGTTTATCATCCATTGATATTCTTCATATGTTTCTAGCTCTATTTTTTAGTGAGTTATCTTATCAAAGAAGATGTTCAAACCTTCTTGAATTATTCTATACTGTTTATAAGATAAAAAATTGCTTTTATATTTAAATTTTTAGTTCAATTTTTTACTTTTATTGGATGGGTAACGTCCTTGACTTTGGTGAAAACCTTTAAACCGCAATTAACTATCTTTTAGTAGAAAGATTTTATTATTATTGATATTAAAAAAATGAACTTACAGAGAGTTGAGGTAAAAGATCAGGTTTTTCAGAAATTAATTTTCTAATAGCTGAAGAAATTAAGAGTATATTTTTACTAAGACCTTAGCTATCAATTGGAACAAAATACAATTAATTAAATATTTCATCATCTTTTTAAAATCCATAAAAATCGACTAACTACTCAAAAATCTCATTTTAGCTTTTTAGAGGAATAAGCTTTTCCAATTTAAATTCATAAATATCTTCTTTTTTGTTTTCTTTTTCATTTTTATCTTACTTTGTTTCTTCTTCTTTATTCTCAGATTCTGCATCTTAGAGCTCTTTTAATGCTTGTGTACCTTCTTCTGTGTTATAATACTACTACAGCCTATCTATTTCATTCAAAATAAGGCTCTCATCAAAATCCTATTATAATAATCGTAAATTAAAAGTATATATACTAATATCTTTAATACCTCTGTTTTTTATAGATAGGCTACAAAGAAACCACCTGTATCATTCATGTGAGGAGTTATTCTTAAGCATCCTTATACATCCTCTTAAGGGAACATTGTATCAAATATTTTCTTACCTTTTAATCCATACACATCATCAATACTTTCATAACTCCAATAAGCATTAGTAATTTTTTTCTAAACAACTGGCCCTTATTTATAATATAATTGATTTAACTATCATTTATAATTCGGATTTAAATATTAATCTAACATATAAGTATTACTAGCCTTATAAATATTTATAATTTTAGTTACATTTAGAAAGTGTTGGAGAAAATTTAAACCCAGGGAATTTATCTTTAACATCAATTATCTTAACATATGGTTTTAAAATACGAAGAGCTGCAGAAACGACTGATTCATTTTCCATGGGATTCAAAGAACATGTTGAATAAACTACACTCCCACCTTTCTTCACAAGATAAAGAGCTCTGAGCAAAAGACTCAATTATAGGCAGTGTAAATTTTTTCCTAATTTGCTACTCCATCTCTTCAATATTACTAAAAAATTATTTATTTAATTATTCATCTAATAGAAAAATTATTATTTTTACATTTTTATTTTCTTATGGTCCCATCGCCTGAACAAGGGACATCACATAAAACTTTATCAAATTATTCTACTTTAGGGTATTTTGTACAATCATTTGAGGTGAGCACAGCACATGTAGCATTTAGCTTTAAAACGTGGAAAGCAAGCATAAATGCTCTTTTCTTACTGATATCGTTTGCAAATAATAAGGATTCATTTCCTTTCATCATGCTTTCCAACATTTACTTTGTTTTAGACCCAGGAGCCTTATTATTTTTATTTTTAGTATTTATTAGATTTTTTATAATTATTTTATAGTAAATGTTTATCTCCTTAAAATTTAAAAACTTACTGCACACATATCAAGAATTTTTTCATTAGGTTGTGCATCTATCAAAGCAGCAGGAATCATAGAAACAAGCTCTTATCTTGAAATCTTACCTAAGCAGTCTTAGTCTTACAGGAAAGTTTAATATTTCTAATATGAATTAAATTTAAAAATCTTAAATTTTGGTTAAGAATTATTTTATTTACT
Organism: Tetrahymena thermophila SB210; assembly: GCF_000189635.1. NCBI lineage: Eukaryota > Ciliophora > Oligohymenophorea > Hymenostomatida > Tetrahymenidae > Tetrahymena > Tetrahymena thermophila. The sequence goes on from NW_002476434.1 coordinate 435,483, forward strand.
TTCAGTTCAGGATTCTTTCTAATTTCTAATTTGTCAGCATTCAATTAATAAGCATATTCAGTTGTAAGCCATTATATTCTCTAATTAATACCAAAAATTATTAAAATGAATCATTGAAATTCACTTTTTAACCTTGAAAAGAGGATACTGTTCTGAAATTAGTTTATCAATAAGTTCTTTATTTGGACTAATATAAAAATTTAAATGTAATGTTGAAAAAAGTTAAAAATAATAAGGAAGATTACATATTTTTATTTAATCTAAAGGTTATTGGCAAAGTACTGTCTACAGACTATTATAAGAAAATATGATGATATGATAAGAGAATCTCAAGTTAAATATTAAATTTTAAACTATTATTTTTATTATACGCTTATAAATTGATCCTTATCTTAATCGCTAACTAATCCAATAAACTTATAGTATTCTAAAAATGGAGATTTGTCAAAATTGAAATCAAACTTCTTTTTTTCCTTTCTCTCTCCTTCAAAATGCTATTTAGCTTCTTAAATTTCTGTCTTTTGTTCTTGCATTTTATGTTTATAAATCCTTATAATTTTATTTTTAATTAGCAGTATTAAATTAATTTTTGCTTTTGAATATTATATTGATTAATTGATATGATCTACTTACTATCTACTAAAAAATATATTTATTTATTAGTCTAATTTTATAATATTTGGAATCTGATTAAAGTATCTAGTAGAATAAATATGCCAAAATATGAAATATTAAACTAAATATTTAATTTAGATAAACACATGTAATTTTGCTTGTAAATAATAATAATAATCAAAAATGCAATTTAACATTATTTAACTCATATAAAATATCAATTTAACCTAATCAAATGTTATTAATTTTATAATTTTAATTTTTAAAATATCAAAATTATTTTAATAAAAATACAAAAAAAATTGTTATAAATATCTTAAATATTTTGTAATTAAATTAATGGGATAAAAATATTTTACAATCTTTGATTGTTTAAAAACTAATAATTCATTATAAAGAAGTATAATTTCTATATTTTGGTTATTAAATTAAAATAGTTCTTGCTTTTTATTAATTAAAACATATAAAATATAATTCCTTATTATCATTTAGAAATTGGAGAAAAAATTATTTTTAAAATATTCAAAAATTTTTTTATCTGAAATAGAGTTTTTCACTAATTTCTCCTCAACTTTATATTAGCGTTAGTGGTATATATGTAAATGAATTGTAACCTTAGGGAGAGAGTTATTTGTATTAATTCAATTATTTGAATTTATAAAATAAAATGATCTTTGAAATATTATAGAGAATGAATATCATGAAATGAGGTTTAAAATGAATAAAATGAAGTACAGAATATGAACAAATTATCTTTTTATGTCATTTTTTTGATATGAATGTAAAATTATTTAAGTAGCGAATAAGCTGCTATTGGTCATTTAGTGAATCTGGCTTCTAAGGTATTGAATTAGCAAGAGTGAATAAATATTCATGTAAATTTATAGTATGACCATTTTTTGATGATGATTAATTAAATTAAAAAATTTAAAAGTATTATTTATAAATTAAACGCCTTTGCATTTCAATTTATTTAAAAAAATCAAGCAAAAAAAAGAATATAGACTATTACCTACTTTAGCATTAATATAGAATTTCAAATATTTAGTCTTATATTTTAAGCAATATATGAAAGTAAATAGTCCTAAGAGTGAGGATACTTCTTAAAATAAATATAACCCTCAACCTCAAGAAATTCCTAACTCATATGGTAGTAGTTAAGCAAGAGTGGAATAATAAAATCAAAATAAAGCTGCATTAACATAATCTCCTTTAAAAATATAAAATTAAGATTCTAACAATTCATATGCAGAAAATATAGATGAGCAAGCTTAATAGGGGAATTAAAATCCAAAATAAATTTAAAAGAGGTTTAAAGACAAATCAAATTTCCATTTCCTGAAGTAAATTCAAAATAAAATTCTTATATGCAACAAATTTTGAAAAAAAAATGACTAAACTAGCAAAAAAATGAAAATAAAAAAGAGTTTTTTGATTTTTAAGATTGAAATAGCATTGATTATAACAATTTAAATTAATTTAAGATTGCGAATATATTAAAATTATTTTGAAATAAAGTAAAGAGCTAGATTTTAATAGTGGAGAGTTTTTGTCATATAACTCATCATAAATATAGAGTCCTTAAGAAAGCTTTCTAAACAAAAAAGAATAAAATTTTCCTATATATGACTGTGTTAGAGAAAACTGTAAAATATTATTAAAAATCAAAACTTCTCTAGAACTAGAAAAAATAAAAATTAATAGTTTTTTTTTGAATTAAAAAAGAAGGAATTGAAGGACATGTGAATGCTTTATACAAATAAACGCTTTTAAAGCAAAACAATAATCATGAAAAAGATAAATTTCAATAAAAACTGGGATTAAAAAAGACAAACACTTTAAAAGATTTTAAAAAGTAATTAACAGTAGAAGATTAAAAGATTATGTAACACAATTAAAATGTGATTAGAAAAAATATGAAAATGCCCACTTATACAGTTTAATCTAAGCAAAATATTCCTTCTTCTAATAATCTTGGTCGGAAAAATAATGTGCTATATGCAAAGTCAATTAGTGATCTTATTTTAATAGAACAGGTAAAAAAAATTTATCTTAAAATAATCTAGTAATTTTATAAATTTGAAGAAGCTTTATCACATGAAATCTATAATTATCTATCTAATTAATCATTTTTTATTATAAATTAAAAATAGGACCTTAAGAGTATACAAAGTCCCTCTACAGTCAAGCCAGTAAATTTAAAAAATATTAGAAATCTAGATAATATTTATCTGAAAAAAATGATTTCCTTCTTCCGTTTGACAAATATATTTATTTGAATAGGATATTGTAAACTATAATTTAATAAAATTGATTGAAGAGGAAGAGAATAATTACAACTAAGGCCTGGAGGAAAACAAAAATGATACAAAAGTAAGTATATTAATTTTAAGTAATCTGAATAATTAACTTTGTTAAAATAAAATAGATTGTTTCGTCATATAAGAAATTAAGAAGAGAAATATTATTCTTTATAGAAACTATGTAGACCTTATATTTATTACTATTTTGAAGACTTGATTATTTATTTTTTATAATTAAAGTTATTATAGAATCATTATGATTAGCGTATGTGTACTTAATATAGCTGCATATGCCATGCACGATTATAAAGATAGGCAGATTCAAGGTAAAGAAGACTAAAATGTAAATAGTACTGCTTCTACAATAGAATTGGTTACAGTTTTCCTCTTTATAATTGAGATATTTTTTGAATTAATTGCCAGAGGGATTTATTAGGGCAAAAGAGGTTTCTTTAAAAACCCTTGGCTAGTTTCAAACCTTATTAGTATTACTTGCAGGTATTTTATTAATTAATTATTCATTAATATATGTAAATATCACTTTATATCAAACTTTTAATATTTGATTCTAGTCTAAAATGATTTTTAAATATTTAATAATTAGTGGTATAACTTAAATTCCTGGGATACCAGATAAACTCTATTTAATTTGCAGGATATTTGCAATGCTTAGGCCTATGAGAATATTATAAATGATTACTCCTCTTAAACTTCAATTTGATAGGTTATTTCGCTCTATACCAAAAATTAACCTTAGTATTTGGAGAATTCTAATTTTTATGGCTTTTTATGCAATTGTTGGACTACATATTTTTATGGGAGATGTAGAATATAGGTGCAGAGTAACTTCAGATCCACCACCTAATGAAAATGGTAAAAATCTATCTAATACATTTTATATGCTTATATTCAATAAATTAAAAATAGATGAATGGTAAATTTATGAAGAAATTCCATATCTTTGCGGAAGATGGGAGTGCCCTGAAGAGTATTACATTATATTTTAATTGTTAAATAATAATATTAATGAACTATTTTTAAATATTGAAAAAGGTCATTTTGTAGATCTCCTTATGATTACGATAGACCTTACTTCTCAAAATAATCTGATATATAAAATTTGAATTATGGATATACAGATTTTGATAATTTTGGAAGTTCATATTTTACTGTATTTCATATTACGCGTATAATTTCCTGGGGTACTATAACTTTTATGGTAAATTTCATATAAAATTATTTTGGTTTTGAAATAATATTATAATAAAAAATAAAGTATTGGAGGCATACTAGTACAGTTATAGTTGCAACATACTTTCTTTCACTTTTATTAATAATTTCTTATGTTTTGTGTAACATTATCCTTGCAGAATTATATGAAAGTTTTGAAGAACAAAGATCAATAAAATCATATACTGAATATAGTAAATAAATATCAAAATTTACCTTACAAGAATCTAACTTATTTACATTTTTTAGGAATTTAAAAGTAGTAAGAAAAGAACAAAAATACAAAGGTAAATATTAAAGATATAGAGCTAGAGTATTAAAAGCAAATAAAACAAGACATTCCAAAAGACGCAGAGCTTTTTAGAAAAAATATTTCTAAAGACATAGAATTTATTTTAGAAGAAGATGATGAAGGTAACGATTTAGAAGGAAACGACTAAGAGAAGCAAGAAAAAGCTATTTAACCTTCAAATGAGGAAAAAGGTGATGATGTTAATTTTAATCATCTGAAAAATCTAGGGCAAAATGCTAAAAATTAGTAAAATGAACATGTATTTTAAAATGCTGAACTAGTCACTGAATAAATTATACATAATGATAATCACCAAGTGAATGCATCGAAAGCGACACTAAGCAATCAAACTAATTCACTTTAAGATAAAGAAAATATAAAAAAAGAATAATTGAATAAAAACGTTAATTAAAATTTTATTGAAATTGAAAATGACCATGAAAACAACAGAAGTTTCAAAGAATAAGTTTCAGTTGATTAGTAAAATATGAATAACTCAATGAAAAACTCTAGTAAATCCCCAAAATCGGGAAATTAAAATATTCCTCATCGCTTAGATCATATTCACGTAGCAGATTTTTATGTTTCAGAAGGAAAACTTGAGAAAAAAACTCCTTTATGGGTTCAGATAGGTGGCTTTTAGGGTTTATTATCAATATTCTTTAGGTTGATTATATTACTTGATATAGTAGTACTTTCAGCTGATAGATCAAATATAGGCTAAGATGAAGCAAATATATATATTCTGATTGACTGGGCTACTCTCTGGGTTTTTCTAATAGAAGTAATAACAAAAGTAATAGCAAATTATGTATTTATTTTACTTAAAAAATAATTTTTTATTTATAAAAAGTTCATTTAATTGAGGCTAGATTACTTTAAAGATATCTTGAATGATATTGATTTGGTTATATTGATAGTTAGGCTGATTACTACAAATTATCCTCTCTTTTAGGGAAAATTTGTTACTTCTGAAGAGGAGTGGATACATGCTATAAAATCAATAAATGTATTCAGAATATTCTAGGTAAGTTTTTTTCATTTATTTATAATGATGAAATAATTCTGACTATCAAATAATAGGTTGTGAAAAATACTTCTTTTTTCAGAACTGTAAATCATCTTATTATCTATTTCTATGATACTATCTGTGAACTTTTTTACTTTATAGTTATTATTGTATTTTATTGTGTCCTGTTTGCTTTGATTGGTGAGAATTTATTTGCTTTTAAAGCTCAGTTTATTAATGGAGATTAAATACCTGAGGATAAAAGTATGGGTTAATCACCAAGGATAAATTATGATAATTTTTTTTCTAGCTTTGAGGCTACTATACTAAATATTCTAAATGAATAATGGAATGTATCAATGTACAATTATATGAGAAGCATTGGAGATTATGTATGTACTTATTGGATTATTGTAATATCAACTGGAGAAATATTTATAATTAAACTATTGATGGCTTTATTTATTAATACATTTTTGAAACATTTTAATAATCGCCAAAAAGATCACAATGATGCTAAAGAAGAAGCTTAAATTAACCAAATTGTGCGTACTCAAGTATAGAATGCAAAGACTCAGCACTCCGAGCATAAAAATAATCACAAAGAGTGTTTTTTAATTAAGATTTGTAAAAAAATTGAAGATGATCACAGATTTGAAAATTTTATTATGTTCATTATTATCATTAACATTATTGTCATGGCTATTGATAGTCCTTTACTTGACCATCATGACCCAACTAAAATCGCAATTCATAACCTTGAAATATTTTTTACTAGTATTTATGGTTCAGAAATATTGATTAAAATTATTGCTTGCGGACTATTTTAAAAAGGTGGTTACTTAAGAGAACCTAAAAATTACTTTGATTTTTCACTTTTTTGTCTTAATATTGCTGGATTCATATTTTCATCTAAATTGGCTATCCTTAATGCTCTAAGAGCTTTCCATATTGTTGTTCTATCTAAACATTTTGAGAGTTTGAGGATTATACTAGTATCATTATATCAGTCTTTACCTTACCTATTTAAATTATTATTTTTTTCTACATGCTTTCTTCTTGTATTTGGTAAAATAAATAATTAGATATATTGATTAAAGATTCATTTAATTTAATTTTTATTTTTAATTTTTAAGCAATAATACCACTGAGATTGCTTAAAGGTAAAATGTATAACTGTGTAACAATAGATCAAGCTTAATTGATGCTTGTTAATAGTTAAATTGATTGCTTAGATCTCGGAGGAGACTGGGTGAAGGATGATTTTCATTATGATAATATGCTGTACAGTCTATTTAATTTGTTTATAATTGCTTCATGTGAAGGATGGAGCTATTTCTCAAATAAAGCATAAGATACTGTTGGACTTAACCTGTAACCAATCGAAGGGTATAATAGGTATTGGTCTATATTTTTTATAGTTTATTTTTTTATTGGAAATATGATGGTAATTAATGCTTTTACAGGAGTTATGACATAAAAGTTTAATGAAATAAATGGAAAATTTGGTAATTTAACTTTCATTTACAAATAAAAATGAAAATTATTATTTTAAAATAGTTGCGAATAAATCAATTATTCCAATAAAGGATTCTAAATTTGTTTAAGAATATAGCTAATTTAAATTCACTGAAAAAATCACTCATGAGGAACAAGAGTGGATTTAAATTAAGAGATAAATCTATGGAGCAAAACCAATAAAAACAGTATTTATTCATTTTCAAACAAAAATAAAGAAATTAATTTATTATTAATCAATTTATTCTTATTCAATAAAGTTTGGAGAACCAGATTATAGAACACAGAAGCTCTAGTTTTACATATACAAACTTATAAATAACAAATTATTTGAGCTATTTATAGATTTTTGTACCATATTGAGTGCTGTAATATTTAGTATGTATGTACACAGAATAGATTAGTCATACACTGATCATTTAAGTAATAATTCATCATATTAAATTTTTGCTTAAAATTAAAAAAATAAATTATTTTGTTTGACATTAAATAAATAAATAATAATTTAATATAAATTAGATAATATAAATGATATTATTGTTTTGATTTTCTGCTTTGAATTTGTGTTAAAACTATTTGTATAGAGAAAGCACTTTTTCCTATATATTGAAAACTGGTTTTTGCTTTTTATTATTGTGACATCAAGCATACCATCTATTTACAGAATCACTAATGAATCTGGTAATGAAAGCATATACTTTAAATTATTGGAAGTATTTAGAATTTTAAGGCTAATTAACACAATTCCGATTATAAGATCTGTTTTTAGTATGATGGGTTTTATCTTACCTTAGGTAGCTCCTATTGCAGCCGTATACTTCTTCACTATATATATTTATGCGCTTTTTGGTATGAATCTATTTGGATTTATAAAGCCTCAACAAACCTTAAATGGGTATGATTTACACTTCAAAAATTTCACTTCTTCTGTTTTCACCTTGATAAGAATATCCTCAGGAGAGTAATGGTTTTATATTGTACCTGATGTTGCGAGACAGCAGCAACCTAACTTTGTTTGCTTTGATGTTTCTGACTTTGAATCTTACCAAGAACATGGTTGAAAATTTTTATTTTATTAAAATATTTTATTAATTTTGATTATGATAAAGGATTGGTTGGCTGTGGGACGACATGGGCATTCATCTACTTTTTTACATTTCACTTAATTGTGAGTGTTATTATTTTCAATTTATTTATTGCAGTTTTACTTGGGCTAATAAAAACTCAAAATACAGCTATTAGTAAATACCAACTATCTTAAATTAAAGAATTGTGGAGAACATACGATCATCAAGGATATGGATTCATTGATTATATCAATTTTTGGTAATTTACTTCTCGTATTGCGATGATCTATGGTGTTAAAAAGGATGATTTGTTAGATCCTAATCAAAAGAAAAATTTTTTAAAGTTTTTATCCTTGCCTATATATGTACAGTAAAGAAAAGAAGGTAGTATATTTGGATTTAGATTCCATGATGTTGTAGTGAAAATGACTTAGATATCACTATTTTTAAAATATGGAATACTTCCGTAAGATCAATAAATTCAAGAAAATATTCAAACAAATTAATTTAAATTCTAATAAAAGAGGAGGAAAAGAGGAGAGTCAGACAATTCTTACTTAGTTTTACAAGGAATTAGACTAATAAACTAAGTTTGTAGGAGAAATTTCAACATTAAAAAGCGGAGATATTGCTGTTATTATTCTCATCCAAAGAAAAATAAAGCAATGGATGAGAACAGCAAAAGAACTATATCAAATAAAGTAATTTCATATTTAAAGAAAAATGATTGAAATAAATGTAAATAAAATTATCAATTAGAAAAGAAAAACCTGAAGCTTATGAAGAGACAATTAAAAGACACCATAATACTGTTTATGAAAACTAATAGTTGAGCAATCGAGAATAGATAGCTAATAAATTTCTCAAAGCTATAGATCTTTAAGTATAAAGTAAAAATAATTCATAAGAATTGTCTAAGTTAAGATAAGAAGATAAAAATTCTAATGATAATAAATAAGAAAGTCTCCATACAGCATAAGATAATACAAAGCAGAATAACTTTTATAACTTTCATGAAGAAATTGACTAAAAATATCCAAAAAATTTGGACGATTCTTCACAGCTTTCAGACATATCAGAAAATTTTAACCGAAAATAAGTGGATGAAAATATTAACTATAATTAATAGACAACTGCAAGGGTTTTAAAAACAGTGTACTTTACTTAAAATAATACTAAACTCAAGCCTTAGTGAAAAAATATATTACTCTTGAAATAGAAAATTCAAAAATAATTAGTAGTAATGATTGCGCTTTAAAGATAGTCTTTAATTTTATGAATCTTAAAATAATATGCAGAATAAATTATTTTAAAATTCTAATAAAATAAATAAATGACAATTCAAAATATAATGTAATAAATTTTATAAATAATTAAACGATCAATCGACTTGAGTTACTATGTAAAAAATTTTTCAAAAAATTAAATATTCAATAACAAATTAAATTTTTTTAAAGATTGCGTATTATGATATATCGACAATCAAAGCTTTAAGGTAAAAAAATAAAATTATGAACAAATTATAATGTGCATGTATGTATGTGAGAACTGTTAAAACTAAAATAACAAATTATTTATATTAATTTAACCATTCAAATAAATTATTTATGTGACTATAATTTATATTTTAATATGTACTATTTGTAGATGAATACATTCAATTAACATCGTAATATATACTTTACTCTCCAAGCTTTTATTATTGTATTTATTCATACTATTTAAAGTAAGAGTGCATTTACCCAAACACATTATATATCTAAAAAGTGTATAAATAATTAATTTGATAATTAATTAAATAAAACGCATCTATAAATATACATTTTATCTAACCTATGGATGCCTCTCTTACAGGAAATGTTAAAAGTCCACATGTTTAATTCGACTCACTAAATTAAATGAGTCCCCATTTTAATCAGTAGGGTGGAATAATAGAAGCATTAAAAAATAATGCAAATTTTACAAAAAGAAATAACGAAGATTTAGATGACGATTATTTATCATTTCTATCATCAAATGGAAGAATTAATTTCTAAAGTTAAATAAGTGAGTTAAAAAGTGATATAAATATCCCTCAAACGCAAGGATTTTTTTCAAAAACTAGATAAAAACAATAACCATCAATATGCGAAGAATAGGAATTTGAATCTACCAAAAAAGTATCGAAATAAAATACTCTTCCAGCAAACACGAAATTAAATGAATAAAATGATAATAAAGAAAAAATTAAAAATAATAAGCAATAGAGAAGATCCTTATTTGTACCTAATAGCTCTGATATAGATATAGAAGATCACAACTAAGTTGTTCTTAGATCAACAATACGAAAGCTGACATAGAGAGGTGTTGTATTGAAAGATCAAAAAGAATAAAATACAATAAACGAAATAAAAGATAAAGAAGAGTCTCCTAAGAATGATGATAATTTCTTGTTTGCTACTAACTTGAAAGATTTAATCAAATTAGAAAATGTGTGTTTAATTGTTATTTTTGAATATATCAATCATTATTTATTGAAAATATTAAATGATTCTAACTATTTTTATATTAAAATTCTACTAGGGTATCCTTGAGCACGAAGCATTCTAGATAATGAAGCCAGTAATTTGAATACAATATAGTGTTTTACTGATTATTTATTAGTTTATTTATTATTTTATAACATTGTGAAATTTACCTTTTTTTATATATTACTTCTTGCTTGCTGAAAGAGCGAAATAAAAGAGATAGATTTACATAAAGCTTATTAGATTTCAATTATTCTTTAGATTAATTTTTAAAAACCTTCTATAAATAGAGTATAATCAATCCCTTATTTGTAGATAAGACTTCCTTTCGATAAACAAAAAATAGAACCAAAGAAATTATACAAGAAAACGTAGACCTTTTAATTTCCTAAATTTTATTCTCATAAATATTTTAAGTTAGATGAAGATTCCTAATAAGTCAAAGAACAGCCAGAGGAGTCATAAAAGCCACCAGAATAACTGCATTGGAAGGATAATCTCAAAATTTTTCTTAAATCTAAGTATATAAATCATTTAAGTTCATTTAATTTATTTATTTTTACCCATTCATACCTCTTTTTTTTAAAAAACTTAATAATTTTACAAATATATATTTTTTTATTGTGAATTAAATATAATTAATTAAAATTTTACATCAATTCAAATAATTATTGATTCTTCTTTTATTTTATTTTCAATAAAATTCTCTAAATTATATAGAAAATAATTAAAATTTAGATTATTTCTTTATTAAATTATTTATGTTTATTTAAATTTATTAGGAGGTATAACACCTTTTTTATAGCTCTATCATTACTAAATTTGCTAGCGTTTATGGTTGATGATTATAGCAGTAGAAGACCAACAGGAGCCACTGAGAACAGTAACTTGAGAAGTACTTTTGCTGAAACTATTTAATTTTCGTGCTCTTTTATATTTGTGAGTGATATAATCCTTCAGATAATATACAGAGGATTTTGGAAATAAAAAAATGCTTTTTTTAAAAATCCATGGCATCTTTTTAATTTTTTTAGTGTTTTATCTAGGTAAAATATTCTAAATATTTTAGAAAATATTTGTAGTGTAAACATTTTTTTCAATTAAGCGTTATAGTAGGTTTTACTGGATCTCTAAATGCTTTTTCTATTATTTTAAGAGTTTTAGGAATGCTTAGGCCTCTTAAGCTTATATATCATATAAAACCATACAAAAAATAATTAGAGAGATTTATTAGATCTGTGTCTTTACTTGGAGAAAGCATAATTAGACTCTTTATCTTTATGGTTTTTTTTACAATTTTAGGTCTAAATATATTCAAAGGATCACTTGAATACAGGTGTAGAGAAACACCTAACCCTCCTGAAAATTCTGAAAGTAAGATTATTTTTAAAATTATACTTTAAATAGCTAAAATATAAATTAAGTTTGGTAAGTCGCAGAAGATGTCCCATTTCTGTGTGGTTACTGGGCATGTCCAGGGTATAACAGTTTTTATATTTTAAATATCTTAATAAATAATTTATATTCTAAAAAAGTGATACATACTGTCGCTCCCCGTATGATTATGATTTAAGTTATAACAAAGAAGAAATTGACATCCCAGAGATGGCATATGGATTTATAAGTTTTGACAATTTTTTCAAGGCGCTTCTCACAATAATTCATATAACTTTTATTATGAATTGGAGTAGAATTACATTCACTGTAAAATATTTTATAGAAAAGATCAACAAATAGCTTTACAATTTTATGTATTTATAAATTTAAAAAAGTATTGGAGATATGTAAATACTTTGTTTGTTAGCGCTTACTTTACTTCCGCATGTATATTCCTGTTTCATATTTTAATTAATATGATTCTAGCTATATTTTATGATAGTTTCTAGTTATAGAAAGGCATCAAAAATTTTAGAGAATACAGTAATAAAATTTATATTTCTTTTTAATATAATAATAAGTATTTTATAACTTTAATTCAAATAGAGCTGATTATCGCATAAAAGCAAGAATAAAAAAATAGAGTTAAATTAAGAAATCTTGAAAATGAAATGTCTAAAATTATGCTAGAAAAAGAAAATGAAAAGAAGAAAATTTTAGAATAAAAATAATAAGAAAAAAATAATGCAAGCTAGGTTAAAAAAAAGGTTTTACTTATTGCATCAATAGCAAGTAAATTTAAGAAAATTGGATCAAGTTAAAAAAACGAGATTTCAGATGCTTAGCAGCCAAATTCAAACTTATAAATATCAGTTAATAATGAGCTTAATAATGCAGGAGAATAATAAAATTAAATTTCAAGTGAAGAGTTTGAAGATCCTCCATTATTAGTGAAAATTTACATGTCTTTCGCCTACCAGTTTATATCATAATTTTATATTTTAATTTCAATAATTGTGATTACTCTAGATAGGTATCCAATTTCTCAAGCAGAGAGTGATGTTTATCTTATAATTTAGCTTTGTCTAAATTTACTTTTTATCATGGAAATTACTTTTAAAGTAAATCATAGAATAATTTTAATCTGCTCTATATTTTTTATTTTTAAATTAAATAGGTATTATTACTATAAAGGGATTATTTCAAAAGCTGGTTAAATGTTTTAGATTCCATAATAGTCATGGTTATTACTTCAATCAACATTTACTATTTAGTTAGATTATGTGAAGGTCTTGAAAATCCTTTAGAGTCTGAAAGCCTAAGAGGATTACAAACGGCTAAAAGTATTGAAATTTTGAGAATTTTTTAGGTAAAAATTTATTGCAAATATTTTACTTTAAATTAAAATAAATTATTAATTTATTTCTTATGCTCTTTGTTAAATAAAATAGATTTAAATTAGAATTTTTTTGAATTTTATTTTAACATTTTTTCCATTTAATAAATAAAAAAATAGCTTATAAACTATAATCCATATCTAAAAACTGTTTAATATCTGATAGAGATTTTTGTATAATCAATTATAAAGCTAAGCTATTACTTTTTAATTATTATTGCATACTGTGTGCTTTTTGCTTTGATTGGTAATTATTTGTTTGCATTTTATGCATACTTTGATGCAAATGAAGAGATAGCTCATGACAAATCAGAAGGAAAATCCCCAAGAATTAATTATGATTCCTTTTTAGATAGCTTTGAAGCTATAATGCTCATTATTTTAAATGATGAATGGGCTGATTAAATGTACTATTATATGAGGTCATTAGGTTAGTATGTAGCAATTTTTTGGGTTATTGTAGTTTTCACAGGAACTATGTTAGTCATGAATCTACTGAGAGCTCTTTTTATTAAAACTTACTTAAAATACCTTTACAATTCTAATATAGGTATCCATGAATCTGTTGATAAATTATAAAATGCAATTAAAAAATTTCACAAGTTTGGTGAAGTTTAAACTCCATTACCTTAAAATGATCATCCTGGAATACAGAATAAATTCATTTTAAGGCTTTCTAATTACAAGCTTAATATATTTTAGAATAAGCGTTATGTTTTGCTGATGTAGTATTGTTCCAGAATTGAAAATTCTCCATACTTTATTAACTTTTTGATATTTTTAACAGTTGCAAATACTGCTTTGTTAGCTGCACAAAGTCGCTTAGATGATCCAAATTCAACAAAAATTAAGACTCTTAGAGCTTTGGAGATGATTACTATGGTTATTTATTTCTTTGAAGCTTTGATTAAAATAATAGCTAGAGGATTCTTGTTAAATGGACCTAATAGCTATATGAGATAATTTAAGAATATTTATGATCTCTTTTTGCTTATAACTTAAATTATAAGCTTGCTTGTTTACCCAGACTATGTAATTTTTAGAACATTGAGAACTCTCAATTTGTTCCATCTTTCAAAATATTTTGTCGGTGTGAGAGTTATGCTAGTTTCTTTGTCATAATCTGTTCCTACAATCCTGAGACTTTTATTATTTACTTTCTGTATATTAATCGTTTTTGGTATGCATTCTTTATTCTCTTAATTATTTCTTAAATTTTAAATTTAAACAAGCTATAATACCTATGAAGTAGCTCAAAGGTAAAATGTATTACTGTGCATCATTAGAAAGAGAAAAACTTGAAAGCATTCACTCTAAGCAAGATTGTCTAGATGAAGGAGGAGATTGGCTCAATAATTTATAAAATTGGGATAATGTTCTTTTTAGTTTATTTAATCTCTTTATTATGGCATCATGTGAGGGGTGGAGTATACTTATGGGCCAAGCTAATGATGCAAGAGGAGTTGATTTAAATCCTCAATAAAATCAGGAAAAAGAGTGGTCAGTCTATTTTATCATTTATTTCATTCTCGGTAATATTATGCTCTTCAATGCATTCACAGGAGTTATGATTGAGAAATATATTGAAATAAAAAAGAAGTTTGGTAAATTTTGATTGAAACGATTAAAATAAATGTTAATTTTTAAATTTTACCAAAATCAAAAATAGCTCTTTAGTAAGAAATTGTTCATGTAAAAGATGCAACTAAACTTGAAAGACAATCTACAAAAATTAGATTTGATTTACATTAGCATATTGATGCAGGAGATGAAGTTGTTGAATGGATGGAAATCAAAAAAAGCATTTACGACACTCGAGCTCCAAAAGTGGTAATAAAATTACATATGATTTTTTCTACATAGTAATCTTTTACTTTATTAATAAAAAAGTACTCTAAACCCACTAAAGAACAAGACTACCTTCGTCATTATCTCTATATTTTAATAAATCACAAACATTATAAAATGTGTATGGATACATGTATTATACTAAGCACTATTTGCTTTGCACTTAACTACTGGAGGGCACCTGATTTATATGAATAAATTTTACGTAATGTTATGAATTAAGATATATAATTAACTTATTGTTTTTTAATATAAAATAGTTAATTTAAATTAGCTGTTTCTGATCATTTATATCATTGAAATTGGTCTCAAGATTTACACTGAAAAATTCTTATTTTTTGCTAGCAGATTTTAAATATTTGAATTAATTATGGTAAGTTTGTCTTTAGTTTACTTGATTATGTAAGGAACTTTAGATATGAAAGATTTTAAAATTCATCACAGAGAAATAGTCCTTTGTATGGAATTCATATCTGTATTCAGAGTTTTAAGATTAGCAAAAACCATCACAATTGTAAAAAAGACTCTGAATATTTTATTCTACATCCTCCCAGAAATAGCACCTGTAGCTGGATTACTTCTCTATTTAATATATATGTATGCTTTAATTGGTATGCAAATATTCCCATTCATTAAAGTTTAGAATACCTTAAATGGTTATGATTAGCATTTCAAGACATTCAACACCGCAGTTTTTACTTTGATCAGAGTAGCATCAGGAGAATAGTGGTTTTATGTTGTTAATGATGCTGTTAGATAGCAATAGCCTAATTTTGTTTGCTAGACCATATCTAATTATGATGACTATATAAATAATGGTAAATTTATTGTTGATTCAATTATTTGATATTAAATTTTTTAGGAATTTCAATTAATTTTACTAGTACTTAAGTATATTTTTTCAGATTTAAAACTTATTTATTTCTTCCTGATTTTATAAAAAGGATTAAATGGATGCGGAACATATTGGGGTTATATCTATTTTTTTAGTTTCCATCTATTTGTAAGTGTGATCATCTTGAACTTATTTATTGCAGTGCTATTGGAATTAATTATTGGTTAAAATACAGCTATGAGCAAGTATCAATTAAGTAAAATTAAAGAATTATGGTCTGAATATGATAAATAAGGTTATGGATTCATTAATTATGAAGATTTTTGGGAGTTTAGCTTTAGAATCGCAATGCTTTATGGAGTTGATGAAGCTGATATTTCCAATCCTGTTTAAAAGAAAAACTTCCTTAAATTTTTGTAGCTTCCTCTGTATACGCATACAAATAAAGAAGGAAAAAGTTATTTTGGATTTAGATTCCACGATGTTGTTATTTAAATGACATAAGTTTCTCTCTTTTTAAGATTTGGAATTTTACCGTAAAAAATTTATTTTTATTTCTTATTTTTCATCAACATTTATTTATTCATTTTTTCAATAGAGGTGGACCATAGGAAGACCCTAAAAGAATCGAATAATTCTATTAAGAGTTAGATCAAAAAAATAAATTTGTTGCCCATAAAAGTCACTTAAAGAGTGGTGATATTGCTGTAATTGTTATAATTTAAAGAAGAATAAAAAATTGGATGGAAAGAGGAAAGCATCTTTATAAAATAAAGTAACTAACAACTAACTTTCATATATTTTCTGTTTATAAATTATTTAAATCTTTTTTTTATTCTAAAAATAGGAAAGAAAATCCTGCTCAATATGCTGAAAAACTTAATGAATACCACTAGTCTTATAGGAGTTTGAATATTAATAGTATTATAAAAATAAGCTAAAAAGACTAGGAGGAAGATGCTTAATCTATCATAAAACCTCATGGAAAAAAATAGATATTCAGTAATTTTAGTAACATTGCCACAGCAAGATAAACAGGTGAAAAATCGAGTGAAGGAGAAAGTAGTTAACAAGATAGTGATAAGCAAAATGAATCTGAAGGATCATCTCACTTCTCTGAAAAGTAAATTTAAGAAACTCCTAATTTAATGAGTGGTTTATTCGAAAGCATTTAATAACATGATTTTAACAAAATTTACTCAAATAAATTTGAGAGCATAAGTCTAAAATAAAAAAATATAGAATCTTCTTACAAAAATTTCGCAAATGTTTAAAATGTGAAGGATTCAAATATAAATATAATTAATTATTATAATATTACAAATAACTACTATAATTCTAATTTCAATCTCTAAAAGTCATCTTAAAGTAGCTAAGGCTAGTTAGATTCATTATCTTCCAGACCAATTAAATAAACAGAATAAATAGATATTCCAAGTGAAAAAATAAAAAAACTTTGATATATTTGTAATAGTAAACTTATAAATATAAAGCTAAAAATCAAAATAAGACTTGATAAATATTTATTTTATAATAACTTATTAAATTATATTTTATTTTAATGTATTGAAATATACTTTGATTGCCAAGTAATTTATTATTGTTTTATTAAAATCATTAAAATAAATTTATTTATTTAATGATAATTTATTATTTTGTTTGCTTTTAAACAAATAAAAGCACTAAAAAATTGTTTCAAAAATAATAAATAAAAGTTAAATATTAAAATAAACGCACTTTATAATTTTACATACTTTTTTCGAAATTAAATAAATTAAATATCCAATAATCCTTCTTAAAAATGAATCTAGAAATAATAAAAAAATAGTGTAAAATTTTTAATATATACTACTGATTTTAGAATTATTTCAGACAAACTCATTCATAAATATTTCAATTAGTACAATAATATTCTAAAAATTTATTTAAATATCTTTAAAAATATATTAAACTTCTTAACAAAAGAGTCAAATTAAAATATATTCATAAGTTTATCCACTGTCAAATTAACACTATGTTAATTTTACTCACTCAAATATAACTAATAAAGTTCAATAAAATATATCTATTTATTTATTGAAAATTAATTTTATGATTTATTGTTAAAGTTTAAGTTAGGATTAATCTTATATTAAATTATATACAACTTTAACCATAAAAATACAAATAATTATTTTATTTTATTTATTAAATTTTTTTAATATTTCAAAAATTGTTTTAGCAAAATATAAAGAAGCTATTTTTCAAAAAATTTAATTTATTTTTGCTCCTGATTATAATTAGATTGCTAATTTAGTTAGAAAGACATTCATTCAGTCAGTAGTTCATATTTTGTTTATTTAACTCATTTTATATTTTATTCCTCACTTTGTTATGACTATTTCTTCATTTTCTTTTCTTTTCTCTTAACTTCTTCAGTATAGTTTCCTATGAATTCATCCCAACTACGGGTTCTTTTTTACTAATGTTTGATTACTCCAACTAAGGACATAGCTCTTGAACGAGATATTCTCAGGATTTAGCTTAATAAATTTGCTAAGTCTTAATCTGTAGTTTCAAGAGTTTCATTTAATATTTATGCAATTACTTTAGGTTCTACTTAAATAAATTTCTAATTATTTTCATCTTCCCACTCCATATGATAATATTTTCTTTTATCTTTCTTAAACTAATCTTCTATTAATTCTTTGTTATACTAAGGGAGGTAAGGTGGAATAACCATCGTTAGCTCACCCTTTAAATGTGATTACTTTATCTTTTCTGGATCATTCAATAATTCATATAACTCTCTAACTTCTCCACGATAATATTTTTCGTACAGTTTTGTCATTTCAAATGATAAAAATATTTGTTGCTTCTCTCCAAATATCTATTTTAAAATTTTTTTAATTTTTAGAAACAAAAATAATTTATTTGATTACTTTTTCTATAGACAGAAGAGTTTTAGATAATCTCGTTACATTCTCAAAGCAAACACTCGTGAGTTCACTTTACTTCATTTTATTAAGTTTTTCTTCTCTTTCTGATTATACTTTAGGAAGATACCCTTCGAAATGGAATCTATCAGCTGGGTAACCGCTCTTTGACAAAGCTGTAATTGCACTATTAGGACCAGGTAAAGCTTCAACATGTATATGATTTTCAATACATTTATTTACAATCTAAATATTTAAATAATTTCTATTGAAGTAATTTTGATATTTTGATAAACAATAATAATTTGCTTGAATGTATAAATATCTACTCTAGTAGAATAACTGAAATGTAATAACTTACTCTGTATCCTGGATCGGAAATAGTTGGAGTACCAGCATCAGAAACCAAAGTAATATTTAATCCATATCTCATAATTTTAAGAAGCTTAGCAATTCTATTTTCTTCATTATACTTATGATATGAAATTAATATACCTCTACCTTTATACTTTTTAGATTGCATAATCTTAGCTTTGAGATATTTAATAAACTCATCTTCTAGCCCATAAGTTGAATTGTCTCCTTATCTGCTGAATGGGTCATCGTTTTCATAGCTTTCATCGAAGATGTTTAAGGTATCCTCTTACTTTAAAACTTGTTTAGCTTTTTGTCTAAGTTCCAAAATTTTCAACTTAATACGTTCTTCACGAGTTAATCTTTAATTAACATCTAAGTTATCAATCTAATCGCTTTCCAATAGATAAGTATCATCGAACTCATCTTCTTTCTAATTACTATTGCTGGCTTATTCTTTAAGTTCTCCTAGATCCTCAACACCGAAGCTTTCATGAAGAGATTCTTTGATCTTTTTTTACTTTATTAATTTAAACAGCATACCAGTAATACGAGTATCTTCACATGCTATTACATCTGCATTTAGTAAAGCTTAATACTATCTTATTGATATATCACCTAAATTACCAATAGGAGTTGGGCATATAGTTAATGTACCAAAAGGTTTTTCTTTAAACATTCCTTATACTTTTGCTTAAGATGAATCTTAATTATCTTCTCCGCCTATATCTATATAATCATCAGTATTAAACTTTTATTAGCAAAAGCTAAAAGCACTCTTTCTACTCAATTATTAAAGGATCTATTTATATTGAGTGCCATTTTACCTTTTAAATAAATAAATTGGATTTTTTAATTCTTATATTTTTGCTAAGGTTTGTAGTTTTGTGAATTGGCTTCTAACTTCTATTTTCTAGAAACTGCTAAATAGAATTTTTCTAAACATAAATTATTGGCTTCTCCTACTTTTGACTATAAAAATTAAATTAACAAAGAAATCTTTTATATTCTAAACTAATCCAAACACTATATTTTCTTCATTCATTTTAATTAGCCTCTAAATGAATGAGCTAGAAATATTTATAAGCTTTTATAAACAAAGCATCAAACGATATGTATTACCATTTATAATCCTTATTGGTATAAAAAAATATAATTTTTAACTTTTCTATAAAAAAAGAGCAAAGTATTTCAAGAATTATAAAGTTTGTATTTGAGTATTTTATTTACAAAACGACTCATTTCTCTAAGATTAAATAATTTTTAATTGGTTAGTTACTACTAATAATAAGCATTTATTTAAGGTAGTATTTTTAAAATCTTTGGATTAAATCCAAAATTAATTTTTATCAATATAAATTTTATTGAAATTAATTTAATTATTGAGTATAATATTTTAAGTTTAAATTTAAATAAAAATTCAGGTACAGGCTAGAGATATTTGGTTTCGAGATATTTATTTATTTTTTTATTTTCTTTTGTTCCTTTTATTGGGTAATTAGATAAATAAATTAACAAAATTAATGAAATAATTATCAAATTTACATGAATACTTATAGATAGGAATATTTATACTGGCAATATTTTAATTATATGAGTGGTAATAAATTGCTAGATCTTGCTTAATGGATAAATAAATAAATGTATTTGATTTTTAAATTTTTAAATATATTGATTCTATTTTTATTTATTTATAATTTTCCTTATAAACGTTATTTTAAAACACAATATTTTATTTGGTTAGCTTATTTTGTTACATAAAATAGCCTTTTCACCAACCCCTAAAGTGTAAAAAAGTTATGTATGTATTAATTTATGTATTCAGTTTTTAGTGTAAAATTTTCAAGCTAGAATTTCAAATCATCACAGATGAAATTTTTCTTTTGAAAATAGAATAATATGAGGCTAATTTACTATTTTTTTGTTGCTTTGACTACATATTACTTGATATTTTTTTAAGAGCGTGATTATTTAAAACAGAATTACACATATATCATATAAGAAAAAAAAGTTAACTATAATAAAAATAAAAATAAATCTTTGTTTTTACATAGTTTTTGATTTAATTCAATATGAATAGCTAAAAGTAAGAATAAATAAAGCAATAATAACTTTCTTAGTAATAAATAATTTCTAATAGCAATCCTCTTTACAGCGGTAATTCAATTCTTAGTGCATAAACAATAATTAATAATCCATAGCAAAATCCTTAAATGTATTTGTCTTATCCATAGCAACAGCAATAGGCTCTATCAAACTCTTTAAAAAAAAATTAACCAAATAGTAATAATAATAATATTAATAAATCGTTTGCCAGTTTTTTATCAGGCGTGAACGATATTTAGGCACAACAAAATAGCAATTAAGCTAATTTATGTTAGCAATAATAATAACCTACAATTATGTAATAGTCCTATACATAATAATAAGTAAAGGGACTCTAAATTTAATCGTTTATTATAAAAATTATAGAAGGAAAGCTTAAACTTGCAAATTCTGCTGATTTAAAGCCTTTTGTTTAGGTATAGTTTGGTAAAAGGATTTGGAGAACTTAAATTAACAAAGGATCTTACCCTAAATGGAATGAAGAAAAGAAATTTGATATTTTGAGTAATAAAGGTTTCGATCTAACTAATCCTGGAGGAGTTTGCAACTCCTCTGTAACCACTTAATCATCTTGCAGCTCAATTTCACCTTAAACTTCTTAAAACTAGTAAATATAGATCTTCTAGTAGCAGTAATTGCTAAATGGTTAATACTAAGTAAATTCTTCAGGATAGGTTGATTTCAACATAGAAATTGTTGTCCTGCATAAATCCGAAAATGAAGAGATAGAAGTAAACCAATTTAATTATTTATTAATATTATAATCATTTACTTTTTAACATTCCTATTTGGCTCTTTTTGATCATAATAAATTAAAGGCTATATCTATAAGCCTTTTTAGCTTTGTAATTTAAAAGAAAGGATTAAATAATAAAACTTGAAATTATTATAAGATTTTATATTCAAATAGCAATATCAAACTCTATTAAAAAAAATAAATTATCAATTATTATTTTAATAAGTATTTAAATATTTTAACATAGTTAGGAAGAACTAGTATAAATGTAGAAGAATAGCAATAACAAACATCAAAGTGGTTTATAATTGAAAATAATGGTTCAATATTTGGATCAGTGCAAATATAATTTTAGTTTGAGTATGCAAATTACTAGCTGTAAATTAACAAAACCTCTCATTAAATATACTTGAATTAGAAGACTAACTAAAAATAATAGTAATAACAAGTTGCTTTTCCTTAATACAACTATTAGAAGAGTTTAGAAGGTGATTAATTCATTTATAATTAAATTTAAAGCTAAAAAATATATCCTTCCTTCAAAATTGATAATTTAAAGCTATGCAAAACATTCAAAATTATTTTATTTTTTACAATAATATATTTAAATTTAAATTAATTTATGTTTTAATTTTAATTAGACCTACAAAATTCAAAATAGCCATAGGCTCATCTTATAAACACAGCTTCGAATTCAGTAAATCACACACCTAATTTGAACATTAATAAACGTAACCCTAGTTCTCACTCAGAAAATAACAGTTTTTAAGGTAAACTATTTTCTTTTTTATTTAAAAATTCAAGAGGGTAAAATAAATTATTATTAATGATATGCATAAATCATTAAAAATACCAAAATTTTACTATGCTAAAATTTTTAAAATTAAAAAAAAAAAATTTTTTCGTACCCCCCCCCCTTAAATAAGCATTTTATAAATTAAATTAAAATAAATTTTTTATTGAATATTTTTGCAATTAAATGAAAAATAGACTTTTAAATAATTCCATAAACCACAAGTAGAGTGGCATTAGTTAATTAGAATGGATAGGATAGTATTTTAGAGCCAATATCTAAAGTTAATTTAGGATTTTCAGGGAATAGCTAAATGATAAATAATAATATTAGCAGTAATAATTTAGGTTATTAATGTAGATAATACGACATGTCAGATTTAATTAGCTAGTTACAGTAAGAACATGAATTTTTACTAAAGAGGGATAGAATTTTACAAGAAAAATATTAACAAGCATAAGCAGACTCTTAAAATATAAGTAAAGAATAATTAAAACTAGAATAGTAGCAATAAAGTAATATCTATTTGTTAAATTTTTAATTTCTACAATAGAATAATAAACCTAATTAATTTTAATAAAAGATATTAAGCTGTAAGAATCTTAATTAAGGCAAAGGCAAAGCGGACTAGAATAGTAAAAGGATGATTTTGAAAAGTAGATTATAAGACTTGAAGAGAGCAAAAAGATTCTTCACTAGTATATTTAGGAGTATTAGAATCTAGCTGCTGAAGAATAAGAACTATAAAAGAGCACTACCAAGATTAGATCAGATGTTAAAATTATGAATGAGGAAGAACCAGAAATTTTAGACACTTTAAATACCCTTTCTAGAAGAAACAATTCTGAAATATTACAACTTAAGATCTTTAAACTAAAAATGATAAATCATTTAAAAGAAATAAATTCGATATTTTATAATTAAAAAGCTAGTTCTGTAAAAAAACCATTAAATGCAAGTCATTAGAGAGCCAAGAGTTTTTCCAATCACTATAGTCTAGTTGGAGTAGATACAATCACTGACTACACAGTAACTTTGAAGAATCTGCAAAATAAGATATCAGGCTTAAAAGACATAATTAATACTAAAAATTTAGAAATTGAAAATTTAAGAGATTAAATATGCTAAATACAATCTAGCTATGATGGTCAATGATTTTTAACTAAATCATTTACCTTTAATTTTAACTTATTAACAAAAAAGTATTTTTTAAATTTAATTTAACCTATAACTATGAAACATTTTTACTCTTTGAATATTAAAGTATCTTACATAAAAATCAAATCTAACTATATATTCTGAAAAAAGCTATAGTGATAGTAGTAAGATTAAAAAGAAAACTCTTTTAGGTAATCTTTTAAGCTTAAATAAAATAATATTTGAGAGAGAAAATCTAATCAATTTAAATAAAATAAAAAAATTCTTTTACAAATAACTATAATATATGAATAGATAAATTGATATTTTATCTTTTTGGATATAATTAATACAAACAAACAAATAAATAAATAATTATGACAATCTAATAAAATATTTATAAAATAAAAAAAATATATATCATAAATTTATTTTTCTATAATCTTTTTATTCTCTATTATTATTTATACATAAAAAAACCAGTTTATGTTTTCAAATAGCCAATTATCTTTATAAATAAATATTTATTTATTCATAACCCAATAAAAAATAGTCATTTAAATTTTATTTTCATATCTAATTAAGATTTCTTATCCATAAGAATTTGGAATCCCTTTTACATAATTAGACATCAGGGATTCGATTCACTTATCAGAAATCGAACCGAAATAAATTTATCTTTTTATACAAGTTGCTTATTATATTTACAAAATAGGGCTTAAAAATAGAAATAATTTTGTTAATCCTTTTGATTTATTTAAAAAAAATTATTATTAAGCTGTAAAAATAATAAAATATTATGTTTATTTTAATTATTTTCTCTTATAATATAAATTTAATCACATAAATCAAAGCAAATTTAGTATTTTTTAATTAATTGGCATATTAAATGTAAACATGAGAAATAAATTGTTTTTCCTTAATTAAATTTCTAATGATTAAAGAATATAATTACTTTCAAATTATAAATATTAATATCAAGAAATTAAATTAAGTTAACATCTCTGAAAAAGTACTCAAATGCCAAACTATTTACTATTAACTTTTATGTTATTAGGAGTAGGAATATTTGCTCTCTAAGTCTCAAATTAATACAATACACTTACACAAAATCACTAGCAAGACTTCGGCTGCGTTAGAATCTAATAATTCTAAAAACTAGGAATATATGTTAAGAATATTTGTGACAGTAAAAAGTTTTTTATGATATCTATTCAAGATCCTTAAACATAAAGTTTATATGACTATAAATCTGGATGTATGGGACCTCAAGAATCAGCGTACTTTACTCCTTAAGTTGATAATTAAACTCTTTGCTAGACTTAAGATTGCTAAATATTAAATACCTCATAGTAAGATTGTTAATATTGAAAAAATATTAGTTAGAAATTCAATATTAAAATGGTATTTTTTACGATTAAAAGTAAAAGTAATAAAACATCTAATAGAAATTTTAATAGGCTAATTATTACCAAAAATAATCATTAATCAAGCTTTATTAATTGCTCTATTAAAACAAATATTCTTAAAATTATGTATTTCAATAAAAATAATCTATAACTATTTAGTAAATATTTATTTATAATAGTAAATATTTTAATGATTTAACAAATATATAACTTTGTCATTTAAGATTCATTTTTATGGTTATCATAAATAATTACAAATTTAGTTTGTTATTTTAATTGAACTTTATTATCTTACAATGAATTTATCATTTGATTAATATAATTGAGCTAAAAATTAGCTTATTAAAAAGTCTTATTGAAAAATATCAAAGATATCTTTTATTTTTAATAAGTTGAGAAAGAAAGAATTTTAAATACAAGCAATTAATTTGAGTAAATTAAGTAAAATCTTATTTTTATAAAACTAAATTCTTTATGAAAAATATTATTTTAATCAATAAAAATTATTTTTTTTAAAAAACCAAGTTAAATTAAAACCAGTAAAAACAAATTCATTCATGTTATTTATTAAAATTTGATTTTTTAAATTTGTTTTTTTTTTAATTATTAAAAACTATTTTCTTTGATATTTAAGAATAAATTAACAAAATTTACTTTTAAGTTGAATTTACTCATTATTTATTCTTAAAATAAAACATTTTTCATATATAAAATCTATAAATAAATATTTATTTTACTGTAAAAATTTATTTAATATGCTTATATAAATTTTATATTTAATTCAATTTTATGAATAATCATGAAACTTAATAGGGCAAGTTTATTGAGAGCTCATTATCTACTTAAAATTTCTATGAACATCATAGTTAGAGAAGCAAACAGTTCCTCCTCCTCTTTTCCATTAAGTTTTAGCTCTATTAATATCACCTAAGCAGACATATGGTTTATCATCATCCAAAGAAATTGCATACTTTGAGTGATCTACTGTTTCTTTGAAAGTCACTGCACCTGGAATCGATACCATTAAATTGTTAGTTACTACAAATTCTTAGTCGCAGTCTGATCCTTCATCAAATCTCCAACTTTCAACAACTAAGCCTACTTCTAATAAAGCAGCTGGCAAGTTATCATAAAAAGGGACTAACCATTTTCCAGATTTAGCAAATTTAGTCATTGAGACACCTTCGAGAGTTATAAAACTTACAGCATTAAAGGTAGTAAAGTCTCTATAGTTATTTAGCATTCTTTATAAGAATGGAAAATCTGAAAAGCTGGGTGGAACATGACCATCATAAACATAAGGCCAATCAACATTATATGCAGCAGCAATTTAGTCGAGGCTGTAAGACTGAGTAGAGATACAGAAGTAATGTTAACCATAAATAGTCTAATTAGATTTTATTGATAACTGTATTTTGCCATTTTTAATAAGTGGGAATTTAGGTGTGCTGTGAACAACAAGGAATCCATTTTCTCTTTAAAAAATAATTAAAAAAAAATAAATATATACTTGAATAAGCCAATATTTTATCCTAAACCCCCACCTTAATAAAATCTTAGGTTTTTTAATATCTAAATTTTTTGTAATGAATAAAAACATTAAATGGTTGATATTATTTTTTATATATTATCATTTATTCTTTCAACTTTTGTCATAACCATAACTCATAAAAAAATATTAATAAGTAAACTTTTAAAATTTGTACTACTTGTTTCATTATTTTGTTTGGACGAAAGTTAAAAAACTTATCCATGAAAAATATCTTTAATTTCGTTAAAAACTGTCTATTGGAAATTATTGATTTTTTTTTTTGGCTAACTTTTTTTAACTATTTTAAGTAAAAATGAGATCAACAAAAACTTAAGATCTAATTTACTTTCCAGTTCCAATGAATCCTTTTGCATGAGCATAAGTTGTTGATACATCAAAAGTGGGTGGTTCGTCATTCCAGAATACAGTGGCGTATTCGTCAGAAGTAATATCTTATACTTATTTCAAAGTGTTGAACAAAGGAGAAGCAGATAAATCATCTAATTTTTTAGTTTGAACTGCTAATTTAGAGCAGTCATTAGAATCGCAGTAAGCATAATTAGTTCCGTTTGGAAATTTAAGAGCTATAAACCAATCAACAGGTTGATTATTTTAATCTAAGCACTGAGGATCAGCAGTACTTAAATTTAAGCAGATACATAAACCTAATAATAGAATTATATTTTTATAATTCATTTTATGAGTAGGAATTATCTTTTTCTGAATTACTTAAATAATATCAAAATAAATATCTGTTTCTATCTTAATATTTAGATTTCCTAAACAATCAATACTTTCTTATCTTACATTCTTACATCATATTAATTTGAATAAGTAAATAATCTAAATCCATTTAAAATATTACAATATCACTAATTTGCAAACGAGAAACAGCCTTATCTAGTTTTTTAATTGCCCATTTTCATTTGTACTTTTCAAGAAAAGTCATTTATATGATTACATTTATTTCAATAGTTAGAAATTTATTTACTAAAAATGCTTATTATATTTTAAATCTTTAACTGTGTTGATTAATTTAGTTATGAAATATGAAGAGTCTATTGATTTTTTTATTCTTACTGCATAATGATTTTTATAATATAAAGTCTCCAATCTCATATTAACTCTCCTATAATTATTTAATTAATTCGTTTTATTTTAAAAATTATTGAATTCAGTACAAAACTAAAATATTTGTAATTAGAAAAAAATAATAATCAAATAATAAAAAAATTGTTTGCTATTTTAGATAGATTATTCAAAAAAACTGAGAAGTAGAAGTTTTATCATGATCTAATTAGATTAGTGGATTATTGTTTATACTAATCTGCGCCAAAAATATTTATTTAAATCCTAAAATAAAAAAATCTTTCTTCAAGATATTTTTAAACAAATAAAAGAATATCACTCATTTAATCAGTAAGATACGAATTTTGAAATATGAGTGAAATAAATAAATAATATTGATAAAATTTACCTAAAATCGACAATTTCACAATAATAAATAAGTGTCAAGTTTCCTTGATAATTAGTTAATTAATTATATACTCTCTTTCAATAAAAAAAATAAGAATTTAATTTTTGTGTTAATTAATTACACAAAATAAATTATTTTATTAAGAGCCTAAAATAATAAATAAATAAAATATATATAACAAAATTGATAGATTTTTTAATTTAACTTTTTAAATAAGTATTTCAAAATATATCAGCTTGAACAGTCTTACTGTTAAACCATTATTTTTTTAAAGTTATTGTAAACCTATTAGTTTTAGAAACAAACAGTTCCACCACCTCTCTTCCATTGAGAAGTTTATCTATTGATATCACCAAGGCAAACATATGGTTTACTTGAATCAGAAGAGATTGCATACTTAGAGTGATCCTTGGTCCATTTATATTGTATTCCACTTTGTTAGAAATCAATATAAAGATTAGAATAGACAGAAAAGCTACCTTAGCTGCACTCTGGTTCTTCTTGAGGAGATCCCCAACTTTCAACAAAAAGATTTGTTTTCAGATTGGTAGCAGCTACCTTGTCATAAAAAGGTACAGCCCACTTACCTGATTTAGAAAATTTGATCATAGAAACACCTTTTAAGGTTTTAAAGTTAACAGTATCTTAATCCTTTTCTACATCTCTGATGTTTTTAAGCATACGAGTAAAGTATGGGAATTAGGAATGCATTTTTGAAACGAATCCATCATAAACAAAGGGATAGTCAACATTATAAGCAGAAGCTATCTTATCAAGTTAAGGGTTGGTGGTTGAAATACAGAAGTAGTGTTAGCCATAAATTTATTGATTAGACTTGATTCCAAGAACTATTTTTCCATTTTAAATTTCTGGGAATTTAGGAGTACTATGCACAATTAAAAAACCTTATTCACTATTAAAATAAAATTAAAATTAAAAATTGTTATTTAAAGTTTTCTTATTTGCTCTTTCATTATTTTTAACCCTAGAAGAATTAAAAACTATTTCACAGAAAGAATTAACAAACAAAATTAGAATTTATAGAATACTTAGAATTCTAGTATTTAATTAAAAATTCAAGGAAATTGTAAATTATAAATTATGTACTAAAAATATACTTTCTGTAAAATCAATGAATTAAATATTAACAATAAAATTTAAATAAGGTTGGTACCTTCCAATTCCCATCACACCTTTTGCGTGAGCGTAAGTTGAGGAAGCAGATTATGTAGGAGGTTAGTCGTTCCAGAAAAGTGTAGAATATTCCTCAGATTTTACTTATTCGATCTACTTTAAAGTCTTTAAGAGGGGAGAGGAGTCTACATCATCCAATGGTTAGCTTTAAATTTTAAGGGTCTAACAGTTTTCTGAATCACAGTAAGCATACTCAGCACCAGAAGGGAGCTTAAGGGCTATAAACCAATCAACCTTTTTACCTTATTGGTTCAGACATTAAGGGTCAGCATAAACTATGAAGACCAAGAGTTAAAGAGTTATCAATATTTACAATAACAATTTCATTTGATTTCGCAGTTTATTTTATTATTAAAATTTTTAAAATTAATTATATTAAAAAGGAATAACAATTTTTTAATTTACTAATAGTAAAAAGCGAATATAAATCATTCATTCTTCCTCCTTTCAAAACTATTTCGGATTTTTTGAATAGATTTTCATATGAGTTTTCTCCAAAAACCTTTTCTTATACCATAATTAAATTAATCAAAATAAAAAATACAGATATTAAAAGCTTATGCTAATAGGAGATGGAGGGGGATCTTGGCTTAGCTTGAATCATAAAAAAGTTTCAATTCATTTCTTGTAAATTAGGTTTGAAATTTCATTTACTGATAAATTTTCTGCTATCTCTTTTAATTTTATTTACGCTTAATTATATGTATGAATGAATGATACATAATTTCAGCCATTTTTTGGAATTCATTTTAAGAGTAGAAAAAATTATTCATAAATTTATTGAAACTGTAAGATTTAAAAAAAATATTTGCTCTTTGTTGATTGTTGAAGGATTTTGGCGCCTTTAAAAAGTGTAAATATAATTTAAAATTTAAATATATTTTTATTTATTTATTTATTTTTTAAATAAATGGATTTTGAGTCATTAAAGTGTAATAATATAAACCTTTTTCAGGAAGAGAATTAAAATTTATTAGTTTTTAATTGATTTTTATTTGAAAAAATAATGTTAACAAAAAATTAATTTTTACATATCTATTTTCTTATTAATTAAATTTAATGTATTCATGTAAAATTTATGGTAATCAATAATAAAGATTCTTAAAAAATCATCTAAAGCAGCTTAAAATGGTGGGCAAAAAATATAATTACAAATATTACATTTTTTTGAAGGTTATTTGCTAACGTTAAAATTAAAGTATTTCGTCAGGATAAATACTTTTATCATATACTTATATAGGCTATTTTAAAAACTTTTTTCATTATCGACATAGATTTAGCTATCAATTATATTTATCGTAGGCTGTAGATAAAAATATAGCCTACTAAGAATAAAATGCCTGATATATTTAATTAGCTAATTTTAATTCTTTAAAAGTAACATTCCAAGTGAATAATCCTAACTTTTATCTAGTAATTACATAATTATTTCTTTTCTAATATATTTTTGATATTAATCTTTTATATTTTGCCTTAAAAATATTTGTATTTATGACATCATTTAGAAAATTTAATGATCTATTTCGACTTGAGTTTCTAGATTCTTTGAAAATTACAATTTATATGTTAAAACTCTAATTCATTTTGTAAAAAGTATAAGTTCCTTTTGCAAATAAAAAATATATTTGAAATCTTAATACTAATGGATATTAATATACAATCAAATAAAAATCTATTGGTTTTAGTTCATTTTTAAAAAAAAGAGCAACTTTATATATAATAAGAGTTATTTGATTAAATTTTTTCAACTAAAAATGAAAAAATTGAGTGAATCAAGATAATAGAAAATTGTAAATTAATTTATTACCATATATTCAAATGTATTCAAAAATAAATATATTGTGAAATCAAGAAATAGTATTGGAAAAGTATATTGAATATTGTTTAAAAAAGTTAAGTTATAAACAAGTGGTAATAAATAAAACTGGAAATTAAACAAAAAATTTGCACATAATTTTAATTCAAATCAATTTAATCTGTAATGACAATTTATGTTAGGGTATATAATTGAAACACTAAAAATGGGAGTAAAATAAAGAATAATTTTACATTTTTTTAAATAAATATATTTTTATTATTTCACAATAATTAATTATCCTTAATAATTGATAAAATGCATGACTTTATTTCTTCTACTTTCTGCCAATAGCTTCTTGAACAAATCTTTATGAAATATTTTTATAAATCTTTAGAATTGTTTAGTGATTAGTAATTTTTAAAAAGATAAAATATTTAATAATTATTTTTTTTATTTTAAATTTAAAACTTTTGATTAATTCTAAAAAAATTTGGAAAATTAATTAATTAGCTTTTAAGATATAATTATTAATATTATTTAAATACTTTGAAAAATGAAATGAATTTAAATTTTAATTGGATTATATTGATGCTCTAACTATCTATTATAATACCCACTGTGTAATTATTACTATATACCTTTTAAAAATCATTATTATAATATATGTATATTGATTAATTTAGCTAGTAGTAAAAGATAACTTTTTAGATAAAAAATAAAATAGATATGCATAAAGATATTAATAGTTGACTTTTAGTTTTGAAATAAAATGTTAATAAAAATAAAATTTATTATGCATATCTTAATTGATCATTGATACTTTACATTAAATTGAATATTTAAGATTTAATAATGCAAATTAAAATATAATAAAAACACACTGAATTTATTATTATTATATATCTTTTAAAAATCATGATTATAATATATTTATATTGATTAACTCAGCTAGCAGAAAAAGATAACTGTTTAGATAAAAAATAAAATAGATATGCCAAAATATATAATAATCGGTTTTAGTTTTGAAAATAAAATGTTAATAAAAATAAAATATATTATGCATATCTTAATTGATTATTGATAATTTACATAAAATATAATATTTAAGATATAATTATGCAAATTAAAACATAATAAATAACACACTGAATTATTTTATATTTAGAATTTCAAAATCAATTAACTCCTCTTAACATTCTTTTGCCAAATGATTATCTTTCTAAATAGAATTAGTGGATCCATTATGCAAAAATAGCTTCTACTTGCTTACGGGTGGATTAAAGACCAGGAGGATCAGTTGGCTTGGGGGTACGGAATTCTTGACAATGAGCACAATTATCACAATTGTTAAAAATAGATGTTAGTTAAGGAGTTGATTAACGTAAACTAGCCCACTACCATTCATCTTCAATACCATTTGTGAAAACTATATTTGTAGCTCCAATTTTAAGTCCACCAAAACGATTTACATTTGCTGTGATATCAGGATCATCATGTTCTCCATCAAAAGCAACATTACAGATGTATCTGTAAAAATTTAAATCTACTTATTTGCTTCTCATAGGTTGAACTTGATTAGCTGTTTAGA
The DNA here is from genome assembly GCF_000189635.1 of Tetrahymena thermophila SB210. NCBI lineage: Eukaryota > Ciliophora > Oligohymenophorea > Hymenostomatida > Tetrahymenidae > Tetrahymena > Tetrahymena thermophila. The sequence continues at coordinate 468,518 of NW_002476434.1, forward strand.
ACCAGCCAAATTCTGTACATGTTTACCATACCCATTAGCGTCCTGCAGCATCTTCATCATAAGTAGTATTTGTTAAAGTGTAAGTATCGTATGCTTCGATTGGCTAATTGCCTTAGACAATAGCATATTAGTAAATGCTATTTAATTAGTCATAGAAAGTAGTATTTTGAGCAAAGAAGTTGCACAAAAGTGATCTTCTACCATACTAAACTAATCCGGAGTATAAATCACCAAAGAAGGATAAGAATTCGTCTTGTCTGAGATTAGTTGCATTGAATTATTAGATAATTTTTTCTGCTTGTTCTCCGCCATTAACTAAAATTGATTCTAGTTATTTGTTAAATGCTTAGATATTTTAAGGACACCATTATCCACTACGAAGAGTACTCAAGTAAATCTAGTAGTCGTATTATTAGAAATCTTCAACAGGTAGAATAACTGCACTAGAAGCTAAGGCACCAACAACCAAATGAGGATATTTAGAGCGGAACCATGCACTAACTGCACCAGGATAAGATCCACCTATAGTTATGAAAGGAACATTCTCAGATAATCCATGTAACCTCAAAGTTTTGAAGTTAGCAATTATTTAGGCAAGATCTTCAAGAGCTTATTCAACAGATAAGTATGCTAAATTTTAATTTGAATAGGAATTTTCGTCTTTTCCAAAAGGCTAAGATGCACCATAGAAACGATGTTCAACTATCAAGAAAAGAGCTGAGAATTTCTTAGCAAGTTCGACCATCCATCCTAAACCAGGAGATAATCCTTTTTATTTTCCTTCACCTCCAATATAGACAAAAACAGTACCATTAACAGGATTATATTCATCACTGTAAATTGCATAACGTTATTACCAAGTTCTTTGATCATTAGGATTGAAGTGATCTAAAACTTAAGTGTAATAATAAATGCTTTGAGTTATATTTTTTCCATCAATGAAAGTTTTAAAGACTTCAACTGGTTGCTAGCAGTTGACACTTTGAGAAAGTAAGATTAAACTTAAACTTAAAAATAAAGCTGTTTTCATATTTTTGAATTACTTTTTTAGTTTTTAAATTATACATAAACATTATATTTTATTTTTAGAGGCAAGTATTTAAGCACTTTGAAGAATAAAATAAGCATTCAATAATGAAGTCATCAATATCTTTCTTCCTCTAGGAAAAACACCAAACTCAACTAGAAAAAGTATAGTTTTAATCTAAACAATTCATACTTAATTTGAATGATAAACATAATCACCAAATTAAGAAATTGATAATTTCTGATTTAATTCAGCTCAAATAATAGGAAAATTTGATTTTTTAAGATACCAGATGTAAACGGAGTATAAATATCAAATATATCAAAAATTTACTTATTTAAACGATAAATTATTAACCTTTATTCAACATGAAATGTATAATTAATTAAAATATTTTATTGAAATTATTTATAATTAAGATGAACGAATATAAAAATGTATGTGTGTTAATTTTTGTAATTTGAAAGTGAAAAACCACAAATTTGATTAAATTAGGAAAAAATTTCTTTCACATAAACATATTTAATTAAAAAGCAATTCATAGTCATTGCTCTATTAAATATCATAAATTAATTATTTATGCTAATTTTAAATTTAATTAATATGAAAAATTCAGTAATTAAATAAACACGAATGACTTAAAATGAAACTAAATTAATTTAGGATACTATCTGAGATATAAAATCTAAAACAAGTAGAAAAATACTAGTAAATGTATTTATAAAAAGATTTCTGATAGATAGATAGATAGATAGATATAAAAGAATTTAACAAAAAGAAGTATTATATCTATTAATTATCATGTCTCTTTTAGTAAAATAACAAATAATATAAATACAATTCTATTTCAAAGATGGATGCAAAATTCATTTTTTATTATGATTGTAATAATATCCATTTTTCGATAAGATAAGGTATTCTGATTTTTAAAAAAAAAATCATATAAATTTAACATTTTGTTTTTCACATTCACTTTATTTTTAAAAATTAAACTTTTAGCTCTCAAAAAACAACTACCTAACAATACTCAAGTCAAAATCAAAAGTAAGTAAATTTCTAGTAATTATCTAATTAATAATTATTAAATACTGTAATTATTTATAACATAAATCAAATATTTAAAAAATCTATTTATAAATTAACTCCTTATTTTTTAAAAACCATCCATACAATTGTAATGAAATCATGATAAAACAACATAATTTAAATTATTTAATTCACTAAATTAAAAAAAATCAAATACTTTTTGATATTTAAAAGAAAGATTGAAAAACTGTAAAATGATAAAAAAAATATTTATATTGGAAATTTGTTTTAGAAATATTTATTAAAAAAATAATTTATATTATTTCATTAAAAATTTATAGTTTATGCAATTAATTTTATTCATTTTAATAAATAGCGATACCATTCTGTTTTATTTTACAGCTATTATAAGCAGAGCTGATAACTTAGAGTTAATAGTATCAGTATAGCTAAAACATTTCTGCTTAAAAAAATAAATATTAATTAATAAAAAATTTATTTTTAATAATTTAAGAAATTAAAATTTTCTATTATTCCTGCTAATTTTAGTAAATAGCAACAAAATAATCTTACATCGTTAATTTAATAATTTAAATATTTTTTTTTAATTAAAATAATTTGTTTTAATTAAATTTCCTTTGTATTCATATTTTTATTCTATCATTTTAACTAAATATTTACTTAATTTAGAAGTCAAATAAATAATCAATATTTTAAACAATAATTTAATTTTATTATAAAGCAAAATTAATGTTTTTTAAAAAATGGACTTAGAATTAAATAAAAAAGATTAATCAAGATAAATTAAATTTTTTAATAAGTTTTACCTTTAAAATATATTATTTAGAAAAATTGTTATTATTTTTATCCTAAAATGTTAAATTGTCAAAAAATAAAATTAATAAATTTTTTATAAAATTTTGATAGCTATAATAAATATTAATCAAATTAATTGTTTAATAAATATGTAAATTATTTTAAAATAAATTCCCTATATTTCTTAAATTCATAAATATTAAAAAAAATATAATGCTATTTTTAATAAAACAAAATAAAAACTTTTTTTATTTATGATAAATTGATTGTTTCATATTTTCAAATATATGTTTTTATTTTATTCAAAAGTAGGAGATTTTCATTTTCTAATAACCTTGAGCATTTTTTCAATAAAGTTAGAATTATCGTTATCATTTTGATTATTACGGAATTCGGTAATCCACTTAGTGTAGTGTTAAATTAAGGAAGCTCTGGTCTATTGTAATTATGGGCTATCTTCAGGTTTGGGATATCTGAATTCAACACAATGACCACAATCAGTGCAATTGCTAATAATGGCATCCATATTACCTTATGGATAACGGATACTAGCCCATTACCATTCATCTTCAACACCATTAGTGAAAACTATGTTAAAGGCCTAAAGATTAGCTCCACCGTAAAATGTATTGACCAAATCAGACTTAGGGAAATTTTAGAAATTTTAGAAGGCTACATTACATTGATTTTAGTAAAATTGAAGGTTGACTGTTCTACTTCTCATGGGTTATACTTAGTTAGCAGATTAGAACCATCCAAAGTAAGTGCAAACTTACCAAGTCCATTAACGACCAGACTCATTTGCAACATAAGTAGTGTTTGTTAGAGATTAGGTATCGTATCCATCTACAGGTTAGTTTCCTTAAGTAATAGCGTAGTCAACAACTAATTTAAGTTATTCACCAAAAGTATCAGGAGCAAAAAGATCGCAAAGAACTGTACGCTTACCATATTGGACCATACCTGCCCAGAGATCACCAAAGTATGATAAAAAGTCATCATTTTATAGATTTTGAGCTTTGAAGAGGGTTTTCAAATTTTAAGCAGCTTCACCATTTTGGGTAAGAATTTCTTCAACGATTTCGTTAAACTTTTAAATTTTTATGGGACATTCAGGACCACTGAGAGAAGTACTGGTATAGATCTAATAATCATATTGCTAGAAATCCATGATAGCGTTAACAACAGCACTTGAAGCATGGGCACCAATTGTTAAATGAGGATATTTATATCTAAACCAAGCACTCATAGCACCAGGATAAGAACCACCAACAGTTATGAAGGGATTTCTGTCATTAATTCTTAAAAAGTTATTAGCCTTGATATAGCTGATGAAGTAAGCAAGATCAGCAAGACTTTAGTCTACTGTCAAGAATTTTAAATGATCAACAGTCCAAGCATCTTATCCTTATCCAAAAGGCTATGAAACACCATAAAAACGATGTTCAACACAAATTACCATAGCACTAAATTATTATGCAACAAGCATATACCATCCAGAGCCAGTAGTTAAACCTTATTAAGGTCCTTCACCACCAATAAAGATAAAAACAGTTCCGTTAGCAGGATTAAATGCTTCACTATAAACAGTGAATCTTTAATTGTAAGTATCAGTGCTGGAAGGATCAAAATGATCAACCTTCTAAGTAAAGTAATAAGTAGTTTACTCAATAGTTTGATTACCAATTTTAGTGGAATAAGGTGCTTCGTTTGAGATATTACCTAGAGCAACTCCAACAAATAAAAAAACTAGTATAAGTTTTTATGCTTGACTCATTTTTAAGAACTTGCAGTATTCTTTTATAAACTTTTGTTAACAAAATATATCTTTGATTATTTAGTTTTTGATTGAATCTTTTGCTTATCGCAAAATAATTTAAAAATAATGTGAAAGTATTTTGTTTGACAAAGGCTTTATTTATAATTGATTATTGAATTAATAATAAAAAACTCTTCATATATCTTTAGATAATTAACTAACTCTCTGTTTCTCTAAAAAAGGATTAAATTTTCAAATGTTATTTTTAATAAATAAAGAAAATAAGTTTTCACAATACACTTTTTATTCTTTTATATAAATAAATAATTAATTAATTGTCCAAGCACATTTTCTTTTAAATAGATAATCTTAATTTTAAATGATAAAAAATATATTTTATAATTTTAATTTCAATTGTTAATTTACTTTTAAAATGTTTTTCAAAATATATATTTTATTTTTTCTTAATAATTTTTCATATAAGATGAATAAATTAGAAATGATAAAAAATTTATTATAAAATTTATAAAGTAAGATTCAGTAAAAGAAAAAATTATTAAAATTTATGTTGTTAGAATTTCTAATTTATTTTTAAGAATCTCAAATTAGTAAAAAAAAAAGTTTTTATTAATTTAAATATATTTAATATATTATAACAAAATTTAATGATAAAAATATTAATTCATCAATATTAAAATTATATTTTGTTTATTAATTTTTTATCTTAAAAATTAAAAGTTGCAATTAATATGCTCTAAATACAATTTTAAACTAAGCAAATTAAGTTTTTTGGAAGTTATTTCAAACTTAAAAGAAGAAAAATTTATGATATTATAAAAATATCTTTTTAAAATTATATTTTTCTATACTTTTAAATAATTTAATATTGTTCTTAGTTTATATTTCTAAAAGATTAAATTAAAATTGGTTAAAACACATTTTATTAAATATGAGAATTACTAATTTATGAAATATATTTTTATTCATAAATATGCTATTCAAATAATCTTGAAAAATATATAATTTCATCTATCAGACACTGCAAGGTTATTATTATGCCATAATCTTTTTAAAAGCAGTGTGGACTTATTTATTTTATAAACAGACTGTACCTCCTCCTCTCTTCCATTAAGAAGTTTGTCTGTTAATATCTCCTAAACATACGTATGGCTTACTATCGTCTGTGGATATGCAATACTTAGAGTGATCTTATGTTTATTTGTAAGTGATACCATCAAGAGTAATTAACATGTTTGAACTTACATTGTATTAAGATTCACAGATTGGCTCTTCTTAAGGAGATCCCCAACTTTGAACTATGACACCAGCTTTAATTGACTCTGCGAGTATGGTATCATAAAATGGGACTAAATACTTACCAGACTTTGAGAATTTAATGAACTTTGTACCTTTAAGAGATTTAAAATTAACAGCTAATTATTAGTCATCTTTATTTCTCTTTTGATTAACCATATTAATTATATTGTCTATTCCTTCAAATTCAGTTGGAATATAACTTGAATACACTTTTGGATAGTCTATGTTGTACCCTTCAGCAATCTTATTTAAGTCCTCAGTAGTTGTCGAAATACAGAAGTAATGCTAGCCGAACTTTGTTTAACTTGAAGGAATCTCCAAATTAACAATATCTTCTTCAATTACGGGAAATCTAGGAGTTGAATGTACCATCAAATAGCCCTTTTCTCTATTAAAAAATAGATTATTTTAATTTCTTTAGTTTTCTTGAAAAAAATATAAATTACTGGTTGAATACCATAAAACCCTTAGCATGAGCGTAACTCAAAGATGCATCAGATTAAGGAGGTTGATCATTCCAAAACACTGAACCGTAGGGTGATTATTTTCCTATTCTTTCAGTCTATGCAAGTGTACGCATTAATGGAGAGTTATCAATGTCATTTAATTCAAAGCCTTATGATTTTAGCTAAGTGCAAGAATTAGAATCGCAATATGAATATTCAGAACCAACTGGATGCTTAAGGACTATGAACCAGTCTACGGATTTCCCTCTAGGATCTAGACATGTAGGGTAATTTAAAGCAGACACAGTAGTTAAAGCAAGTATTATGGCAATAAGAGTTTTATACATCATTTTTTATTTTTTAGAACTTTATTTAGAAATTTATTTATTTTATTATTTTAATTTTGTAAATTAAATTTCATGTATTAATGTATAAACGAAGAGTAAACTAGCTGAATGTTTTTAGAGCGAATTAAAATTGATATAGCGAGCAGGAAAAACAAACACCAAATTTAATTTTAAGACAAAAGATATCTATCGATGACATTTACACTTTTAAAATATAAATTTATTAAAGTGTAAAAATAGAATTCATTTACAACTTCACATTCTCTTATCACAATTTTATTTTCACTAACTTATATTAATACCACCTACACATATTTGTATTTTAATTTTACTTTGTAGCAATAGATAAAGAAAATATAAATACCTATTTACACTTCGCTAGAACTATACTTGTTAAATCTGTCGTCATAACATTAAAAAGCCATGAAAAATTTTATTTAGCCATCATCATATTAAAATTTAAAGGATAAATTAATTAAAAAGCACAAAAAGATATCAATTTCCATTAAAATTTTCAGATAAAAAATTTTTAGCATACAGACATATTCTAAAAATTATTGGAGTTGAATATTTAAACACTTTGTTTAGGTAACTCTTACTCAATAATTTTAATTCTACTAAATATTGAAATATTATAAAAAATATTATTTATTAATAGCTTTATATCATACATTTTTCATCCACTCACACAAACATATTATAATTATGAAAAAATATTCTTAACTTTTTGCAAATATTAATTCATTAATAACATTAACATAATTATTAAGTTTCTTCTTAATAAACTTTATTTTAATATCAATTACAAAGCTGTTTTAAATAAATTGTATAAACTATAGCAAATATTTTTGTTGGAAAACTAGTAAATAATTTTACTGTAAAACACCTCTCTCTATCCTACAATTTATTTGTAAAATAATTTTTATAAACATTTTAAAAAGTAATTTTACTTAAAATTAAACATATAGTGTATTTAAGATTTATATATTATTGTATTGTTAGAAAGATTTTAGTAAATAGAAGTCCAATTACTTGTCTTGATGTCTTGATGCAGTTTAAATACTTAGTATATTATAAATAATTTCTTAGTAGTGTTTTTGTTTTTGTCATTGTCATTGACATATTTTTAAATCAATTTTATTTTTTTAAAATAAATGAAGAATATATAAATATCACTTTAATTGATAAAAAGATGTCTTAAAAAGCTTAAAATACATGTAAATGAAAATTAAGCTTTAAAGACTAAAAGAAATTTAAACAATTTTTAAAGATATTTAATTATTTTTTTAACTGTTTTCTATTTGATAAAAATAATATTTAGATAGATTAACAATATTAATTTTGAACACTTTATATCTAAAAATCACTTATTAATTATATCTTAATCAGAATAATACTAGATCATATTTTTTAAAAATAAATAAATTTTAAATAAATTATGCCACTTATTTTATTATTAAGTTTTTCTATTTTTAATGATTATCAAAAGTAAAATGACTGAACTTTAAAATATCTCACTTTTGAAATCTTTTAAATTATTCAATATATAATAGAAATTTTAGAATATTTTGTTTCTAAATATATTTGATTAAATATTATTAAAATAAAAAGACTTAGATAAAACTAAAATTAAATATTTCTCTTATTTTCTGGAGTCAAAATTACAACGGAGTAAAGTGAATAAAAGAGTAAATTAATGATAAGAGATAAGAGTTTTAATTTAATAAAAATATTTTAAATTAACAAAAATACAGTTTCAAAAATAATAATTTTTAATTAAATTACAATATTTTAATAATCTTCGTAGACTAAATAATAATTATGCTTATATTAAAAGGCTATAATAAATGCAAACAAGAAATCAAAAAGGGAAATCATTAAGAATTAACACTTTTTTAGACTCTAATTGTTTGCTTAGTAATATATCTTTGAAATAAGAATGTTTATTTATTTATATTCGATAATTTAACATTTATTTATCTATTTTTCTTTAATTTGATTGCATCATTCAAAAAGTTAGTTATTTCAAAACTTTACTTGTTTTTAATTAAAGATAGATAGAGATTATATTACCAAGTAAGATTTCTATAATCTATAAGAACTTATATTCTTGAATAGTATTACGTTTAGCTAAGATTAAATTAAAGGATTAATACTTGATTCATTAATAATGAGTAACGAAGAATGGAAACCAAACGATTAGAAAAATGGCTATGGAAAGCTAAGCTCATTTTCTGTCTCATAGAAATCTAAATTTTAATTGATGAGTAATAATACTAAGCAAAGAGTATACCCTTTAGATAATAATTTGATAGTAGAGGAGAATTCTATTTTAGAAAAAGATACTCCAATCATACATTTCAACAACGAATCTTAAAATAAACAAGACATTTTTAGTCCATAAAACTCATACAACAGATTTATCTTTCAATCTTCTATCAAGGATGTATATAATAGACATTATTCCGTTGACGTTTCAAAATTTTAAAGTCCTCTATCTTAATCAGAAAGCAATTAATAGAAATCAGGATAAAACATTGAAGATAATTTGGAGGAGTAATTTACAAAGAGATCTTAGTTTAATACGAACTAAAATTTACAAATTAGTTAGGGAGAAAACTAACTTTAGACTAATGAGAAGGTAAATTGCTTTTTATAAGTTGTTGAATGAAAAAATTAAATAATTTTAAAATATTTTGATTGTTTTGATAAAGGAATCAGATAAGAAAACTACAGAAATTACTGAAATGTAAAATAAAAAGAACCCAACTCTATTTGCTCTCAATTACAATAAAGATGAACCTAGAAAAAGGTATAGTGAATTTATACCATCTTCATAAAAATTAGGATTCTCATAAAGTTCTAAAATACTAAGACGTAATGGTGTAGCTCCTAACTAAAACAACAAGTAATTATTAGGCAGAATAACTTTTCTCAATGTTTAATCCGCTCAAAACTAAGCTTCATCAGAAAACGAATCCGTTAATCAAGAAAATTAACAGGTTTAGAACAGTAATGGGATTTCTTCCTATTTTAATATTAATAAAAAGCTATCTTTAAGCTGGAGATTTATAAATATTCTTGTCCTTATTCAGAATTTAATTAACAAACTTAAAATTTCTAGCTAGACTTACAGACTTAGTAAACTAAATTCTACACATTATTTTTATATTAATGATATTACTCATATCGTCACAGAAAAAAGAAATATTTATAAAAACTAATTAACAAATTTCAAAGAATTTCTCACAGACCTAAAAATAATTAAGCTTGCTGGCAAGTTGTCTGTCCTTTAACCTGAAAAAATGTTTGTAGTAATATGGAAAACTTTAATGCTGATAATTATACTATCATAAATATTGTATCTTCCAATAAAGATTGCTTTCTTTAATTTTCACCCAGAATTGAAATATATTTCTTAAATTCTCCTTAATTACTTACCTTTGGCTGCCTGTATCTGTGATATATTAATTAATTTTAATTTGGCGTTTTTTTCAGCAGAGGGAGTTGTCATTTAGGATAGAGTAGGAATTATAACTAATTATCTTAGGTTTTCTTTTTGGTTAGATCTTGTCACAACTATTTCTTTAGGACTTCCTTATTTCCAATATTTAGATCTCTGCTTCTTTTTAAGATTATTTTAATTTCTAGAAATCGTTAATTATCTAGATGAAAGATTTTAGTTTTCCTAAAGATTCAATACTGCTTTTACTCTTATAAAACTTATAGCTACTATAATTATTTTAGCCCATATTTTTGGGTGTGGATTTTATTACATGAGTTTTTACGATCCAAATTACAACTGGGTAGTTAGTTGCAATCTGATCAATAAACCATGGGAGACACTATACTTAAAAAGTGTATATTTCATAATTATCACTATGATTACTGTAGGATTCGGAGACATAACACCAAAAAATAACGCTGAAACAATTTATGTTTTAGGGATTGCATTATTATCGTGCTTCTAATTTGGATACACAGTAAATATAATAGGGTCTTTATTTTAAGAAAAAGCACAAAAAGAAGCTATAATAAAGTAATTTTAATTCATTAAAAAGATATATAAAATATTCTTAATTTGCTAAATTTAAATTAGGGCATAAAAATATTAAATATCAACATATATGAGACAAAGAATGATAAGTAATTTTTATTTCCAACTATTAAAAATATTTATTTGAGGATTTTAAAAAAAGACACATCTTTGCAAACTTTAGTTCTCAAAAATTTGGATTACATTTAAACGTAATAAATTGATGCCCCTGAGCAAGGACTTTATATATTAGACCAAGTATCAGAAAATCTAAAAAACTAAGTTAAATTTGAATTTTATTGGAAAATTCTCAAAAATCAACCTTTTTTGAATCACTACTTCAGCTAAAATTTCCTAAAATCACTTACTTCAGTTATGACTGAGAAAACCTATATACCAGGTGAATTTGTTTATCAAATAAATGAGCAATCTCAATCGAATTCTCTATACATACTTTTAAAAGGCTAAGTAGATTTAACTTTGCATTCTTTGTATCAAAAAAATTCTAAAAAAAAGTTTACCATATAAAGTAAAAAAGTAAGCAATTAAATATAAATATTAATAAAATTTAGTTTGTTTGTCTCTTTTAACAAACTTTATTTATTTTTCCATATTTTTTTTTTTATATTTACTGAGATTTTAATTAAAAAAAGTCCGGGGAACTATTTGGGCATCATTCATTTTTTACTTCTTCCCAACGTGAGACAGATTGTGAATGTCATGTGACTTCTCACATAGTTTCATGCACTCAAGATAATTTTTTAGCTATTGCTAAAGAATATCCAAATGATTATGTAACCAAATATTTTTATATAGAATTAAAATTAATTATTATCTTTTTAGGAAAAGTATTGCTTTATAAAAGATTAGATATTACTATACTAAAATGACAAAAATATTAAATGTGTTGCTTGCCACAAGTTTGGTCATTCTATAATAGACTGTCCCTTTATCCATAATATGAATCATAAGGTATATATAAGATATATCTGATGGATATTTAACCTATCAAAATTAAATATTTTTTTATAAACTTTGATTTATTCAAAAAAAAAAATTTTTATTGTCTGACATATTTTAATTTTAAGAGGAAAATATAACATGATTTGATTAAATTAATTCTTTCAATTTTAATATCAAAGGAATTGGTTATTCAAAAGTTCAATTATTCAGAAGATCAAAAAAGAAACCTAGATTTCACAAGAAAATTAAAAAAGAATAACACGTTCAGCTCTATTCTATAAACAAGAAAGGATTTAAAGAAATTAAGAATAAAATTAGTAAAATCAATAGAATAGTAAAGAGAGAAAAAGCAAAGAAAGACTCAATAGACTACTACTACTGGAGGTGTCAAAGAAATATTTTCCTCAAAGTTTATTACATAAAGCCCTAATTAAAATAATTAAAATTAATCAAATAGCGAAAATTCAAGTGTTGATTCTTCTGACTTAAGCGATTATAAGTATGAAATGCAACTTGAAGAAGAGAAGAATCTTTTGAAAAAACAACATTAAAACTTTCCTTATATGTCTTCTTATTATGATAAATAATTTTATTAGAGATACTCAAAGATTAGTTTAAATGATAAGTTATGTTTTATTTCATCTTCAAATTCTTCTGAGGATTTAAGTGAAGAAAGTAAAAGTGAGTCTGAGTAGTCTGAAGGTACAATATTCATGAATAGCATCAATTACAATTAAACAATTAATGAATTTGATGTTGGTTTTTCAGAAACTAAGATCGATGAGTTTTCTAATTAAAAAATTGGAAGTTAAAAGAAATTAAAAAAAATGAAAACGATGAAAGGAGTATCAAAACTAAACCAAAAGATTGCTTAAATTATAAAATATAATTAAGACAATATATAAATGAGTATTGATTAAAAAAATTTAAGACATAGAACGAAGCTCCATAGACCTGATTCTGCTCCTTAAAGAAAAAGTATCATCGAAAATTAAGAAACTATTACAAACAAATTATAAAATTTTACACATAATAAAAAACGGCCATCAAGTGTTAAGCTAAGGACAGATACAAGTAAAATAAGATAAAACATATTATTAATCATATTAATATTAATATTTTAATTTAGATATTATTTATAGTGATGACAGCTAAGAAGAACTTAATTCTAATGAAAAAAATTAAAAATCTTAAAATTTTACTTCGAATTAAATAAGATCTAATAAAAATTCTAAAACTGTTATAGGAAGCAAAAATTCCAAAACAAATTATTAAGTATCAATAAATTGCATCAATGATAAAAATTTTAGTTAATAAACATTAGAAGCTTATGAAAATGATAAACCAAAGTAGCAAAAAGGTTAAAAAAGTGATAAAAGGTTTTCTAATGAACATAAATTGAGTAAAAGTTAAATTGTATCTGAAGAATCGCTAGATTCTTCTTAAAGTTCTAAAATTAATGCTAAAATAGATAAACAAACTTCAAGTTAGATTTCTTCTAAATCATTTATACAAGATAATAATAGTAAGGATAATGAAGCTATAATTTAATAATAATTAAAGATTACTTAACATGATAATTTAGAACAAAAGTTATCTTCTAATATGCCATTGAAAGATAAAATAAATGATGAGATAGCAAATGCCTTTTAAAAAACCTCTAACGCAAGTTTTGATAATTAATTTGATACTTTGAATACTTAAGAAGGAATTGGAAGTCCAAAAAACTTGCTTTAAATTTATAAAAATTAATAACAAATTAAACCTGGAAGTAATAAATTTATCACTTCTATTAAAATAAATAGTTCTAAATAAAAGATAGATATAATTAAAAAACATCTTTTGGATGATATCCATGAGGACTTAGCAATTAATAGAGAAGAAAAAATAAGCAATGCCTAAAAAATATAACCAAATGTGCTTAAGAATGACACGAAGCAATCAAGTTAATCTCTTAATTAAATAGGAATAGTTAAATTTGATAGTAATATGTTGAGCATTAAATAAGATGACAGATAAAATTTAGTTTCTAATGAAAATTAGAAATAATATAATAAACTTAATTTGAATCCATTGAAAAAAGAACAGAATGATAGTGATGATAATTAGAAATTTAATAAAACAAGGTCAAAAACCATTCACTTGTCGAAAAAAAAGATTCAAAACAATCCAAAAAGACATAGTAATAATGGATTAGTATTATAAAATTAATTGTAAGTGAAAGATACATCCAAAGTTAATAACCCCATGCTAAAATCCACAAATATGAATAATTCTACAATAAAGTTGAAAGAAGAAGAAAATACAAACTCAACATAAGAATAAAACTAAAATTAAAAAGATAAAAACATAAAAGTAAATACAAATCATGAAATATAAAACAATCATAATCTTGAGGACAAAAACTAATTAGATTTCTTTTAAACTTTTGATAAAATGAAAATTTTTAAAATATATTTTCCAAAAAATAACATCAATATAGTATTAGAAAGCTACACTAAATATTCGGTTAAAAAATTTTTAGCATCAAGGTTATTATCTAATAAGAATTAATCTAGCATTGTCCCAGTTATTGGTTAGTAAAACTCTGCTGTAAACTTTGTAAATATACTTAAAAAGAGGCTTCTAAATAAGCAAAGACACTCAATAATCCCTCCAAAGTAAAACTGAAATTGGTTTCAATATAATTTTACAATATTAAAACTTGAAAAAGCTTTTCAGTCAGTCAGTTTATATTATTCAATATTTATTTTTAATAAAAACTATTAAGAAAATTAATTAAAATTTTTGTATATTGTATTTTTCATTTTAAAATAGCTCTAATAACAATTAAAACAATTCTTAAATTAAAATCCTCAGTATTTATATTATCTATTTAATAATATAAATAATATGTATTTGATTTACTGATAACAGGTTTTTAAAAATCTGAAAAATCTAAAATTTTCTAAAAATTTTAACACAAAATGAATTTTTTATAAATTTAGTATCTTTATTTATAGGAATTGTATATAGAATATATATATATATATATTAGTTAAAAATAGTTCAATAAAAATTAATATGTAAATTATATTTTCATAGAAATATTATGATTTTTTTCAAGTAATTTGGTTAAAATTTTAACTAAAATTAATATTTAGATAAAACAAATGGAGATTGTATTGGAAAAGTAAGGATTTTATCAAAGTATATTTTATTCATTAAAGCTCATAAACTCCTATTTTTTAATGATATGTTTGTATAATTATTTTCACTAAATCTCTCACTTCTGAATTGTTGCTATGAATACATTCAGTTAATTATGGCATCAAATAGCCTATATGTCCTTTAGAGTTGTTTAATAAAGGGTTTTCTATTTTCTTAAGTCTGTAAGGTAATGAAGAGTATATTTTGTTACTCTTAAACTCTTTAAAAGTATTTGGAGCAATATTCAAGTTTTAGAGATTTTCTAAGAAATGCAAAAATTATCTACTTTATACTCTAATATTTTAATTTTAAAATTAGTTTTAATTAAATAATTGATTGATTTAAAAAACAAACTTACTCTTTGACTTAATTTGTCGCTTTTTAATTTTGTTGCTCTAAGGTTGAAATAAATTTATCAAAAATAGCTTAAGCTCTTGACAAGAAAAATGGTAGGAATATTTATGAGTTAAATAATCTTTAGCTACTACATCCATCCATGTAATTACTAATTTGGAAGAGAGCTTCTAAGCAGAATTGAGAGAAGCTTTGAGTCTAAAACTTTTCTAATAGGTGAATCTTTTCGAGCTATATATTAGGTTTCCTTTAAGAAAAGGTGTGAATTAACTATCCTATATCCAGAGCCTAATCTAAAGTCAAGTTAACTTCACCAAGAGCGAAAGATTTTAACAAAAAGAGAAGGAGTGTTTTGTCATGATCTAGGTAAAGCATTAAATCTTCTTCACTTTTGAATTAAACTTTATCTATTAATAAATGATAAAGTTAAATGTTACTCGATTTTGTAAAAAATTCTAATTACCTTATTCTTTGATTTCTTGCTTAAAGAAATCTAAGGTTAGTTATAAAATTGGATCGGTTTAAATTTTATTAGAAACTAGAATATTTGCTATAAATGTAAAAATTTGAGTGGCCTCATACCATATAGGATTGCTTTATTAATTTAGGGAAGTATACCAAAAGTGATGATAAGCATTATCATATTTAAGGTTGATAATACGATAAATGTGAAGTAAAACATCATAAATATATTTTTTATTTATTTTTGTTTCGTTTGATATTAAACTCTTTATGATTTAAAGAATCTTTTTCAACGTTTTATCAAAGAATGGGTCTGACATATCTTCTTAAAAGAATTCTTTAATGAAACATATAAAAATGCTCTTGTAAAGAGTTCTTTTATTTTTAAAGTTCATTACAATATCATTTAGCAAATCATAAACTTAGTCATCTGAATATTACACTTGGTAGAGTACATTGTTAAATGTCTACTCGACCATATTTGGGAAGATCATAATTTTATATAAAAGTGCCATGCTAGTTGCTATCATTTACTCGTGATCTTTCTTTCTAGGTATCCTATCTATGCTTAAAATCTATCTTAGTAATCCAACTGTTTCAGGAATACCATTTTCAATTATTTTCTTTATAAATTTATTTTTAAAAATTGTAATTAATTTGTATAATATTTATTTTTTTTAATTAATTGTCAATTTATATAAATAATTATAAAAATAAAACATTAATTATTTTATCGAATTAATTAATTACCTTTGACTCAACAATATCTATTGGAATTTAAGAGAAGAAATCATCAAGTCTGTCAATAACTGTAATAATTTCTTACTAAAGGTAAACAGTGTACTAAGGATAGTTTTTTATAAACTAGGCAATATCTTTCACACATAAAAATGTTATATCAGTAACTTTGAAACTGATAAAATCTCCTAAAATGATGAAATAAAGCTCTAAACTATTTATTTCTACAGCCTTTTATTCTCTGGGCATCATAGGAGTAGCCTCTTACTCAGACTCTTCAGACTAAAGCTCCTTTAGTTTGTCATCATTATTGTATTCGTCTGCTTTGATGAAATTAATTAAAGGAGGTTATTATCTGAATACCTCTGCATCGCTATTTTTACGAGGCTCACTGATAGTATCGCTTTCAATTTTGGTAGAGGCAGCACTCTAACTGTTATTGTCAACAATATTCTTATAAGACGATGAATTTGATAACTACTTTTATACTTACTATTCATTAATATTGACAGACCATTCCTAGGTTTCTTATTTCTACCTAATGACATCACTGATGTGATCTTCCACAGCATTTTCCTATTCCTATTTGACTTATTATTTTGCTTCTTAGCTATTTTCTATTGACCTAGATGATTCAACTTCTTTTATTTTATTCATCTAGATTAAATCTTTTGTTACAGTTCTTGTACGTTATTATTATTTTTCAATTGATTCTTTCATTTCATCTATTTATTGTAATTCATAGCCATTTTAAACTGTTTCTTTGCCCACGTTAATTTGCTATTCTTTAGAGTCTAAAGACCTTAAGCTAGAAATTTAGCGAGTCTTAGTTTTACTGTAAAATTTTTTGGATTTAGGAAAAACTAGTTTTTTCTTGTTCAAAATATTTTATTAAGCCAAACTATCTTTGATTTTTAGTTGATGCTTTTTCTACTTTTGACCACTTAGTTCTTGTGAGTTTATTTTCTCATCTTCTCCCTATAAAATAAAGCAATTAAATATTTTAAATTTAAAAATTGTTTGAATACTTCTTTATTTTCTTAGTTATTTTTGTCATCTTAGTTAGCATTCTCTTCAATATCATCTTCGAATGAAACCAATTTTATTACTTGATCTCCTTCTGTTTCGAAATTTTCAGTGTATTGTATAGGATAATTATGATCATGATCTTCATCTTCTTTTTCTTTTGAATTTTCTAGGTTAGTGGCACTCTTTACTTTTTTTTCGAAATTCAAAACTTTTTTATCTGAAATGGTATTATTTATTAAATTTTGATTCATTAGTGTTATTAGCTTAGATGATAGAGCTTATGGCTGATGTCCATCTGTACGATTTGTTTTAGGAGCAAATTCTAATAATGTCTTCGATGTCTTCTCTGAAGATGCATCACCATCTTCTTCAGAGCTTTAATTACTTTCTTAATTATTATTTATGGTATTTTTAGTTATATTTTTTCTTTAGATTATAGAATTATCTCCATCATCACCGCATATTTAAGATTCCGATAATGTTTCATGTAAAGACTCTTGAATAGGTTATAAATTTTCAGTTTACTTTTTCTTTTAAACAAATTCTATAAATTTTTAAGTAATTTCTGTAATACTGTCAATCAGTTGCATCGAAGAGCTTTACCATTCTTAAAATTCTTAATTTTCTTATTTTAATTTTAGTTATTCCTAAAGATACTAGTATAGATATTTTATGGTATCGCTAGAAATCTTGAATAAAATGTCTTTAAATATAATCTATGTCCAGAATGTCATGCTATTTAATAATTAAAAGCATGAAAAATATGTTTTTATAAATAATAACTTACTCAAAGTTTTCTGAGTATTCCACTATAGCTGTAGCAAAGCAATCGAGAGACTACTCTCTTATTTCTACATTTGAATGAGTTGATATTTAAACAAGGCAAAAAAGAATATCCCTAACATAGTTCAAAATTGTATTCATAATATAAGTGCTCTTTTAATTTTTTGCAAGTTCATTTAAATATTAAATTAACTTTAAAAATTATTGGCAAGAATGGTAAATAACTTGTTCGTCTCCTAAATTAAAAAAATTTTTTTTAAATTTAAAAGATAAAACCAGAGTTGTGTCTTTATATAAAACATTCATATTAGATTATTAAAATATCAAAATCCATGGATATTTATTTTTATTTTTTCTCATCATATATAATGAATAAATAATATCGAAATTTATTTTTGATATATCGGACCTCAATATTCAACTTTTAAAATATAGATATCGATTGGTATATAAGAAATAAAAAAAGAGAACAACTCTAGAAAAGATGTTTACCTGAATTGTTAATAAATCCTTAGAGCGTTTTCATATATTGCTCTATTTCATTTATGTTTGTATCTGTTACACTTGTTGCCTGAATAAGCAAGATTATACATTGGAAATCTAATAATTAATTAATTGATTGATTGAATGAATTTATATGATAAATATAATTTTAATTACTTTCAATATACTTATCATTTTTTTAGACTTCAGAAAAGCTCATCAATACTTTAAGGAGAGCTTATCTTCCTTTAATGTTAAGCGTACTTCCTAATGTATTAATAACTTATTCCATTTAATCTGAAATTATTGATTTAACTTCCTAGAATTAGCACATTGATAGAGATTCCCAAGCACTAAATATTATCCCTTACACTTCTGATGGTGAAAACTAAGCTTCAAGATCCTATGAGGATTTCATGAGTGGTGAATCACAGATTTTAATGCTATCCTAGCTAGTGTTCTCTTTGGTTTGATTGATTTGGTTTCCAGTTGCAAAATATTATCCTATTTCTAGCAAAATAGATCCTAGGATAGTAACAGCTTTTATCCTAAACTCCATATCTCTGCAAGTACTAATAGTAATCAGTGTAGAGCTTACATTTTTCCATATTAAATGAACTCTATGCTTGTTAGATAAAACCACTTCATATATTTTTGCTAAAATTAAGTTTTTAAAAGATAAAAAATTAGATTTTATTTTCTTTTGAGAGAATTATTTTATCAATTTTTATAATTTCAGATATTAAAATTTAAAAAGAATTACTTAAACCGAAACAAACATAAATTTGCTTAATAATAAATAAAAATAATTGAAAATAAATACTCAAAGTAAATGTCTCATCAAATTGACGTCTCACTAAAGAGATATTTACTACTTATTAGGAAGTAGGAGAAAACAAAAGAGGAGTAGAAATTGATTCAGATTTTTAATGACGAGGAAGTAGTCCAGATTACTGGACAAATTCTGTGTCTTCTAACATATCATAAGTAGAATTTTCTAAAGCTACAATTAGAGAATTCAGCTATTTAGATGTTAAATGCTAAGTATTTTTGAAAAATTATTTTATTTTTTCAACAAATTAAGTAATTTAGTTTTCTTATTCATCGATTTCAGTTTAGTTTTATTTTGTCTGAGTTTCTGTGTACTATGTTTAATAAGTTTGATGAGTTTAAGCAGTATTATTACCTTATGTCCTCGCTGTAAATTATGTCAAAGATTTACAATCTTTCCTTTCTTCTTCTTTTACAATTAAATAATTGCACAAATGCAAATAATATATGAGGTACTCCCAACAAGTAACATTTAGACATTCTATATTCATTCAATAATTAAAAAGAGTTATAAAAGTTATTTATTTTTTACTTATATTATTGTTTTACCAGGGAAGTTTTCATAGATGTAGAAGAAAATTTATGTATTGTATAAAAATTTCTTATCAATATGAGAATCTTTTGTTAAAATAGTTTGGCATACTAACTTAATGAATTGTGCGAAAGCCTTTTGTTTATTCAGAAAGAGAGAAAGGAAAATACAATTTCTTGATGTAATAAACAGTTAAGCATTTTGTTGATCTAGTGGGATATTTTGATGATTTAGAGCGCTAAATATGAGCTTTAAAATATTGTATAGATGTCTGTAAACGTCTTCGAAAAACTATCTAAAATTTTCTTCATCATAGGAGAATTTATAACTTTTATCGTATTTTTTTAGAGACATCAAGTTTATGTTTGAGAGATTTGAACACATTTGAGTTATGTTTTAAGCAATATTATTTATAATTTATATGCATAAAAGAAGAAAATCATTTCCATTCAGCTCTACAACACCATCTATATCTGCTCCTACAGAATCAGCATAGCTTTTTTACCTTCTCTTTTTATTGACAGTCAAATTTCCAAATAAATCTTTTACAACTTCAGTAAGATCTTTTAAAAAATCTATGAATTGCTTTTTTAATTAGGAAAATTTTTATTTAGATAAAAAGCCAAGTTACACTTGAAATTTGATGATTAAAAAATCACTACCCAAATGTTGATTAAAAAATTAGTCAAGTAAATTAAAACAAAAAAAAACATGATTTAAAGCTTGAATAATTTAAAATTAATTTCACTCGAAGAAAAAACTTGGTTTTCTATTTTAAAAATCTTTTTTTTAATGGTAAGCTTATATTTAATAATCAACCAGTTAGCTTAAAACATAACTAAATATTCATTTTTTTTGCATTTTTAATAATAAACAACTAATGTAAGGAAGATAATTATTTACGCAATTTGTGGTGTTTGGTCTGTAAGTTGACTCTATAAACTTTTAAAAGGACTCCAACTTGGTAAAAATGTTGTTGTATGACTCTAAAGCTGAAAATCTAAGTTTTGAAAACTTTTTTTAATCATTCAAGTTATATTTTTGAAAAATTGCATATTTGCTGTGAATCAAACCAACTATTTTAGTTTGCAATTTCAAAACTTTGATATCTAATTGTTTTTATAGAAAATATTAAGTAATTAATTTGTTAGTTAGTTAGTATTTGCTGTATTTAAATTAATTACATAAATTTTCGTCTTTTTGCCCCTACGCTGATTGAAGTATCTAATCTAATTTATTAATTAAATCATTTTGAAGTATATTTTCTAATTCACAATTTCCTTTAAACACTTTTTCTCCTTCGTCAATCATAATACTTAGACACTCAATACCTATTTATTAGTTAAGAAACAGAAATTTATTATTTTACTTCACCTAAAAAAAATCTATTTTTTATATGCTAATAGAAACATGAAAGATGCTAAAAAAATATTATTTTAAATACCTATTTCAGGGGTGGGCTTTGTATTTCCAAACCATTAAGGGATATTTTTATCAATGATACTTATAAAATCCTTAAATATTTTCATATAATTATTCTATACTTAAGCTTACTCGTACTTTACTGCCTATTGAGAAATAACAGAAATGATCTAGGACTAAATTGTGAAATTTAGACTTTTTATCATAGCAATATCGAACTGCTCACGAATTTTCAACATGATTGTTAGAGCCTAAAAGTTTTATATTAGCAATTTTTTTAGTAATTTTAGGAAAATATTTTATTTATTTTTTTTAATGTTTGCGCAATCATCATGTAGACTTCAAGCGCCTAAATGAAAAGATATTTGCTAAATTGAGGAAAATGCACAATAGTGAGAAAACAAAAATAAAAGAATTTACTAACTAAATGTAATCTAGCTTCAGGATTGAAATAATTTAAGGAGTGATTAAATTGAAAAGGGTTTGCTGCAATTTTATTATTAGATTCTACTTCTTAATTTCCACAACTTTGTGCAAGTAATCTAAAATATAGTAGAATTCTTCATACTTTTATATTTATTTTAAATAAAATTAATTAAAATGAGCACTCTAAATCATTTTTATTGAGGTTGATTCACAAAAAATAGTAAAACTCTGTTTTTGATATGCGTTTATATTATTTACCTTATGTAGAAGCTTAAGATTAAAAAGACGTGATAGGATTGTCATCAAATTAATGTTCACCCTTGATTTCTTTGTATTGCTAACAACTTTTATCAGCGGCTCAAAAAGTTCAAAGGGGAATCTCACTTCACTTTTTTCGCCACTATCCCTAAATGTTTTCTTAAGCTTTTCTAGCTATGAATACAACTTCGATGCTTCCTGATTAAAATTAAATTATAATAATGTTTGTTTGTCTCACTAAATTAAAATGCATATTTATGATTAATTGATAAAGTTATTTACATCCTTGATTTCTGAATATTTCTTTTTTGTATCATTTTAAAATTATTTAAGTTCTTCTAAAAGTACCTCCAAATGCCTCGAATTCATTTTCTAAACCTTAAAATGCAATTTTTACAGCTACAAAATGATACTTGCTCTATCTTAAATGCTTAATTTATTTGTATTTATTGATAAATTAAATTTAAAGAATAGTTATTGATTCTTGATAATTATTATTTTTTTATTTATTTATTCAATTAATTAATTAATTTTTGCATTTTATTTGTATAAGCAAAACCAATGCTCTTCTTTTTTAATTTATTTAGAATCTACAAAAATTTCCATCTCATTTATAAATTACATGTATTTTGATGCAAATGAAGCTCATTTTTAATTTATTGGTAGTTAGTAGAAACTATTTATGTTTTGTGATGAATTTGTGTAGTTATTATTGATTTGTTAGTTTAATAATTTATCTCAAAAGTCTCAAAAGCAATATAACGATAATAATTCTTTGAGTTTTTTTTACCAATTTTGCATTTAAGTTCTCTGTAACAAAGCTAATTAAAATTAACATGTGATGGAATAAAATTTACAACGATTACTAATTTACCTTAAATATAAAACATTTAAAACACCATTAAACATATTTAAAAAAATTATTAAACTTCTCCAAAGATCAGTCAATATTTTTTTTATTTTACAAACTAAAAAAATAATTTTTAAGAAAGAATTATTTGAAATTATATTTTTAAATAAAAAATTATGTTAAGTTTTATTAATAAATTTAATAATTAAAATTTTTGAATTTCTTATTTTTTATACTAAAAGTCCTACTTCATTTTTTAAGTTAATTAAACTTTTTTACAATCTTTATTAATACTTTTTAATAAAATCTTAATATTTATTGTTTAAAACATTTTATGTACTACAATAACACTTGGATCAACTATATAATAAAAATATAAAAATATATTAGTTAAAAAAAAAATTATTTTATTACTGTATCAAATATTCAAATATGTGAATTCTCTCTCTTATATTTTAAATAATAAGCATAATTAATAATAGAATTAACATAAATATGCAAATAATTAAATATATTAATCAAAATAAAATTAGAAATTTTAATTTTTAACACATAACAAGCAGAACATGTAAAATTTTTTTATGAAGAATAAAAATTGTGGAATCATTAAATTTAAAATAGCTTTGATAAATGAACTAATTTCATTTGTTTTATTTTTAAATTTTGCTTGTTTCCTATTCATTAAGATTAAAATAAAAGAGGCAAAACTAATTTGATCAAAAGCGAGATTAAAAATAATCTTATTTATATACGACCTCAAGTCTCTTTTTAATGTTTGTTCATATTAATTTATTTTTTACAATTATATCAATTTATTTATTTATTTGATTTTTTTGTTTAGGCAATTTATATTGATTTAATAAAATAATAAACTTAATTATCACTACATTTTACTTGAAATAAATTTTTGGATTACTTTATAATTAAACATAAAAGATTTTACTAACAAATAGAGAAGGAGGAGCTTTAGATAACTTGAAAGTATTTTTAATATGTTTAAATAACAATTATGAGTTTCGTAACACATTTTACACAAATAAAGATTATTATTTTATTTATATATGTTTAAATTTTATTTATATTATATTACGAAATCAAATCTTAATTTCTTCCTTGTTGATTTATTCAATGACCTTCTTGGGGTGTAACTTGTTAACGGTGATACCGATAGATTGGCTATTTAATTAATTTAAAAATTATTTTAATTTTTGTTTTTTATTATTTTATTTCTTTAAAAAAGGATTGCAACTATATATAATTCTAATGTTAAAATGTTTAAATTTCTTACGCAGTACCGAGGACGGACTTAACAGTACCAGCGAAGGTCTTGGCGAAACTCTTGTTTTCGTCTTACATAATCTTGGCGATCTTCTTGATTTGTTCCAAACTGAGGTCACCAGAGTGCTTGATACCCTTAGTTTTCTTTCTATCTCTGACGTGCTTACCGAGTTCCTTGATGATAAGAGCGGAAGAGGTGTTAACGACGGTAACTTGAGCAGCTCTGTTTTGGCACTTGAGTTGGATCATAACTCTGATACCCTTGTGTTGGTTGCAAGCAGCAATGATATCTTCACCGACCTTCTTAGCGTTCAAACCGAGAGGACCGAGCTTGGGGGCCAAGGTAGAAGCGGGACCGGGTTCACCACCGAAAACCTTAATGTTAACTATTTATTAGAATATGATATTAATAACTGCATTCAAATAAAAAGTTATTTTGTTATTTATCAAAAAAGTTTAGACTCTTTTGATATTAATTTAGTAGAATATAAAATTTTATTTGAGCCACATTTAATCAAAGGTAGTCATGATAATTTAAATAAAATATTTCTAATCCATTCATCCATACATAATTTTGATATTAATTATTTTCAACTTCTTTTTTTTTGATAAAATCGATTTTATACTTTGCATTTAAAAATCGATCGATCAATCTATCTACTTTTCTGCTTCTTTATTTTTTTACACTAAGAAAATAATTAAAGTTAAAACAATTGAATAGTTAGCTATGCTAATTTATTTTTGGCTTTTTATTTACTAAAACTACTGCTACTAACAACTGCCATTATAATTTACTAGCAAAAGCTTTTATTTTAAATTTATTTTCTATGCTTGATTAACTTTTTTTCAATAATTGCAATCATTTGAGAGAGTGTTGTTTATGTATTAAATGGCAAAGTATATCGAATGATAAATAGATCTCATTTTGAATCATGCTGAGTTTTCTTATTAGCTAATTTTTTATACTTGCTTTTTAATATTGATTCTATCTATGAGTATGCGATTATTATTAATGAAAATTTAGTTAAATTTAATTATATTTAAATATTTCTTTTGCTAGTTAGTAATGCTTTTCATCATTATGCTTGTACCTTTGTTTGTTTATATCATTATTTAGATATTTTAGAAGGAAGAGCAAAATTAAGAGGTTAATTAATCATTTTGGGTTCATCTTTATTAGCTTTGAATCTAAATTAATCTTGATAGTTGTTAAGAAGTTTATTTGTCAGAACCATTTTATATGAAAACGATGGATTAGAAATATTATTAACTAAATTATCGTTTATTTTTGAGATGGGAAAAAATAATGTTATGAAGTAAATTCATTAATAATTGATTGATAAATCAACCAATCTCTGTCTGTATATGGCGGCATTTGCTTAGAAGTTGCTATCACTAACAAAAATTAGGATGCGCTTTGATAAATAACATTAAGAAAAAAAATTATTGAAGAAAAGCCATACTGAATCTAACTTCGTTGGGGTCGACTTTAGGAGGCATTTCGAGTTGTTGTGAATTATTTTTTGTAGGTTTTAATGAATATTGTTTCTTTCTTCTAAATATTTATATCTTTTTAATTTATCACTTCCCCAAATTAAAATAGTCCTTTCTTTTGATTCTATCAAACCTTTTCTTTGGCCTTTTTATATAGCTTTATCAAATTAAATGCAAACAAAGCAATTTGATAGTCTTCATAAAACCCCATCCTATTTCATAGCTAATTCATTTATTTCATAATAAAATCTTCTTCCTTTTGAAACTAAGAATTAATTGATATTAAGAATATATTTAATTTCCTATTTCATAACCATTTCATTTATTTGATAATAAAATCTTCTTCTTTTTGAAACAAAGAATTTGTCAATATAAAGAATCTACACAATTTCCTTCTATTTTATTGATTTTATCCTTTATAAATACAAGTAATTTTCTTCTTTTGACATTTATTTTTCTAAGAAGCCATAAATTTTATTTTTGCTTATAAATTGGGATTATAATAGTTTTATTTGTTTTTTTATTTATTTATTTTTTCTTTTTACAAATATTTTCTCAAAATTAAAAAATATTATTTGACAAAAAAAAAATATATTTTTTTATTGATAAATATATTCATTTAAAATTATTTAAATTTGAGCTTGGAACATTTATTATTTAAAACAGAAAAAACATGATTAAAATAATTTTTTTAAGTAAAATGAATAAATTAAATTATTTAATTTAGAAATTGAAATCATTTAAAAGGTCATTCAAAAAAATACTTTCTTAATTTTTAATAAAATTATGAAGAGAAGATTTCTATTATGAAATATGGAATTGAAAGTATTAAACACAAAAAAAGATAGCATTTAAGAAAAGATAAATAATATTTATGCTCTATATAAAAAAAAAATGATCATTTTTTAAGGAGAAAAAATAGTAATAATCATTGATATGTTAATAATTAAATATAAATAAAGTAGAAGCAGTTTTTATTTATTTTTATAATAAAAATTGTTTTTATAAATATTGAATGCCTTAACTATAATCAAAAAACTATCCACAGACATATAAATAAATAAAATACTAATTCTTATCATATGTGTTAGCAGATGCTTAGTTTTATAATCTTAGTTATTTTATTTTACTTTTTTAATTAATTTTATCTTAATTTAATGGTTATAATTTGTATTGACAGTATTTAAGAAATAAAGAGGCATTAAAATTTAATTGATTTTTGAATATAATAATCTAAATACTTTTAAATTTTGCTTTTATGTATCAAAGTTTTAGGTCAAGAATTGTATTTAAAATAAAAGTTATCTATTTATTTTAAAAAATTTAGATAATCTGATTAAAAAGAAATGAAAATTTTTTTTAACAAATGACTAAATAAAAAGAATAGTTTAACAGATGCAGCTGAGGGTATGCCATTCCAAGATTTTGAGAATAATAAAAATTTTATTTTGTTTTGCTTATTTTAGAAAAGCTTTATATTGCCTAAATTCATTATACACCCCTACTGAAAGATCTAAAATTATTGTTTTAAATAAAATAAACAATAAATATCAAATCATTTTTATATCTTTAGATAACAATGCTAAAATTAATTAGGAACAAAATTAAAATATATTTTAATTTATAAAACCTTTAAACATAATAAGTTTAACTTTAAAGTATTTTTTTTTAAATAATTATTTTTAATAATTTATCATTTAAGAAAAGTATCTTCAATAATAAAAATATAAGAGAGTTTCATTTAAATTTTTTATTTTAATTTTATAAAAACATAAATCAAACTATACTAGTCTATATAATATACCTGATAGATAACATTCGAACATTTTATTAAAAATGGAAAAGTTTTTTACTTTCTTTTGCTGTACTTTTAAAAATAGTCTACATAAAGAAAGTGAAGAATGAATAATTGCATCTTTAAGATTTAGTATCATTTATTTATTTATTACACATTTATTAAACTGGAATTAATTCACTAATTGCAAGAAATAATCAATATTTATTTTGATTAAGTAAAGACTTTTTTAAGAAACTATAATATTAATTGCTTAAATAAAATGTAAATAGCTATATTGATTGTATAAATTATATCCTATTTTTTGAATTGATATAGATAATGACTAGATTATCTCTTACAGACTATTAAATGATATTGACTTATTTCTGTATATCTATTAATTTCATAATTATCTCGTTAATTATTGTTATTAGAAAGAAATAAGAAATTAAACTAATTCAATTATTTCTAGTAAAATTTGCTGATAATAATAAGAATTAAAATTCATTTTTTAGATTTTCTAAAAGCAGAATTCGAAAGTAGTAAGTGGTTATAAATTTAAGAGATCACACAAGGTAACTGCAAAACTTAAATAAAAATTGCTTGAGTTTTTGAAATATACTAATTAGGCAAGATATATTTATATTTGCAGTATTAAGAAGTAGAAGGAAATATATAAACTAAATTAAAGATGAATGGAAATGAAACTAAAAATACCCTTACTACACCTTTGATGGGAGGTGGTGGTATTAGGAGTAAAAAAGGTACTTTTATATTATAAAAGCAAGGAAGCTATAATTTGGATAGTGTAAATACAAATAAGAATGAAAAGTAATCCAAAGTATCAATAAATGAGAAGTCATCAAAAATAATTAAATAAGGATCCTTGAACATTACCCACGATCATCACTCTAACTCTCCTTAAAATTAGCAAAATCTAGAGTAATAAAAAATAGGAAGTGAGGCAAAAGCAAATAGTTAAGCAAATATTAGTATAAATGCGGGAAGAGAAAGCAATTTCCATCAAAGCAATATCAGAAGTTCAAAAGAAATAGGACATGAGTAATCACGCAAGAGTAGTTTACATACTAGAAGATTGACAAATTAATATTACATTGTTAGGAAAGAATTTGATCCTTTCAAGTCACCCCCAGATTTAAGCTTAGCAGAAAATCATAAAAAAGCTAGGTTAGTTGGTTGGGCAACAGAAGAATAAAAATTAAACTAAGAAAATTATTGTCCTTGCTGTTATTCAATTATTGAAAAAAACCAGTTTAACATTTCATGTGATGAAAAAGAATTGGCGTTTTTAGGAGTTGGATATGCATAAATATTTCTCCTTAACAAATTCTTTGGATTTCTAATAGTAGTTATATTTGTTCTTGGTGGCTCTCTTCTGCTTTTTGTTAAAAATTAAATTAATTGCTATGACAAGTGTCTTTCCATATTAGGTATTGGTATAATGGCAAATAAAGAGGATGATATAGAGCAGATGCATCCTTTTCTTTAAATTCTAATGGCAATGTTTATCATAGCATCTATATTATATGCAAAGAAAAGAATATAAAAAAGAATAACTAAATTTAATGAAGGATATGTTTCACCCTGTGAATATACAATAATGGTTTAAAATCTGCCTCTTGATGCTCGAAAGGAAGAATTAAAGCGTCATTTTTAAAAGTTAATGAATCGTCAAATAATAACTGTTAATATGGCATACGATATTGAAAAATACAATGAGGCTATTGACTCTAAATCAGAAGATATCCTTACATACAATACAAATAAATATCAAATTAAATAACTCTAAACCTAGTTAGAATCACAGCAGGGATTAACTGAATCAAAAAAAGAAAAAATAATGAATAAAATTAATTAAATATAAGGAAAAAATGAATTTCTATTATCAGAAATGAAAATCAATGATGAATTTATTGATAGATTTGAAAAAGACTGTGATAATGATAGAGACCCTTCTAAGTTTTTAGGAACAGCCTTCATTACTTTTAACGATACTGTGCCAGTTAATTCGATTGTAGATGAGTGGGGATACACTTGGATTAACATTTTAAAGTTTATTTTCTTTAGATGGGTAACTCCACCATTTATTGAGTACAAAGAAAAACTCTTGATTATTAGAAAAGCACCAGCTCCTGCTGATATTATCTGGGAAAATTTGAGATTTTCGTTGCCTAAAAATATTGCAAATAATACATTTATGCTTTGCTTCAGTTTTATCATTCTTTATATTTGCTTTAAAATTCAATTTTTGGTTATGTACTACATTTACCCTCTTAAAAAGCAAAGTTACGAAGAGCACTCCTTCATACTTATGATTAGAGGAAGTAAGTTTGTTACAAAATTTACAAATTTTAATAGATTACAAGAAATTTATTTAATCAGCTTGATTGATGTTGTTTATTTTATTTAAATTAAATCAGAAATAAAATTTAGAATTTTATTGAATTATGTATTGATCATAATTTGTTCTACAAACAAAGTAATGATTTCAAACAAAACTAAACTAAAAAATACATTTGAATTACTTCACTTTTATTACTGAATCAAATTAACAAATTAAAAATAAATAAATAAATAAATTTGTAATCTCTACTGGATAAATCATTTTTATTAATTATTATTAAATAAATAAATAACTAGGTCTTCTTAGTATATGTGTAGTTATTGTAAATCTTGCTTTGAGAAATACAATGTATCATTTCACCAAATTTTAAAGATTCGATCATCACACAAAATTACTGAATGCCTATATTAACAAGTATATCTTTTTATACTTTTTTAATAGTGCATTTATGCCTTATGTAGTTCATGCTTAGTTAGATTAAGGAAATATTAATATTGAATTATTAGTTTGGGATATTCACTTTATTATTATTGCAACTTCTATTTCTACACCTTTATCTAAAGTGTTTGACCCTGTGATGTTCTATAAACTCTACAAGCGCTGGCGTATAAAATCCTATCCTCCAGAAGATTGCCCTTATACTCAAAAAGAGGCTAACATGTGGTTTGAAGGCCATCCTATAGAAATAGCTGATAGCTGTAATTATTAATTTTGAAATTTAAATTAAGAAAAATAACATTTCATTTCGTTTATATTAATATTTTCAACAAATTAATCAGCTACTTTGAAAAATTTATATTTTTATTTTTTATAAAAGATGCATATATAGCCAGAAATCTTTTTTTAAGTGCTTGGTATGCTTAAGTAGCTCCATTTGGAATAATATTTTCAATGCTTGGATTAATTTGCAATCATTATATAGATAAATATTGCCTTTTAAGGATTCACCCAACTCCAGAACTTATCACAGAAGAAGTTTACAGTAAAGTCATTTTTGCTCTTGACTTAATACCATTTATTTATCTTTGTGGTTGTATTGAATACAACTTAAAAAATATTGAATCAACTAATGTATTTGCTATCATATTTAACTTTATAACTGAAGGAGGCGCTATAGTTGGCTTATTTTTGAGCTTAATATGTATTATTTTCCATTATAAACGTAAAACTAAAGCAAAAGGCGCATAAAAAGAAAACCGCCCATATAACGAAGTGAGAACTCTTTTCCCCACTGAGTATGATAGATGCAATCCAGTCACTGCTTCAAAAGCAAGCATTGAATATATCAAATTTTTGTACAACTAAAAAGCTGTATACTTATCAGCTAATATGCAGGAAATGATTGGTGTGTAATCTCATAAAAAAGGTAGTAAAAAAAAGAGAAAATCTAAAAAATAAATAGTTGATGGCACAAATCTTAATCATTTATTAAAGTCAGGATCCTAACAGTACTAAGAAAAGTTTTTATTAAATCATTAATAATCAAAATCAAAACTATTATCATCTCAAAACTTGTAACAATATTCCTCCTATTCTTCTTCTTCCGATAGCGACTCTGAATCTTCTGACAGTGATAGCAGTAACAATAATGATTAGAATGAGACTAAAAAAGATATTGAACTTAATCCCATTCAACTACCTAAAAACATAGAAGAAAGCAATACTTATCAAGCAAATGATGATTAAAGCAACAAAGCCAGAAACGGAACTCTCTTTTATTAGAGATAAAGTATTCCAACGATAGCATCTTCATTTCAAAATTTTATTCATGGCCATTCTACCTTTTACATAGAACATACACTAGTTCCTCATAATTAAGAATCTTCAGAATCAGATAAGCCTTTAGATATAAATATTTAAAAAGTTGAATCTAAATCTATTGAAAATGAAGAAGAGTTAAAAACTTACCTTGAAAAAAATAAACAAATTGAGAGCTTAAAAAATATTCAAGAAGAAAATAAACAAACAAAAGAATGAATGAATGAATAAGTGAGCAAGTTTGTGAATCAAAAATTGAAATTATGATTGGAAACTTTTGCTTCATTTCTATAATTTTGAACCTTAAATCGTGGTAAATTTTGTATTTAAAATCAATAATAATTTATATTTTGCTTAAGCAAGATTGTATATAATACTTAAGTTATTTTCTCTTGACTATTAATTAATTTCTAATAATCAACCTTTGTGTAAAATAAAAAAGTAATATCAATTTTATAACCTAACTATAATTAGATACATTGTTTTAAATTCTTAATTAAAATTTCATCTTTGATAATGAAATATTTTTTTTCTTCTAAAGTTGTTTTTTTGTATTTAAAATCAGTAATAATTTATATTTTAATTAAGCAAAAACTTCTATAAAACACTTTATTTATTTTATCTTAACTATTAATTAATTTCAAATAATCAATTTTTATGTCAAGTAAAGATATTAATATTAGTTTAATTAATTAAACAACAATTATACATCAATAAATAAATTTTATAGCTCCATTTTAATAATATTTCATATGATTTAAGGCAATACTTTTAAATAAATATTTTTCATCGTTTAATAATCATTTACATTAAATAGAAGTAAGTTTGTAAAATAGCTTAGAGTGATAATATTTTATTATATATTTTTAATATAAAAATTTAATAGTAAAATTTAGATTTTATCATTTAATAAAATTGATTTTAGCAATAAGTAAAAATATTAAATTTAAATTTGAAAGAGTAAATTAGTTTTTTAAGTTAATTTTTGGAGAAAAATTTAAAATTTAAACTAAATATTCTAAGAAAATTTTATAAACTATTATTTGTCATACAGAATATAAAAAGATAATTGCAATAATTTATGTAAACATTTTATTCAAATAGTTTCCATTTTAATTTTAAATTTTAATTGATGATTTAATTTCATTCTTTGCCTTCTTGATTGTTCTAGTTTTCTCCTACTAAATTTTATACTATTTCCTTAATTTATTCAGCGTTAGCTACCTCGCCTTGATCAGAAGTATTTTCTTTGCTTTAAATTTAATTATTATTGTCCACAGAATCGATTGCACTGGTACCATTACCTTCTTCATAATCATCTCCCCTGACACTTTTGTTAGAAATTCCTTGATCTTCTTAATCTTCATCATTGTTTGGCTGGTTTTGCTTTGCTTAATTTAAATCTTACCTATTTTATCTATTTTCATCTTCAGAAGAAGTAGCTTCGTTTTCCATTTTTTAAATATATTCAGCAATCATCTCTTTCAATGTGAAACGCATATCATCATTTAAAGAGTATATTTTTGCAAAATTTAATGCTAAATCTTCAGGATTATCTCCTTTGTAAATAATTATTCTGCCTTTTTTTCCTTTAGAGAAGTTTACATCAACATTTCCAATAATTTCTCTCTCTTTACGCATTGATTAATTACCTATGCATTTCAAGGAGTTTTACTGGTCAAATGAAAATGGTCTTGTTTCTGTGAATCTAGACACATTTTGGCTGAGTGCTTGTCTTTGACGTTCGAAAAAGGATTCTTTTTCAACTTGTTAGTTCCTTGCTTTCTAAAGACGCTCTAAAATTTACTAAGTTCCTTTAATATTCAATAATTTTTCTTATTCTTCAGGAGTTTTTACAATTGGTATATTATAATTTATATTAGGTCTAAATGTGCATTCTTATTCTTCTTTGAGCTCTCTTTGTTCTTTTACTTTTGAGCGGACATTATTAAGCTCTTCTTCTTTTGTCTAATGCTTTTCATATAATTTTTCATACACTGGCTTTTTAATATCTCCTTGCTACTAATTTTGTCCTTCAATTAATACCTTACTCTATTGCAGAACAAAACTTTTCTAATTTACAATAGGCTTGAAAGTACATTTATTGTTTTGTTCTTTTTCTATAATTTCCTTTTATTCCTTTTTCTTTTATTCTAAATATTTAGAATGCTCATATAATATTTCGTAACGCTTTTTTTAGCTATCTTACTTCTTACCACTTTTCTAGCTCAAGCTTAGTTCAGAGGTGAAATTATCTATTGGATTCAAGCTAGCTGCATTTTTGGCTGTTTATGCTTTAGTAAAGTAAGTACCACTTTAGCTCATCATTAAGCAGCTATCTAATATCTTTGACTTTTTATTGATAACAGGATGGAATTTCAATTCTGCATTTGTCATGGAATTTCTAAGTTTTTTTGATTTACCTCCATTGCTATCTAAATTATTTTATGTAGGCTCATTAGCAGCCTCTACGAAATTGCTTTAATCACTCATAAATTTAATATCATTCAAAATATTATTATTTTTTGAGCTGTACCATTCCATTAAATTTGTTTTATCATCATGAAGTTTTCTAAAATTAGCCACCAGCTAAGGAATATCCCAACATTCTCCATGTGATAAACCTATATTTCGATAAGTAGAATATTAATTTTGATATTTAATTAAATTAATAAAAAACTCTTTTTAGCAAAAGAAAAATTATAATATAGAAATAACTTACTGTCTTAAGGTACATTTGATTCCTAGAGAAGCTGTTAAAGAATTAGCAATCTTTCTTCCTAATTTGTTGAAGCTTAGTTTATTTATAAACCATTTATAAGAATTTCTTTGATGTAAGTTTCTGCTTGTGGATTTAAGATTTTTTTCTCAATCAAAACCATTAGCACGTCAAAAGCAAGTTTTTTAGGAACTCCAGATTCTGCGTTATTAAGGTTAAGGATTCTGTATGATTATTCGTGGAATTTCATTTCTTACTGCATCCTATTCATATCTATGTTCTTGCGATCATTAAGATAAAGAGAAGTTTGATTCTAGTCTTTTTGGAATTAAAGTGCTCTAAATAAACCGATTTCTTGGTAAATGTATCCTAAATTTTCGTAAGAAATGTAATCTCCTTCCTAAACTTAATTGATAATAAATGAGAGCACTTTATCTATCTTCTTCAAAATTATCTTCTAACTTTTTGGATCTATCTTCGACTTAGTCATTTATGCCTTTAATGTTTAAATTTCCTGCTCTTTCTTCAATTTTTCTTTTTCTTAACGTTATAAAAAGTCTTGGTAAAGATATTTCACTGAGTAATCTTTATCTCCTTATCCACGTTTGACAATTTTTTCAGATTTTTTATTGATTGTTGGGTGGAATGTACATTTTAATTCTTCTTTGGTGTTGAAGCTTAAAACATCTTTCTTTGTAGTGTATGCATTGTTTGGTGAGCCTAAAGATTGATTTCTTAATGAAGCGGCTATTCCATACTTACCTTCGGAAAACTAATTTTAAGATTAAGAAGACCCATAAAATAAGTCTTTATTGTTAGATTTTTAAATATTTTTCCCTTAAAGGATTCCATAATTTTCTATCTATGAAGAATTTTGAAGGACGTAGCTATTCAC
This sequence comes from Tetrahymena thermophila SB210, assembly GCF_000189635.1. Taxonomy (NCBI): domain Eukaryota; phylum Ciliophora; class Oligohymenophorea; order Hymenostomatida; family Tetrahymenidae; genus Tetrahymena; species Tetrahymena thermophila. The sequence goes on from NW_002476434.1 coordinate 503,898, forward strand.
CAAACTACGATTTTCTAATAAATTAGCTTGGTTAGTCATGGTATTGTTGTTATTACTCATAGAAGTAACTAAAGCTCCTTACTAAGAGGCTTTCAATTAATTTTATTCTATTCTCTTTAGTTAATACTCTTGCTCATTTTTCTTTTTTGCTATTTCTTTCTCCAAAGCATCAAGTTATGAAAATATTTTCAGACCTTCTTCTTATTGTTTTAGAATAGTTAAGCTATTAGCATCGAGTTGAGTCTAAGGCATCTATTTGAAGAGCTTTAATGCAAGTTCGTAGTTAATGTTTTCATAATTTTCAGTAAAATTCATAGGCTGATTGGCTGAAATTTATTCTTCATGCTAGGCTAATAGATGTTGCTATTAAATAAGTTAATTAGCTATTTGCTACTCTTACTCTTGCTAAAAGTCATGGGCATTCATGCGATGGTGATGCTATTAATGTAGGTCATCATGATGGAGTAGAAGATTAGGGTCTTGCTATTGCTACATTTCTGATCCTGCTACATGTATATGATACACTTAATCTTCTATCATGTCTTAAACAGCTTAAGGGCCTGCTAGTTCGTAGCTCATTATTATATATATTTTTGTTTATAACCTTTAAACTTTTAATTAATAAATCTTGAATTTAATATTTTTCTTGTTTTACTTGCTATTTTATTTAAAGATTCTCTTATTTAGAAATTATAATTTTTTATTTATAAAAATAGTTGCTTCTGAATAACTTAAATAAATTATTTTTCAACACCTCTCAATATAGATAGAGTGTTAATAAAAAATTTAAATTTTACTATGCTAATTCTTTTTTTACTTTCTTCTTTCTTTGTTTTTAGAGATAGATATATAAATGCATACTTTCAAAACTTTTAAAACGTAAATAAAACAATACTAAATTCATTTTAAGACAAATTTAATGAAAATAGAAAACCAAATGGACTTATAGGATATCAACTATGTTCTTTACTTATCGTTTTTTAAGATTTAATAGTGGTTATTACATCTTTTGTTTATAATTTAAGTTCTATTTTAAACAAATCGAATTTATTATGACAACTTTATCCTTTAATACAAAAATTCCAGTAAATTTTTAAATAAAAATTGTTAATAAAATTTATTTTCTGATATGTTAAAATTAATTATATAAATGCAAAATTAGATTTTTACTTTTTTAGACTATATTAGCAGGAAAAAACAAATGGTAATGTCTAGCAATTTTAATTGTAATGTATGTATCAAAAGAAGAGAAATATTTATTTTTTATAAAAGATACGAAATTAAAATATAGTCAATCACTAAAATTTCAAAATAAAATTTATAAATGGAACTATTTTATCAAGTTAATATAAAAAGAGTGTTTATTTGAATAGCTTTTTATAAGGAGAGAACGAAAATAATTTATCAATTTAAAATTTGCTATTTAAGACTCAATATCCAATTAATTTATGGATAATTTTATAGAGCTTCTAAAAAAAATTTATATTTTATCATCGAAACAATATTAGAACAAAATTTAACTCAAAGTGATTTATATTTAATTAAAGATTTTTGTAAAGAATACTCCAGAGACCCTTAATATTTTTTAATAAACAAACTTAATAATTGATAAACTTAATAAACAATTATTATTAGAATAAGCTAGGTCATTTTTATGAGAAATAAATCAAAAAAAAAAAAAGAATTGCATTTACGGTCAACGATATCACATATATAGTGTATTGTTAACAAATTTATGCAGACATTGAATATTGAGAGTCTACACATGTTCCTCCTCTTAATGAAGGAACGTGCAAAAAAATCAATTACAATTTATTTTTAAAAACTAAATTAGAAAAATATTTAATTTTAAAATATTTTTTTTTGAATATTTCTAAATATGGTTAGAAAGAAAATTTTAGCTGTTTGATTTACTATTTTGACTAACAAAACTTTGTTATATTAATTAGTTTATGTTAGCTTTATTGATATTTTTGATATAAAAATTAATAATAAATAATTATGAGATGAAATAATTGTTTGGTTATTCTTTACTTTTACCAGAAATATTATTGTTATTATTTATTGCTTTAATTTGTTCTGAATTTTTGACAACATAATAAGCCTATCAATTAGTCAGCTGAATAAATAGAATTTAAGCTAAATCATTAAATATTAAATTTTAAATAGTTTTAGCAAGCAATTCTTTCACATATTAGAATAGGAGTTATCATTAATTTTTATAATATGAGTTTACATTAAAAAGGGTTTAGTACTCCAAACGGAAAACTTCATACAATATCTTCTGCGATAAAACAACAAAAATAAAATAATGGTCAGGTTCAAAAGACTTTCGTAAATAAGAATTTCTCTTTAAACCCAGAAGGAGAAACGAAAGCTGTTTTATAAAAAATAAACTAATCATAAAAGTAATATAAAACAAATTATAATGAGAAGATCTTGAATAAATATGATGAAAAGGATTATAGCATTTCTGATAATTTAATGACTCCCAATAATAAGAAATAAATTAATTTAAGTTCATCTAAATTGTACAGCCAACAGTAAATTTTATCTCCAAACAGTGAAGTCAATATATCAAGGAGTAATTTTAAGAGCAGTTAAATTCTAAGCCCAAAGAGTCAAAATATTAATAGTAGTATTAGTCCTTAGAGGCAGTATTCTAAGTAATCATTGACATAAAGAGGTTTGTAAAAATCTTAATCTCCATCAAAGTAATCAATACAAAATTAAATTGTAAAAAAAGAGCTTTAAGAGGCTCTAGAAAAATAAAGGGAAATGTAAAGGTAGAGATAACGCACAATGGCTGATCCAGAAAGATTAAATGAAGAAAAAAAGCTTTTAAAACAAATGATTATTGAGTTAGAAGAAAAAAAATTAAAAAAATAGAATGAAATTAATAACATAAAAACAAAATGCATAAAGGAAGAAAAGGATATTAAAAACCTTCGTGAAAATTATTTAGGAGAAAAGGAAAAATTTAAAACAATTGTTGAAACAATTGCTAAAGACAACAAAATTCTTGAAGAGTAGTTGAAACGTACAAGATAGGTAGCTAATTTAAATATTTTGTATTTATGATAAGATATCATTTTGAAATAAGATTAATTGAAATTTTTATTTAATGTTAATAAGGCACATGACGTTCTTTAGAAGGAGAGAAGTGAGAGTTAAAAATTAGAAAACCAATTTAAGTTAGAAATAGCACATCTTAAAGAAAATATTAAGATCCTTGAAGAAAGAAATAATAAAGAAGTTTAATTAATGTAATAAAAGATTAAATCTGAAGAAGAAAGAAATGATAAGCTTAGAAAAAAACTAGAAGAGGCTAACTTTAACTTAGATGTAGAAGAGAGGTTGAGAAATTCTTACAAGGAAAAAAGATCAAAAATAGAGTAAAACTAAGAATTAATCTCTCAGCTTAGCTAAAAAAGAGATTAACTTTCTAAAAATCTTGCACAATTAAATGAAGAATATGATAGACTGTAATATATTTTAAAAATTAATATTTTTAGTAATTTACTTTAAAATATTAAATTATAGATAAAGATAAGTCAAAATAGAGATAAAAAGCTAAGAAAAAGAGTATGAGGAATTTGCAGAAACAATAAAAGATGAGTAAAAAAATCAAGAGCTTAATATATCTGACTTAGAAGCAGAAATAGAAATACTTATAAAATAAAGCAAGGAAGAAGAATTAAGGATTTAAAAAGAGTGCCATGATTCTGATGAGTAATTAAATTTAGTTATTCAATAATAGAAGAAAGTAGTTGAGCAATACAAAGATTACGAAGTATAAATTAGTTAATTCTTTCTACTTTTATAGTTTTTGAAATATATTTATTTATAAATAACAGAAATTTTAGTAAAATGAGTAAGTCCTCCAAAAGGAATTTGAAGCATTGAAGGCAAAGCAAGTTAATGAAATTTAAATTAGAAAGGAATTGGAAGAAGAATAAAGAAACTTGATCCGGTAAGAGCTAGAAATCTAAGCTAAAAAAGATAGAGAAATTAAGAAATTATAATAAGAAAATTAAGAACTAATTAAAGAAATAAATTAAGTAAAGGAGCAAATAAAATAAATAATTGAGAAAACTGATAATACATCAGCAGAAATTGAAGAAAAAAAGAATTTAATGAGGGAAGATTTAGATTTAAAAAATAAAGAAATATATGAATATGAGTCACTAATAAATAAACTGAATCAGGCAAAAAGAGAATAGCAAAAAGAAATCAATTAAATATAATCAGATTTATAGGAGTAAAGAAAAGTTTTAGAGTAAATCAAAGAAGTTGAGAGTTTAAAGAATGAATTAATAGAATAAAATTAGATTCTATTGAAGAACACATAGCTAAAAGACAGTATAGAGCTAGAATTAGGAGTTATTGAGAATAAAATTAAATAAAATAATGAAGATATTAAGTATATTTAAGAATAACTTGAAATTAATAAATCAGAATCCAGCAAAAATAAAATAAATAACGATAGATTACAATAAGAAATTGCAGCTCTTCAATAAGAGCTAAGTAAATAAAAGAAGAAAAAAAAATGACTTTTTTTTTTGGATATTCATTTAGTTAATTATTTATTATGGAATAAATATATTTACAAAAAAGCAAAAAAATCAAACAGTCTTTGCAATAAAATATTTAGTTTTTCTAAGTATCATACATATTTACAATAAATTTTTATTAAATTCCTAAATATAAACACTAAAAATTATTTTTTATATTTTATTTCTATCAAATACTGTAATTTCTAGATAAGATTGGGTTAGGGAATCCCAGGGAATATCAAAAATAATTAAAAAAAATTTTGTTAACATTTGATGAAAAAAATGATAAAAAGAATTAAAATATATAAAATTATATGATATATTTTTATTTTAAAAAACATATTGCCATTTAGACCAAAACGTAAAAAACAGTAGGTGATATTTTAATTACAAGATTAATAAATATTATTAAAACTAATTTAATTACAAATGGCCTTGAGAAAGATTTAAAATTATTATTACTGTTTAAAATAGTGTAAATTTAAAAAAAATTATAAAAAAAATAAATATTTGCTGTAATATAGTTGACATAATGAATTATATATTTCTTTTTATAATTTTATTTATAGATAATTAATAATTTTTTATGCAAGCTGATATTGATATTTAATCTGAAGCTGTAGGCGCTTTGGTTAAAATAATTATCTCAATAAAATAAATCAGTAACTATCTGGCTGATACTATTTTACAATTAATAAGAGTTACTATTTTTTTATAGTACTAAAATTGTTAATAAAATTTGATCTTCAAGAAATAGCTCATCCAATTCAGACTAATTTTAAAGCTATTTTCCATAGACAAAGCACTAAGCTTTTTCAATAATACTAGGAATCTCAAAAATATCATAAATTTCACCTTCTCGATACCCACTATAACCATACAACATTGGCTAATCATCAATTACATATTCTTCAGTTTTATTCATTATAATAATCTTTCCTCTGTAATTATCAATTATAAAATTTGGTGTTAGATGTATTTTGAGATTAATTATACCTCCGTAGCTCTTAGAACATGTAATATTCAAGTAAAAATAATTAGTAAGGAGATTTGGCATTTCATAGTATCCTTCTGCTTCTTCAAATTCATCTCCTCTCACATATATAGATGTATTTACAGATTACTACAAATCTAAATTCACTTCTACATGTTTTGCAGATAAAATTATTTTTTATTTTTAAAGAAGTTATTATACTTTATCAAATTGCGATAGTTCAAAACTATCTACATAGTTTTCATGTAAATTAAATTAAGATTATATTTGTAAAGGAAGCATATCAAATTCAAAATTTTTAAGTTAAGTGTAAGTTATTTGAGAAGGATTTTCAAATTTAAAGAAAAAATCACCATTTTCAAAGCATAATTAAAAAGTCAAGGTATGATAATTATTAATTATATTCTCTAGTTTATTTGAAATTCTAAACTAGCTATTTTTATTCAGAAATTATTCATTTGTTATTTCATTTTATTGTGATTTTGTTTCAGAATCAACTGATTCTATTTCTATAGCTTCATTAATTATAGGTATTTCTTCAACTAATTCACTTTATATCATTTCATCAATTATAGGTTTTTCTTCAAGATCAAGAAGCATAACTTCTATTGTTTTCTATAAAAACAATAATTTATTAAGTGAATTAGTAAGTGTAGTTATAAATTTTATGAAATCTGAATATAAAGGTGTAATATTTATTTTGGAATCTGGTATGAAATACTAATCTTGGTTAATAATAAAAGATGAATCTTTAGAAGGATATAGAAAATAATTTTCATTTTTTCTTTCCAAAACTATAAAATCATCTATTTTTAGCATATCTTAAAATATTTAATAGATATTCTTCATCTTACTTTACTTGGCTTAATATTTCGAATTTTATCAATTTTTGTTTCAATTTTTGTAATATTAATGAAACTTTAATTCATAATTTTATCATAATCTTTTTAAAAGGTTTATTTATTCTCAATAAAATCACAAAAAATAATCTGATTAATTATTATGAATTAGTTAGGCGCTATTTAGTAAATACATCAATCTTATTTTCTCGAAGTTTTTAAAGCATGTTAATTGATTATTTTTTATCAAGTTAATCTTACATTTATTATAATAATTATGATTAAGAAATATAAAATACTTTAAATAGAATTTATATTATAAATAAATAACTAAGGTAACAAAATATTTTAATTTTTTTATTATTAAAAAATTTTTAAATTTAATAATAAGATAGAATGATTTATTATGAATTAAACTTCGAGTTAAAGAATTTCAAAAAATAATAAAAAAATAAATAATTATTTGAATTTAGAAGAAATAGTTTTTAAATATATTTTTTCTAATCAATGTGTAAGAAAATTATATTTTTTTACTTAAATAAATATTTTATTTTTCCTTCTTAGAAAAATTATTAAACAATTTTAATAATTTTATATCTATTTTAAAAATATTGATTAATAAAATATAAAATACATCTTTAAATACTATTTAAGTTAAAAAACAAACTAAGTAAAGAAAAATTTTAATTATATTAAGATTAAAATTTTAAGTTTTTTATATTAAATAGGACGATCTGTTATCAATTAAACTACTGAATTCAAAATTTTTTAAAAAAATAATAAGAAATAAATATTTTAATTTAGAAGAAAAAGTTTTTAAATCTATTTTCTCAAACATATGGTTTATAAAAAATAATTTTTTATTTGATTAAGATTTTTTGATACTGTTGATGCTTACTGGAAACTTATCAGATGATTTCAAAATTTAATATGCTTAACTAAATATAGTTAAGTATTAAATTAATTTGATAATGATATTGAAATGAAATATATGACTTTATGTTAATCTATTAGAACTAAAAAAAGATAATATTTGTATTTAGAAAATGATAGACTCCAACTTTCATGAAAATTCTTAAATCCATTAAGCTCAAAATTCAAATATAAAAAGCATCCAAGTTGACATTAAATAGTAAAAGTTTAGTAGTAGAGAAAAATTGTTTTTATTCTACCCTTTGTTAGAAAAATGGATAATAGAAGAAATAAATTAAATAAAGCATAAAAAAAGACTGCATATCCTCATTTCATGCTCAATGGCTATGTTTTGTCTTTGCCTAGCCTAGTAAATGGCTTTTTTTTGCATTAAATATTACATGTATAAGTCTTATAATATTCTTAATCTCACTGCTGAATTAAGCACTTCATTTTTTACACAAATCTTTGCTTCATTGTGTGCAGATTTCTTTTCAATATTGCCCGTTGCTTATTTTACTATAGGCTTATCTATTATTTCTCTTGCACTTTTTGGATACACTGCTATTTTTGATGACAGACTTTTCTTTTTAGCTTTGTTCTTTTCTTTTATCTGCCTTAAACTTTATTATGTTTCCTTTACATATATTATTTACGATTCAGCATATTCTCTTAAAAAGAGATTTAATAATGCGGGTATTTTTTCATTGCTTGTTCTAAATATAAGCATGATTGTGACAAACATAGTAAAATTAGTTGGGCTATCATACTATAGTTCATAATAATAAGAAGAAAAAGGGGACTTATATAAGCTTTACCTAGACTGGCTTTTAATATTTTCTTCTGCAGGTTTATTATTGATAATTATTTCTGCTATTATCTTATAAAAAAGTTATGGAAGTATTCAGAGATTAAGAGAGACTTCTTAAAAATATAAATTATTCACTATCTATTAAGGAATTGGAATTAATTTGAAGTTGATTTATAAATATTTTAGGAATAAAGATTTCATTTATCTCTGCATTTTGAGTTGTGTTGGCTGCGCTTCGATAAGTCCAAACAATATCTTCTTTAATTTATAATCCTGTGGGAAATTTGACGAATTTGAAATAAGTCTCTTTTTTTTAATCAGTTGCATAGGCGGAATTATGGGCTATTATATTTTCTTACATATAAATGAATAAAAAAATTTGGTGGAATCAGGATATCTGTCTATCCAAAAGACTATGGTAATAATAGCTATTAATAAATTAGTAGAAATAATAATCCTTCAGCTTTCTAATTAAATTACAAGAACTATTCTAATAGTTTTATATGGGATAATATACTTCATAAACGGAGCTATTTTCTATTTGGTTTTTGTTATCAACCACCAGTTAAGTATATGCCTTCAACCTTTCCGTAGTTCTCTAAAATGTTTAGGAATAGGAGTTATAACTACATTTTGTGATTTTAATTATATTATTTACAAGATCATAAATATGTTAGATCCTCAATTTTAATGGGTAATGAGCCTCAATATATCTTTTTTATCTCTAGCTATTCTTGTATGTGTTTATTCTTACAGATATTTAAAAAATAAGTAATTTTAAAAATTATACTTAAAAATCAAAGAATAGCACTACAAAGATGTTGGATTTTCATTACAATAAAGGTCTGAGACATTTTGAATGCAACAAATAATATGATTTTATATAAATAGTAATAAATATGTATTCATTATATATTTCTTTCACATAAATCTTAGACTCCATTGACAAATTAATATGAAAATATTCTAATAATTATAATAATTTTTAAATAAACAAACAATAAACAGCGCTTCAAACTCAACTTCTATATAGCTTGATACATCATAGAAAAAATATAATAAAAGATACATTAAATTAAGGGAAAAAAAAGGAGACAAATAGATTTAAACAAAATATTATTTTTATTTGTTAACTTTCTTTTTATGAATTAATTAATTAATGAAATAGAAAAAAATTTTGAAATATTTCTCTTTTTTTAAATATTTATTCAATTTTTACTTTAAATCTTTATATTTTGAATTCTTATTTCTAATTTAAAAGTAAAAAAAAAAATTTTTTGATATTAGATTTTAAAAAAATGATAGCTGAAATAGTAAAAGTGAAAAATGTTAATAGCCCAAACAAACAATTAGAAAATGGCGACAACATGAAATTTAAAGATAATTTTAAATAACTTGAAGAAAGCAAGCCTTAATAAAAATAAGAATAAGAAGGGAAAAAGCTTTTATCTTCAACTAATAAATAATAAAATGACCTTGTTTGTAAAATTAGTTAAAGCTCAATAATAGAAGTGGAAAAGGGTAATAAAAATTTTATTTAATTTTAAGAAAAAAATAGTCATAAAATAGAAAAAATATCCAATTAAAATCCAAAAAATATACAAAATTAGACAAAATAATAACCAAATGAAGTCCCAATTTATTAATTTATCAAAAGTAATGAGAGTTAGATGTAAAATAGTGAAAGTTAAATATTAATAATTGTAGAAAATACTAATTCAACTGAGTAAGAATCTTAGGTTTTATCAGATATTATAAATATTGATTCTGATTTAGGATTGATATGGAAATGCATATTAAATGATAATTTAACCATCTTTTTAATGTTAGATACATAAGAAAATATAGAAAATTTGAAACTTCAAGCAGTATGTAATGATTAAATTTAATAAATTGAAAATATATGGCCGCTTAAAGATACAGTATCTTCATAATATTACTTTAAATTGTGTATTAAAGGTTATAGTAGTAAAGATAATTTAAGTTTTTCGTTAGAAAAATAGAATACACAATATTAAATGAAATTGAACATCTTATTTAATTCAAAATACTAAAATTTTGAAATTGAAAAATATTTTAATAACAAGCAACTGGAAGTTGAGAAAATAAATGATGGATAAATATTCAGTTTTATTAAAACAATGTATTGTTGCTTTGGTTTATATGAATTTATAAGCTATTTTTAAGATTAAAAGTATTTGGATGCTTTATTTTAAGAACCAAAATTAGGATCAACCTTAAAAAAATATCTTAGTAATAATGATTCTTTAATAATGAACTACTTATTAATTGTTAGCAATATGTAGATAGAAATAAAATTTGATGATTTTTAACTTTTTTTGCATTTTCAAAAATTAGCAGACTATCTAAAAAATGAAAAAAATAATAATTACTATAAACTCAATTAAAAATTAGTATTCTCTAATCAAATTAAAAAAATGAAGAGGAAAATCAGTGATTGGTTTTAAAGAATTATTCATTTTGATTTAATAGAAGATTTTATATAATTCTAGAATGTTTTAGACTTTTCAATAAGTTAAAAAGCAGTAAATATACTTTTGTAAAAATAAAAGTATAGTTTAATAAGCTTATATTAGCTTTAATAGTAAAATTAAATATATATAGATAAAAAAACATGGTTTGAATTAATTAAGGAATAGCTTTCTTAAATTAACAACTTAGCATTATTTCAACAGTAGATAGAGAAAAATTAATTGCTTATACTTAAATTGATTTAAGATTAAAATAAAATGTTTATGATTGATAATAGATAAAGCCTAATTACTTTAATTAGAAATAGAATATATGATTTGATTTAAAGAGAAAATAAATCAATATGTGTTTTAAAAATAATTTAGAACATAGATGGCATAATATAAACGCGATTTATTGAGGATCAACTTTAATTCTTAAATCAATATCTTTAGTAATTTGATTACAATAAATTAAGTGAAAGAGATGAGAATGAAATAGAAAATATCATAAATTTATTTTCATAGCATATTTAGGTATAAACATTAGAAAATATACTACGCTAACTTAAAAATTTTGAAGAAAGTTAACACAAAAAAATAATTTAATAAATATTAGAATTATTTTATCAAAAAAATTAAAAAGGTAACAAATTTTAGCAAAATAACTTTTTAGAAATAGTCAGAAACATTTATAGTTAGGAGATCTAAAATCTAATTTCAAATATAGATAAATTTAAGAAGGCATCAAGATTTGTTGAATTTGTAGCAAGATAATTTTAAAATATTGATTTTTAAATCATTTTTGATAATATAAGAAAACTTTTTAATTTTGCGTTTTAATGCTTAGAAAAAAAAAATTTTATTTCTGATTTTTAATCTTTGATTCAAATTTTGACAAATATTTAGCAATCTAATTATGAATTATAATAATTATTTGCTGATTATAAGAATTAACTAGTTAAATTTTTAAGCGAAAAAATTATTAAATAGTGTTAAACATAATAATCTTTTTAAAATCTGTTGTATAATTTAACTGAAAAAAGTAGTTTAATGTAACAATTTTAATCTAGTTGGATATTTGATTAAATTGTTGAATAGCTAATACAAATTAAAAAACCTGATCCAGAAACTGTTTTCTCAGATGATTTTTATTCGATGTTTGTCTTTTTGCTATCAAAGGACTCTCTATTTAAAAAGCATGAATTCTACCTTTTTTGTTAGAATTTAGCTAATAAATTTTTAAAAATTGAAGATATAGAATGGGGAATAATTTAGTACTATGTGAAGAACGAAGCACTTTATACAAGATTTTTATAGGTATTTAGTGTAGAAGCAATAAGATTTAGCAAAAAGCAAAAACAAATCTTACAAAAAGCATCTGAAAAAGTATATAAAGTAGAACAATTTTTAAATATATTGACAAAAATATTTTAAGTGCAAACAAACAATCATATCATTTAAAAATGCTATAATCTTAACAAAACTTATAATAAAACAAGTTGGTCTAAGATTTCTCAAAATAAAGATTTAGAAGAACTAGACAACTATCAAGATATTATTCAGATTTCACATTAATTATATAATTCAACAATTTTTAAAAGTATAGCACGTCAATTTTCTTAAAAGAATTAAATAGATGAAGTTTATTAAACTATTAAATAGCAAATCATGCCTCTGATATTTTATACGGCTAAACAAGTTAGTACTGGAACAGGATTGGATTTCTCTTCAAAAATCTCTAACTAAAGCATTTTAAATAATTAATATATATCTTAAAAAATCATTTAAGAACAACCTATTGTGTAGAACTACCTTTACATTTTAGAGAAATATATTATCGAAATTAATTAAGAAGAAGAGTAAGAAATGATGCACTTGAATGAAATTTTAGAATTCATCTTTTCAGATACAAAATTTAATTAATATATTGATTAAAGTTTAGTAACATAATTCATGAAAAATTCTAGAGATATTTATAGATAGGTATAAATAACATAACAAATTATGCATATTTCTAATAGCGTACAAGTAGACTTACCAGATTAGTTAGTGGAAGTGTTTAAGAAACTTAGTAAATTATAATCAGATCACGAAAACACTTATTAGAATATGATGGATTTTTACAATTAGAATTTAACAAAATTTTCATACATTTATGAGAATGTGGAAGATATTTAATTAAGATTAATTCCCGTTTTGAAAAACTATTCCAATATTTTAAATAAATGGAATGATTAGATATTAAATGATTTAAAGCAGAGTGATGAATAGGATATAGCTGAGTAAATTAATTGGCTAATTGGCATTAAAAAAAAACTCATTGATTATAGAGCATATGAATATGTTTAATTACTTGATAAAGAAAAAAGTTTAACCAACTTATTAAATTAAGTATCTAACATTGTTAAATGTATTTAATAAGATCAAGCACTAACTAAATAAATAGAAGGAGTTAGTATCTCTTTTCAAAGAATCAAAGATTATTTAGATGAGCAGCAAGGTGGTTAGAGCTCTATTAGTGTGATGAATAAATTTTTAGAACTAGGGACAATTATCATAACTTTTTAGGACATTTAAGGCAGGATGTAGGAAGAGATTGTCTTTTAAGTAATTTTAATTAGTATAAAAAATTTATGAAAAAATAATTATTTTATTTATTAAAGATAGAGGAGCCTTTGTAAGAGTAATAATAACCCCAGTAAATGCAAATTGCTAATTAATAATAAGGATAGAACTAAAATAGCTCATATTAAAAGAAAACTATTATAAAAAGGTTTGATATGGATGAAATATACTCAATTTAATCAAGGTTAAATTTGTAAGTTTAAAATAACTAAGATGATGCTAAAAATTTGAGTATCATAGAAAGAAAATAATACTTTGATATCCTTGTTAAATATAGCTAACACATAGCATAAACTATTATCTATCTAGATGAAGAAGGTAGTTTAGAAGAATAAATATAATAAATTACTGTTCAAATTTAAAATAATCTACCTTAGAAAATAATTCAAGATTTATAAGAAGTGATTAATATTTATGAAGGTAAGATATAATAATGGCATTAAACTCTTTTAAATATGAATAGTAAGTATCCTGTTCTTTAACTTATACCTTAGCACTTATTAAGAAAATTTAGCTACTATATATTTAAAAAATATATGGAATTTGTGTATCAAAATGAATCAACTGAAGTAAATAATAGATAGCCTCCTTTATAAATTAAGGAATCAATAAGAATATAAAAGATTTAATTTGACTTAAAAAATTTAATGGTAGAAAGCAACTGTCAAAATTATTTGCAAATGATATTTATCAATCCTAGTACAATTAACTATAAAGCATATGAAAACGAGTTAACTATATTTAGTGATCCAAATTCTGAAGCATAAATAAGAATAGAACTAATTGCTAAGATTCTTTAAGATGCTTTCAAGAATAATAATCACATTTAATTGAACAAAAATAATAATGAACCCTTATAGATTTGTAGAAAATAGGTCAAAGACTATTAAGACTGTATTAAATTTTTGTTGAGATTTCCTTCAATTTCAGCTTATTAAGTACTTATTTGTAACTCAGATACAAACTTTTAAGATATTTCTTGTTTCTTCTTAAGAGCGACTAAATTTCAAATTATTTAAAAGTAATAAATTCACTATGAAAAATACTTTTTATGTAACTTTGATCAACTTAATTACATTTCACAGTAAAAGACTATTAAGTTGATAAGTTAAATTAATTCTGATTCTATAAAATCTAAAAACAAAATATTTATCATTTATAGAGATCAAAGAGATAAGTAATAACTTTAAAGTATAGTCAATTACTAAATTATTAATGATTCATGGTAAGATTTTCTTTAAATAAATCACGATGATGATGTATACTAAGATAAGGTCTCAGTGAATAAAGAAAATATATATATATATACTTCAAAAAGAGCAGGTATAAAATATTTTATTATTAAATTTTTTAAATAATTTTTAAATATAAAATATTCCTTAAATTAAAATATCAGGTGAGGGAAAGACTTACCAGATTTAGCAATAGATTCTAAGTAAAACAAATAAAAACTAATATATAAGAATCCCTTTGCACTAATTTGAAAATCTTGATTAGTTCATATCTAATATCATAAAAAATTCACCTAATAATGAACTTTAAAAATACTATCATTTAGATGTATGCTATGACGAAACTGATGAGGTAAGCTTGCTTCTTTACCAAATACTTATGCTAAATTGCGTTTGTAAAAATTTTAAAACTGTGTACTTACTACCATCAAACTCAGTATATTTTGTAGAAAAATCTAATTTTTTTGATAGACAATATATTCAATTCCTTGACTTAGTAAACAATCAAGCAAAAGATAATCAAGAAAATATATATAAGATAGATGTAGTTTTTTCATTAAGCAATTTTATCATAGATAATGATTTATTTAGTCAACATTAATTTGCCTTTTAGTATTTAAAAATTTCTATGCAATCAGAAAATTCATTCTATATTTTTAGCAACTACTAAAGTCAAATAGAAGATTTTAACCAACATAAAGCAATAAATAGTAAAGAAGCATAAGATTTATTAAAAAATTTATTTGCTAATTAGGGAATTAATGAGAATGAAATAACTTTTTCTCATATATAAATGTTTATTTAGCAACTTTGGTGTAAATTGTAATTATTTGAAAATCTGGAGCTGTTTAAATTAAATTACATATATTAAATATAATAAGCCGCATAAGTATAGGATTAAACTATATTTGAAAATGTAAGAAATAATTTAATTAAGACTATTATTTAATAATCACTTAATAGTACATTGTTAATTGAATAAAAAAATATAGAAATAAATTAAAAAAAAAATAAGAAGTAAGTTACACTTTTTTAAATTGAATAGTTTGAGAAAACAAATAAAGAGTTAATTTAGCAAAGCTATAATTCATAAATAAGCCAAAAAGGACTAAATTTTAAAAATAAAACTTGTGCAAGTTACTTTTAAAGGTGCTTTAATACTAAATTATACTAATAACAAATTGTTTCAATTAAAAAGTAAATAGATGAAAAAACAAATTTCAAAGACTTGCAATTGAAGGAATTACAAAATTTAATCTGTAAAAAATACTAAAAACTCAATTTTAAAATAGATTTGGACCCTCAGGATAATGAAATCAGAGAAAAAGTAATTTTATTAATTAATTCATAAATTGTTTTTTTCAATTTTTTTTTGTTAACATAATAGAATAAAATGAAAAAGTACAACAATTTAGACAAAGACATTTTAGCATTGAAAGTTGATGATTTTATTATTGTTACATAAGTTTAAAATCAGACAACATATTAAATGTAACAAATCATATAATTTTTGCAGTAATATATTTAGATTTACAATACATTTAAGCAAAAATAAGATTAGAGTAAATATGAGTTGTAAATCCCAGATTTTTCATAGAATTAATAAGATAGCCTTGCTTAGATAGTAGTTAATATTGTTTGTGAGTAGCCAGGAGAGTTTTTCAATCTTGTAACGAAAAAAAATAATGAAAATTTATAAAAAATACTTTCCAATTTTGTTTTTTCTCCTGATAATGCTTTTAAAATGGTACTGATAGCTTTTAGAATTTAAGCTAGGCTTCCTGTTATTATAATGGGTGAAACTGGAATAGGAAAAACTTAATGCATCAAAATACTCTCTGAGCTTTTGAAATACGAATTTCGAATTATAGAAATAGATTCTGGCTTACATGTAGATAAGATAGTAAATGCAATACTAATGTATTAAAATGATTAGTAATGGGATAATTAGAAGGTTTTAATATTTTTAGATGAAGTAAATACTACTTACTGTGTTAATGGAATCATCAAAGAAATAATCATTGATAGATACATTAATGGCGTGAAAATTAAGGATAATATAGTATTTGTAGCAGCCTGTAATCCTTACTAATACAAAAAATTCAAAGTAGAATAAGATGACCTCTAAGCAAATAATCTACTTTTATAGTAATCGCAAAATAAAAAATCTTATGAGTTAGAATATAAAGTGAAACCTCTTAGGGAAAGCTTTTCATATTGTATCATCAATTTTAAAAGTTTAGAAGAGGAATAGGAGCTATTGTATATTGAAAATTTGATAAAAATGTATTAACATAAAAATGAAAAATGCAATATTAGCGAAAAAGAAGTAGAATAATTAAAAATATTACTATTCTAATCATAGTTATTTATCCGTAAAGAATCGTGTGAAAGAAGTGTGAGTTTAAGAGACGTGAACAGATTTTTAATTTTATATTTTTATTTCTAATAGAAATATTTCAGAATTAAATTAGATAACGAAAATAGTAATTATGATCAAAATGCAGTTATGAGTGAAGTAAAACAAAAATCTGTCATATTAGCCCTATACATGGTTTACTATTTGAGATTGTAAATCTAAGTTAAAAGAGAGTTATACTTAAAGTTTTATGAATATCTTGTTAACTAAAACTAATGGCCAAATATTAAATTTAAATAAACTGTTGATGAAGAATTAAAGTGGTTAACTGATTAATGCGGTATTTAATCGCAATACATAGCAAAAAATAATGCTTTGTAAGAAAATATTTTCTGTATCATCATATGCTTACTAAATAAAATACCTCTAATAATAACAGGCGAGCCTGGTACTTCTAAAACTCTAAGCTTTTCTATTGCTCTTAACTGCTTAAAAGGAAATTCTTAAAGCAAATTTTTTACTTCTCAACCTACCATTAAAGAATTTTATTATTAAGTAAAATTTCATTAAATATTTATTTTCTAAATATCTTTTCTAAAAGGGTAATCCTCAAACTACTTCAAAACACATTGAAGACGTATTTAACTAAGCAAGGAAATATCAGGCTTCCATGAAATCTAACTTTAAAGTGATACCACTAGTGGTTATTGATGAAATTGGATAAGGAGAAGCAAACAAAAATAATCCTAATAAAGTAAATTTATTAATTTAATAATTAAAGTCATAATTGTATGTTTGTTTAAAATTAAAAAGATACTTCATTATCAGTTGGAAAACTGTGATGTAGCTTTTTTGGCTATATCTAATGTTGATTTAGATGTGTCTAATATGAATAGATGTCTACATTTATATAGGTAGAAATTCACAGAATAGGACTTAAAAGATTTTATTGTCGAGATCATGAAAGGATTCAATAATTTCCCAAAAGAGATTGAAGAATTAATATTATAAGTAAATCAAAACACCAAATCCAAATTTTATAAATTTTTTATTTTTTTAAATTTAGATCGCCCAAATCTATCATAAATTTTAATAAGGATAAAAAACCTAAAAACATGGAACTCGAGATTTTTATTATACAGTTAAATATACTTGTCACAAACTAAATATTTTAATAGAATCAAACACCTAAATTACTAAATAAGAAGCATAGAAATTCATAGCAAAAGCTTTCTACAAAAATTTTGGAGGTGATATTTCAAACTAGTAGATCATTATGAATTTGGTTAAAGAAACTTACTAGTTAGACAATGAAATATTGTAAATCAGTTAAGCTGATTTAATAAGAGAAAGCATAAATTCAATAAACAATGGTGATTTTTATCATTCAAGATTTTTAATGCTTGTAACAAAGGATCCTATTTGTTGCACTAATTATGTTCAATCTTTATTTAAATAGGAAAATAAAAAGAGTGAAGTAAGTAATTATTTCTTTAGTAAATAAAAAAAATTTATTTATTTATATCAGGTGTTTATGGGATCACATTTTAGAGATGATCATACAGTAGATTTAAGTAAAGATATAAGTAAGTTAAATTCTAGAATAGAGTCAGGTATCAATGTAATATCTGTTCAGTAGTATTACTTATATACTATATACTATGATTTCTTCACAATGAATTTCATTAGAATGGGTGAAAATAATACTTTTAGAATCAGCTATAAGCAATTCTCAAAGAGAGTTTAAGTGAAACCTGAATTCATCTTTGTTATAATAGCACATCAAGACGAATATGAGCATATGGATCCTGCTTTGCTTAATAGATTTGAAAAATATATAATAAATTTAAAAGACTTGTTAAGTGAAGCTGACAGAAAGCTACTGGTTGAGCTTAAAAAAGAGTATGTTTTTTATTTTAAAATTTCAATTCAAATTGAGTATTTTATTAATTATTTAGAATAAGATAACTAGAGAATATCTAATCAAATATGAAATTATTTACTTTTTCTTCTGAGAGTGAGCTATACAGCTTAGTTATACAGTAAAAGCACAATGAAGAAAATTATGAATGTTTAAAATAAAAGTGTTTGAACAAGCTAGGAGATTTGACATATAGAACTTACATTTTCCATAATAAAAACAATGAGAACAATGTTCAATACAAAGATTGGTTAAATAGATCATATCTAGATAATTTATTAAGCTATTTAGAATATTAGAAGTAGCAAATTAATTAAAAATAAGAATCTTTTAAAAGCATTATTTATACAACCTCCTTTATGCATGATAAATACAAATAACAGATCGATCTAAAGGGATTCAATTCTAAAATAATAAGCATTAAAATTTATCCTACTAAAGATTTATTTATCTAACAACTAGAAGAATTTTACAATAAAGGAGATGAAGATTTACTTATAATAGGTGTTGATCAAATATATGAATCGTATAAGAACTTATGCTACTTGCAGTATGAGCTATAATATTATCACTCTTTATACCAACAACAAAACAAAAAGAAACTTAAAAACTTAATTTTAACTATTCAGCTATCTTCTTTAAATGTCAATGGATTGGCGTTTTGTGAAAATTGGAACCAAGTTTAAATTGAAAATCTTCTACCATATGTCTATACAGTTCCTGTGAATTTATCTCATAAAATACTAGAAAAAGCTAACTAAAAGTTAAATTATCGTTATCTAGTTAACAACAACATTATAACAATCCTAACAGATAAATATGATAGGGATATTTTCTTATATTTTATCTCTACACCAGGTTTTTTTACAAGCTTAATGACAAGCATTTAAATTAATGATAGCCAAAATACAAATGAGAGTAATGAAACCAAATATACATACTTAAATAGTAGAATTAACTATTTTAAAAAACTTATTTCATTTTATAATGGCATTCAAAGTGAATATTAAATCTAATTACTTAAATTATTTTATGAACAGTTTGATAAAAAGATAAGGATAGATTAAAATTACGACGTTCATTGGTCAAAAAATATTTAATTTCCAAATGTTGTCTACAAAAAAGAAGGAAACAATAAAAAAATAAATAAGACTCAATAAATTCCAATCATAAACTTTGAAAAAATTCTTATTAATCATCTAATAAGTTATTTCGTTGATTAGCTATCTGAAATAGTAGTTATTATGGAAAAAAATAATTTTATTGTAGAGGATTTAATTATAGAAAATGAAATAAATGTAGAGTAAAGAAAAAATTAGATAGAAATGATAAAACAATATTTTAATTTCGAGTACAATCAACCAGTTATAAAAATATTATAAAAAATACCTGAACCTTTCAAATTAATATAATCAAGATAAATGTATAATTAATTAGAAGAAAACAAGTTTCGCATGTAGTATTTAGAATTAAATAATATTAAAAAAGACATGGCATACTTGCTTTTATATATTGAAGATTTTTCAAGAATTAAAAGATTCTTACCCGATTAGATAAAAGAAATTCTAATCATGCTAGTTAAATAGAATAAATTATAATCATATTAAAGTATTCATTAATTCTGTTGGGATTATGAAGATATTTTAACTGAAAAAGCTGAACTTTTCAAATGTTTAAAAATTGATGGTTTTATATAAAAGCTCACTTAATTTATAATAAGCAATAATATAAACAAATAATAATTGAACACATTCTATCAAGATACTTCATTCTAATTCGTAGCTAATTAACCATTAATGAAAGATGTTAAAAAATTTACTTAATAAGTTAATATTTTCATAAAGTTTTTCTCTTATGACAATATTGATTCCTAAATATTAATTTATCTCCAAAAATTAAGAGAGATTATACCAATTTAATTTCAGCATATATATTAGGTAAAATATATTTATATTTTTTTAAAAAATATTTTTATTTTTTTTATTGTAGGAAATTTCAGGAGAAATTCTTCAATATAAATCCCTTGGATTTATAGAATTATAAAAAAATGTTTAGATAGAGGAGCTTTCTTAAATAGAATAATTAAAATTTTCAATTAAGTTTAACAAAATTCATTTAAATGCTAATTTCATCAATGGTGAAGAAAAATAAATTTTTATATAGAATTTCTTAAACTAAACTTTTACATATTTACAACAAGTTTAACAAAACTCTCAAAACTATGCTATTGATTCTTAAATTACAAGTATAATAAAATAAGGAGTTAGTATTATTGTTGTTTAGTTTATCTAAGAAAATAAAGATGTGCTTTTAATTAAGTTAATGTAAGAGTTATAACCAAATTAATAAAATGCATCTAATATTTCTAGCATCTTAAGATAATTTTTTGATTAAATTAAAATGCCTATCTCCTCTCCTCTCTCAATTATTTTTGTGGAAACACTATATAATGAACTTATAGCTTTATACAAAAACCCTATATTATAAACATTGAATTTTGTTAGTATTTATCAAGCCTTCAAAGATTCTAGAAAAGATCATGCTAATCTTAGTTAGTTAATTGCTATTTCTTGTCTAAAAATCCTTTCTTCAGTAAATTTATTGAAATAAAATTTATATTAAATTTTATACTTTAGTATTTAATAGATCCAATAAAATAGACTATGTAGAATGGCACTTTAGAATTCTAAATTTAAAATAAATCATTTTTAGATATTTTGACTTTAATGTCAGATTCGTTTGATGCTTAGGATCCATAAAACAATATTTTTCATAATCATATAATATTATAAATAATAGATTCTTTACCTATTTCCATAGTAGAATATTCAAAAAAACTAGATGATAATAAGTAGAATTAAAATTAGTTAGGTTTCATTTATAAATTTATATCCAAATATGAAGATTACTATGCTAAACTATAAAAATTACTTCGTGATAAAGAAAGCTACACTACTATATTTAAGATAAACAATAATGAATATAAACCTTAAGAAAAACCAAAATTATTGAATATCTTAAACTTAAACAACAATAATTTAAAAAGAATTTAATTTATTTATCCAATAATAAGTCTAATAAAAATCATTTACGAGAAATATGCTTATGAATTTAATGAAAATGATTTAAAAGAAATAGATTTATCCTATATATTTTAAAATAGCTTAGAAATAAACGAAAATTAACTTCTAAATTCTAAGATTGCAATAGAAAAGGTAAATTATAAAAAAAATATTTTTTTATTATTGTTAATAGTTTTTATTTTTTAAAGTTATTAGATTAAAATGATGATGATGATGATGTAAACCAATTAAAACTTTTTGAATTGATATGCCCTCAAAAAGACTAGAATAAAAGTAGAATCTTTTAAGAGATTAAGAATTTAATAAATATTTAGAATGAAGCGATAAATCAAATTTCAAGTTCACAAGAAAAATTTATTTTTGATACAACCTAATCTGATTTTATTGAAATAAAATCTGACTTATTTGATAAAAAACATATTTATTTTTTTTCAGATGGCGAAGGAAAAGTAAACTATGAAGAACTATAAGATTATTACTAAAATGAATTTTTAGAATTTAAACCAAAGATATTAGGATTAGATAAAGTTGACTATAAAGTCAAACAATAATTTTACTCATTAGACTTGATATACCATAATTTATAAATTCCTCAAAAAGAACTAACTTTGGATAAAATTTATAATTTAGAAAATTTAAATATTGACACAGAGTCATGTATTGAAATAAGAAATATTCTGATTAAACTTAATTAAATGCTGAAGGTTAAAGGTAATAAAGTTGGCGATTCTGAAGTATTAATAACAAAGCTACTTCAAACAAATAATATAAAAGAAGAATTAGATAATAAAATAATTTAACTTCTTGACAATTTCACTTGCAACTATCTCTGTTCTTTAATTTAGTATTTTGAAAATAAAATAATGGACTATCTTATAAGCTTATTGATTACGAGGAAGTATATTGGTGAATAAATTTAATAAGAATCAGACTTAAATAAACTTATTTAACTAATCTAATAAAATTAAATATAGATAAATAGTTTCAAAAATTTGATCGGAAGATTTATTATAAGGTTGAACAAAAACTTTAGGGTTGGTTCATTGCAAAACAATCTATTTTAAAACATATTTGACTCAAAGTATTAAAAGGAGTTTTTTTCATCAATTGAGTCACCATTATGCAGTATTAAATTATAATAGGAGTTTAAGAAATTTTTATTTACAAATGAAGACTCTTATATAATTTATCAAAGATTATTAATCTTAATTGAATTAGATAAAAAATAATAATAATAAGAATTATAAAATTTAAAATTAGAATAAAATAAAAATAAAAATAATCAAAACGCAATAAAACTATTGATAGATGAAAAATGTTAAGACATGCAGTAAAATATAGATTAAGATGTATAAGATAATAGCTAGTATAACGAAGATTAATCATTTTTAGATGTTGTGTGAAATTTATTTAAAATATTATTTTTTTATTACTGTTTGTAAAATTATAAATTAAATATTTATTTTGATTTTAGAAATTGGAATTTTAATATTATTTTTTACTTCTTCATTCATATTAAAACATTTAATTTTACATTCAATCAAAAATTCAACTTTTTTATTTTATTTTTTGTTCTGGAATTAAAAGAATTTTCTCTTTTTAATTTTTATTAACATTAATTAAAACAAGGAAGCATGTTTTTCAGGTTTAAGATTATCAAAAATAAAATTATTTCTAAATTATTAAAACAATATGGTTTAACTCACTATCAATTATTCTAGTTGAAAAAAATACTACATTATAAATAATTTTTTTATTTTAATATAATTAATAAAAAAATTATGAAACAAAATTATTTTTTTAAAATAATTTTTAATTATTAACATTATTAAAGTAAAAGTTTAAATAGTTAAAAGAAAGGAAAAGAGAGTGAAATGCGAATAGAAAATTAAAAAAAATAAATAGTAAAGAGTAAAGAGTAGACTGTATGGAATAAAAGCTGAAATTAAAAAGGTAGTTATTATAATTAATTTATATACAAAATAAATATTGAGAAAAAAAATTCATTTTTTCAGAGAATAAAATCGTAACAATTATTTTAATAATGTCCTTTAAATAAATGATTTATAATTAAATACTTTTATTTCTTAAATTTGCTTTTGGATTTAAATTATGATTGAAATATCCTTATTTATTTAAAATAGATATCTCAGGTCAATTTTTCCCATTTTATATTACATAATCTTGATAATTTGTATCATTAATTGATGGGGAAATCCAATTATACCTATTCTTTTTAAATTACGATTATCATTTGGTGAAATAAATATCTTTTTTTTCATAAAAAAGCTTTTCCTATCCACTATAAGTTTTTAATTAAGATATATAGGTCATAATTCATAGATATTTTTAGATTTTGAAATAATCCATTTTATTTCATTTCAAAATATCCCTTTTTACTTGATTGATAATATAAATCATTAATTGCATATTATAATTTACCCATCATAAGTTGGAAAATAAATATATTAGAAATCAAAAATTTAAATAAATATCTAGCAATTTTTGAATATATTTATTAATAGTAACTTAAAATAATGATGTCTTAAAAATATGTCTAAAATAAAAATTATTAATCCATTTTGCTATTAAATTTTTCATGAAAACAAATAAAATAAGATAAGGAAATTGAATAAATTAATGATAAAACTTATTAAAACAAGCAATTTTATTTTGTTCATTTTGATTTAATGGATATTTTAAAATTTGGTTCATATAAATTAACTTATCATTTTTAAATTATATTTCTCTTTTTTAAAAATAATAATTTATTATTGTTATAAAAGAGGAGAATTTCTTTTTTAAATTATCATCAAATTATTATATAAATACTCTCACCTTAAAGAAAGTATTTATAGTTTTTAAGCAGGGTATTAAACAATGATTTAAATAGAAATAGCTGAAAAAGTTATCCTTAGATACCATGTTTACCCTCTATCAGAAGGTATGCTATCTTTTTGAAGTAAATTATGATTAATTAGAAGAAAAAGTTGAAGAAAAAATAATAATTAAATTCTCAAAAAAATCAAAGTAATTTAGTATATTCAAAGGGAATATGAATTTTTAAACAAAATCAACCAACCATTATTATTTGATAAAATTATAAATGAAGAAGTGGATTTCTTTATTTATCAACTAAAAATTGATTCAAAACTAATTTGAAAAAGCTGTACTTTAAAAGAAAATTGTTTATGTATTGCTTTATTCATATTCACTGTAGCTCCTATTTTTATTACAGGAGAATCTGCAATATCAAAGTCATTAAAGTTTACAATAACTTTTTTAAAACTTTTTGCAACTAAAATTAAGTTTCACCCTTAATTTAAGGGTTGACGGTAATTGAAATATCATATAAATATTGAAAAAAGAATTAATTTTTTAAAAAAATAAAATCCTAATAATTATTTTATTTAAATAAATGATTATTTAATTAATACTTTTATTATTTAAATTTACTATTGGATTTAGATTATGATAGAAATATCTTTATTTATTTAATTAAAATACATATTTTTAGGTTAATTTTTTCCCATGTTGTATTACATAACCATGTAAATTTTTATCCTAAATTAATTGGTAATGAAATCTAATTATACCATTTCTTTTTAAATTTTCAATATGAACTGGTGAAATAAATATCTTTGTTTGCACAAAAAAATATTCCCTTTAAATACTTAGGGTTATTACTGAACTTTTAGCGAAGAAAAATAATTGAGCAATATATCGTATTAGTTACCTTAAAGATAAATAGATATAACATCAAATTAAAAACTCCAGAAAAAGATTAAGAATTCAATCATTTAATCAATAGTTTATGGGAAACATTAATTATAGAGCTCACCATATTAAATATGTCTCAAAGTAAATGATCGATTTGATTGAAGGATATGTTATTATGTTCTAATTGGGAAAATAAAAGAAAGAACTATATTAATTCAGGTATTAAATAAAGGATTAAGTATCTATCCCCCTTAGAAAAGTCTCTTAAGATAAAAAAAAACTATTAACTCTAAGATTATAAGATATTTCAGCCTGCTCATCTCTTTTATAATTAATCACAAAAAGAAGTTATTCCCTAAGAAGAATACCTATCATTAATAAAGGGAATATAAGAAGAAAGAAATAAAATATATCTTGAACATATGAATGTAAGAATATCTTTTTTTGCATAAAAAAGCTTTTCCTACGCATTATGAGTTTTTAATTAAGATATAATGATTGATATAGGTCAGAATTCAATAGATATTTTTTGATTATTAAATAATCCTTTTTATTTGATTGAAATATTACTTTTTACTTGATTGATGATACAAATCATTAATTGCATATTAGAGTTTTACCCATCAAAAATTGATAAATACATTCAATAATATTAGAAATCAAAAATTTAAATAAATATCTGGAAAATCTTCATCTACCTTTGAGCATCAATATTAATAACAACTTAAAATAATGAAGTTTTAAAAATATGCCTAAAATAAAAATAATTAATCCATTCTGCTAATAAATTTCTCAAAAAAGCAAATAAAATAAGATAAGGACATTAGATAAATTAATGGTAAGACTTAACAATACTAGCAATTTTGTTCAACTTATTGTGATTTAATGAATATTTTAAAATTTGATTCGTCTTCACTATTTCTCTTTTTTTAAAAAAATAATAATTTATTATATTAAATTTGTCTATTTTTTTTTTATAAAAGTGGAAAGTCTCTTTTTTGAATTATCATAGAATTATGATATAAATACTTTCAACTTAAAGGAGGTATTTTTAATTATTATAATATTGATAAATTTGCAAGAGCAGCTTTTAAAAAAGAAATATTGAAAGAAAAAAAAACGCATTAGTTATAAATCA
The DNA here is from genome assembly GCF_000189635.1 of Tetrahymena thermophila SB210. NCBI lineage: Eukaryota > Ciliophora > Oligohymenophorea > Hymenostomatida > Tetrahymenidae > Tetrahymena > Tetrahymena thermophila. Next base: position 530,562 of record NW_002476434.1, read on the forward strand.
AATAAGCTTCAGATAATATAAAGATTTATATATTGTTGTATTAAAAATATTACACAGATGTTTAGCATTAATAATTAACGACTATCGAATATTCAAAAAAGTGGACTTGATGTTGGATAAGTGGAAGATTAGAAAGTACTTGAAAATAATTATAAAGATATTAAGATATATCCAAATCTCTTAAATGACTAGCACTCAAGAATTGAAACAACCAATTAAAATAAATCTATTTAAATCTAACAACCTTAAATAGATAATAGATTATCCAAAGAAAGTGAAATATCAAAAAATTTAAATAGCAATTTAAACATTAACCTACAAAGCAATATTTAGTAAAATCAAAATAAGATGACTATATACTTGCAAACTCCTAATAACGAATCTTATTTAAATTTAAAAAGTACTAAAGTTCAATTAATAAATTCAACTAAAAAAACAGAGTTAAAGTTAGCAAATCACTACTAAGAAGATGCGAATCATCCTCTGCTTCGAAATTGGAAAAAGGAAAATGTAGAACAAAAATTGTATCTGTATTCTTAAAAGTAGCTTTCAGAAATATAACAGTTGAATTAAAATGAGTTTTTACTTATTTTTGAGAATGATTAAGGTTCTAAAAAACTATAATTCACTTTACCATAAGATTCTGATGTGTTCTTTATTGATTCAAGTACTTTGGAAGATAAGCTCAATCAAGATGATAAAGCCTATAATAAGTAAATTAACAGTGAGTGTTTAACTGAATTTGCTCTTTAGTTACTTTTAAAAGATAGTTTTGTCAAATTTATAAAATTCTGTAATTAATTTGACACAAAGTTTAACAGAGGAAAATTTGTAAACTAGCTTATTTCATTTGGATTTAAAGATGCCAATCAAGAGTTTGACCTAAAAACATTTTTGATCTTCCTGTTTGCGTAGTCTGTTAATAAAGAACTATCTATAATTACTCCAAGAATTAAAATTTATGATATCTTCATAAATCTATATAAAGATGAAAGTGATAGGAAAAGAATATCTTAAGCTTCTGATTAATTAAATAACTGTAAAGACTGGCATGCTATCAAGAAACTTATTGAAGAAGTTTTTTTAAATGATGCCACTTTTGAACAGTCTAAAGACTATTATAAGATAAAAAACACATTTAATTTAAATATATGCGCTAAAGCTATTTTTATGTCAAAGATTAAAACAGAATTCGAACCCAATTTGAATGAAATATTTAATTAAGAATACATGGATGATAGTGGAATGACTACTGAAGATTATCGCGAGTTGTTCATTGGATAAACTTTTTAAATAAAAAATGAAAACGCTCTCTAATATTTAGAATAAAACATTTCCTTAATTAATTTCTTATTTGAAAAAACATAAAAATTTGATATAAAGGCATACGAAAATGTAAAAAAGACAGTTTATTCAGTAGTTATAAAGTATTTTAATAACAAAGATTTGATTGAAACTTAAAAATTATTGAGGAGCAAAAAATAGATATTTGAAAAATTGCATATTGAATCTGATTATTTTTTAAAATAATTAAAATTTAATGAAAAATTATTAGAAATAAATTTAGAGGATATAAAATAAGAAGACATTTAAATCTTTGACTCTATATTAAATAGTTAAAATAATAATTTAGATGTGCTTTTACAAATTTTGTCAAGGATTAAAGTATTAAACTTGGATGAAAAATCAACAATGAATAAAATTTTTGAAACTTTAAACAAAAAGATAGTGCATTAAATGTAGTAAATAAATTAGGGTTAAGATTAACAATAAAAAATGGGGTAACTCAAGCAAATCTTGTACAAAATATTTATTAATAATTGGAATAATTTAGAAAACTCTCAAAAAATTAAGTAATCTATCAAATTTGAAGTTTGTAGATATGACTTTTAGCGCCAATACAAACAGTAGCTAGTAGAAGAAGAAAAAAGTTTATTCACTTTTTTCATATAAAACTAAGACATAATTTAAAACATTTTAGAAATTGATAGCTCAATATAGAAAGAATTAGAGTTACCATAAGATGTAAAAAGTAAATTAATAGAGAAAATGTATGAAATTTTATTAGAAAAAATATACAAAATTGAAGATAATTAGGAGTTTTGTAAATTTTTAAAAAACATGGGTGATGATAGTATCAAGCAAAAAGTATTTGAAAAGAATAGTAATCTAGTAATAAAATCTTTGTAAGATAAAGCACACTAACTAATTTAAAAGGGATAAATTAAGTAGATGGAAGAATGGAACATTTAATATATTTTAGAATAAAAAGTATTTGAGCTACTTTTTTCAGTATTAATAAATAAAAAAGATTTCAACAAATCGGAGATATTCTCAATAATAAAATAAATAATTTCTAAAAATGAAAATTTATAGGGTACAACATGGAAAGATTATAAGAAAATAAATGAAAAAAAAGATATATTTAAAAAGTTTATCGAATTTTGTGGTATAAAAAAAACAAATGGCTTTGAGGTATTTGAGACTTTCTATAATCAGTATAGTAAATTAAAATGTTTTATATAACTTATGAAAAATCTAAATGTTACTGATATAGATGATTAAAAATAATTATTAGATAGCGTAGACAAAGACGAAAATTAAGAAGTAAAAGCTATTTAAGAAAAATTCAATAAAATTATAGATGAAAATAATTCATTAATTGGTACTTCCTAATATTTAGTAGACCTCAAATTATTTGACTAAATTTCTAACACTTATTCAATAAAAAATTAAACTATTGATGAGACTATGAATTAAATAAATAGCTTTGCTCTTCCATTTTTAGAGAGCATATATCGATATTTACTAGAGCAAGAATTTCCAGATCTAGTATAAGATTTTTAAAATGAAGAAATTGAATAATTTAAAAATGATAAAGATGTTTAAACAAGAAACTGTTATTAATTCCTAAATACACATTTTAAAGATCATTTTAGTCTAAATAAAGAAATTTTATTCTAAGAATATGAAAACTTAAGTATGATTTGTGAATAAAAGTTTTAAAAAAAAATTTCTTCTACTTTTTTTATTTAATTTATTTAGTAGGGATATCATAAAATTATTGATTATGAGCTGCTAACTCAAATATAAAAAACTGCTAAAAATTTAAAAATGGTTTTTCCTCCTAATTATTAAAAATAATTAGAAAGTTTATAAATACTTATTTCTTCTTAGGATCTCTCAAAAAAGTAATTTTTTGAAGGTACTCAATAAATATAAGTATATTTAGATACTTATATAAATGAGACAGTGTAAAATTGTGAAAATCGTTAAGTAGATAGAAAATTTTTAAAAGATTAAATTATTCCATTTATCTCACCTATTTTCAATGTAATGGATTTACACTCTAACTTTAAGAATGAGGTTGATTTATAGGAGCTATTATTCGATGATGACAATGATCTAGCTAATAGAATATAACATTATATTTAGATTAAAAAATATCTTGAAGAATTTAATAAATCTTTAAACAGTAACATATTTGTTTACATCCAATAGATTATACTATTCTTTTACAAAGATGAAAAATGTAAAGAAATCAGATAGAAAATAGAAGATATAAGCAAATTTAAAGACTATATATAGTAAAAATTTATGGAATTAGGAAAATCTCAAGCATAGAATTCTGTAAAAGTACTTTAGATGTTTATGTAATTTGCATTAATTCATATAAATGTAAATGATGCTTATCTTGAGAAAAATTAATCCTAAAAAGTTAATAAACAAGATAGATCTTAAGCTTATAGCTATTAATAGTAAGGAGATGAAAGAAATTACAAAGTTACATACAAAACACAAAAAAAAGTTAACAATAAAGAGAAAACTGAAGAGTATAATGAAGAGCAAATATTTTAAATAATATAAAGATTAAATATTATTAGTGGATAGTAATTAGATGAAGCATATAAATCAGAGACAGAAAAAGAACAGTTTAAAGAAAACAGAAAAAGATTGGAAGAAATTTATACTCTAATCTAAAAAAACTTGATTTAGATTTTAGAGAAATATATTTAGTATGGATATCTTGATGGATTTATAAAAGAAATAGATATATTAATAGACGATAAGTAAAGTAATATAGAATCAGTCATTAAAAATATAGAAAATATAGTTGAAGAGAAAGAGAATTAAATATAAGAATGGAAATTAGTAATTGAAGAAGCTTAAAAATAATATCCATTCTTGAAATTAATAATTCCATAGTGTTATCCTGATATATTAAGATATTTTTAGAAACTATTAAATGTTAATGCCAACTAAAATAGTTCAGATACAATTAAAAACAGTATAAAAATAAAACACCAATAATTTGGGTAGTCTAATTCTATGTTATAATTTAATGTTGAAGAAATGATTACCTTTTATCACATGAATACAGAAAGCTTAGCTAAAGAACTTCTTAAAAATAAAGATTAAATTAGATTAAATACCATTAATGAAAAAATTTCCTTATTAGGTTAGTATTTAAATAAATAATTTTAATAAGAAAAAAAAGTATTAAAAATTTCAGATAAAACTTTTCGAAAGAATTAATACGATAAGCTAGAGGCTAGCAAGATTTAGTGTGAAAGTTATGGCGATTTGTGTAAATAACTACTTCTCTTCTTTGGAGATAAAAACAAATAACCCGATAAATTATAATTTTTCTTCGCAAACTAGCAGACAACTGAGATGGATATAGAAGCATTTCTAAACAGAGTCATATACTTTGAGATGGAAAATGAATCGAGACACTTTTTTATTATTGATTTTAAGAAGTTAAAATATCAAGTTTAAAAATTTGCAACAGAACAAATAGATAAATATATGAATACAGAAGATAAATAGTTTTAAACTAAAAATAAATTAATTATTTTGTATTTATTTAATCAAAATAATGAATACTCTAATGATTAAGATGATGAAACTACAGAGGATTGCATCAGGATACCTCTTACTGAAGAATATAAACGAAAGACTCCATAATATTAAAATTAAAATATCCATTTGTTTAAATCACATTAAGCAGGTAAATAGATAAAAATTTAACTTTTTTATTATCATTTAAAATTTAATTACTTAATAAAATTAAAAATATTAACTATATAATAGGTGTTGGTAAAACATTTCAGATATAAAAATAAATCGAATTAACAAATTAACTCCTTATAAATATTCCAGCTCATTAATTCTAAAATATCGATAATCTCCTTAAGATTTTGAGAAGTAAGAGAAAATAAATATAAAATTAACAGTAAATTCATGGAATACATATTGAAATAATATATGATTAATAGGATAAAATAAGTTTACTATTATTTCAAATTTTGGTGTTGAAGTGCATCTCATTCAACTAGAATAAATTTTTCAACTTTTCATCTTAGTCTCATTTTTATGTTGAATAATCGAATTATTATGGAATAAAATATGCTAATATACTAACTCACATATAATCAATTTAATCTAATACAATTTATTTCAATTTATCATAATTGTCTGTTTCAAACTAATTCACATCAGATGATTAAACAATGCTCAGATATTTAAATGGTTTAAAATAAGGGGCGTAATATTTGATGGATAAAGACTTTGTAAGATTTGAGGCTTTCCCAAATTAAAAAGTTGAAAATAAAAAAATATTTACAGATACCGAAGCGATTTAATTAATATAGCTTTTCTTTAATAAATACATGGAAGAATATAAAATAAAATAGAATTTAACTTATTAGCATATAGTAATGTTCAAATAATAATTTGTTACTCAAATAAAAGAAATGGAGTAAGATCCAAATTATACGAGCTATTAAATAAAAGAATTAATGAATAATGCCTCTCCAGAATAAATAGAAAATATAAAATAATTAAGGTATAACATCATTAATATTTTCTTAGAATAATCCCTTAAAAATACATTTCTTAATTCATCAAATTAAAATTAAAGTTAAAATTCAAAAAATTACTATGAAACTTACATGAAAGAATTATACGAAAAAATTAGCAATGAAATAAATATTTAACCAAAAACTTCAAAATATAATTGGAATTATAAGTAATACCAGACTGAAGGTACAAATACAATCAGTACACATTAGAATATTTAAAAATAAAATTAGTAGAATCGTGATTCATCAACTTCTTTGTTAACTTGCTTGAATAGACTATTTAGTTGCTTCAAAAATACCTCTTCTTAAAAGTATTTTACTTCACCTAGTTTACAATAAAGTGAGATGAAATATTTGATTAAAGCATAAACCAGTGATCATAAAGATAATAATAAAGTTGCTTCTTAAATTGAAATTGAAAATCTGAAGCTTTCAGACGATGAAGAGAGAATACAATAGATGGTATATTTATTTATTGTTTCTATTTTATATTATTTATTGAATAATTTAATAAAAAGAATACCATACTCTAGTATGATCAAGCTATAAAGAACTTAATATTCTTCATTAATGGTAGTATAATAGCTGCGATATTTAAAGATGACAGAGAAGATTAAATAATACTTAAATTAGAATAATTGATGAGAACTTTTATATCATAGGTTAACAGAATATCTAATATTAAGATAAATATTGATGAAGAGCTTTAACTAAGAATTCCACATATCGGATAAACGGAAGATGAATATACTCTTCTCAGAACACTTGTTTATATATGTTCTAGAAATCCTAGTAAATTTATAGATGAGAAATCTTAACAACAAAAACCTGAATTAAGCAGAATTTTATAAGAAAGAGCTTTTACAAAAGATAATACTTGCAAATTAATATAAATAGCATTCAAAATATACTCAGGCGTGCCTTTAGTAATTATGGGAGAGACTGGAATAGGAAAAACTGTAAATATTTAAATTTTAACTGAAATTATGGGGTTTAGTTTCGAAGTACTGAGATTATCTGCTGGAACTACTGTAGATTAAATAATTAAATTTATGAAAGACATTAAAAAGAAGTATCACGATAATTCAAAAGTAGTCATATTTTTTGATGAAATAAACACTAACCAAAATATTTATGGACTACTCAAGGAGATTTTTTTTGATAAATCTGTTAATGGTAAAAAAATATTTAAAAATAACCAAAATCTTGTTTGTATTGCTGCTTGCAATCCTTATGAGTACGTATTAAAAAAGAATCAAAATGGTTTTGAAGCAGGGTATTTAACAAGGATTTAATTGGAAAAAACTAAAAAAGCTAATCTTACATATCATGTTTACCCTTTGCCAGAAAGTATGCTACCTTTTGTGGTAAATTATGGTTAATTAGAAGAAAAAGTGGAAGAGAAAAATATTTATTAAATGCTCAAAAAAATCAACTTTAGAAGTAAGTACACCAGCTAATCAAATTAATTAGATGTTAATATGAAGAAAAACTTTGATAATACAGTAAACATTTTCTCTGAAGAAGAACTTAGTTGTATATAATAATTAATAATGGCATCTTAGCAATATATTCGCTGTCAATAGGGTACTTCTAGAAGTGCTAGCTTAAGAGATATAAGCAGAACAATAAAATTCATTGAGTATTTTATGAAAGTTTACTTTTTGAAAAGGGGAGATACTAATACTCAAACACAAAAATAAAAATCTTGTATACTTGCTCTCTACCTCTGCTATTAGATAAGGCTAAATTCACAAAAATAGAGAGAAGAATACCAAAAAGTGATTTAGTATATTCAAAGCAAATATGAATTTTTTAACAAAATCAACAATCCTCTATTTTTTGATAAAACTATAAACGAAGAATTGGATTTCTTTATTAATCAATTAAAAATTGATTCAAAACTAATTTCAAAAAATAGGGCTTTAAAAGAAAATTGTTTTTGTATAGCTTTATGCATATTAACTAAAACTCCTCTTTTTATTACAGGAGAACCTGGAACATCAAAAACATTAAGTTTTACATTGGTTATAAATTCTTTTAAAGGAATTTCCTCCTCTTCATAATTTTTATAAGGATTTCCATCTATCAAAGAGTTCTACATTTAAGTAAAATAAATAAATAAATTTACTTTTTGTTTAATTAAATTTTTTATAAGGGAAATCTTTAAACATAATCTGAGGAAATTAGATAAGCATTTTAGTAAGCTAAGCAAGTCAAGACAGAAGGAATCTTACCAGTTGTATTCTTTGATGAAGCTGGTTAAGCTGAATTGAGCGAAAATAACCCAAATAAAGTAAATATTGAAAAATAAAATTTTATTAAATTGTTAAATGATTTAGGTTTTGCATGAGCTTCTTGATGAAGGGGATGTGAGTTTCATAGCAAGTTCAAATTATAGCTTAGATTATGCTAAATAAAATAGATGTTTACATTTATAAAGAAACAAGAATAACCTTGAAGATCTGAAAGAATTTGTAAATTAGTTAGTTTGTTCAAACACTAGCTTGAAAACTGTTTTAAAAGAAGTATCTTTATTTTTTAAAAGAAAATGAACTTAAAAAATATTATTTTTTTTATAAAAAGTTTTGCCAAATTTATTTCAATTTTCATGGCAAGTTAAAGAATTACATTCACAATTCAAGAGATTTCTATTTTACAATCAAATATTGTGTTTCTATGTTTAATAAAAATCCATCAATTTTCTAAGAAGAAAAAGATCTAGTCAACTTACTTTACAGGGCTATGATTAAAAATTTTAGCGGTTACGATTAAAACACAAACCTAATAATAGAAGAATTTAAAAAAATTTTTTAGAAATATAAAGATGATATTTAATAAGTAAATACTCTAGAAATAATTGAGGAGTGCTTTAAACCAATATGTGAAGATTTTGTTTATCACTCAAGATTCCCAATGCTAATAACTGATAACACAGATTAAGGAATTTAATTTGCAAAGTTGTAGTTAGAGAAAAATAAACTTTAGTCACAGGTGATATAATATTTTTGCATTATTATACCAACTTATTAAAATATTATTGATGTTATAAAAGGTTAAAGCTGGTAGTCATTTCAAAAAAGATTATTATGAAGATAAAACAAGAGAAATAAGCTCTATCAATGCAAGCATAGAATAAAATTACAGTATCATTTCTGTTAATTAAGATTACATCTATGCTGTTTACTATGATTTCTTTACTATGAATTTTTCTAGAATTGGGGATAAATAAAAATTTAGATTAAATTATAAATAAATTTAGACTAGAATTGAAGTCCCATAGAATTATCTCTTTATAATGATTGTCACAAAAGATTAATATATGAAAATGGATCTTGCACTTTTAAATAGATTTGAGAAGCATGTTTTCTCTGAAAAACTGATATTCTAAAAATAATAAAAAGCCATTATTGATAATATAATGAATGAGTAAATTTTATATTAATCAATAAATAAATAATTTCTTATTATTTTAACTTTTTTATCATTTAAAAAAATAGGTTCAAAATTATCAAATAGCCATTTTAGAAGGATAAAAACTTTTTGAGTTTTATAAAAAAATCTTATATTTTTGGTATGATCTAAGCTGAGTGCAAAAAACTTGAGGAATCACAATATAATTTAGTAGAGGAATTTTATCAAAAAGATTATTTATTAGAGAAATGTAAAGATTTGATTGGTAATTTATCAAAAAAATATGATATTATTAGACTGAGAAACAAAGATACCATAGACTACTTTAATGCTTGGAATTAAAAAATATATTTAGATAACTTGATTGAGTTCATCAAATTTGAAAAAAATAAATAAAAGAAAGACTTTCATTCAATAATTTATACAAATTCTTATCTTTATAGCAATTATAAAGTATTACTAAAAGAAATTGGCTTTGAAACTTTACTTATTGACTTAAGTTTAATAAAACAAAAATTTGTATTTTAATAACAAACAGAAGATTACTACTAAGGAAATTATAATTTAATGATAATTAAAATATCTTGTTTAGAAGAAAATCCTTAAAATATTTATTATGTTAGATCTTTTATAAATGAATGCAGATAAAAGTATTAGAATATCAAGCAAAAAAGCATAATCATCATAATTTAATATTCAAACAGTTAGCATTATAGATTACCTTTTTGCTTAGAATGGGAGTAATATCAAATCGATAACTTGTTGCCTTATGCTTATACGCAGTCATCTTTATAAAAGTCCTCTGAAATTTAAGAAATTAATTAGATTTTAAATTATAGAAATATTCATGGCAAAAACGAAAGATAAATCTTAGAAAATAAGAAAATATTTAGCTATTTTACTTAAATGCATGGTTTTTGTTCCAAATTAATTTAAAGAATGACTTTTAGGTTTGAGCCAGATAAAGAATAATTTTATTAATATTACGAGAGTATAAGAGAGATATTAGAGAAACATTTTTAGGGATAGAATTCTTTTGTTTATAACCATTTTTATGACTATTTTGTTTAATATTTGAAACAGAACAGCGATTAAGATGATGTATGGTCATATAAATTCGACTTGATTAAAGGTTTAAATTATGAAAAGTAAATGATTAACTACTTGAAAAATAAAGTTGAGAGTGTTTTATTAATAATATTTTCTAAATATGAAGATTAAAACTTACTGACAAACTTCCACAAAATTTAGAAATTACCTCATCAAAAGCAAAATCTATACATGGGTATATTTTAAAAATACATAAATTAAACTATTTAAATATCAGATGGCTCAGAAATTAAACGTATTCCATACATCGAACTTAAATTTATATTCTCAAATATTATTTACAATAAAATAGAATAAACAAAAAAAATTTATGAATCTAACGATACAAATTAGGTATATTAAAATCATTTTTCTGAAGAAGTTAAGATTTTTAAAGATATCTTGAATTTTGATAATTTAAATGACTATATAGAAGATTATTTATTTTACAGAGATATTAAACTAGATATTAATAATAATAAAATTTAATATTATGCGATATTTTGTGATAAATTACTAAAATAGTTGAATTAAAAGAAATTCTTTAAAGAATACTACAATATTCATGAACTTTTTTGGAATAATGAAAAGATTCTCACCGAAATATTAGATCTAATTTATATTTTTAATTGTCCCCAAAAAACTACTGACTTGGCATAATTTTTAGTAGATAAAGAGGTTTTTGTAAACAAAAAAGACATATTAGAGAATGTTTCAGAGTATTATTATCTTGTACTATAAAAAATGCAAAATGTACAAATCTAATAAATTGAGCATTTCATTAGAATATTTCCTTTACAGAAATCTGCTTAGAGATTTTAAATCATAAGCTAATGTTATAAGTCTTACGGAAATCTGATAAATATAAAGGTAAATAATTTATTTTATTAAATTGTTAAAATTCATGATAGCAGGTAAAAAAAATAAATTATAAACTCTATTAACTTTTGCAGTTTTAATTTTTGCTAATTAAGTATATTCATACATACATGCAAACATACATATATACACACAAAATCATATAAAATATTTAATTAATTATCTATAAATATATAATATTAAATAAATAAAAATATATTTAAAAAAAGGATTTACTAATTATTTTTAAGGAGATGAAAAGTGAATAAATAGCTACTTAATTATAATATTTCTACTAAAAAGAGTCTTTTTATAGTTATATATTTATTGCAACTTATGGCATTCTTAATAAGAACAAAGTTGAAATAGATTTATGTTTTAAACATCTAATAATTCAAATTATAGAATATTTTGATATGAAGTAGTTCGATGAATAAAGATTGGTTGACATTAATTTGATAATCTCATACTTCTTAAAATAGATAAAAGAAGAAATAGATTAAAATTTTCTTAAAATATTTAATACTTTATTAGCGGAAGGCTTTAGTAAATTGCTATTTAAGAATAACTACTTGCGAATTCTAGATGAAATACTAAAATAAAAAGCAGTGAATTCTGAAGATAAGTTTAGTTAATTACTAATTAGAATAGGTGAAATTGTCTTCTAAAAGAATGATCAAATTTATTAATTAAATCCGAATCATATAATAACTAATTTTAAGAATCAAGAAAAATTACCTTATACAACTGTATAATTTACATTTAGTTCTATTTATTTTAGGTTAATTGCGCCGGTAAATATTTTTAAATATTATTTTCGTTTTTTTAATTTACTATTTAAATAGGAAATTTCAAAAATTTTAAAAGAAGGCTATGAAAATGATACATTTGAAAATAAAAACTTCAATTAAAATGAAATTAGTTTATTTTTGGTATCGTTAGGTGATAACAATAATATTAATTAAATAGATAAATAATATTTACAATTATATTTACTGAAGCTTATATTCAATGAAGATTCAAGTTTCTTAAAGAAAATATAGAGCAATGAGGTATAAAAGAGACCTCAGTTCCTATTTATTGACGGCTTTAAAAAAGTGCTTTAGTCAAATAGTTTTGATCCTTATGAATTTCCATGGTGCAAAGAAAATTATATAAAAAAGCTAGATGAATTGTAAAATTAAAAAAATAAATAAAACTATTTGTTAATAAAAAATTTTTTATTATTAAAAAATAGGGAGTAAAATAAATAAAACTTTTTAGTACTTGCAACATTAAAAATGATGAAATAGGAAATCAGAGATAGTCTCTTTAATGAATAATAAATTTAGATTTACAATAAAACTCAAAATCTAAAAAATTAATCTAGTCTAGTTAAATTTATTATTTATTTAGCTTCAACTGTGATGGATCAAAACGACTAAATAAATTAATTTAGATAATTCATTGGTCCATAATCAAGTTAATTTATATAAAAAATTTACATTCCTTTCAATAGCTTGACTAAACAATAAATTTAAGCTATTGAAATAAAAAATGTGTTAGATTCTGTTAAAGATAAAACAAAGGTCTATTAATGCACCTGTGGTTTTGTTTATGCAGTAGGTAATTGTGGCAAGAATATGGTTACAGTAAAGTGTAATAGCTGCAATAAAAATATTGGAGGTGCTAATCATATTAATATTAATTAAGAATATTAATAATAAAATATTTAAGAATAGATAGGATTTATTCACGAGTTTATTGAAGATAAATATTTTGCTCCAAGATAAATAGATCCTTTGGCTTTTAGATTTGGAAATTTGGTTATTTATTGCTTAATGTTTATATCCTCAAATAAAAACTAGTAGGATGAAAAGAATTACATTGAAAAAATGACCAACTAGTGGAAAATAATAAAAGAATTTTTAAAATTAACTGATGAATAATTACTGGTCATAGCTGTTTAGCTTCTTTAATAGTTATTGAATATAAAATAAAATGATTTTACTATTTTGAATAATAGAAACTAATTTGAATAGGAATTTAGTTTATTTTGTAAAAATTTCCCATCTTAAATCAAATAGATATTAGAAGAATTTGATAAACATTCAAAAGCTCATTTCGAATAAGAATAAAAATATCAATTGTTTTAATCTTTAATAAGAGATAAAGTCAAAACAGTTTTATTTTATAATACTCTATAGTATTATTAAATACCTTAATTTAATGAGTTAGAAGGCCAGTATCTTAAAAGAGATTACAAATATAGATTTATTATCTAGAATAAAGATAATATTTCTAAAATTAAATATATTTATCCATTGATATACTTTTACAAAAAAATACATTAATTTTATTCTAAAAAATTGACTGAGAAAATCTCAGAATCATACACTTTATAGAAAATTGTTGAAAATAAACCATATTTACTGAAGTACTATGATGAAAATGTTAAGGAGTGCTGGAATAAGGTTTTACATACAATTTTATTATTTTTATTTTTACTTAACATTTTTAATTTTAAAAAAGCTATGTGAATTTTATCCTTAAATGTAAATTGGATGTAAAGTTTAACCAACACAAAAGCTCGAAACGGCAGATTAAGTACCTTTAGGAAATTTTTTAATAATTAAAAAGGAAAATGAAACATAAGCAAGTGGAGGCGATTAACTTCATTTTTTTATTACAGAAATAACATCACTTTAAAATAATGTTTTAAATGAGATTAAAAACTTGAAAACATAACCTAAAGAAATTTTTGAGTTATATGACGATGATATGATTACAATTTCACAAAACTTTAACACATAAAATTTAATTTATTTTGAGAATTTACAGTTGGAAATAGGCTAACAAAATAAAAATATGAATACAAAATTATTAAAAAATTATTATATTTTTGATTAGCTTTTAAATAAGAGTTTAATTAAGGAATTCTAAGATTCAAACTACTTTGAAATAAAAAAAGATACAAAAAATTTAGGAATCATATATAGTAATAATATTTTATAAGGTATTGATGTATAAAAAATTAAAAGACTAAATCCTAAAACGAAAGAAAAATTCTTAAAGCAATGCCTATAGCAAGAATAGAAATTTGAAATTAGGGAATAGCTTTTCTTACTTCATGATCTTATGAAAAAAATGCCCTAACAAAAAATTGAACCATTTTTAAAAAATAACTTATATATTGAGCTAGAGAAAAATGGATTTATTGAAGATGAATCATATTTTAAGGAATGCCTAAGATATTTCGAGGTTTGTGAATTATTTGATTTGCTTGTTATACTAGAAACTGAATTAATGGATGATCTTGTTTAGAATTTAGATAAAACATACAAAGACCAGCTTTCAGAAAATATGTTTGAGAATTTTATAAAAAAATTTAAATAAAGAGTTTTAGATGTATTAAATAAAAATAGTAATGATGAAAACGAAATTAAATCTAATAAAGATTTATAATTAATATTAGGCAGATATATTATAAGAAATTTAATAGCATAGAAATAATAACCTAATACCACAGAATAAAATATTTTTGAATATATTAATTACTTTCCTGATTAATAATATTTAGATCCTCTATTACTACCTGGAGAAGATGAAGTTAAATTTGAAGATTTAGAAATTAAACATAAATATATTTTTAATTTATATGAAAGACTTTCTAAGGATTTTAAATAATAATTAGATTTAAAATAAAAATAACTTTAATCTTAAAAATAAGAAATATCTAAAAATATTAATAATTAACAAATGAAAATATTTGGTTTTGAAATGGAAAAAAAGCAGCTTAATGGTAAACTAAATAATATAAATGAACATGTACCATAAAATAATAATGATGGATCAGATGATGATGATGATGATGATGACGACAATAATAATGATGATGCAGTGTGAGATAAATAAATAAATATCTATTTTAATAATATTTTTATTTTTTATGTTTTTGATATGAATTTTAGTGTTTGATATATTTTTTTGAAATTAATTACATTTATTATAAAAAATTTAATTTTTATTTTTAATAATTTTTAATCTTTATTAAAAAATCCTTTTTTATTTTTTTAATATATATTTAACCATAATTATATTAAAATTATAATTTAAAAAATAAAATATAAATAATCTATTTTATATTATTATAAAATATCAAATTTTAATATTAATATTATTGAATGTATTATTAATATATATTTTATTTAAACCAATAAGAAATATGAAATAAAAATTATTTGTATTTCATATCTAATTCATTTAAAAGTTACTAAATATATTAATTTTCTTTTTGTATAACTCTTTATTTCTTTTTATAATTTTGATCCCCTATATTAAAATAATTTTTAATGATTAGTATTTTATAAGTAAATTATATTTTTTTTTAACTTATTTAATTCAAGATGCAATCTTCTTAATTTATTATACTTTGAAAAGTGAAGTAAGATTTGTTTGAAATCATTGAGCTTAATTTCAGTATTCCTTTTTTGTAAAATAAGAATTATTAAACTCATCTAAAATCTAAAATTTTACATTAAATTAATACTAATATTCATTAGTTCTTATTAGTTTTATAGTTTTTTAATGAAAGAAAAAACCTGATCTGTATCTATACTAAATTTTCTATAAAAAATTAATATATTTATAATTTTATTTAGAATACCTCATATCTAGATCTATTTCTTAAAGCTAAAATGAACTTTACACACAAATGAAATTAGAATTAAAATTTTATTATCCCCATCTAAAATCATGTTAAAAATATTTAAATTTAAATTTAGAATTTAAACTTTTACTTTAAATCCTGTGATAGAAATTTTAATTTACTGCAGCAAGACAAACTATTATTTAGTTTTATAGCTCCTTTTTCTGAAATATTATTCAAGCTATTTTTTTTGAATTAGAATGAAACATAATAAATTAAAATGCTAATTTTACTTTAAATAAATTGATAGTTTTTCTAGATTGATTAAATTTTACAGTCCTTATGCTACTATTTCTATTGAACTATCTAATATGCTATTGTTTCTAAAAAAAAATAAATCAAAATTAATTTTTAGTTTAATTAAATTATTTACTGAAAACGGATATTTAAAATAATCAATTTACTCTCAAAATTTCTTAGAGATTTAGCAAATTCAATTATGTGATTTGGCTAACTGCTTATATTTTGTAAGCTAAAAAATAAATTTGAATGAGAAAGAAGAATATTAAAATTTACTCTAGCTATAACTCTTAAATTTGTGTTTACTGCTTTAAATTTTGATAAAATAATTGTAATGCTTTATCTATATTAAATTTATCTGAATTTTGATTTAAATTTATTTTAAATTTGATTTATTTAAGTTAATTTATTCTTGCAATCTAAAATCCTAAATCAGCCAATCCCTAACCATTAATTTTATTAGAGCTTTTTTAAGAATATTTTATAATTTAAAAAATGTTAAATTAATTTAAATTAGTTGAATTACTTAATATTGATTTTAATTATTTCTAGTTTTTTTAAGCTCTAAAAGCATTTTGAAAGATTTGTTAGGCCTTAATCATTTAGATCTATGTAACTTTAAAAAAATAAATTACGAATTAATTTATTCTATTTTTTTTTACTTAGTTTTTATATTTAAATTCTATAATTCTTAGCAAAGGCTTAAAGAATCAGAAAAAAAATTTATGTCATTTTCATTCATAATTTATGTTACACTATAGCTAAGACTTATATTTAATTTAAAATTTACATATTTATTATTAAAAATAAATAAATATATTTTACTCAAGATTCAACTTAAATTAAACTAGATTTGGAAAATATTAAAAATTTTCAGACAAAACTTTAAAAAAGTTTTATGGTAGATCCAGCGACCTTATTTTATTTAATATTTGAATTAAAATTATTTTAAAATATTATATTTACTTTAAAATTATCTTTAAATTTTTAAGTTTCTCATTTCTTTTCCGAGCAATCTAAAAAAAATTATCTGCTCCAGTTTTCACTCCATTTTATCTTATAAATTAGATAGATAATCAAGTTAAGTTTGGAATTAATTTTAGTAATTTACTTCATCTTTATTGACAGATCTTGTAATTCTGGGCATTCTTACAACATACATAAAAAATTACTTAAGAAATCATTATTGAGATCAATTAATCTATATTTTAAAAGAATAATTAAAATTTAAAATATATTAGATAATATAAATTTACTTTAGATATATTGAAACACAAGAGAGCTTTTAAAATTAGCTAAAATGATTATAAAAAAAATCATATTGAGTAAATTTATTGATTTAAATTAGCCTAATTAATTTAAAAATATATTTTTTTTAATGGATGATTTTTATGTATTAAAATTTACTGAAACTTAAAATTAATAATTTTTATTTTATCTTTTTAAGTGAGGTTATCTAATGCAAATAGAATAGATTCTGGATTTATTGAAGCTAATCTAAGATATAAAAAATTTATGACAAACAATTTTTTATTTTTACTTACTCTAAATATAATTTAAGATTATCTACATCAGGAAGTAATTTAAATGGAGCTAAATATTTATTTATTTTACAGATCTCAAATTAATATTAGAATTTCCTAGTTTTAAAACAGATGAGAGATAAATCTTCCAAAATTAGAAATAAATTTACAAATTCAGGCAAGTAATCTGCTAATTGATAGTCAGAAATTGTTAAAGACATTCTAAATCAAATTTGTTTAAGAATATTAGACTTTTAATAATAAATATTTAATTTCATATAAATTATTTCTATAAATTTACCTTGTTTACAAAGATAGTCTTATTTAAGACAGGTAATTAATTTGTTATTAAAACTCTGATTTTTAGTAACTTTTTATTATTTCTGTCATAAATTTTTCAATTCAGTCCTTAAGATATCTAATTTAAATCTATTTCGTTTTTTTTATACTCTTCCTTTTATAAATTTTATTTATTTATTTAAATTAAAAATTATAAATTACTTCAAACAATAAAATTCATTAATAATCAATAATTAATTTTCTTTTTTTATATTTATAAAAAATATTTTTTAAAGAATTATATTTTGCTTCTATATGTAAGTGTTTCTTGGAAGATTTATTTAGAAATTTAAATTTATTTGACTATCTATCTTATAAATTGGCATCTATTCATAAACTAAAAAAAATTAATACTCTCAATCCTAATAATAATTATGAATTTGTTTATTAAATAATTATTTAATAATTGTAAATTTATTTATTTCAAGAATTTAAAATAAATTTAAAAATCAATAAAAAATATTAAATTTATTTAAAATCTTACTAAATTTATTTTAACAAAAAGTAATGCTATTTAAACAGAATTTACAGTATTAAAAATGAAATAATATATATTATAATTATATAAATAAGTTTCAACATTAAATAATGTTAACTATTTTAATTTTTTTTTAGGTAATTAGAAGATTTGATGAATAAAATTAAAGATTTATTTATAGAGATATGTTTTGAGAAGTAATAGATATAATTTAAGTAGTTATTAGGATTAGAAAAATTTACTTTACATTATTGTTGTTAATTATAGACATTGAGATTTTTATTGCAATATTATTTTTTAAATTAAGCTTGGCATAATATTTGTAAAGAAATTTTCAGATTTCTTCATATAAGTGATTATTTTTTGATAGAATTTGCTATTAGTCTACCCACCTTTTAATTGAATCGTTGGAATCATTTAATTAGTTGAAGAGATCATCCACAGAACTATCTGGAGAGTTGAGTTCTTACTTTTATTCATTCTTATTTGAAAGAATATAATCCTTTTATTTTGAAACAAAATAATCTTTGATGATATCTATATTTTCACTCTATTAATATATTTTTTAAGGACTTCTGTGAGTTTATGATGGATTATTTTTAGAATAGTCCACAACCTAGAATGATATGAAAATATGCCTTTGATTAACTTTGAATTTGATCATTTCTAAATCCTCAATTTGAGTATTTTCTATAGAGCTACTGCCTTTATTAATTATGGCTTTATCTTTTTCTAAATTTTGATATTTTTAGGTATCATAATTTATTTTACTATCAGAGCTTTTAATGGTTAAACCTTAGATTTACTTAGGTTTAAACTGGGCAGAGTTTATAGTTTTTTCAGAAAATTAAAAAGGAATTTTTAAATATTCAGTTTCTTGATCTTTGAAATTGGGATTTTGAATATCTGTCAAACTAGTTTTTTATTATTTATTAGGAATTTATATAAAGCTTTGCATATTAGGATTGCTATTTTACTATTTTTCGTCTAAAGTTTAATTATTCTCATGCTTTTTCTCAAACTGTTGATTATTTTTTTAAAACTTTAAGCCATCAATATTTCTATCGTTTGTTATTTATTATTCTTCATTTTCTGGATTATTCTTTTTTAAGTGTTATAAATTGTTTTGCTCATTTGGGTTTGACTTGAATTTTGCATAAAAGTTTTTACTTTTACTCCTAAAATGCTAAAAAGGCTAGGAATTAGAAGGAGTAATGTTAGATCCCTAGTTGAATTAATTTCTGCTTTCTATCGAGTTTTTCCTGATTTCATTTATTGAACTTTGATTCTGATTGGAATAGTTATTGAGAGGATAGTTACTTAAATTTAAATCTACGTCAAGTCCGCCTTCATTAAATATTTTCTTTTCTTGTAAGTTATATTTTTTAGGCGAAGTATTATAGCTAGTATTTCCGATCATTGAGGCTGATGGAGTGTTGTAAAATGAGTGATGACTACTTAATATTGGGCTAAGTATTGTGTTTCCACCTTTTTAAAAACTATTTACTGGAGACATTATAGGGTTTTAGAATGATTATTAAGTGTTGTTTAATTACTAAAAAGTATATTCAGAACCTTTTATGCTGTTATGCCTTTCGTTGATGTCGATTTGAAACATTTTTGGAGTAATATCTTGATGTTCTTTTGGAGATAAGTTTTATGTCATAAAATTACTTTCGATCTAGTGTCGTTTAATTTATTCATTGTTTAATTGTTAGATTTTTTATTTATTTAGGATAGCCAATAATTAGTTAGATAGTTTGAGATCTAAGAACAGTTGTTTATGGTTTATTTTATCTTATTTCATTCCTTCCAGAGATATGTCTTAAAATTAAATTAAATCTAATTTATGATTTTATACAAAAGGCATTTGTATTTGAATTTTTATAGTTTAATTTTGATGGATTTTATTGTATTTTATAGCTACATACTATGATTACTATTTACTTTGTAAAGAGTTATAAGATTATTACTATAATAGTTTATAGCAGTACGTGATGATATTTACTAGAATTTACTAAAGAAAATTCTAATCTGTGGATATGTAATCTTCTTTTTCTTAATCTATGAATAATTTAATCTAACTTTCTCTAAACAAAGGCTCGAAATGCTATTTTATTGCAGCGCTTAATTCAGAAAGTTGGATTTTTTTAATCACCATTTGTTATTTTTGGCTTCTGATTTTCATTAGCTTCAAGAGATTGGCATTTTATAGCTATATTTCTGAAGCAAAGCTCCGAAAATATGATGATGGATCAATATTGAGCTAAGCGAATTTCTTTGTATCAAATTTTTGTTTAAATTATTCCAGCTTTTGAAGAATAACCTTGATGGTTTCTTGAAATACTTCAATTAGCCAGTCTTTTCTCAAAGGATCGTTGTTTAGATTTGAAATATTATTACTATTAAAACAGCTTAATTAATTTAAAATAACAGGAGTCGCAGTAGACGTTTAAAGTGATGAATTATAGTTATTTGTATTTTCTGAGTGCTAAAGTAGCTTAATTATAGGTATATTTGGCACATTTACACTCATATTTGTGTTTTAATTAAAGGACTGCTAATTTATTAACCCGTTAGTAATAGTATATAGATTATTGCTAGTAGAAATATTATTAAAGCTTCCCATTTATGTAGTGGGAGGAAGTAGAGCTGAAACAGGTTGGTTATTTATTTTAGTATTATGGAATTAATATTACTTTTATAATATATTCTGATTATTGTAATTTCCAGAAAGAGAATTACTTTTTTCCTTCATAGTTACTGAATGTATAGTGTGCGCTTTACTTTTTTATTCTGGTTAGTTATGATGCTTTTTCTTTTCAATCGTAATTATAACATAATATTAATGCCATTTAAACAAACTTAGCTTGGCCTTAAGGATATTTTCTTAATTTAATTCTTTATCGAAGTGAAACAACTTTAGTTTTTTAACACTGGAATCATAATTTTTTTCTATTCCGTAGGTGTTTGAGTCAAGCTTCATTTCATCAGCTATTTCATTAATATCTTTATCATTTTTTTATTTTTGTTGTTATCTGCTTTTTTATTTTTTACTCTTAGTGCTCATTTACTTTTAAAATTTTTTCATTTCTGCTTTGTCCTACTTTTATTTATAAATTTCTTTTTAAATCATTGATTTTATTTGTCCCTTCAAAGAATTTTGATAATTACTCTGTTCCTCAATTTGATTATTAGAAACCATGAAATTCGGCTTATTTTTTTTCCTGATAAAAATCTAGCTGATGAAATTTTCAAAATCGCTTTCAGCTTTAATTTAAAACTCTTCGGTTGCCCTTGTATTGCACTCTATCAATTCTATTTTATCAAGCTTTTAGTTGAACCTAGCTGACATTAAGCAGTATGGAGCTTAGTTATTCATCATTTTATTATACTGATCAATTTATTTTTAAGTGAGAAATGAGAATCTGTAAAACTTATCATTAGAATAAACTGTATAAATATACAGAATAATAGCCAAAAGAAATCTGATTAAAATACTGTATTAAATTTATTATTTCAAGTAGACTGAGAGAAAGAAAATAATTATGGAGTATGAGAAACTAATAGACTTTAAAATTAAATTTGATCCTTGAATACCTATTTTAAAATATAATAAAATAAGAAAATGAGCTAGATTTAAAAAAATACAAAATAAATTTGAATAAAACGATTATATAAATGATTATAATAATTTAGTTATATTAGATGTAGTTAGTTCTATTAAATATTAAAAACTTAAAAATTTAAACTGTAACAAGTAATTTGATCTCTAACTAAAATGATATTTATTTAACTTAAAATAATTTAAGTCTTTTGCTCTTTTAAGATTATAGAAACTATTTTTTAATGAGGATAATTGAAATTACGATAACAATTTTAAGAATTATTAATACCATTCATTAATCCACCCGAATTTATTTTAAAGACTTATTTTCAGGTAGAATAAAACTTTTAAAGAGAGGAATTTATCAAAGGAGATAAAGACTACAAAAAGTTTAAAAAAACAATGAAGAAGTAAATACTTACCTAGTATGATAAAATTGGAAACTGTAAATCCTCTGAGAAAGGGGTTATTTGTCTCCTTTTCTAAATTATCTAACGTTTGATCATATATTTCATAGGCAGTAATCGTAATATAAAATATCTGAAAAGTAAAGTAAATCCAATTAATATACCGCTTTTTCAAGTTTATTAGTATTATAAAGAAAAGATCCATTAAGATGAGAATGACCATTACGATTATGCTTTTTTGCTCGCTTTGAAAAGAATAAGATGTAATAAATGTAATTAAATCAGACGATACAATAATCATATGCATAGCTAATGTTATATTTGCTTAGTAAATGTAATGTATCCTATTAAGCTAAAAATACTCTTTTTCTATTTTGACATTCCTAAAATGTAATGTGTATTTATTAACTTCCTTTTCCGGTTTATAGAAAATGCCCTTTCCAGTAACTTCTATTTCTTATTAACCTCCTTCTTTGTTAAAAATTTCTTTGATTCGTTTTATTTTTTCATACATTTACTAGATCTATCTATGATTGCCTTTTAATTATTTAAAAATCAAATAAATTACAAAAAAAAACAAGGATATTACAGTTCTTTAATATCCTTAATATTTACTTTGCTATTCTAAATTATTTATTAATTCAATTATTAATTTTTTTGTTTGCTTGTTTTTCTGTCTAAGTTTTCCCTTGAGAAAGAATTTAAGTCGTTTATAATCATCTTTTTATCATATACCTTCTCATTCACTCAATCATTGAAATTAGCATCTTATTGGATATTCACTAAAAAATATTAGTTTTTATTGCATGAATGAATCGATTATATTTATTGTTTCGCATTAGACTTTTATTTAATAAATTTTTCACTGATAAAAATCACTTTTTGAGGATGAATAATCTATCAAACAAATTTATTGAATTTTCCAAACTCTACAAAAACCAAATAACATTGCTTGATTTCTAAAATATTAAGTTACTAAATAATATAATTGAAAATTCATTAGCATTTTTGAATATATTGATTATTTGTTTCAATTTTATTTCTAACAGGTTATTGAAATTTGTTTCTATTCTTTAGTAAGCAATAAAAAATTATCCATAAATTAAATTTTTGTAAATAACTTATATATCCTCAAACCCAACTACAGGGAAAAAAAAGTTACCACAAATTATAGATTCTTGATGTTTCAACTTTTTAAAATCTTGAAATGATAAGTATCACATATAAAATTGTGAATATATTTATTATCTTTGAAATTCATTTTTTTCTTATAAATTTTGTAATAATTTCTAAATAGTTAAAGAACATATAAAATGGAATTTTTATATTCATCCTAATATTTTTAGATATTTTGTTTGATAACTAAAAATTTAATTTTCGAATTAATTATATCAATACAAAGAATCTATTACTCTCAAAGAAAATCTACGAAAATATTTTAATGATATAATTATAATAATTATCTAATTCATACAAATAAAATAATTCAAGATTAATAATTATTCACAATATATTTATTTAAATGAAAAAAAACTTTATCAAATATTTATTAGAAATTTTATTGGACAAATAAGAGATTTTATTTATTTTGTTTGAATGAATTAAATTACATTTAAGAATTAAAATGAATTATAGTTTAGTTTATTTAAGAAATTTGTGGATATTTAAACTAATTTATTTAAAAATACACTTATCAAAAACAAAAATAATATTATTAATAACATAGAAATATATTATGTATGTTGCAAAGATTATTTAGCTTTTTGAATTAAAACTATATATGTATCTTTATATATTTAAAATAATTTGAAAATAAACATAATATAATAATATGAATATAGATAGGGTGGAGGGAGTATTATTTTAAATTAAATTTGATTAAATTATTTTATAAGATTTTTTATATAAACAAAAATAATCAGCATAATAAATTAATTTTTTTATCAAGCAAGTTATTAGTAAGTTTTTTATTATTAGATAATTTAAGAATATTTGTTCTTATACTTCTTATATCTCTTATTTTAGTTTATAGGTTTCCAGATTATATTACTTGTTTGTAAATATAATTTTAAGGAAAATTAAAAAATATACAATTTAAGAGATTCAGTATTAAATTTGTTAATGAACTAATTATTTCATTTTTAATTTACTTACTGATTTTAAAATTGTTTTTTAAATAAATCGAAATTAATTAAGTAAGTGAGCACTTTTGAATTGGATATAAAATGTTAGATAGAGTTCAATAGAAAAGATATAGTATTTTAGTGAGTTTAAAGAGAATGTTATTTATTTAATCAAACGATTAGTTTTATTTATTTATCAGTTATACGAGTTGTGTATTGCTTAATTGTTACCCATCTTTCAATAGAGCTTATTGAGTCATCTAGAAAACACTCTTCTGTATTTCTTATATCTTTTGACTACATGTTATGGTAAGCTGATTGATTAATTTCATTTTGGGATCGTTAATTTATAAAATCTTTTTCATTTAAGTTGATATTTTCCTCCAATCTGTGAACCGGATTGTTATGATTGCTAAGACTATGTAGATTCTCATTGATTGGTATGTGGTTGCTCTCTAAATTCGACTTCGGAGTAAATGGCTAAGCAGGAATTGTAAAAGTCAAATACATGTGATTGTTATTTGGATGAGTGTGGGTAAATTTTATATAATCTTCTACCTAAGGATTGTCATAGTTAAGCTTTTTGATCATACAAAAAGCAACTCTTAAATCTACATAAAATTTATGTAAGACTTAATAATCTTTTTCAATTTAGTCTAAAGCAATAATGTGAAGGGTATCAATATGGTCAAATACGTGGTTTTCTCTGTATGGCATTGAGAGCTGAACTTTTAGAGTAGTATTATCATCATTTAAATTAAATTTTAAACCAATATACTATAGTTCTGTTAAAATATTTCCTGTGTAAAGAACTAAATTCATTAGTATTAATTTTAAGATGTTCGCATCTGTGTAGAATGTAGCATCAAAATCATCCTAGAGATAAAGTTAAATGCTTTTTTCAGCTAAAATTGGATTGAGCTAAACTTTTAAAAACTCAATTAAGTCTAAGGAATTTAATTAAGCTGTTTTTACATTAACTTAGTTGAAGACTAGTCTTGTAAATTTTAAAAAATTAGAGTTGTTTATTAGGATTTACTGCATCATACAAGATGTGTATTTCTCGAAAGCCTCATAGTAACTCTAATCTGAAAAGTTTGATTAATTCATCTCTTTTCCTCCACAGTTTTGATTAAGATGCAAATTTTAACTTTGCATGTTGTTACTTGCCATCATGTGTAGCTATGAGGTTGACTAGTTTCTATACTAATAAAGAAACTGAGTACTCATTTTACTTTATTTGAAATTAGGCGCAATAGACTTATAGCGTTAAATGAGAGAAAGAGTTTGAGCAATTATTTCGAAGCAAGTATCAAAAATTTTTTCTTTTACTTTTTTTTCGAGAGAGTTTTATTGATGATTAGTATTACTTGGTTAACCACCTCCAGACTGAGAGTTAAAGTTATTGTTTGTATTACTGCGACTTCCTAATGAAATTCTAGGATTTGGTTAATATTAATCGATAGAAGTATTTCTAACTTAGTTAATATGAGAGCTACTCAAAGGTAGATTAGTAGAAGTAACTGAATTTATACTATTCATAGGTTTCCTAATTGCCATATTTACCATATTAGTAGGATTCGTCAGGGTAAGCTTTTTTTGAGTCATATAATTCAAATAGTTATTGTTTGATATAGTTTTAGCATTGAAAAAGCTCTTTCTTTGGCCATTTGTGATGTTTGTAGCACCATTTTTATCTACTCCATTTATGCTAACAATATTTGCTGTATCAATTTGGTAATTAAAATTGCCATTAGTTTAACCTGTAGTAGGTGTGTTGCTTCCAAAATTAAATGAATGGTTATTAGGATTATAACCTTATCTCATTGTGTGCTATACCGATAAAGAGTAAGTAGCATAATTATTTGGAGGAGAGTTTTTATTTACTAATACTTAATCTTCCTCTTTTTATAATTATGCTTGTAGAGTTGGGCTTTACTTCTAAGAATTTGGAATAATTGAATTACTGAATTATTGCTATGAAATTTATTAGAAATTTGGTGAGGTTGCTGGCTACAAATGCTGAGTATTTTTTATTTAATATTAATCAGGATTAAAACTCATTATTTAGCCATTTATTTGAGTTTTTTAAATAATAGGAGAAATTTAGTCTCCAATGTTCAAAATAGGGGTTTCATGATTTTAAGCGATATCATCTTGGTATGTAACATATCGAATATTCTCTTGTGTGCGCTGTTTTATAATCTTAATTCCTGTTTCATTATTAGGACCTGTTTTAGAGTTAAATTCCTTTTTAAATTTATTTTTCTTTTTGTGGTTTCTGTCAACTGTGATAATTACGTAATACTCATGGAGTTTAAATATACTGAGTCTAACACTGATTTTATTATCAGATCCAAGACCTTATTATCTAAGCTTTAATTTAATTATAGGAGATTAATTTAGATTTATCTCTGATTGATAATTATTTATTTTGGAAGCACTGCCGTCTTTGATTTTTTATAATTGCTATAACTCTTATTTTTCTTTTTATTAAATTAATTATCTTATCTTTCCTTTCAGCGAGTTTTCCCAGGATTATTCTTATTATCTTGCTGAATTAGAGATTGCGTGTGCACTTGCAACACTTTTTTCTGTTTTTTCATGTTGATGTATTAAATAAGAATTGCTAATAAACTTATCAAAGTCCTCATTGTCATTAACATTAAATTCCTTTTATGCCCTACTGTTGCATTTAAAGAGCTCAATCCTTTATTCTTTAAAATTAAATTTAGCAGCAAATAGGCAATGAGGAATTTAATTATTCATAATATTGTTGTAAGAGTCAATTTATTTTTGTTTAAGAAACGATATGCGATGAGCTTTTTCTCTGTGGTAAGAAACATAATAATATAATAAGATTACTAAAATTACACGAATAATCGCGTAATACTATACATTTTCTTGAATGGCTCTTGATACATATATTAATATAGTACCATAAGTAAATAATATATTTTTAATCAAATAATTAGACCCTGTAATACCTTTTTTATAAAAAAAAATTTAATTAAAAAAAAACACACACATAAACTATTTATCTAAGTTTAACTTTACAAAATATTAATCAAACAACTACACATTTAAAGCATATCTAAATTAATTGGTAATACTGTAGGTAAGAGTGATTTTTTGATGATGATTTTTTAATTCGTAACCTTTAATTGTTTTTTGGAAATTGATGATAATTCAAGTGTAAACTTTCAGATTTTCTCAGTTTTTAAATTTATTAAAAATTAAAAAAGTTTTTTTGTGGTGATTATGTTTACTAAATATTTAGAAATTTATAATACTTTCAAAGCAAATATAAGATTACGAATCAGCAATCGAAGATATGAAACAATTTAAATAGCTTAGCCTTATGTATTTTCTATGTTAGAAAATTGTTCTTGTAAAAAAAATGAATTGATTGGAGTATTTTGATAAAATTTTTTTTAATTATTAGTTGAAAATATCTTGTTGAGTAAATAGCTCTTTTTTTTGAAGATATATTTTGTTTTTTTTGAAATAATCAAAAAGTAATTGAAATAAATTTGTTTATTTTGTTAGTTAATTAATTAATTAACAAACAAACTAGCTAAGTAACTTACAACTTTCAAATTTTTTTAGAAGTTGAGATACTTTTTTATAAGAATAGAGCTTACACTTAAAAATTGTTTGAAAGGATATAATTAAAGTATTTTAGTAAGCATTTTATAGACAAATTTGCTTTTAATTAAATTACTGATAAAATATGTTGTAATTTATTAATTAAAATAAGCATAGCTAGCTTAGGCTTTAGAACGAAATTAATCATAAATTATTTATACATAATTTATTTCTAAATCGAAATTTGTCTCTCTTCTACGATTGATTAATATGTAAGTTATAAAGTCTAAAATTTAGCTTTTTAATATGAAATTTGCAAACTTTTTCTTGATAATTGTTAACTATCTAAATTACCTAAAATGAGGATTGAAGAAATCGTAAATCCGTATATAAACATATCAATTTAGGTTATGCTACTCATGTTAACTGCTGATTAATTTGAGTCAAAATCATACATGGACCATCCTAAAAGTGTGATATAGAAAGTGTAGTAGAATGAATATATTGTATTAAACCAGTTTCCCTTAAAATAAAGAATCAGCAACAAGAAAATTGCGATTAAAAGCATCAAGACAAAAAAAACTACATATTTTTATGTTAGTTTATTCTCTTAGAATAAATTGATAAAATCTGCTATATAGATTATAATTTATATCAGACAAATTACATAGCCTAATTACCTATACTTCTAAATACTAAACTAAAAATATTCTTCCTCCATTAGCTAATCATTAAACCTCAATAAATACTTATTAATTTCTCTAGTAGACTAATACAGTCCCTCTTCGGATTTATGGAGAGAGCTAAAAGTACCCTTTTCGGTTATTGGCATATTTTTTATATCGCTTCAATTACTTTCTTATTGGAATGAAATTTTTGCTGAAATATGTCAGCGTTTCTATTATGTATTATAATGATGATTTATTGTATTTAATAATCCAGGTTTTATCTTAAAAGATTGATCCTCTTCTTGAATCGAATTGCTAATGATCAATCTTAATCTATTCTATATTTTCTACCTATTTAAAAATTTTATTTCTAAAATGTTTTCTGCTTATTAAATTATCTCGCAAGCGAATCGCTTTATCAACCACTTTTAATCTTTAGTTTTTCTTTGTGGCTCTTATAATGCTTTAATTGTGAATATATTAGTTTCTTATATCTTTATTCTTTTTTTGCTTATTTAATTAATATAATTCATTGATTTTTGTTTTGAGTTTGTTTTTAACAAATTGCAAAAAGCACAAAAATACATATGCAAAATTCATAATTCAATAATTCTGCATATCATTTTATTATGCAATTAATCATTAATCCATATAATTTTTTAGATTATATATTTTATAAATCTCACATAATGTTTTGTAAATCAATAACTATTTCGCTTCACTTATCATTCACAATCATCAGACTTTTTTTCTTTCTTCTTTTTCTTTGATATAGGTTTATTTTTTTTGAATTGAACTATCTTTTTTGAGTTTACTACCTAATATATATTCATTAAGCAAAAGAAAATTTGAAAGAAAACTAACCAATAACTGTTTTTTGTCTTACATAAATATCAAATCTATTTTTGATTTCTTAATTTTTATTAAAAGTCCTTAAAATCATCATCCAAAATTTATATTTTTTTCGATATTTTCTATAAAAATACAAAATTTTGTTTATTTAAACAGCTAATTTATTATGATATAATATTACAACTTTTTCTTTAAAATCTATGTAGATTACACTAAAAATACCAATTAGCAGCTTAAAAATAATCTAAAAATAGAATAAATATCCTTTTTCTTAATATTATTATCATTGAATTTGTTTATTTTATAAATACATGTATAATTTTTTTTCAATATTTCTGTTAAGGATAAAAATGGAAATACAATATCTAAAGTTTATCAGAATTTTATCATTTTAGATACTATCTCATTTATATTAACAGCTAATTTATTATGAAATAATATGAATACTTTTTCTTAAAAAAAATATATATATTACACTAAAAATACCAATTAGCAGCTTAAAAATAATCTAAAAATAGATTAAAAATCCTTTTTCTTAATACTATCATTAAATTTATTTATTTTTTAAATACATGTATTATTTTTTTTTCAATATTTCTGATAAGGATAAAAATGGAAATAGAATATCTAAATTTTATCAGAATTTTATCATTTTAGATACTATCTCAAAAAAAAATATTGTAAGTATATTTACTTTGTTACATTTATATAAATCATTAAACAAAACACTGAAGTCAATGGTAGAAGATATAGGAAAATAAAAATTTTAATATTTATTATTATTTATATTCTTTTATTAAATTGAGTTATTATAAAACATCAAAATCATTAATGTAAGGTATATAAAATAAAATCTAATTTTAATGAATTATTTATTATATTTATAAATAATATATCAAATTTTCAATTTACTCAAAGATTTATTGATAAATATCAGATAAAATATAAAAAACCTCATATAATTTTTAATTTTATGTTACTATAAAACTTTGATTTTTTTAGCTTACAAACATATTTTTAATTTCTGATATAAAGCATTGAAAATATATCTTAATTTAAATTAATTTATTTAGCTGCAATAAATAATCTGGCAAGAAAACAAATTCTCAAATCAAATATCTTTCCAAAAAATTTGTTATTTCTTTTCTAAAAATTAAAATATATTACTTTTCAAGAAGTAAAAATGTTATAATTTAAATCCTCAGAATTAAACTTAAAATAAAAAGAAATAATGAATTTGTTTAAATAAAAACAAACAAACAAATAAATATTTATACTTCTTTATTTAGGAAATAAAACAAAATTAGAACTTAATTTAAATATTATTTGTTATTCAAATGAAAGATTTAAGTAAAATTCACAATTAGAAAAGTGCTTCTTAAAAAATCACAAATACATATTATTTAAGTTATCATATAAACAAAAAAATTATGAAAATAGGTAAAAGTGTTTAAAATAAAAATGGTTGATTAAACTTTGAGTATTTAAAAATATTTATTTGTATTTTATTTGTCAAAAAAAATTAAATAGAGTACTTAATATTTTATACTTAAAATATTAAATATGTAAACATTGTTAAAAACAGTAATAACTTTAAATTAATTATTGGCTTTTTTAAAACAATTTTATTGTATTAATTACAAAAAGTAGTTAATTTTTATAAAAATTATTATTAGCTATTTTATACAAAAATATTAGAAATTTATTTTTTAATTATTAATTAAATTCCTCAAAACTCTCAAGCAATTATATTAAACATGTGAATATAATAATAGATTTAAATCAATAAAACAATTTATTTTTGATTAAAGATTGATTTTATTTAAATAATTTTCATTTTATCCAAATTGAAGTTCTTAATACATGTTAATTTTAAGGATCTTAAAAATTTTTAGAAATTTTATGAATTAGATAAATATGATAAAATTTTTAAAGTATTTTGAATCTTATTGATTTTATTATTTATCGATTATAAAAACAAATTTAATAATCTATTAATTAATTTCTGTTAATTTATTAAATTATAATATTAAAAATTAGTTTTTATTTCTATAAAAATGCTTAAAATATTAAATTTTGTTTATTTAGCATTTATTTGAAAAATTGTTAAAATTTTAAATAATTAAAGAATAAATAATATTTATCTAATTGTTTTTTGAATTTTAGCTTTAAAGGTGATATTGACTTAACTATTAAATCTTATATTATAATAAACTATAAATAGAGTTATTTAAATAGGCATTGAACCGTATTTTCTGACAAATTCATCATTAATTTATATAAAAAATATTTCAATTTTTAAAAATACTTTTTAAATTTATATAATTAAAAAAATCAAAATAATATTTTATATTAAAATACTTAATTTCATCTAAAGATTAATAAATAAAATTTTTAGTAAAAAATTATGCTTATTTAAACTCTTCCATGTTTTTATATTTATATTTATTTGCTTATAAACTAAAAAAATTAAATAAAGCTAAATTTAATATCTTTTATACAACTTAGCCATTTAAAAAATCCATTTTGCAAAATCTTGAAATAGAGTTTTTATTAACTGAAAAAATGAATACGTTTGATTAGTTTACTTTTTAATTGATTAAAAGTTGATTAAATTTTTACAATGATTTAACTTATTTGTTTGAAATTTGAAAATAAATTTTTGTGTTGAGTTTTTTTTAGCTAAATAAAAAGGGTATTTATCTATCTATTACTTTGTGATATAGAAAAGTAAGTAATTTGATTAATTGAAATTCAAGCACATATTAAATTGAAATATTAAGACAAAAATTAGGTGAACATAAATAATATAGATCAAGTACGCTGACTGTTTTTTTAAAGATTTTCTTACAACTATAAATAGATAAATAAATTAAGAGTACTTGAATTAGTTTTTTATTTATCATTTTACACTTTCTAAATCTCCGAAAATTTAACTGATATTCAAAAAACAACAAGATAGTATTTTATAAAGTGGTAGCAATTTAATTTTAAATAGAATATTATATGATGACTTTATCTATTTTAAAAGGTTTTAATAGGATTATTATAATAATATTATCTATTATACAGAATTTTTAAAAGTCATTTTGTAAACGATAACCATAAATTGCAGATGAAATTTATTTTAAAATATTAAAAAATAATAAATTTGTAAGAGATTTTAGTATTTAAAATGTGAATTTGTATTTATAAAATTGTTAAAATTAATAAATTTTTTAAAATGATATTATGGTGGAATGTTGGTTTTTAGTTTTTAACTCAGAACAAAGAACAAAAATGACGTTTAGATTGATGAAAATTAGATAGTTATGATCGAAAAAGGTATAATCAAACGGATGATGTTGATTGACTTGTATAGGGGATGAAAATGACTTAACTTTAATAATACGAAAAATATAATCATAGCGGCTTAAAAAAACAGGTCATTACTGATCTTTATAATTTTTTCCAGTTTTGTAAGATATAATACAATATTGTAAGGCAGTAAATTTTTTGAAATTATAAGAATCAAATAACACGATGTTTGTAACAAATCATAGAAAAATAAATTATTTATTTTTTGCCCACCTCAGTAAACACTATTTTTATATAATAAAATGTAGAGATTACACAGTTTTTAGCCAAATAAATAAAGACTGTATATATTATCTTACCCCACTTTAAAGTCGATATCATTTTTATTAAATATATCTAAATAAAACGATAAACTTGTGATGTCAAATAATTTTGAAGTAATAGTGAACAAAAATAAGGTGAAAATGGAATAAAATTGATTAAATGAAGTTGAATAAAATATTAATTTTATTATAAAGTAGGTGGTGGGTACTGATATATATTAATTATAAAATTAATAAATGAGTTATAAATAAATTATTTATTTATATAAGTATATTTTTAATATAATTTATATTTAAATATAAAGTAGTTAGTTAGTGAGTTAGCCATTTTCTTCTAATTATATATATAATTCTTGTAGACCTTTCATATTAGCAAATCATAAAATTATTGATTTTCAATCATGTAAAATATATGGTAATTATTAATCGAATAGTCAGTCGCTCATTTTAAAGAATTAATTTAATTTAAAGAAGGTCTTCTCATATTATTAAGTATTGAAATCGATTTTGAATGTTTTTTAATATATTTTTGAAGTTTATTAATTAATTAGTTGTTATATTTTTTTTCAAAATTTGTTAATAATTTGTTATTTTAGTTTGTTTTTTCAACTGTGTATTTGTCTTTCCTTTTGTTGTTTGACGAAATGGGTGATTGTGTCAAAAGCTTTGTTATTCTTTTCTAACCAACGTTGGGTGTATTGCATAACTTTTTTCATTTTCAAACAATTACCACTTTCTCCATCAAAAGCAAAATCTTCAATCATAATGTATTAGAAATATTAGTCTTTATTTTAGCACTCAATAGTTTTAACCATACGCTCATAGCATCTATTGTATTATACTTGACTATGATTGCTTTAGAATACTCTAATAAAATTATCAATTTCACGTTGGGTTGCTTCTCCTTCTAAATCTATAAGAGGCAATTCCTTAAGTGTATAGCAATTAACCTATATTATGTTAAAATAAATTGATTAAATTTTGTTCAAAATAAAAAAGTAAAATATTTTATCAGAGAAAGACTCATTTTTTCTTAAAATAGGTTAAATTTAGATGTAAATTGTATTGATGTTTAAAAATAGATTCTTTAAAAATTTTTGGTGGGATTTTTATTTTATTTTTTCTTATTCTACTTGAAATAAATTGTATAAAAATCTAATTGCATTTGACTTAACTTTTAACCCATTTTGTAAAGAAACTCTTTCAAAAAGAAAAATAAAAGATATTAAGAAATTATTAATATCTAATGACCTTGTTTAAGATTTTAAATTAATTTAGAGATAATATAAGCGTTTATTTTTGTTGGTTTGTAATGAAAAATAATAGGATTTCTATGTGGAATGAATGGATAAACAAAATGCAGAATTTAAATGGTCTGATAACGTATGGTTTGTTATTACATCAATATTCATTTAATTTAGATAGAAAAATATGATTTTTATAAATCCAATTGTACTTTTTTAATTATGAATAATTCATCACTCAGTGACATCACGCATAAAGGATGGCGCAAATATCAGCTTTTCTCAGAAAATTTCTCAAATTAATTATAATTTTGCAATCAGTTTAAAAAATATTTGGAATAAGTTGATTTGGGTGATGCAATAAATACGCGCATAGTTAAATTTAAAATTTCATTTAATATTTTAAAGAAAATATTAAGTTTGTTTTGGCAAAGTAAAGTAGTATAGGTTTAATATGTCACTTATTTTTGCAGAATATTAGATTATATTTGCATGATATGGTTTTTTGATATTAATAGGATTTAAAATCATCATTTGATGAATTAATTCTTTAAACAGTAAAAAATTAAGCAAAAAGACCACATTTTGAAAATAAAATCAATGATAGGAATAAGAAAAAATAAACAAGTGTCTTTTCTCTAAATATTTAATTGATGACAAAAGAATGATTTTTTTACCTTATTGCAGTCTTTGTTGTATTGTCTGATAAAGTGATTGTATCTCTCAATAGGATTTGAACTCACAATTTCGACTTCATCAGAGCTTGATCTATCACGAACTATTTTACTAGGATTAGCAGTGACGATAACTCTAGAACCTCTACGACCTCTAACTGTTGACATTTTGTATGAATTTATAGTTTTTTAATATTTCAAGAGTATAGGCAATGTTTAGATTTGATATTTCCTTGACAAAGAGTACGATGCAGCAATAAATAAACAAGTATTGATCTTGGTTGCCGTATGTATGCGAGATATATTTGATCTTTATCTTTTTTATAGTTATTTGTTTGTTATTATTATTTTTATTAATTATTATTTAATTTTTTGTTTAGTGAGATTTGACTCCTTTATAGATTATATGAGATTGCTAATAAAAATTCCCTTACCCTCTACTTGATAAAAATAAGTTCATCCAATTAAATAAATATGTGATTCTGCTTTGTAGTACTTTTAATTACATCATAAGTGATTTCTTATTATCCATTACGAAATCACAAAAATTAAAAAAGTATTGTATGCAAATCAATCAAAAATATATAGCAATAGGAAGAGCTATTGATAAAATATTAAATTTTTTTCTTTAATTTTAAATTTTTTGCATTCATTTTATTATCCGGAATATTTGCCTCTCTCTAAAAGTTGCAAGCCAAATTGTTACATAATAGTACAGAGCAGCATTTAAGAAGTGAACCAAATTTATTGAATAGACTTATGTGCATAAAATATGATAAATAAAACATTCCATCATTACTATAGACATAATTTATTTAAATAGAAAAAACAATATTTTATAATGATGAGATAAAAACTTTACAATATTGTCAGTATTGCGTATTAAATGCTATATAATTAATAGTTGAAACACATTAAGTCAATTAATTAATTAATCAATTGTATTTGTAAATTTTATTACTTTCAAATTTTGATTAGTAAACAGTTTTTGTTATATATATTTATTTATTCTCAACTCTTAATAAATTCCATTAACTTTAACCAATTATTCAATTTATCTCAATCAAGCTGGTTTTTATTTTTAGTCCTTGATTCTTCATTTATTTTAATTATTGAAGAGCTACTCTTCCCCTTAACTTAAAAATAAATGTATTCCTGCTCAAAGGAATTATTAAAAAATAAAGTATGAATGTTAAAATGTCACATTTAAAAAATCTCTTTTTTGAAAGTTGATTTTATAATAATTGCAAGAAGAGTAAAAGCTTTTTTAGAAAATATTCCTTTCTATTTTTATTTTGGGTAAATTTTTTTGATTAGTCAACAACAAATAAATCTATATAAGATGATTTATTTAGAAATTCTAACTCTTAAAAATTAAAATTTTTCTTCAGAAATATAAAAAAATAAAAGCAATGTAAATAATAAGTTGAATTGATATTATATTTATATTTTTATGTATGATTTTTTTTATTAAATACTTTACTATTGTATGAATGCATGAATAACTTTAATTAGGTGACTAAGTTCAAGTTGAATAATTATATATTTGTGTATTTATGTTTTTAACTTAAGCGTTTGGTGAAATTAGTACTGTATGCTTTTACTACCTTTAATTGTTATCGAATTAAATTATCTTTCAAGCATTTTATTTAGTTAAGGTGATAAATAACAGTTTAATTTAAGGTAAGTATCTTACAGATTTTTATACCCAAAGTAATTTTATTTATTTAAATTTAACTTAATTAAATATTTGGCCAAAATAATTGTGATTTTAAGACTAATTTAACTCATTTTTAACTTGGTTAAAAGTGTCTAATTAAATAGGAGTATAGGTATTTAATGGAAAAGCCGTCAATCAATATTTAAGAAATAAAAAAATATATATAAATTAATTAGATTAACTTTAAATATTAACTCTTCAGCCAAAAAAATGTATTTAATAAATACAAAGTTTAAAAATAGAAAAAAAAACAATAAAATAAAACAAATCTATTTTCATTCTCTTTTAAAATATTCTTATAGAGGAAGTAAATATATATCAGAAAAAAGTAGAATTTTATAAATTCTATTTAAAACTTTGTAAATTAATTTAGTATTATTACAGTAGATTATATTAAATAGTGTATCATTAATTAAATACTATTATCCTATAACAAAAAATGCTCATTAAAGAAATCAAATAAAAGTTTCTGAATTAATTCCCAGTCAAAAAAACCAATTTAAAATGAATTAATTTATAATTAGAAGCCAGCTATTATAAAATTATAAATTAAATGTTTATAATAATTATAAAGAAAGAGAATTAATTAGCTGTTTATTTATAAATTAAATAGTATGAAATTTTTATACAAATAATAAATAATGATGTCATTTTTTTTAAGCAATGAAAAAGACATTAGTTATTTATACAATTTGATTGTAATTTTCATCAATAAATCAATCACTCTTTTTAAAGGGATTTAATAGTTATTTAGTATATCTGTTAGCTATTACTTTCTTCCTATACCAATTTTGTAGAACCTCTTTAAATTTTTTTTTGAATGTATTTTTTTATATATGGTAAATGCTTGCAAGTCAAAAATAAATATTACGTGACAAGAAGATTTCAGTCATTGAAAAATGACTTTTAATCAAATAAATACTAAAATACAAAGAATTTTAAATCACAGGGTTTATAGATGGTGCAAACAGCTTTGTTTCTTAGTTATTTATATTTTAAATACCTGAATCAGACTATCATTTAATTAATTTTATAGATCTAATTCTTATCAAAAAATTTGAGCATTAAGATACTAATAGAATACTATGAATTTAAATAAATATTTTTCATTGATTTTTTAAATAAAGAGTGACTCGGCCATATTCTTTCACTACTATTGCAGGATAATACCTCCTGCAAATAGCTCTTTCAAATAATTTTTTTTAATTTAATAGTAAAATTAAATATTATACTTTTAAATTTCAAAATGTATATTTTACATAACATAAACTGTAAATGTGCTTGTTTTATTTGTGAATCTTAAGCAATAAAAGTAAGATTTGGTTGACTTAGATCTGCTTTGCTTCTTGCTTTCTTTACAAAATTTATATTTGCTCTGTTGCAAACTGATTGATTAAAAAACAAAAAATTAATTCAATAAAAAGTTAAGTCTGTTTAATGAAATTTATTTATTTATTGTTTTAATTAAATGGAAAGAAAAAAAAGTTTAGAATTAGACTTGATTAATTCCAATTGTTGAATAAGCAAGATAATTGCAGTTGATTGGAATAAAATGAAAAAAATATAAACTGTCTATATCTTAAACAAAATCAGTGGTAGTGTGAGATATTGTAAGATTAGATAATAGAAGGTAACAAAATATTATATTAATAGAAAAATTGTATTTTTAGTATGCACTATGAATTGAATACGTCAGATAATTATTATTATAATTATGCTTTTATAATTAATTTAACACAGTTTATATTATTTATTCTTACATAAATAATAATTTGATTGAATCTACTATTAATCTAATCTTAAAAATCTATTCAAATACATCAAAAATACATACTTACTATTTATAGTTCAGGTTTATATTTTAAATATTTATTTTAAAATATTTTATGAAATTTATTTATTTAACTTAAAAAAATAGGATTTTTTTCATTTATTGTGAATTAAATCCTTGCGAAAAGTATTAAATTTTTAAAATGTTTGATTACATTTTTTATTATTTAACTAAGATAAAATCTTAAATAATTTATAAAAAAAAATAATAAGTATTTCATTTTACTTAAAAGATCTGCTGAAACTAAATGGAATTTTAATTATTGTGATTAATAATTTAAAGAATTTATATAATTTTAATACTATAAAATAGCAATAAATTATAAAATTATAAATAAATAAGTAATATACTTATTATACTTGACTACTAATAATAAAAATTCTACTAATTTTAACATATTCATTTTAAATTCCGTTATTTATTAAAAAAGAATAATTTATTATTTATTTTATCAAATAGCCATAATTCAAATAATCTGCATTAACAATATTTTTAAGTCTTTAATAATTTTTTAATTTAAAGTTTGTTGATGTAAATATCATATTTTTCCTCATTTATTTAATTAAATTCTAATTAGAATAAAATTTTATTAATACTGATAGTAGAAGCAAATAAATAAATCTTTAAATTATTTCAAAAAACTAAATTTATAATCTTGAATTAATTTTTAAGATATTTGAATATCTAAAAATCTAATTACCTTGATAAATATTATTCAATAATTTTAATTATTTGGTGCGCTTCAATTTATGGTTTTAAATAATTTAAATTTAATCAATCAATTTACTTTTTATTTTAAAGTCAATCTAGCCATTTCTTAAAAGAAAGAAATTATTATTTTCTCTTATTAATTTTAATCTAAGATATGCAAAAATCAATATAATTAATTATCCTTCATCTACAAATTTTAAGTTAATTATTTAAAAATTTTCTTAAATATTAAACAATAACGTTTTTTAAATAGCTTAAATAGTAATTTATATTTTTAATTAATTAATTAAATGAAAGAATTACTTTTATTTCTTATCCAATTAAATTATTTGTGTGGTAA
Source organism: Tetrahymena thermophila SB210 (assembly GCF_000189635.1). NCBI lineage: Eukaryota > Ciliophora > Oligohymenophorea > Hymenostomatida > Tetrahymenidae > Tetrahymena > Tetrahymena thermophila. The sequence continues at coordinate 570,439 of NW_002476434.1, forward strand.
TTAATACTCTTAATAGGATTAACTTTTTAGAAATATTAATTTGTATTGGAAAAAAATAATTATTAAATTAATAAGGATTTTAAATGAATTTATTGAAATTGATATTATCCTTACATATTTTAAGTATATAATAAACATATGTAAGTAGGTTTTTTAATTAATAAACATTTCTAATTTTAAGAAAAAAGAATAGATATTCTCGAATTAATTATCGAGTTTAATAGTATGACAATTTATTTTTTTTAGCCGTCAAAAGTAGTATATTATTTAATTGAATTTCGAATGCCAAATTATTTATAGACTATGTTGGAATCAATTGAAAAGTATTTTGATGCTTGAATCGTTTTCTTTACTTTAAATTGTTTATAAAAATTAAATTTGGAATTTTATTTTTCATTGGCTATTTACTAAGCCAAATATTCATAGTATTTATATTATTAAGTTAATAAGAATACCATTCATTAGTTTTATTTTTAGGGATTCAACTAAGATTAATTAGAATTAATTTCAAGAAAAATATCACAATTAATTTACTTAAAAAAGGAGATACGAATTCAAACTTTATTAACTTCAAAAACAGAAATGTATTCAATGCAATAATAATTAATAACTCCTCACTAAGTTATTATGTAGCCTGCACCTTTAATTGTTCCTATTACTCCAATATCTATGTAAATGAATCCAACAATGTAATAGATGATGCAGTACAATAGTCAGTAACACTTAAACAATTACTAATAATCTACACCTGAGCAAAAGGCACATTAAATAAACAAAGGAAACTAATCAATGACTATTGAAAGAGAGGAATAGTGTATGTAATTGTTCTGGGATTTTAGAACAGTAACTTATAAATCTCATTTAGGTGAGCATTCACTAAATCGTTACCAATTAAATTGTTTGAATCTTCTTTTTGTCTTTCCTCTTAAAATTTGCTTTTGCTCCTATAGAATTCCTAATGCTGTTGAAAATTAATTTGAAGCTTCTAACTAACCCCGTTTGGTTATAGCAGGACCAAGCTGTGGCTATCTCACTATAGGTGAAGATGTTCTTGGGTATTACTAGCTTGAGAATCCAAGTCTTCTTTGTTAGTGCCTATGTGGTGAAACGCCCATAGTACATATTACTAATGCTGTCACTTAAGAAAAGTCTATTTTGAAAACAGAAACAAGCTGCGTTAGTTCTTGCTTAGAATGCTGTCTCCCTTGCTTTGCTTTATCTAGAAATTTTGTAGATGAAAAAGGTAAAACTTCCACCTATAGCAGATCTTTTTGTTAGGCTATCTTTAACTGTCTTACACTTAACTCTAAATTTTACAACTAAGTTAACTTTAATTACAATAACAGTGATAGTGAAATGAGTAAACTACTCTAATATGGAGCCTTTATTTTCTTTCAAGAATATTCTAATAACTTTAAAGGATGTTTAATATGTTGATTAATTTGTTTAAATATAAAATTTATTTTTACTATTATTAATTTTAAATTACATTAAACTTTAATAAAATAAATATTATTTATCAAATTTATTAAATACTTTTTTAATAATAAATATGATTAATTACTCCAAAAATTTAATTATATTAACAAATCTACAAACATAAAAAATAAATACACAATTTATTCATTCATTTATTTATTAATTTATTATTTTAAAAATAAAATTTAAATTATGAGTTGTTACTTTTAGTAAAGATATTGTTTGTATATTTTTGAATTTAATTAAAAAATTTTCATCATTTTCATTCATTCAATCAATCAATCAACCAGAAGTTTTAATAATTTAAAAATACATCGCTATTATAAACAAATTATTATTTTTCAAAGGAATAAATATATACATACATAAATACATTCATTCTTTCTTATATAAATATTAGCGCCATCAAAAAAAGCGAAGACAACAAAGCAAGCTTAACAGAGAAATAAAAATATTTTAAATTGACTAATTAAAAACTTAAAATTTGAAAATAGCAAGTACAAGAAAGCTGTCATTTTTAATAAAAATATGGACGATTTGTTTAAAGAAGTTTAAAATCCTAGAGAAAAAAATTTAATATAGGAGGCTAGAGATCTATTAGATGATGTGAAAAAGAATTGTGATTCAGGAAAAGAAATATTAGATTTACATAGAAAGAAAAATGAAAAGTTAGTTTATGGAATTAAGCAGTATATTTCAGAGTATTAATCAAAAAATTAGCATTTGCGCTAGAATTTTGAGCACTTTTAAAGAGCAATAGATAATGGCACTCTCATTAAAAATATTTAAGGACTTGAGTTTGAAGATTTATTTGACGTTCCAGTTGATGCAACCACTTCTAAGGATTAGATAGGTAAAAGTGGAAGTTAGCAAAAAGGATAGCCTTCATGGTTTAAGGATTTTAAAAAAGAAGAATTTGAGGCTATGAGAGAAAATTTAGAGGCTTTAGCTAGGAAAATGTATAAAGCTAGAATGGGCGAAGATATTGTAACAGAAAGAGATTAGCTATCTAGAGAAATTGATGAGATGATTGAAGAACTGTAAATTAATTACTAATCGTATGATTGGGAAGTACCTAAAGAAAAATTAATACAAATTGAACAAAATATTTTGAAATTGATGCAATTCGACATGATTATCCCATAAATAATTGCTGATGTTTTGAATAGAGCTAGTGAATTCGCTCGTTCACTTTACAATACTTATTTAGAATTTCGCTCTTAGGCAACTAATTTGCATAATTTAATTTCTGCTTATTCAACTGAAGGAGATCGCTCTATGCGCACTGAGTTCTTGAACATCAACAACTCTGATCCAGAACGTCTTAGAGTGAAGAGATATGGTGTATAAATTCGTAATGAAGAACTTGCCTCTCTGCAGGAAGGAAGAACTTTAAATGAAAAAATATTGTATTTCATGCTAGACTACTTCCATGAAAGAAATATTTATTACAAAACTCATTAGCCTGGTTTGAACTAATAACCATAGCAAATTACATCTAATACTGTTAATTAATCATTTGGAAATATAGGAGGAATGCCTATTGGGTCTGGTATTTATGTAATGAAATCAGCATTTTTCGAAGCACTAGTACCTCCTGGCTGCTCACTGATGCCAGAATCAGTAAATTACGATGGAGCAAAAATGTTTACATAAGAATATAGAGGCTTTAGAAATACAATTTTTGACAGATTCGCTCGTATTTTAATAGGAGTATAGATAACAACTAACAATTGGATTCTAGTTGAAATTAAAAACCACCCTGAAAAGGAATTGTTAGTCTATGATTCAGATATGAGATTCTTTGCAGGTTATCATGAGAGAATATGTTCTGTGATACGTAAATTTATATAAGAAGAAATTCGTAATAAGACAGAACTTTCAGATACTGAATGTCTAGAAATAGCCAATAATTATGCAGGAAGGACTGTTGCCTCTCCTTAAAATCAATTGCCTTAAGATAATGCAATATATTTTGCTAAAAACTTAACTATTAGCGGCTAAGGCAATAATGTACACAGCGGTAGTTATAGATTAGACAATATAAATTCATTTAGATTAGAATTATTCACATTCCTTCTAAGGATTGGAATAAACGTTGACCGTACACTTCCCTTTGAAATTTTGCTTTGAGGTTTTATAAAAAAAAATATACTTACTTAGACTCTTTATATTATTAATTTTATTTTTTATTGTATATTTTATAAGATATGTTAATGTTTTGATAATAGACAGTTATATTCTAAAATATTAATCAATATACATATATGTAATCAATCTTTACTAAAGCTATATGTTAAATAAGATTTTTCTCAAAATTTTATAATAAAATTGTAATTTGATATTTTTAATTTTAATGAAATTTTAAATGGAAATGGAATATAAATTTTCACATATATAAACTGTCTAATTATTAGCTTGATTGAATATTTTTATCTAGCTTAATATATTATAATAAAATTTGATGAGATAATTATATAGGCATTTCAATTATAGATATATCAAAAATGCAATACAATATATTCGTTTATGAGAAAAAATTTAAAAGGTTTTCAAATATCTGAAAATTGATCAGAAATAGTTAATTAAAAAATAATCAATTTCTTTATAAATAGTGAGTGATTTAGCACAAAATTAAAGCAAAATAATAGGTATTTATTTTAATTGTGAAAATGGAAGACTGCAATAAATAACAAAAATTTAATAAGCTAAATGAGGCATCTGATCAAGACTTTTTAGAGTTAAAAACTGAAAAAAAACAATTCTTAGATCGTAAAGTTTACTTTCATATTTATCTACCCAATATATGAAATTTGATTTTATAATACTAGGAGATAATTGTATAGTTAAAAAAAGCACTACAATGCTAACAAGTAAATATGTTCATTTTTTATTAATTAATTTGAGAAAGAATCTAAATTATTTTTACAAGGCAAAGATGAATCTTCTTTAAAGTCTTGCATAAAAAAAGGAAGTCAGAATTTTGAGAAACCAATATTTACGTTCAAAAAAAAGAATGAGAAATAAATAAATTGGAGCGAAGATAAGTAGAAAATAGCTATCCCAAATATAAAATCAATATACTCTAAATATTTAATTAATGGAATAAAGCCTTAAATACCAAATCAATTAGCTTACAATGTATTTTTTGATTTCAATAGCATTATTTCTTTTTTTGTTATTATTATTTCTTATAAATTTATTAAGCTTTAATAAAGTAAATATTTCTTAAAAAAAGATTTATGAAGGAATATTATAAATGGCTGATTCTGGTTTACAATCTTAAATTAGAGTTTCCCTCAACTCTTATCATGAAAGATCTGATTTAAAAGTAATACCAAAGTTATTTCTGAAGCCAACTTGTGGGGACGTATCTTAAATTGACTATTTTGTAAAAAAAAATATTTCATAGGAAATAAAAAGAGAAATAAATATTGTAAATATTTTATTCATTCATAACAATAAAAATATTTAAAATCAATAATCAATAAATTAATTTCTTATAAATCATTTTTTAAAAAGATGAAGCAAATGTAAATGAGTAACTATCAACGTTTTTTTTGTGGTTGGGTTGAGGCTTCAAAAAAAGAATAATAAGATGAAGTTAATAAGATAGCTGAGAAATTATATGAGTAAAATTAATATTTTGAATTTAAAAGAGATGGGTTGTATAACATTAAATTAATTCATTGTGAAAACTTGTTTCAAGAATATGATGAAGTAATTGTAGACCATGTTAACTTTAAAGTAATTACCCAGCTTTGCTTTATAATTTAACTACCTTTAGAGTATTATCAAAGGTTTGTAGTTATACAAGAGTGCTTATGAAAAAATGTTTTTATTTTTAAATTTTATTATATTTTAAAAATAGTATTTATGTTAATGTATGTAACTCATTTTATAATATCAAAATAAAATTAATTAATAACTTATTCACTTAGAGTAGCTTAAATATTATTATTATTTTGATCATAAAAATTACAACATAAGAAAAAGATTACTGGTTGATAAGCTAAAAATTATTTCAAACGTAATAAAATAATATTTACTTAAAATACATGAATTTAATTTTTTAACTAAAAATAGGGTTTAAACTTTAACAAATATTTAAATCTTCAAAGAAATTAGTCAGATAATTTCTAATTTTTGAAGAAAAACAAGAACAAGTAATTTTTTTAAAAACATTTCATATATTTAATGCTAAAAAATATTTTTTCTCTTTTCTATTTATTATTTACACTGATATCTAAATAATTTTAAATAATTAATTTAACTTAAATTTTTAAATTTTGGAAATTATTACTACTTTAAATAAATCTTAAATAGATTATTAATTTATAGATTTAAATTCAACAGCAATTATTTTTATCATATCTAAAATAAGAGGTACTATTAAAGAAGCTTTATAATATTTGGATTGCTTAATATAAATTATATCTGAGCATTTAATTTATAAGATTTTTTATAGATATAATTTAGAGTAATTAATTTAACATAAAATATTTATACAAAAATTATTATATAAACTAAATATCAATATTTATATTTGATTCTTTAGATCAATTAGATAAATGTCTACTTGTGGTAATTAAATGGTAAAATTAAGCTATATTTTCATCTTTTTTTTATTTACTCATTAAGGCTTTTACAATAACTCATTTGATATAACTTTCTTCTCTTTTTTCTCATCTTTTTACTCTTTATATACTAAACAAAATCTAAACTCATCTAGTAACTTTATACATTAGGCTCTTTTTGAAGAATTTACATTTTCAAACATACATTAGCGATATTTAATCATATACTATTCGCAATTTAAATCTTTAATGGCTTAATCTGCTAATTTTTCACTACTTTAATTTTCTTCTTTCGCGTTAGTCTTACTAAAAAATCCCATTTTGTATAAGAGTTGAGTTTATAAATTGAGAAATCTAATATAATTTATTCAAAAACAAGATACTAAATGTATTTTTTATACAGTTTACTTTGAGATTAATTTATATTAATAAAAACAAAACATACTTTAATTCAATTAAAATCAATTGAACACTATTTTTTCTATCAGAATCTTCTCAAAATTGTAATATCTAATTTAAAAATCAATATATGAAATAAAAATGATAAAATTTCAACAAAGACACTTTTTTGTATAAATAATTAATAATTTTTAACTAAAATATTTTATAAAAAATTAATTTATATTTTCTTCATTTAAAAAATGTTACCGTTAATATTTCTAAATATTGAAAAACAAAAATGAATTAATTAAAGTAAAAATGAAAATTTATTTATTAAAATTTATAACATTATTTTTTTATCTATCTAATTAACTAATTATCACACATATTTGCACTATTTTTCATTTTTTTCTTAAAAAGAGAAATATTTTTTTTGTAAAAATACTTTAATTTCAAAAATATTTCATAATAAAAAATTCCTGATTTTAATTTATTTTGCTTTGAACTTACTTTATAAAATATTTTTATGATCAAGTCATATGAAGGATTCACAAAAACTTGATTTCATTGTAAGAAAATATGTAAATGCCTTTTATTAATATATGAAAAGTTAATACTTTTTTGAGTTTCTAATTAAGTAAATAATGTCCACTATATTTAGATTTAAATAAAAATCTATTTTCTAAAAATATCTGTAAATTAAAATTGCACTAAATAGGAAATTTATGAGCACACAATATTTAATAGGCTACTTCAACCAAAGTAAGAAATCATCCAATTAACAATTTAATCTAAAATTTATTTAAAGAAAGGTTTTAAATTGAAAATTTTATTTGTTGTTTGTATTATTAACTTAACGATGTAACAATATCTATCAATCTAATAAATATAATTTTTATTACTGATAGTAGATAGAAAAGATTTAAGTAAGAATTCAATTAACATTTTACAAAATAATATAAATAAATAGTTGAATAGATAGATAGATACTTTTATTATTCAAATTTATTGATTTTAGTTTTTTATCTTTTAAATGATGAATTATTGATAGCTTCAAAAAGCTATCAAGAATTTGTTTTGAATAAAATCGAATGAGAAAGGTTTTCTGTGCTATTACAAAACTTAAATAGATGTTAGTTAATCAAATAATAAAGTGAGTTTTCTTAACAAATATAATTAAGAAGAAGAGATTTGATTAAAAAAAACTTAATATTTAATTATTTTTTTCTTATTCTTATTTATATTGATTGATTAGTTATCAAAAGAAAAAAAATTGAATAATGTAAGTAATATTACCTTCTGCATTTATTTAGTCAAAGGACAAAAAGAAATCCATTAAATCAACTAGCAACTCTCATGTTGGGACTGTCATAGGAGCTAATAACGGATAATTTAATTATTCAATGTCTCCATCTAAAAGTGGATGTATACTTTTCTCTAGCTTTGGAATTTTTATTATTCATTTAATTTTGTTGTTTGTAAATAAATCTTTAAATGTTTATTTTACATGAACAGTTTTCATGTTTGAATTTGATAAAATTATCAGAAAGTTAGCTTAAAAGCAATAAATACTTTTGAGGAAAATATAAAATTTATTTTTTTCTAAGATTAACAAATAATTAATGAAATAGATTTGATAGATGGCAAGTCAGTTACTTCTTTAAAAGGGTAGAGCAAGAACCAATTCAATAATGGAATTTAATCTTTTAATGGATAAAATACAAATATTGCGCAGCTTTAGTAAAGCCAAAATTAATAGCCACTATAGGGAGTAGCTTACCCTAATACTCAAATTTTGCTATCTTAATCCTAATAATAAAATATGTATAATAGCAATAATGGTCATAATTAGACTTCTTAAAATAATTTTCAGTAATTCAATCAAAATTAGTTATAGCTTAGTTAGCAGTTGCATCAAATGCAATAATAATAGTAATAGTAGCAGATAATACAAATATAGCAGAATCAATAATAGAATCAAACAGCTTTAAGCAACAATGCTATGCCTTCTGGAGGTAATTTCTCATAATCAGCTCATTAAAGCAGCGATAAAAAACAGTAAAATCTTCAATTATAATTGTAATAATAATTACAAATGTAAAAATAAAGCAATACCTTTGCTAAATTCAAAGACCTATTCGGTTCAAAGAGATTGAGTGAAGCTAATGCCAAGTAGTTTTTAGAAAATAGCAATTTTAATAGCATAACTAATAGTAGCGCTAATTTCAATAAGTCAAGCAGATTAACTGCCTAGCTTTAAGTTAGTAAAATGACTAATCCTTAAACTAATCAAAATTAGAATGCAAATGGAGTATCTAATAACCCAAAAAGCATTATTTCTCCTAAGCGCTAGCAAATTTTAAGTCATGGATACATAATTGAAGATAAAAAAAAGAAAACAAAATAGTTCTAAGAAGGAATTTTAAACTAACAATAGCAGATTTTGAATCTTTAGTAATAGGCTTTGCTTTCAGCTAGCTAGCCCTATTTTAAAATAAACAGAGATGCAAGCAAATAACCTCTACCAGAAGAAAATACACTTCAAAATTAGTCTAATAATAATTAGAATGTTGCATTTTTTAGCAGTACTACAAGTGGCTCTAGCAATTAAATAATAATTCCCTAAAATAAAATGAATAACAATTAAAATTTAGCACAAGGAAATTAATCATCAAGCATAAATGCTGGAAATTACAGTAATGCACAAAAATAGAGTATGAGTAATAGTATTAATAATGGACCAATTGATTATAGCTAGAGCAAAAATATAGATATTAATAAGTTGGCAGAGTACAAAAAATAATTAGAATCTCAATTAGAAAATGTAAATAATTACATAGATAGTATTAAAAGCTTTTCAACTAACCCTTAATATAAAAACCTTACAATTAACATAGATGCTCCTTAAATGTCATAAGGTAATTAATTAATTTCAAGAATAATTTTCACAAAAATCAAAAAAATTAAAAGTTATTTAATTATTATACCTTCAAATTAAAACTAGTTAATTAACTTAATCATAAACTGTCCTATTTACTTTCTTATCGAAGATTTTAAGATAAAAAGTAAATAAATAAATAAAAATATCTTTAATTCAAAGATTATTTTTAATATAATATCCCTCTTCAAATATATTTTATTTAAAAATTTGACATATCTTAAATCAATAAATAAATAGGGGTTTAAAATATTTAATTTTATACTTTTAAAAACAGTTAATAATATATTTGTTAACATTTCTCAAATATAAAAATTAAATTATATTTTTACTAAAATAAAATAAAAAAAGATGAAAAAAATAAACTTCTCTCAAAGAAGCTATCTTTGGATGAAATAGTTGTTATATCTGCACCATAGAGCGTTAGAAATACAAAAGATTCAAATCATAATTCTAATTCTACTACATAAGGTTCCACATAACATATTAATAATTTAGTATAAATATTTAATTTAGATAAATAAAATGGTATAGCAGCAGTATCTGTTAAGGATGAGAGCCAGTAAGGAGAGTTAAATGGAAGTACCTTAAAGAACTAGCATAATTCTGTTAACATATAAGCTCAAGCAATATCAAATGAAGCTAAATTGGTTAGCTCATAAAAACTTTTTCCTAAAACTGCAACTTCTAGGGATACAACTTAAAATTAAACAAATGGAACTTAATAATTCTTCATGTCTACAAAAGCTTAACAAAATAAAACTCACATAAAAAGACTGACTTTGGATTCTACATTTTCTTAAACTTTACAATCCTAGCGCATGCCAACATCAAATAACTAGCTGTCGTCTATTTTATCTTAATCTACTCATCATTTTAATCAAGCAGGATAACAATTAATAGTTAATCCTCATTATGTCAATCAAAATATTGTATAAAATGAATAAGATTTGGGTAATAATCTTTAATATCAATTAAATAAGCTTAAAGAAAGAATAATGAAGGCATTAACTAATTACAAAAAAAATAAAGAATCTTCTGATAAATTAAATTAATAGCTCATAGTTAAAATCAGCAACTTGTAATCTAAAAATAATTCTTAATAATAAATATTAATGCCTTCAGGAGTATAAAATAATGTCTAATAGCATGGATAAACACCTAATTAAGTATACCATGCAAAATCAAATTCATTTTAGTAGCTTTAGCTGCCATAGTAAGCTATGCCATTACATTCTTTTAATAATCAGCCTAAATTACTCTCTCAATCTTAATAGTTTTTTTTACAAAAAAATTCTGAAAATTAGATGTAAAGTGGAGGATAATTCTTTAATTCAAACGCATTGTATGGTAACTTATAATCTTAAACGAACATAAACACATAAAATTAAAATTAGAATCCAAATTAAATGTTAGCAAGTGAACAACTTAAAAAAGAATACTACTCTAATTCAAATAATACAAATTAATTAAACCAAAATCAAGTAATGCAGTAGCATAACGGTAATAATTCTTTACAGTAGCATATAGTTATTGATAGTCTCAATTTAGGGTAAAATAGTTAAAATAACATAAACTATCAAGTATCATCTAAAAATACATCTTAATCACCTCCATTTAGTACCTCAAACAAGTCAAAAAATAATGGAGGAATGATAGTTTAATCTCCAAATCAAAATGTGAAATAATTCTAATTTTTTAATGGCTAAATCTCTAATAATGGATAAAGAATATCAAACAATTAAATTAATCATCAATAATATTAACAAACGCATTAAATGCAGCAGATAGTAGAAGAGAAAATGATCTAATGATTTAATAACTCTATTAACAATATAAGAAACTAAATTTTTTATAAGTTTTTATTTATTTTGATATAAAAAAATAATAGAATGTTTGTTCAAATTTTTTTGGTTAATTTTATTTTCATTCTGTAATAATTATAGAATATAAAATATAATACCATTATAATAGAATATAATTGTAAATTTTATGTCTTTAAATACAATTAAAATATATTTTATTCATCTCTTAAGTTTATTTTATAAATCAATTTCTCTATACCAAATAAGTAATATTAAAATAATTCAAAATATGTTATTATTTTTATTATAAAATGCATGTTTTTTTTAATTATACAAAAGTTTTATACATTATTATTTAATATAAGAATTGGCATAAATTTAAAAGAGTTGTTATTGTTACTCATATTTTTATAATTATTAATATTAACATAAGCAAAGCTACAAGTATCATAGCTCCGTAGCATAAATATTCATTGAATTAAATTGATGTTGTAGGTCTTGGATAAAAATTATTATTTTAAATAGAAGATTTAGAGTCCCTAAGAGTTTAACCTTTTCTCAATCTTTAATCACCTGCTCCTTAATAATTCTCAGGTAAGTCGACAATAATTGAATGAGTACTTTTTTCTGAGAGTTATTCTTTCTTTCCATCAGCATAATTAAAATCTGCATCATCATAACTTATATCCGCATCATAACCTTTGATTAAATTAAATATTCTGTTTGACAAAAATTTGGTGATATTATCTGGAGAATCATATTGATTTAATTAGCACACTAACTTTTTCATCTAACTTAAAAATCTGAGTGATGATTAAGCAGGATAATTTTTTTAGCAATAAACTAAATGGCAGCAAAACTTTTCATCAAGTTCTAAATACCATATTCCATTCCAAGTATAAATCTTTTAAACTTACTTAGGCTTTAAAAATTTAAAATCATTAACATATAATAAGATATCGTTTAAATTTCTTTCTTATTCTTTTTCTTCAAGAGAATGACAAGCCTAAAAATGTAATATCTCATTTTATTTTTTAGAATAAACAGCACAACATAACATCTCCTTTATTTTGATATTCAATATGAGTTTAAAATGCCTTAAAATAAATATTGTTATTTACTCCTTTTTAGATCTTTTAATTTTAAATACTTTTTTTAACAGATAAATTTTATCAAATTAAACAATTTTTAGAATAAGAATCATAGATTAAGATATTTTCTAATCAACAGTACAAATTATTAATATTTAATGTGTTGTCTCATATTTTAATATTTATAAAATAAAAAATTTATAAATCTTAATTCATTTAAAAAATATTTGAATGAGTTAATTATTTTACAAGTATTAAGATAAATTTTAGTAAACTTAAAGTATTTATTATTAATAAAAATATAAAGGTAGAAATATAAATAATATTTATTTATGGTTGAATTTATTAAACATTAATATTATAATATTTATTTATTTATATATTTAGTTAGTTAGTTATTATATATATTGATTTGTTATTATTCAAAACAATTTAATTTTTGAAATTTCATTTTACTGAGTAATTTATTTTGCCTATTTTCAAAGGAGATTCATTTCTAAAGTTTGCTAAAAACTACTATTATTGAGAAGGTTTTACAGGAGATTAATTTGATTGAGGATTAGATCCTAAATTATTTTTTCTAGGAGAGCTTGCGAGACTAACATTTTTTCTTGATTATCTTTGAAATAGAGGATGGTTACTTAAAGTTCTTTTTTAAGCACCTTAAGGTGTACTAATATTTGGTACTGTTTACTTTTTTTAAATTTTAAATACATTTTTAAGGATTTAAAATTTCGATTACTCTATGATTTATGGGTTAAGTCCTATTCTTTTTACTATATCTGCAAATCCTTCACTTTACAGCCCTTATTTCTAGATAACTACCTACTACTATTATGTATTTGGCAAATTATTTTTATGTTAATTTGTAAATTTAGGGTTATTTTAATTTTTAATAATAGGTAATTCAGACTGATTGGGTGATATTGTGTTATTATAATTATTTATGTTTGATTATTTAGCAATATTTTCATTTTAATTGTTATTTAAAAGTGGTTCTCTTTAACTTAGTTGCCTATGAGCTACCATAGGCAATTGAGAAGGTGTATTAGTAAATGTTGAAGGAGTATTTATGTCATTTTCAATAAAATAATTAGTATTTAATTCTTATTAATTTGGAATATTTATTTATCTCTCAGAATTAACTTATTAAATTGATTTGTTCTATGATTGATTTTAAGAATGAGGTTGATTTTAGAGTATCCTGTGTGAGTTTGCAAAAAAGATTGAATTTTAAGGGCTGTGTAAATAACCTCCTTATCCTGTAGAAATATGTGTTTTTATATCTAAGCTTGTTTATCTAGGACTATTTTTGAAATATTCAAATTAAGGTTTTTATTATTCGTTAATTTATTGCAACTTAGATTATATTTAAGAGTTTTATTAATTTAGCAACACATTTGCAATTTAAGATTTTGCAAGCTAATTTAATATTTAAGTCTGCTGCTGCTGCTGACTTTCACCGTCTAAGGTATTAATGTCATTTTAATTATTATGATTTTGATCTAATGAGAATTAAGAAAAGCTTGATTAACTTTTACAATGTTTGAAGTTATTAGACTGTTATTAATTGTTATTTAAGTGCGGTATTTATTTTTAAATATGGAAGTTGTTTTGTGTAAAATTAACAATCTCTGATTTTCTATCAAATTTATTACTATCAAGTTATGGTGATGATATTATATCACTTCCTCTTTTATATAAACTTTTAATGCTGTTTTTTTTAGAGAAAACTTAATGGATAGTAGGTGATGCTGTATCTGAATTTTAAGACCTATCATCATTCGCTTCATGAATTGAGGCCTTCTAAGAGTTTTTCTTAAACTTTAGTTATGGAATATCTAGCTTTAGTGAAGTTGTTTTCTTTAGTATACTATTGATGAGAGAATTCTCTGACTTAAGTCTATAATTTTTTTTGTTTTCATTCTAAAAATTTTTTTGGAAAAGAATCTTTTTTTTTGTTTCTTCAAATTACAATTATTCATGGGATGGGTATTAATTTTTATTCATTTATTAAAATAAATTAGATTGTGATGATAAAAGATTATGATTATTTGCATTATTATTATAGTTTGCTTAGTATTTATCTTTTTATTATTGATAAAACTAAATGCACTATTCTTTAATTTCGATTTATTCATTGATTATATCAATGTCACTTTTAAAATGAAAATCGTCTAGTTTTGGCATGCTTATTGTTTAGACCAATGCAATTTTTCTTGGAGAAACGCTTTCACTGTCTTTTTAATAGTGTCTTTTCTTCCTATGAGGAGATTCAAGAGGAGTTTGCTATTTTAAATTTTGGGTTTCTTAGGCGTTTGAGTCTTAAATATTGTTAAATCCTGTTTGAATGCATGTTAAACTTTTTAAAAGAGATCTTCTCTATATCTTGATAGGTGATTATTGTGTTTCTAGCAAATTTTACTCAGTAGGCTAAGTTGTATCGTCATCAAGCAGATTGTATGATTAAATTTGATTTAAAGTAGGGACACCTATTTTAAGCTTAGAGGAGTTCTCAACCTTTGACTCTTCCTATTCCTTTTATTTTATCCAGCCTTGGATTAAATATTTAAAATTTTTAGATTCTGGGAAATATTATTTTTTCATATTTTCCTATAAAATAAAATTTTCCTTTTGCTTAAGGTTTGCCTGCTCAAAGATGATTAGATTATCAGTACGAGAGTTGTAGTATTCACTTTTATTTTTGCTTTAGCTTTTAATTCCTTTCTTTAATTTGTAATCATCATTAAGAAGAATGACATCATCTAGCATCTTTTTATTAATGTAATATATTATTGTCTCATTTGATTTTGATACTGCTTTAAATGATCTTGTTTTTCTATTATTATAAGCATCTTCAATTCCTAAAATTTGTCCTTCTCCCAAAATCCCAATGCTTATTTCCTTGTACTAGTTTTTACCTTTGAACTTTTTTAACAAATTTTACTATATTTGTGGTTATTATTGTTGCTTTTAATTATTTGGAAAATTATAAAAAGTTTTAGATTAAGTAGGTGATTGAAGAGGAGAAACAGCTTAGCTTTTACTAGTACTATGCTTTCCATTAGCTTCTCTAGCTTCGGGAGTTAAGGGTGAAGTAGTTTCCAAACATAGCTAGTTAGTATTCGAAGAAGCATCAATTCTTCTTATAGCTTCAACTTCTCCCTGTCTTACTATCATGAATAAATTTGCTGGATCATTTTCTTCGAAAATTACTTTGTTGTATTCGTAAATTTCTTCTTTGAAATCATATGAAACTCTTCTTAAGGAGTCGTCCTTTGCACCAGGAAAATTTTATTTTAATATGTTGCAAATGAAACTATTTTTAGATATTTCTAAGCCAAATATTTCTCTATACGCTTAGCTGCTTATGTAAAAGTAAAAGCATTTGCTAACACAAACTGCAGTACTATCACAGGAACATCCATTAACAACTTGAGCCTCTCCTAGAGTAGATCCACGTTCCAAATATTTAATCCTCCTAAAAGAGCAAACATTTTCAGTTAAAAAATATTTTTAAAAGTTATATGCTTTAAGTAAATCATCTTCATCTTTATTTCTCAGCAAATTTAATTTATCTTCGTTATGCTCTATCCTTTGCTTGAGTTGATGAATAGAATCAGACATATCATTGCTGATGGTAGCAGCACTTTTTTCAATTTTAGTTATTTACTAATTTAGATTAACAATTTTGCCAAGAAGATCCATTTCTTGATTAATAAAAGCCTCTGATTTTTTCTAAAAGAGAGATGCTTTTCCATTTAAAATACATATTAAATCTGTTTTATTAGTATCGCCTTTGTGAAAAAAGAACTCACCTCTTTCAAGCCAGCCAATTTTAATATGCTTAAACAGTTTAATAGAGTATTCTATACGTCTTTAAGAGCGTATCAATATCTTAAAATGATGAAAATCATATAAAACACTGGCTATGAGTTCTTATTCATCAATAGACAACTTCTAATGATCTGGATTATCTTCTCGCCTTTCAATTAGCTCTTTGAACTACAGATATCTTTAATCTAATTATTACTACTAGCATGTGCTATCATTTATCTCTGATAGATTATTTAATGTTGAAATCAATCTTTAAGAGTCCATCGAAGGAACTTGAAGATGTCTTCTGGAGCTAGTACTTTTTAAAGGTGAAACAGCTGAAGATAAAACTTCTTATTGCTCATTAATTTTGAGAAAATATTCGCTCATTTATTTATTCTTTTCGAAATTAATGAAGCTTTCCAAGTTTCTATAAGATTATTCTTAAGTTGAAAGTTCAGATGCGCTATTTTTTAAGAATAAAATTTAATCTTTAATGCCTTTAAAATGCTTGTTTCACAAAATAGAGTTAATTAGAATTTTTGCTTGTCTGTTTTTTATGAAATAAAGATGGTTATTTGTTTATAAATTAGAAATCTGATGCAATCTTTTTACCAAAACCTTTATTTTAAAAATCTGTATTAATTATTTAGAGTAATCTTTTGCTTTTATTGAAATTAATTACTATGAAAATCTTAATAAAATAATAATCTTCTCGGTTTGTTTTTATTAGTGATGTAGAGCCTAAATTATGCATAAATTAGCGACCAATGATTAATTTTTTTCTTCAGTTCTTATAAAATTCCTTTAATTGATATTCTTGCTTATATACATACAACTTTTAGTTAGTAATAAACCTAAAGATACTAGAGAAGCTATTAATTTTATTCCCAAAAGATACCTAAAAATATTTAATTACTGTACATTCCTAAAATTGTTACTTCTATTACCACTCTCCGAAAATTATGTCAGTCAGAATAATCTTACAATTTTATTTGTTTGCATTTATTTCAATCCTAACTGATTTCAGCAATTTCAAGACTTATCTAATTTTAATTATAGAAGCCAAAGTGGCAACTTGCTAAATTTTTTAGTCAATCAAAAATATTTTTAAAGTATTCAAAATAATAAAATAATTTATAAATCTAATTTAATAACTTTTTAGTTTATAACAAAATAAATTATTATTCATTATTTAAATAAAAATACTAAAACAATAGCATTCAATACATTTTTAGCTATTTAATTAATTTTGAATGCTTTACTATATCTTCAGATGCTATTTTTACCACAAAAAAATTTTAAAATATCTAATTGTAATAGTGCTTAGCTTTGACTTTGTTTGCTTTTTGTTTTTTAAGTGAAAAGTTCTATTTTACTTTGTCTATATACACTTTCAAATGTAAAAAAAATAAGGAGATTTTTTTATAATGATTTTTAAAAAAGAGCCTTTTATAATAAATAGTAAAATTCGTGTGAAATTGAGTTCTACAAAAACAAGAAAAAATTAGTATTCAGTATTTTTAATTTAATTAGAAAAAAATCTAATTCTTTCTTATTTTTTAAATTTTGTGAATTTTTTATTATTTATGCGTAAGATTCTTTTTTGTTAAGAAAAATGAATAATAGAATTCTAGATATAATTTTGATGAAATATTTCAATAATAGTAACATATTTATTTTATTATTTACATTTTTAGATATTTTATGAGCTTTTAAAAAATTGCGAAAGTTGACTTTTAATTCAGAATAATTTATTTACTGCATTCTTTTCTTTCTATTTAAAATGATAATTGCCTTATTATTCAAAGAATATTTTAATTAATAATGACGATATGTTTGTTATTAAATTAAGCACTAGATCTGTTAATATGAGAAACACAATTAATTAGCTAAAGATTATATACTTTTAGTGAGTATTTCTTTTGGTTTAATATCTTAAAAAATTATTTATTATTTCTATTATTTTAGGAATACAAAAATTTCAAAGTAACAAGGAAGATTGTTTACTATTTTATTAATCATTGAATGAACATCGAATTTTAGAAAAATAATGTAAATTTTAATATCATTATTTCAAATAGAAGTTTATCTCTTGTTGCTCAAAATTATTATTTTAATCATAAATTATTAAGAAAAAAGTAAAAATAATCCCCAATTTGTAGTATTACTTGACATTAATTTAATTAATTATTATGAAATAAATTAAAAATTGTTCATAGATTATATAAGTTAATGTTAGTGTTTTAATTATCCAAAAAGTAGAAAATCATTAGCTAGTTTCTACTTAAAATAAATAAATACTTCTCTATTTATTACAAAATACTTTATGGGCTTATTTTTAAATTTATTTTTATCGATCCTAAATTTATTTTTTTTATCAATCCTATATTTATTTTTATTTGAAATTAATTTTAACTAAAAATAATCATAATATTTTTATAAATAAATGATAATTAATCATATCTAAAAATATTGATGACATAAAAAATTAATTTTAGAAATTTTAATAAGATTAATTTTTTGATGTGTATCTTAAATATAAGAAAGTTTGATTGAATTAAAACAGGAGTAATTTAAAATACATATTTAATATTTACTTATTTTGAAAACATGATATTTATTTAAATTTTAATACAGGTAATAAGAATAATTATCAGGAACGAATAAAAAATTTTGAAAAATAATTAAGAATTATAAAGTAAACAAAGATATTGAAAGACAATACTTTAATTTAATTTAATGGAATAAATAATATAAGATTTATTTAATATTACTGATTTTTAATATAAATTAGAGTTAATAAAAATACAATTTTATCACTCTTAAGTCACTATTCTATCTTTCACCTAAAGACTATGATTCATTGGTTTTGAATTTATTAAGTTGCTTAAGGAGTTCGATAGAATTAGTTTGCTTTTTAATTAAGGATCTTAACATGACGTTGAGAATATATTATTTTTAGATTATTTGGTCGTGTTACTTCTTCTTAGCATCTCTAAAGCGTTTGCATTTTTTTGGTCTTATGCCACATTTTTCTTTTTGTTTTAGCAATATCCAGAATCTACATATAATTCATTTTATTACTTATAGGATATTATATTTATTGGAGTCTAATAATCACCTTTTTCTTATTATGTATTTTTCTAATTTTATTGAGGATCACAATTATGAGTATTCAGATTCTTAGCACTAAATGAGTTAAAATTGTCTTTATAGAGAGTTTACTTTGTTTTTATTTGCTCTTTTTAATTTTTAAGTAGTGGAACACAATTTATTTCACTTATCATGTTTATATCTTATTTATCACTTATTTAAATTCTTCTGTGCTTTTATGTTTTTTGTTCAGTCTTATTCATATTAGTTCTATCTGAAGATATGCATTATGTAGATGAATCAGTGGTGGTCGTGTCTTACTATTGCTAAACCTTTTTAGATTTATCATCATTTTGTTATTCAGTTTAGCAATCTTTAACTTAAGAAATTTTATCATTTGTAAATATAAGAGTTTTGCATTTTTTAAGAACTGGGTGTATTCCTTTTAGTCTATTAAAAAATTGCTTTTGATCTTCTTGTATTGGATTACTACTGACTGTATCTGGAAGATATTCTTAGATACTCTATTGTAATTAAAGATTATCTAAATCAGCTAAAGAGGCAATATTACTAGTAATCTAATTATTACATTTTAATTTACTATCAAAACTCTTTTTGCATTATTCATTTGCATTTGCTTTGTTAGAGTTAAATTTCAGTTACACTTGAGAACCATTTTGCTAAAAATCAGTCTTTTATCTATTTTGGCGTTTTTGATTGATTAATTTTGTTTTTTCAGGAAGTAAGAATAGTAAATTAAGCTCTTCCTTATTTGTATTATTTTGGTTATTATTATTATTGATTTTATATGAAGAACTAATTAAATCAGTCTGTTAAAGTTATTACATACTTTAATTTTTAGAAATAAAATTTGTAGAATAGAATAAATTGGTGTCTTTTATAAATTCGCTGCTACTGCTTATTTTTTTATTTGTTTCTTATAGTTTTTAACTATTAAATTTTTCAGATGCTATTAATGGATGAAGGCAAGGCATTGGAGAGGTGCTTCCTTCTCTCTATGATTGCATGCTGTTACTGTTAATATCTGTAAACGTTTTAGAAGGGCGCTATCTTTGCACATTCATTCTTTGTTATAATTCTGGAACACAAGTAGGCGAGTTGACTAAAACATTACTTGGAGTACCATTTAAGTTCATTTATTTACCAGATTGAAATTTTTAGTAAGAATTAATCGGTATAGAAAGAGTGGGTGATAGTTTTTGCATAGAATTTAAACTAGCAGTTGTAGTTGTAGAAACGGAGGAATAGTCTGTAAATTTCTTCATATTTTTTCTTGAATAAGAAGCTAAAATAGGTTCAGCTGAGTTGCATTCTGCAAAATATTTATTTTAAACGCTACCTTTGATGTCTAATTATTGAAGATTTTTAAGGGCTTCTCTCTACTAAGCTATCCTATTAGATTATGGAGTGAAAGAATAAATCTTGTCTTTACTAGCAGATGAAGCATCCTCTTTATCATTAGCAGGTGCAGTCTTGTTAGAATTGTAGTTTTCTTCATCAGAACTTCTTCTATCAGGTATTTTTCCAAAGTGAATATTTGATTTGCTAACAAGAGAAGAAATTAAAAGTTAAGATTAAGAAGTATCTTGTTTTTTGAGTAGTTAGGTGTTTTTATGTTTTTCATCAGATTCCTAAGAGTAATTAAAGTTGTTAGACTAATTCGAAATAAATTTATTAAGAGGAATATTATTAGTGGTATTATTATTATTATTACTAATATTTATATTGCTGTTTTCATAGTAATTGTTATACGCAATCAGATCTGTAATTACACCACCCTGTCCAGTATTATTTTACTGATTGTTTTAACTCTTAATTTCATGAATCTTTTGTAGTCTTTCACTGTGATATTGCAATTTTAATATTTTCATCTTCTCAGACACTTTGTGACGATTGATACCTTATTCATTGAGCAAGTTATTTATATATTTGTCTCTAATCTTCAACAGAACAGTGTCATTTGATTTGCTAATAGCCTTAACGTACCTTAATTTCTTTTTCTTTTCTTGCAAATCTCCATTCTTTTTTTTTGGTTTAATAGACTCTTCTATATCTTTTTCAGGTTACATTTCACAGGCTTCTTAAACATAATCTTCTAGGCCTAGAAGACCTTAATTCTTGAGCACTATCTGAGTTTCCATCACCTTTGGTTTTAGTTTTCTTTTGTATTTGCTAATTTCGCAATTTTGGACATGCTTTAATACGGCTTGGTTAGTAGATCCCTAAACCTAATAAGAAGTGCTAATTTCTACATTTTTATCCTTATTTTAAATTAAATCTTAATTTATTTGATTAGAACCTGATAAAATATCTTATTATTAAAGTTATGCCAAACTAAGAGTTTTGACAATTTCTACTTCACCGCTTTTAATCACATAAACGCAATCAGCGATATCTCCTTCATTATATATTACCTAATTATACTAGTAATTGATTACTTCGAATTGATATGCCAGACGATTAATTAACCTTTAATTTGAGAATCCAAATATTTACTAGAGTGCTTCCTTAATAAAATAAAAGCAATCTTTATTAGTTGTAAATATATGGTTATACTCTTCTGTAGAAAGCGATAAGGCAATGCATTTCTCACTGCTAACAACACATAAGCCATCATACTTTAATCCAGAATTAGCACAATTTTCTCCAGCTATTTCTCCTGCCTCTAAAAAACGCACTCTTTTGATGCTACAAATATTACTTAGGAGGAAATACTCCCTCTGAGTATCTATTTCGCGAATCATTTAATCTAATTCTGGATCTCTAAGATATTTTAGTCTAATTTAAATGTTTTAAAACTTTTCTTGCTAATCTCTTGCTAGCGAATCCATGTTATTGCTTGCAATAAACTACTCATACATTCCAGTTAGCTTCATTTCAGTGTTGATATCCTAGTCTGTTTTCTTATCCCAGCAGCTCATTTAACCTTCTAAAATCCAATAAATTTCTTTTACAGGCTATTTATGGCGATAGACTATATCCTTACGATTGAACTCTCTTATTTTAAATGCTGAAACCAAGCGATTTATTTTATCTTCTTATCTTTTTATCATATTATAAAAATGAGGGGTCTAATAAATTGCTTTCATAAAAGCCCTTTGCTTTGACTCCATTGTTGAATTTCCATTTTAGTATTCTTAAATTAAATTATGATAATCAGTCATCTTACAGTGTAATTATACTTTAATGAGTCTCTATTATTTCTTTATATTAAAAAATAAACTAAAAATAGTTTTAAAATATTTTAAACTAACCTTATAAGTTTGCTTGTTTTGCTGTAATTTGTTTGTTTTCTCAATTTTCGATTTAATGAATAAGCGTTGATTATATTTTTTTTATTATTATTATTATTATTTAATTATTAAATATTTAATATCTTCTTGTAGGCTACCAGTGAAAATCCCTTTTTCAAAAAAGAATGCTTAACTCACAAAAAATTTGGTAACTTTTTATAAATTTAAAAAATAATACAAATAAAGATGTATTATAAACATTTCTTATATAAAATATTACAATTTTTATTTTTTACTGATAATAAACTATTTGACTAACAAAACAAAACATTTCCTTTGTTCTAATTTAAATTTTTTTGAATTTATTTTAGGTCATTTTATTACTTTAATATATAATTACTTACAAACTATAAAAATAACATTAATTTTATATTACTAAATCAAATATTTGTAAATTATAATATCAATTGCGATACTTTTTCTGAAAACAAATAAAATAATAATTAAGTATAATAAAATGCTTAAAAAGCAACAAAAAAATTTTTATTTAAAATTTTAATAAAAATTGTGAATTTTAAAATAAAAAAATGCTTTCATAATTTTTATTTTAAATCTAAAACTTAATTTTGCAAGTTCTAATTGTTATTACTCAATTATTTTTAAAACAAACATTTGTTGTGAAATATCAATATATAAATTAATAATATATAAATTAATGAAATTAAGTTAATTAATTTTTTTTTTTTTTGTAATAAATAAAACTCTTAAAGATTTATTATTTGAATTCATTCTATTTTTTTAATTGAAGATTAATAAATAATTTGTCATTTTAAAATCTTCATAAAATTTTACTATGGAGTGATTTTTAAATTTTTAGATAAAATATACTTTTCATTCACATCAAATTTCAACTTCAAACAATTTTTTTTGAAAAGAAGGCAAATAAAAATTCAATTTTAATTGAATATTTTTTTAACAAACTAAAATGACTTTTAAATAAATAAAAAATACATTATTATTAACTTCTTCTGAAAAATAATTTAAAAATAATAATACAGATATTAAAGAATTTTTTTATTTTATTAACTTTAAAAATCAATTAAAATCTATCAAATATATCACATAAAGGACAATTAATTTTCACAAATATATTTTAATATTAAACTTTATAGTTTTTATTTAGATTTCAATAGATAGCCAATAATAAAACAGCTAATGAGCTCAATAAAAATGAGTTAATAACTGAACTACCTGGTGCATCGGTTGTTGTATCAACGTTACCATCTGCATCTATGTTAGAATCTCCTGGACTTTGAACAAGAATATTAACACCACCAGTTGAGGAAATAGTTGAGTCAGCGCTAGGGGCCTATAATACTCTGATATTTTCAAATTCCATTTATTCTAAAAATCTACCTGTATTTACTTAATTATCTATTGTAGAATCTCCTTATTAGGCTTACTCACAGTTTGTTTATTTTTTAAATACTGTAGTAGATGAGCAAGCACCTGATTTTTATATTCCACCATTACTTGTAAAAGCATTTTAGAGTTTAGTCACAAGAGCGGTAGTTGAACAACTGGAATCTAAATATGCTCCAAATACATCGTTGACAACAACTGAAAGTCCAGGATTAGTTGAAGTTGCAGTCCATGAGGCGACATCTGCAAAGCATGCAAGTGCATCATTAGTGGCTTTTTAGAATGCATCTGAGCTAGATTAGCTTATGATTAATTTTCCATCACTGCCAAAGAAACTAGAAAGTTAATCAGTGCCTGCACAAACTGTGCAAACTGCACCTCTAGTAAATTAGACCATAGCTGTAGCAAATTAAATTTTGCAAGCATTACTGTTTTTGATCAAAGTCTACAAACTTGTCAAAGCGGTATTGCTTTTCAAGTCATCAGCCTTAGTTGGTTTAGTTTGACCTGCTTTGGCATTACATGTTGATTTATTTATCATCTTAACTAAAGCATTCATAAACTTCATAACTATGTTATTCTAGTTTTAAAGAGGCTTAACTTTGAAGAGAGCTGCTTTTTCCAAGAATTTAGTTATTTTAGCATCGCAACAAGATGGATGACCTTGGTATTAACCACTTTAGCTACAAACACCTAAATCATCACTTGATGCGCTTGTTGAAGGATTTTTATTTTCGTAATAAGAAGCAAACTTGTTCACATCATCTAATGCTTTTTATCCATTACCAGTAGCTAAATCTTAAAAGTAAGCTTTTACTAATAAATATGCTTAGTGATTTGCACATTTACCAGCTGCAAATACTGAAGTCAAACAAAGACTAAGTAAAATAATGATTTAAATTTTCATTATGTTTGTTTTTTTAATAGTTATTTTAAGAATTGTATTTTATTTTGATTTTATTTATTATATTTTTTATCCAAGATCTTTCAGTTTTTAAATTAATTAATTATAAGTTAGTATGTAATTCAGTCATATATCAGTTTCTTATTTTTAAAAACTAGTTTCTTTTCTATCTATCAATCTATCTTCTATACATCTCTTGTATTTCAATTAGAAAAAAGTTAATTAGAAAAAAATTAAATTAGCTCAATTCAGGTTATTATTTAAAAATTATGTGTTTATGTAATTACTGAGTTATTTTTCATAATTGCCTATTTAATTTAACGTTTAGAGACTTTGGCTTTCTTTTCTAAATTTAAGAAAATATAGCCAGTCACTACCCTTTTTTAATTAAAATCTTAACGAATTTCAAGAGTTAAAAATTATCCTGATTTTAAAATAAATTGAGGTTTAAGGTGAATTTCGATATTTAAATCCTAGCATGTAATCTTAATAATACCAGAGTTGGATTACTAAAATAAAATTTACCAATTATTTTATTTCACGCTCTTATAAGAATCAATCAAGCTTGTATAAATATAAAAAATATTATTGGAGAGGAAAATGATTAGCTATCTTACTTTTTATAATAAGCTATAATAAAAAATATTTTTTTTAGTAAGGCCTTTTTTTTTACGAACCGTTAATAAAATTAATTTAATATAATTACTTTTACTTTTATAGATGGATTTATGAAATATATAAGTTCTAACTTATAAATTCAAGACTTATAGTTAGTAGTATATGTAATAAATAGTTATTCATTAAAGTAAAGCTATTAAATATGAAGACTTTCAAATATTATAAATAAATAAGAAAAGAAAAAAAATACAAATGAATAAAAATGTTTGGCTTAAAAACCATAAAAAAGCAATAATAGGAGCAAATTCCCTCTGATATCAAAAATAATATTTCTTATTCCACATTATAATTTGTTTCCGTTTAAACCAAAATTAAGAGACTTTCGAGTTAATCACTTAATTTAATTTCAACTCTTAAAAAGTTTAAGATAAATAATAGCCAGATTTTAAAATTGAGTATTGAAACATTAATGAAAATAAATTATATAAAATTTCAGGCAATTAAACATGTTATACTGAAAGAGTTATTATTTGACAATGAAAAAACAATTTTTTTTTTAAATATTAACTACCAAAAATCCATGTTGATTTGTTTCAAAAATGCTTCATTTTTACATGAAAACATTACTTTGTTTAATAAAATAAAGTAATCGAAAAAACATTTTAATTTATTCATAAAAAGAATTTATCCCATTTTTGGATGCTTCATTTATATTTCTTTAAAGTTATACTGCCCAAAAATAAAGACTGTCTCTTTTCTATCTATTTCAATAATTTAATTTTTTGAAATAAAATTTTTACTTTATGTTAAATGTTATAAATTAGTTAGTTTCTTTTTTATCTAGCTCTTCTCAAATTCAAATTAAAAGCTAACTATCTACTTTTGCATAAATGACTTACTTCTTAATAATAAAAAAAACTATCAACAAAAATAACAGTTTTTCTATGTTAAAAATAGGAAATTTAAACATGGTTCGGAGAGAATGAATCATATAAATTCAGTTTTTTCCACTATTTTTCATACTTGGTTGTTTATTTTTACTAGTTCATGTGCCATATTATTAGTAATTAATAGGTGATATAGTATTACATATAGATATTTTTGAAAATACAAATAAAATATCAAGAAATTGTACCATTTTTTGGGAAAAGAAATATTTTATTATTCTTAAAAGTTGATTAAATATAGATTTAATTTTAAATATATTTTATATGATTGTAATTTGTTAAAGATAAACTAAAAATAAAATAAAATATCTAGTTGATCTTATTACCTAAAAATATTCCTTCTGAAGTACGCTTTAAACTATTAAAATGTCCTTAATATTATTGGCAAAAAGGCTTTATGTTTTATTTACTTTCCATATTATGGTAACTATACCATTTATTATACTTTAAACTACAATTGATTGATGAAACTCTTATTCTTACTTTGTAAAATAGAATATTGTGTAGATATTATTTAGTTATTTATGTCCATCCAATCAAATTCATAAAAATGTAGAACAAAATGCGCTTTTATTTATCATCAAAATAAAAAATATTATTTTGAATTTTTGAATCTAATTCTACAAATAAAATCATTTTTATTTGCAGAGAAATTAATTAACTTAATTGTAAAAAAAACAAAGTTTTAGCATATTTTTTAAATATATGAATAGAGTCTTCAATAATAAATTGAGATATTAATTTGCTTCTTTTTTGAAGTTAAATAAAAAAATTATAAGAAACAGAATTAGACTAAAATAGCTTAAGCAACTAAAGAATTCCAACTCTATAATTTATTAAGCAACTTTTAAAAAAGCAAAGTATTGATGAAGTTAATATTGTTTTTAATTTATTACAATTTTAAAAGAAGTTTATTTCTGAATAAATAAAAAGACTCTCAATAATTTTTACTAAAATCCTTTTTTATTTTTTGTTTTTTAACAAAAACTAATTCAATAATAAAAGAACAAAATATTCAGAATTTTATTTTAATAATCATAGAAATATTTTATTAAAATGAGATAAACTAATTTTAGATTTTTTTTCAGCTTATTTTAATAGAAGATGATAATAAAATAAGAATTTAGATTATCAATAAATTACTCAAAGCAAATTCTTTGTAATTATTTAAGCTAAAAAAAAAAAAACAAGCAAAATTTGAATTATTGTTAACTTCATTTTAAATTATGCATTTTAAACTAAAAAACAAAAAAAAGCAAGCTTACTTTTTCTAAATTCTTTTTTGATATTTTAGCTCTTCCTTATTTGTAAAATTTGAATTATCATTATTATCATCATTATAAATTATGTATATATTTGATTATATATTTTTAAAATTTTAAATTATATTATTTAGTGTCTTCTGAAAACTGAATGAGGTAAAAAACTACCTCATTTTATTTTTATCACACTCTCAAAATAATTATAAAATGAATGAAGAAAATTAGCATAATTGAATGAAAACAATTTAATTATTATACTTACTTTTTTACCTCTATGTGTCTATTTATATGGTATATTTTCTTAATTCATTTTATTATAATATTTAAGGGTGTAGTTAAAATAAATTGAGGTAAAAAATTTTACATTAATTGGTATATTTTTACTTCACTTTTAGAAAGCACCTTATTTTTATGAATTGTTTGTTAAAAAAATATTAATGTAATTTCTATATTTGTTTGTTTGTTTTTTTCCAAAGTAGTCATGTTAGCTTTATAATAATTTAAATTTTTATTTTCTAAGTCTCTAAAAACAAATAATATAACTAAATCTAATTTAAAAAAATATTTATTCAAAAGTATTCAAAAGTTTAAAAATTAAAATTATTTATTTATTTTACTGATTGAAATATTTAAATAAATAAAATAATTTAAAATATTTTTTATTAAAATTTGAGTATGGAATAAGCCTTAATTCAAAATAAATCTGAATTCTTTTTATATGCCTTTAATAATATGTATGATAAGGATTAAGGTTTCATTTATTTTCAAATTATACTAAGCTTGACATTAAATACTTTTCAAAATATCATCTCATATTTAAATCTTCTATATTCACTTTGCATTAAGAGGATTAAAATAGATATTTTATTTTTTTAATGGAAAAAATAACATTTTTATAATTAAACTAAAAACTTAATTTTATCATTCTAGAAGCTAGTTTTTTACATAATAACTACTTTCATAAATACAAATAAAGTAGGTTAAAGCCATGTTAGCTTTTTGACATTTTATTTAATGTAAATAAGAATAGGTAAATAAATTATCATTCAATGTAATAATTTGCTACTAAATTTGAAAAATAGAAATATATAAATTTTTTATGAAAGAAGATGCCAATTTTAAAATTAATTGAAGAAAATATGCCGAACTAAACTAAACTAAAATAAATAAAAAAATGTACATATCCATTTTAATTAGTATTACAATTATCAAATTATGTATTATTTTATTTTAATGAAGATAATGATTTATTTTATTTAAAGACTTAAAACTCACTTTTAGCTGAAAAATATTAAAGGAAATAAATATTATTAAACCTAATTTCTTAACAACCTTCTAATTGAAGTAATACTAACAAAATTTAACTATTAAATCGGAATATTAATTATGATGAGGTTTTATGTAAATTGAATAAATTCTGTTAATTTTTTTTTTACTGCATGGGTCGTTATGATTAATACTTTTGAATCTTTCATTCTCAAAGAAAATATTTTAAAATAAACCACTTATAAATAAAAGCTTATAAAATACTACCACTTCTCTGATTAAGAGAATATCAGAAATTATCAATAAATAAATAGCGAAAAAAAGAGTTATTAATTTGTTATTTGTTTTGTTATTTTGATGTTTTTCAATTACTAATTCAATTAAATAAATTATTTGTTTAATGATAAATTTTATTATTTAAAGTGAATGAAAAAATTTCAAAAATTTAACCAATATATGGACATATCAATTTATTTTTATAAAAGAGTTAATAATTGAAATAAATAGTTCTGCAAATAATTTTTCAGACAATACTTTTAAAATTTAAAAATAATTGGTAAATAATTAATTTTAAAAAAAATAAAAGAGAAAATAAAATTCAAAGTTGACAGATTATAAATAATATTTAAAAAGTTCTTAAATCAAATAAAATTAATTTATTTATGAGTTTTCTGTAAAAAATGTTAAAAAATGATATTTGTAAAGAATTATTATTTTTATTTTTATAATATTAAAAACCAACTAACATAAAGAAATTTATCTCATAAAAATATAATTAATTTTCACAAATAAATTCTAAGTTATTTGATTTTATGTGTTATTTCTATTTATATTTCAATATAAAATCAAAAATAAAACAGCTAAAGAACTCAATAAAAATGAGCTTAAAAGTGAGCTACCAAGTGAATCAGTTGTTGTGTCAACATTACCATCTGGGTCAATCGAAGAATCTGTTGTTGAAGTAACAAGAATATTAACACCGCCACTAGAAGAAGTTGTTGAATCAGCACTTTATAATACTCTAATATTTTCAAATCCCATTTATTCCAAAAATCTTGCTGAAGATACTTGACTATCAATGGTAGAGTCTCCTTGCTAGGCTCCTTCACAATTTGGTTATTTTTAAAATACTGTAGTAGACGAACAAACACCTGAAGTTTTTACACCACCATTACTTGCAAATATAGTTTGAATTTTGGTGACATAATTACTAATACTTGAGCAACTGTTATCAAGATATGCTGCAAATACCTCATTCACAACAGCTTAAAGCCCAGGATTGCTTCCAACGCTAGTCCATGAGACAGCATCTTTAAAACATTGAAGGCTTGCAGTGATTGCAGTTTAGAATTAGTCTGCACTTGATTAGCTTATGATCAAATTTCCACTGCTATCAAATAAACTAGAAAGTTAATCAACTCCTGCACAAACTGTGCAAACAGCACCTCTAGTAAATTAGACTATAGTAGTTGCAAATTAAACCTTACAAGTCTTATGACCCTTGATTAGGGCTTATAAATTAGTCAAAGCAGAATTGTTTATCAAGTCGCTAGTGCTACTTGGTTTAGTTGCTCCTGATTTGACTGAACAAGCTGGCTTATTTATTATCTTAACTAAGGCATTCAAAAACTTCATAACTATGTTATTCTAAGTTTAAAGAGGCTTTACTTTAAATAGGACTACTTTTTCTATAAATTTAGTTATTTTAGCATCACAGCAGGATTAATGACCCTAGTATTAACCACTTTAGCTGCAAACACCTAAATCATCACTTGAGGCGCTTGATGAAGGATTTTTATTTTCATAATAGGAAGCAAATTTGTTTACTGCATCTGTAGCTGCTTAGCTATTACCATTAGCTATATCTTAAAGGAAGGCTTTAGCTTTTAAGTATGCTTAATGGCTTTGGCATTTACCTGCAGCAAGGACAGCAGTTAAGCAAAGACTAAGTAAAATGATGACTGAAATTTTCATTATGATTTTTGATAGTTTTTTTTATGAATTGTTTTTTATTTTGATTTAATTATTAATCTTTTTATGACTGATAGCAAGTATTTAAAACAATCAGTTACTATTAGTTTCTTCTTTTTCAATCTATTTTAATAACTTAGAAAATTAAATTTCAAAGATTTAATCATAAAAATAGATAATATATATATTCACTCATTTTCGCAATATATTTATATTAATTGATAATTCATGCACTACTTTAATCAATTGGTTATTTTTCAAATAATGATATAATTTATAAGAAACACTGTTTAATTAAATATGAAATATTGTATTCTTAAATGATTTTCTTATTAAATTTCAAGATTTAAAAATTACCCTGATTTTAATTAAAATTGAGGTTTAAAATGAGTTTTAATTTCAAAATGATCCGGTAATAAATATACTACTTTCTACTTCAGATTTGTAAGCTGTAAACAATCCATTTTTATTCATACAATTATAAAAAGCAATCAAGACTTTAGAAAGAATATTTTGAAAGAGAGAAATATTTAGATATTTTATTTTTAAAAATAATGTTAATTTTCAGAACTATTTCCACTTTTAAATGATGCTTATTGAAACACATCTATACTAATTTATAGTATACTAAATGATTTTATGAATAAAAAAAAAATCACTTATCAAATTAAAATTAGAAGATAATTGTAGATTGTCTACAACTGAAAAGAAAAACAAGAAATGGATATAATTTTTAAAATCGAATTCAGATAAATACAAATTACCTTTTAAATGAAATACTTAATTAATTACAATTCATATGAATTTTTTTAATATTAACCTAACTTGAGATATGCATGTTACTACATTAGAATATAATACGATAGCTTCAATTTTAAAAAGTAAAATTTACCAGAACTTTTATTAAAAAATTCAGGTTAAAAAAAGCAAATTAAAAATAAAAGAAAAAAATTCAGGCAATTATTAATTAGAAAACACAACACCAAATTATTTCACGCTTGATAAAACTTTTAGCTAAGATTGTTTGTTTTACATATGTTGTATTCTATTATTTTAATGCTTCATTAACTTAATTTTTTATCATAAAGTATTTAGTAATCAAAATTATTTTATTTTTACACAGTAAAGCATAATCCTCTTTAAAAAATGGTAGAAAGCTAATATTAATATTTAAAAAAATACAAATTTATAATTAATTTTTTCATTTTAAGGATAATATATATATTCGAAAAAAGAATATTAATGCTTAAGAATAAAAATCTGATTTCTATTTCGACAAAGAAAAATAGGTAAAAATTAAATAAGAAATAAGCTTTTTGTAATATTATGTTATATATTCATTTACTTTATTTATTGCTTATCAAATACAATCAACCAGATATTTAGTTTTGTAAATGATATTCCTTGTCTTGTAGATAGTAAAAATATAAGTAAAATATATTTTATCTATTTAAAAAAAATTATAATACATTCCTTTCTGATTGATTTTATGAATGTACGAATGTAGTGATTAAGATATTTCGATTACTTTTAATTTATAAAAACTTAACACTATTAGTGTATATTCGGTATTATTAACAAAAATAAGAAAATTTGACATAATTTTTATTAGTTTTTTTGAAAATATTAAAATTTCTAGTTATTCATTCATCCATTTTTTAGAAGGAGAATTTCAAGTATTATATATCTTAAAAGTTAACTTTGAATAGTTTTTTCAAAAATAAATATTTTTGCAGCCTAAAAAATCTAATTAAAAAACCTGCTTCAAACAATATCATTATATATTTAAAAGGCTAAATAAAATTATTCCTTTAATTATTCTTTTTGAATATCATTAATAATATTTATGATAAGGATTAAGGTTTTATTTATTTCCAGATTATTCTAAGCTTGATATTTAATACTTTTCAAAATAGCATCTTATATTTATATCTACACTATTCATTTTGTAATAAGAGAATTCATATAGCTAATTTATTTTTTTAATATAAACAAACATCTATGATTAAACTAAAATTAAATACTTGATTTTACCAAATAAGAAGTTAATTTTACAAAAAAGCTATTTTCATTAATATAAAATAATTAAGTTAAAATCATGTTAGCTTTTTAACATTTTTTTAATGCAAAATATGATTAGGTAAATTATCACTCAATCAATCAACTAATTTTCTACTAAATTTGGAAAATTTTGAAAGAAGATGCAAATTTTTAAATTAATGAAGAAAATATGCTAGCAATAAAATTAAAACGTATAAATAATTTTAATTGGAATTATTATATTTAAATAGTGTATTATTTTATTACTTGGCTTTCCATATTATAAAATCATTGATAAAAAAATTTATTTATATCGTTAAATGTTTATTTCAAAAAGATAAAATTTTCAAATAATTATAGTTTCAATCAATTTATTAATATAAAAATTCATTTAAATATAAGTTTTTCCATAAATTATCAGTTAAATTAAGTATTTTTATTCTCTCTTCTTGTTTAATATTTTCAATTTAATTAGAAAATTAAAAAAATTTATTAACTATATTTTTAACATTCTTTTCATTCATCTTTTTAAACACTCACAATTTAATATTCTTCATAATTAGCTAATTTTCAAATAAAAATGAATAATTTATAAAATTTTTATGAAAATTTTATTGCGTTTCATAATTATATTTACAGAGTTATTTTGTTTAAATTTAAACTTAAAAAGAGTTTATTAGAAGGAATTAAAGATAATTTAAAAAAATATTACTTTCATTTTTAAATTAGATTAGTTGATATCAAAAATTTAAATTTATTAATATTAACAAAATTATTGGTATTTATTAATTTACTATTTCAAATTTAACTGAAGTAAAAAAAAGAACTAAATTAATTAATTATTTAAATTTTTAATAGCATATGTTATCACTTCAAATATCTCTTAAGCTTGAAAAAAAAAAATAATTTATTATTCAAAAAAGCTTATTGGATTTAGCTGAAAAATTATAAAGGAAATACATACTGCTAAACTTAAATCCTTTATACTCTTCTAATTTTTTGTAGCAATACAAATTTATATTAGATAAAAACTTAACTATTATCTTAGAATATTAATCATGATAAGATTTTATGCAATTGAATGAATTCTGTTAATTTATTTTTAAAAATATATGATAGATACTTTTGAATCTGAGAAAACTTCAACCTTTCAAGTGCTACCAAATATTAAAATTCTATGTTAAAAATTAAAAAAATAGCTTTTAATGATACAGCGATATGGTCTTTCAAAAAATTTATTAGAAATAGAGAGGAGAAATTTAGTAAGTTTGAACTAAATGATATCAACATATCAGCTATGATTAAGCCTAACTTTAAAAGTTCATTTAAAATAAGATATAAATATATAAACCTTAATTCTATTTTAGTTTTTACACTTTGATATTAAGAAAAAATTTAAAAATAATAAATAAAATAAAAAATCTAATTTTTTTTTCCTATAATAAATTCCAAACATATTTTTTTTTCTCTAAAAATTTAAATAGTGCTAACAAAAATATATTTAAACAAGAGGGATGTTAGTGAAAATATATGAAGAATAACAGTATTTTATTTTAAATTTTTGTGTAATTGTTATATATTATTGGAAATTTTAAAGGTAAGATGAAAGACATTCTTAAAGGAAATAATAAATAATTCTTAGTAATATTTTTTACAAATGTGAAATAAAAAATTGTGCAAAATAAATAGAAATGTTATTAAATATTTTAAAAAAAATATCTTTTACTCATAGTACATACAAATATGGAGAGCAGTTATTTTAATAAAAGAATAATTTATTTGTTTTAAATAAGAAATAGATCTAAATATATAAAAGAATATTAATATAGAGGCATTATAATATAAATAGTAAAATTTAATCGTATATTATCTTCAAATTTCTTTTAAAGAATTCTTTTATAATACTATTTGAAAATACAATAAATAGATGCATATATAAATTGAAAAAATTTATTTGAATTCAATATAAAACTAAACATTTTTTAATGAAACTTTATTAAACAAATATTTAAGTTTTTATTTAATATAAAAAATCTTATTTGTTTATTATCAATTAATTTTATTAAAAACATTTCAACTTTTATTATTGTAAATGACAACTCAAATTTCTATATTCCAGTTAACTGTTTATCTAAAGATTGATTCAAAAGGATAAATTATTTTTTAAGATTTGAAATTTATTATATAAAAGAGAAAGTTTTGGAAAATTAAAAAATGATTGAAAACATAAATTCGATCTTTTTTTTGCAGTTTTCTGAATATTTGAAGACTTTTGAGATTTGAAATAGAGTAAGATAGTTTATGGAAATTTCGAGTTATCAAAAACAATTAAGTCTAGATTTTTTCTATTAATAAAATAAAATTAAGAGTTTTTATAGCATAAAAGGGGTAAGCGTTATTAGATAAAATAAATTTTTTACTTATTTTAAGAAATTTTAGCAGTATTTACTAAATTAAAATAATTTATAAAAAAAATAAATATAGATGAATAATTATTAATTATTTGTTTAGCTGAGTTTTTTTTTATTGAATTACTATTTTGTTTTCCAAATTTTTTTGGCAAATCACAAAAATTAATGACAAAATAAATATTTTAATAGCTTTACGTGTGTAACTGCTCATTCTTTAAAAGTGTAAATGAATATTTGGATTGGGATTAGAAAAAATTGAATTTTGTAAGTTAAATTTTAATAATCTTTAATCAATTGTTAATTTTGGTACCTATAAATATTAAGGAAAATCATGATATTTCAATAAAAGATAATTCTTAACCATATATATCTTCATGAATCTTTGGAAGCTTTATTATTTTTATGATAAGAATTTCTGTTCAAAATCTATCTACAAAATTTTTTAATAATAGCTTTCATCCAGTATCTAGTGTTATTTAATATTAAAATATAAGGCAAAAGTGCCCACCAAAATTATATTTTGAATACTATTAATTTTTGTTCAAGATATAAATCTTCTTTTTAATTAATATTTTAGTAAACTAAATTTTATTTGACTTTTATCCTATTTTAGCTTATTTATGCGTAAAACTTAAATTCAATATTAATTAAAACTAATTGAAAAATTATTTATTATCTTATGAGATTACAATCAATTAATTATTTTAAGCCTGAAAAAATGTGTAAAATGACATTCTTACAGTAATACAATTCTTCTTAACCTAATATTAATGTCCTACTCTATAAAATTTATTTTCAAACCAAAAACGCTAAGTATGCTTTTTTTAAGTTATTTTCTATAGGAGATATTTGAGAAGTATACAAAAATATTAATGAATAATATTTTAAATGAGTTTTCCTTTCATTTAAAATAGTAAACATTCATTCATTTTTTAATATTATTATTTATTTATTGATATCATATGCACCTAATTACATTTAGATTTGTGATTGATGTTAGTCAGATTTAGCAAAATTTTCTTTTACATTCATCTGCTTTTAATGAATATCATCACCATTAAATACTGTCCAATTAATCATCTTGAAAAATTAACAATTTCAAAAGTGAGCGCTTAACTTAATTATTCATTTTCAAGAAAAGAAGAAAAATGGTTATTTATAATAGATAGGCATGCAGTATTAAAGGTGTGGGTCATTCATGATACAATTTAATATTTAATTTGTGTATTTGTAAAAATAATGTATTTTTTGAGTAATAAAAGATTATCGAAAAGCTTTTTTACCTTTGAAATTAGTTGAAATATATATATAAATTATTAAAAATCTAAAATAATAAATATCATTTTTACCATGAATTTTTTCTTTTTACAGATTCAAAAAGGGATTTAATAGAGATATAGGTTTTTTTTAAATAAGAAATAAGATATTATATTTACATGCGGGGTTTTAATAACAGTAAATTACGATATTTTCCCCCTCTAAATACTAAGGTGATCAAAAAAAATTTTGGATTCAGTAAAACGGATCAACAACAAATAGAGCTTATTTTAAATGAATAAAATTTAGCCTACAATGTCTATTTCAGTAATTCTAAAGTAATTTACTTTATTCTTTTGATAATTTATTGAGTCAGTATTATATATAAGAAAAGTGAATAGTAACAAAATTAACTAACTCTCTTTCAGGATACATTGATATAATGTGTAATAAAGTAAAGTAAATTCAACTAAAAAGTTTGTAAATGTAATTTCGCCTTAATGTTTCTATGAAAAAAATATTATCTTTATTTCGAATCAAAATTGTAAAATTATTCAATTTTTCTTCATCATCATTAGACAACACAAAAAAATTTTCAATTAGCAAATTAGAAGTAATATTTTTTTTGTTTTCTGAAAATTCTTCAAACTAATTTATTAAAGTCTGAAGGCTTAATTTGAAAGCTAAATTTTTTCTTTCTCTTTAGAGATCATATATTTTCCATTTGATAAAATAATAAATAATATTTAGATACAATGAAACACATTATGATGTCTTATAGGAATATTACAATGCGTTAATATCCTTTATTCTTAATAATTTAAATTGAAATATTTTTACAAAATTTACACAGAAAAATCAAAATGTGCCTACCTGCACTACTAAGCTAGGCAAATAAATCTTTTTTTATTTAACTAAACTAAAAAGACTATCACTTAAAAGATTTTTATGGAGGGGGCTCTATAATTTAATTCAGATTTAACTATTTAAGAGATAAAAGTATAGTTTATTAACATATGGCGATCTTATATTTTTTAAAGTCTTTTACATAAGAATTGAATGTACGCTATTTCAAAAATAAGATAATTGTCAATAACATGCTTAACTTTTTATTTTATTTAAGAAGCGTAATTAGCATATTAAAGGAATTTAATAATTATTAAAGCAATAGCAGTACATATATGAAAATGAGAAATAGATTTTAAATGAGCTTTCAAGCTTCACATAATTACTTTTATTCATTCTACTTTAAAAAACAAACAAACAAACAAATCCTTTTTAGAACAGATGAAATTATAAAGTAATTCATTCTTAATCTATATCAACTACCCCCTAACGCTAAAATTTAAAATATAATATTTCACGTTATCAGATAAATAATAATTTTGATTTGTATAGTATCTCTAGTTAGCTAATGGGAAATAAATCCTTATTTTAATAGAAAATTTATACTTTTTCTGTATTACTTTTAACTATAAACACATTTTATTAAAGAGATCTAAATGAAAAAATACTTTAAATGAAATCATTTATTATCAAGATACTATAGAATACATTTAAATTTCTATCTTAAATGATATGGGAAAGTCCTTATTTGAAAAAAGATTATCAAAAATTTAGGAATTAAAAGATTCTCTTTCCTCCCTTTTAAATTAATAAGTAAATTATCCAACTTAATTTAAAAAGACAATAAAGAAAATTCTTAATTTTTATATTCTAGGTAAGATTTTATGTTTAATTAAATATTTTTTGATGTGTAAACATAGAGGAGTTTTATGACATCGGTGTCGAATTTAAGAAAGCGTAAATTTTTTTAAAAATGACGAAGGTAATGTAGAAAAGATACATCTAATTTATTTTTAGTTCAAGAGTGAATACTCCTAATTATCAATCAATCAATCAATCAAATAATTGGTTTTTGACACCCAAACAATATTATTTATTAGAGTTTAAATTTAGAAAATTTGGCTTAACAAAAATTGAAATATACATCATACAATTAAGAAATCAATCAAGCAAACCTAAATGCAAAGTTAGAATAATTTTGGATCTGATGTTGATCAATAGCTAAAGATTTATTACTAGAAGTTTTAAAAAGGATTCAAGAGAAATCAAATATATGAGACGGAATGAGTAAAAGGCCTTTCTAATTTTGCTTGGTAAATTAAATTACAGCAAGCTATTGTCTATCTTACAAATGACGCAGATAAAATTCATAATTTGTAATATGCAAATTAAATACATTTAAAATTTAAAAAATCTTCTAATTTTAATTTTATCTTTTACTTTTATTTTAACTGTCTTTCTCCAATTCAAAGGAATGTAGTGCAACCTAATTCAGATTTTAAATGAAACCTTAATTAAAATGAAGGATAGAAAATTTTAGTTATCGGGGTAGGTAAATCTATCAAAACAAAAAGTTTAATAAATAGATTTGATTATTGTATATCTTGAGCGAATACGCTAATACTAAAAGTAAAGTAAATTAATCAGCTCTAAAATAGATAATAGCTTTCCCTATTAATTATTTGTATTTAGTGGGGGGAGGCAAATAAAAAGCAAAAAAAATTAATAATTACTAAAAAAAAGAGATCTTTGTGCAATCTTATTTTCATTATAGCTTAGAATTCTTATTGCTTACATTTTTTTTTTTCAACGAAATCTAGTCATTATTAAAAATCTTTTAAAAAAAATCTGTATAATTTATATATTCGCAAATAAACCAATTCAAATCAAAAAAGTAAAAAAGACTCTAAAGTACAATATAAAATTGTTTACTACGAATCTATAAATAACAAACAATTCATCTTATGAGTTCTCCTCTTGAATGCCCTTAGGAATGTTCTGCTAACTATGTCACATTCGCTGACATTGAAAATCAGGTTGTTAAGATTGACATTAACTCCATAGCTTAAGATTCTTCCCCTAACTCCCCTGCTTCTCCCACATCTACTGCTGAATCTGATAACGATAAAAGTGCTGATTCAATCCCTTCTAACGGTACTCCTGCCAAATAAGAATAAATCTAAAATAAACATGATGCATAAGAAGATTAAATTTGTAAAATTTGTTTAGAAAAGGAATTCGAAGACCAACCAACTAAGTCTGAAAATAATAACTCCGAAGATAAGTTTATTAGCCCTTGCAATTGCAAAGGCTCCATTCAAAACATCCACAGCATGTGTTTTTTCAAGCTCTTGATCATGAGATGCAAAAATGTTGATGGAAAGGATATTTATAAATGTGAATAATGCTAATAAGTGTTCTAATTAGAAGAAACAGCTGAAGGATTTTAATCCAGAAAGAAAAAAATTCTTTTTAATTTCCTCTTTATTTTTGCTTTACTATTTTCAGTTGGTATTCTTGTTACCTATATTCTTATTTTGTTAAATGTATTCTACTCAGATAGTAACGTACTCTGCATCTTCTTAGTTGTTGCCCCTTTTATTATTGTAATCCTATACTGGTAACTTAGCACTTGTCTTCCTGACTCAATTAAATCTGATAAATGGAAAGTAACTGCTAAATCAGAAGACAAATATATTGAATATTAAATTGATTCCAAAAACTAAATGATTCTTGTTAGTGTTTGCTCATTTAGTGAACAATAATAATAATAACAACAATAACAATAACAAAGCATTACTGAACAAGTAAAATAAATTCAAAATGATAAATCTGCCTCTCTAAATAAATCTTCTCTATCTAATTAATTGTTAAGCAAAATCTACGAAGATTAACTTTGAAAAGCTATTTAAATATGCTCAAATGATAGCTTAACAAATTTACTATTCTTTTAAAATAATTAATTATAATAGAATAGAAAAGCTCACCATTTCATTCATATTAACAAATTCAAATGTATAAATTAATAACTCAAAAACAAGATCTTACACTAAATTTAAAAATAAATAACAAATAATTTCTAATTTAATAACAAATCTCAATCCCACACTTAAACGGTATAACAAAATTTAAAAAAATTCTAATTTAACAAAAATAACAAAAATATAATTTATTCAATTATTTAAATGTTGTATATAGTGTTGTAAATATAAAATAATAAAATTTCAATAAATCTTCAAAATCCTCTCAATTTTTATTTTTTAAATTCAGTTTGAATAATAAATTTTTGATAAATCTAAAAGACGTTATTTGAGTTTTTTTTAAATAAAACAAAAAAAAAATTCTACTTTTGAAGTGTAATTTTTTTTCAACTGAATTTCATTTACATAATTTTATTTTTAAAACTTTATATCAATAATTTTACTCTATGAAAATATTTGTCTTAATTTATTTTATCTTCTTTTAATTTAATAGCAGAATTTGTAATACAAATAAATAGATTACTCGCTTGGATAGCTTAAAGTGGGTGAATAATTAAAAAAGGAAATTAGAATCATTCTTATAAAAGAAAAAGCATAAATCATCTCATTTCTCTATCTTAGCATTCGACTATGTGAGATATATTAAATTAATTATTTTTGATTTATTTTATCTATTAATTTGCTATTTGCTTAACTTTGCGTAACTTTCTTCTATTTTTTTAAGTTATAATACTACATTTACATTAAAATATAAAGGAAAGGCAACTATTGGCATTTGTAAACATAAATAGAAAGTCAAGTATCAATATCATTAATATTTGTAATATGCGTATATTTATATGTGATTTATTCATATTAATGTATTTTATTTGGTTCATCTTCTATTAAAAATAATAGTTTTCAATCTAATAAAATATTTTTTTGTAAATCTTTACATGGCTGCTTTACAAATATTTCACTTAAAAGAAGTAAAATTTATTTGTAATGTTTACTTGTTCGAATTGTAGAATAAATCCAATTTTAAAGTTCCCTCATAATATTTAGTAAAACATAGGTTATAATAACAATTATTTCGTATTTTAATCTTTAATAAATTTTGTACTGAAGGTGGGCTTAACTTCCTAATTTATTTTAAATGGTTCATATTCATGCTTCCACTTACAAAGATAAGATACGTGCAACAATTTAGATTCGAAAAGCTTATTAAAAAAGCAAGTATTTTAGTAACCCTAATTTTTTTTCATTTTTATGGCAGTGATTTACCGAAGGGCAATCAATGTTCTTTTAAAATATTGATAAATGTACAATAAAGTAAAATCAAAAAATTAATATTCTTATAGACTTGAAAAAAAAATTACATAGTATATTATAGAGAACATTCAGATATTTTATGAATGGTACTAGGAGACTTTTTTGTTTCTAAATTTTTAAAAAGAGTCTTAAACATATTGTTAAGCTGATGCTAAAATTTGTTAAAGCACTATGTTACAAACAGATAGATAGATAGATATATATAATCGGAGATTTAGAGAACTCAGAAATTAATAGTTAACTCGACTAAAGTAGAATAGTTTTTAATTTTAAAAAGCGCTATAACTCTATGTACAATCTATTTGTAAAGTAATTATATATTTAAATCACGTATGCTTGCGTATTTAAGAGGAAAATTTTAGTTAAAGAATTAATAAATTATAAAAGAATGAGTGAATTGATGAATCATCTCTGATAGTAATGAATAACTTAATATGAAAACAAAGATTTGTAATAAAAATTCATTAATATAAGATATACATTTAAGTTAAGCAATACCAAATTTATTGGTGGATCCTGTAATTTAAAAAATTTATACTAATTTTGGTACAAAATTAATATTAATAGATACAAAAAAAAAACACACTTTACTTAATCAGTATCTATCATTTTTTAAAGCATTGTCTGATTAACATTCT
Organism: Tetrahymena thermophila SB210; assembly: GCF_000189635.1. Lineage (NCBI taxonomy): Eukaryota > Ciliophora > Oligohymenophorea > Hymenostomatida > Tetrahymenidae > Tetrahymena > Tetrahymena thermophila. The sequence continues at coordinate 612,750 of NW_002476434.1, forward strand.
AAAAGAAGCCATTTCTAAATTATCTAAATTCACTCATCGCATTTTTTATTGAAGTTTTACCTTCTTGTCTATTAAGGCTTCAAAGTTAAGTTAGAAAGCTAGGCTTAATTATTTTTAAAAAGTAAAGTTTATTTATAAAAATTGTAATTTAAATTATAAAAATGTTTATTTATAAATGAATATTCTAAAGATATAATGGTTTTCTAAATTTTTCACGGAACTTTCTTTCTTTAAATCTTCTATCGAGATTCTTTTTGATATAAAAGATTATAATAAACCAATAGCTTTAATCAATAATTAATAGGAAATTCATTACAAATCAAGAATAACAGGTATTTAATTTATATTTTGATTATGTAAACTTAACATTTTGAGTACCCCACCCTATGACTTTTTTTAAATGAATATATCAAAAGGATACTTACTTTAAAATTATAGCTTAACAATAGGTAAATACTTAATTACATTTGCTATAAACTTACAAATTTCTTTGGTTAACAATAAAAATATACTGGAACATTTTTTGTAAAAAAAAATGAATTTTAAGTATTCAAAATTAAACATTTAAATTATAATTCTAATATAAACAGGCATAGGGTATTTATATTTTCTAATAGATAAGAGATTGGAGTTTAAAAAATAACAAATTAATGCTATCATAATGTTTCTTTATTTTCTATTTTATATGTTATTGACAAACCATTTCTAGCCTGTATTTATGTTGATTTTTAATATAGAGAAAAAATTGCTGGAACTAATATTTTGAATATGGCAAAAAGGAAAATAAAATAAAGATAGCTAAGAATAAATTACAATTAAAAATATTTAAATCAAATAATACTAAAAATATTCTAATTTAAAACTCAATTAAATAAGTTTTTGAGTAAAAATGAAATATTTCAATGAGCATTCTTTATAAACTTAGTATTATTAATATGTGTAACTAAATTATTTATTACACTTATTTCCTTTATTTACATAAATTTAATTATTATTTAAAATAAAAACACTTTCATAGCAATTTCAAAAACAAAAAAAAACAATTTAAATTTCAAAAATAACTAGCAAAGAAATATAAATGCTGGATATTAAATTAGACATTTTACTTTTAATTTATTAGAGATTATAAATGAACAAATTATTTTATTGATAATTTTGTTAGAAGATTGCTATCTATGTAACAAAAAGAAAGCTTACATAGTTATAGTAGATGTAATGTATGTATTAATAATTTATTAAAAAAAAGATATTACCATTATACCAATATATTTTTAACAGCAAATCATGAATTGAGTAAGTAAATATTTTTATAATAATTTCCCATTAATTTTATTAAGTTTGAATGCTTTTAAATATTTAAAGTCCTATTTATTCAAACCTTCAAGTATAAAATATAATTTAATGAATTATATAATTGAACTAAATTTATAGCCAAAATTAGCCATTAAATTGCAAGTAGGTGTTTTTTAAAAACAGAAAATTTAAAAAGTTGTCTTAAAATATCATTCATATCTTTTTTAATTCAAATAAAAAAAATATAAATAAAATCAAAAATAGTTATGAGTTAATTACTAAATTTCGTGTAAATTTTTCTTTATTAAACATCAAAGTTAAATTTAAACAAATAAAATTATTTTTTCTGATATCTTATTAAAATAAATTATGTTTTTATTTATCAATCAATATTGTCATCATCAAAAGATACCTGATAATAAAATTTTTATTGAATCAATTATAATTAATAGAAAAGAGATAATGAATTAAAGTATTTAAATATTAATTAATTAAATTTATATTTAGCCATTATAAATTAATAAATACTTCTTATAAACATCTCTTTTTAATCTTATTTAAAAAAAAGTATAAAATTCAGCAACAAAATTAAGGCAGTATAAAAAAAGTAAATTCTTGCTTTACTAGAACTGATTTAAACACCTATTACATATTTTATATTAATCATATTACTAAAAAATTGATAGAACAAAAAAATTTTATTCAAAAAGAAAATTTTTAGCAAGTTAAAATATTAAGTCAATTGCATAATTTTTAATACTTTTATGTCACCCTTTTCCTTCGTCATGAAAAATAAAAAATAAGCAGAGTAATATTATTATTTAAATTACTTTTTCTAGTTTAAATTTAGAAATAGAATTCAGAAATTTTTATTTCTTTTTAAAATTTACAATCTCAAAATTATTTTTGAATTAATATTCTAATAATTTATCAATTTAAAGTAGAATTTCAGTTAAAAAGTAATTATTTGAATTTATTCAAAGATTTTAAAATAAATAGATCTAAGTTAAAATTTAAATGGCTTTTTGATCAGAAAAAAAAAATAATTTAATATAAATTAATTATTTTAGAAAAAATACTTTATGATAAAATAAATTATTTTATTTCAATAAATCATCGAAAATAAAATTTATTAAATTTATTTGCTTAATATAAGTGATATTAATTTAAAGTGATATTTTTGTAAGAAAACAATAATTACATCTCAAGTATAGCTTTTTAATAAATATATAACACAGTACTTAAAAATAACATAGAAAAATAAATAACAATTTAATTTAATAATTAATTAGCAGCTGATACTGAACATAATTTATTACAAAATATTACCTTGTATTATTATCACTCACTTCTTTATTTTGTAATTTTTAAGATAAAATACATTATAATTATACTAAAAAGAAAGAATAATCTTATCAATAATAGAAATATTTTCAGTTTTAAGATACTATGGTGCTATACTTGTATAAATTAGTCCTAGTATTTGAATTTATATATTTAATATTGCTCAATAGCTTCATTGAAGCCTCTGAAGATCCTAAATAATGCTTAGATATTTAGAGATACTATAATAAAAAATAGAATTATACTTTTAGAGATGTTATAGAATTAACAGGATCAAATACTATTATATTGAGAGCTTCTTCAAATTCAGGAGATGGAAATTTCATTCAAATTGTAGATTAGCAAACAAGCTAAGTCTTACACTCTTTTAGCATAGATTCAAGTCTAAGATAAACGATCTACTTTAAAAAAAAGAATAAACTATACACTATCTCTTAAGACAAGCTTGTAGAGAGGCATATTCAATATTTTGATGTTATTAAATAATACTAAATTCCGAATATTGTTTCTATAGAGGATATTGAAGATAGCTAGAATGAAATTCTCATTTTATCTAGAGATCAAAGAGCTTTTCGATTTAATCTAAATACAGAAGAAGTAAGTAAAAAATATCCTTTGAGTTTAGAAGGCCAAAAATATGCTATTTAGAATGGGTTCGTAAAAATTATTACTTTAAAAGATTATTAAATATTTGCTAGAGGAGGCAAACATGCTATTGAAATTTATGCAACAAGCTTTAATGAAGATATCCCTATCATTTAGCTTTTTTAAAGAGAGTATGTTAAAAAAAATAGCTTGTTTGACTAATCAGATATAGTTGGTATAGATGGCACTAATTTAATAGCTATCTAAAGTTCTCTATAGGAAATATTGATAATGGAAATATATTTAGACAAATAAGAGAATAAAATTAAAGCGATGGAAAAATTTAAAAAAAGTATTTTTAATTTCTTTCCAACTAGGATATTTTACATGAATAAACAAATGAATCATAATTTAGTAGTCTTCTATCAGCAAAGTTCTACTGAATAAATTTAATTTGAGGTTTTTGTTTACTAAATTATTATTGATTATAGTAAAGATTAAAGCATTAAGATATAATTAAAAGTAATAGAGATATGGACTATCTAATAATTAGTTAAAGAGGACTTTTCTGTTTTAAATTATCTTCCTTAAAGTATGAGAGTATATGGCATTATGAATGATTAACATTTAAGCTACGAATTATTAGATGGGGATGGATTTGAGTGCGATTATGATGGTGATGGCTAATTAGATTTTTATTGCAGAGTTCCAAAGATATTGAGATTTAGGAAATGGGATTAGAGTATAGGTATATTTTATTTGAAAGACAATAGAATTTTAATTCCAAATAGCTTCTATGGTTTGCTAGAAATAAGAAATTCTAATTTGTTAGAAATTGAAACTATTAAGGCTCCATACTTTTAGTATTAAAAAGTAGAGGTAAGGAGGATTAGTTATTTAAAAAATTTTAAATAAGATAGAATTTTAAAGGGTTTACTTAATGAATAGTCTTAAATTAATGGCGATAAAAATCTAAAATGGAATTTTTAGGATGAATAATCAAAGCCTAATAAAAGCAACAGGATATTGTATGAGAATTAAAAAAATGATACATTTATGTGGTACTAGGAAAATTAGTACGAAAACTAAATGTTTATGATATATGATACAAAAGAAATTAGAGAGTTTTCTATTAAACAGTATTTTGATATCGAGTATAAAAAGTATTTAAATAAAAATATTGTTGCTATGTATTCCTATGATAATATCTTTGTTGGTTGTATTGCTTTTTATTATCCTGATTTTGGCAATATTATTGGAATAAAAAATCTTAACACATAAAAATTGTAAAAGGTAAGAACTTACTTTTAATTCCATAATTTGGAATGCTATGAAATTGATGATGCTAAGAATACTGTCAAAAAATATAATTTATATAGCGAGAAAATTTAAATTTTAAGTGATAAGTAAAATATTATGGACTGCACTATTAATTAGCAATCAAATCATTTCATTTGTAAGAATAATAATAGCCAATTACTCTTTTGGTCTTTGTTGGATTTTTCTTTTATTTAAATCAGAGAAGTTTTACAATGTATAGAAACAACTCAATTAGTAGCTTATTAAAATTTTATATACATGAATTGTGTTCATTTCGGCACTGTCATATAGTTTGACATAAATACAAATAATACAAAGATAATTGCTAATAAATCAAGTAGCTACCTTTAATTAATAAAAAATGGATAGTTTTTAATCGCTTCAGCCCCACTTTCACCAGGTTTTATGATATTTGATGTTACTAAACCTGCAAACAGCCCACCTCTTTTTCAAATAGAAGATAAAAATGTTTGCTGTTAAAATGTTTACATCGAATACGATGATGCAACACATAAGGTTGCAGTGATAGGAAGTAATTTACTGATGATTGTAGATTTAAAATAATGCATTATATAGGATGATAATCAAGAGTACATTTTTGATTTTGGTTCTTGTATGCAATGCACTATGGATGCATTTATATCTTACATCCCTAGCTAAAATTTTACTTACTACAGAAATAGCCCTATAAGATAAAATAATCTAGAATAAAAAATAAGCAAAAATATTTTTAATCCAACCTTTCTTTCGATAGGTAATGGAAATTTAGAAAATCCTTTTGCATCTGACTTATAAATTATTGAATTTTATTTAAGGGTAGAAGTGTTTAAAAATATTTTGGCTGGATTTAACCAAGTAAAGCTTAGGATCTTTATAGACTCAACAAAAGTCAATCCACTAAATAAATATTTTTTTGAATGGACCTAAGAAAAATCTATAATTGAAGTGCTTAGCTTCAAACCTTAGGAGTATTTAAAAGAGTAAAGAGAGACATAAAACTTAAAATCGAATGATAAATATGATGAAGACCTAAATAATTACAGTCCTGCTTACATAACAATTAGATAAAAGTAAGATATAAAAATAAAATATTGGAATTCTTTATATTTTCATCATATAAATGTCATATGCACATAATGTATTGATAACCTAAATATTTCAATTTCATATATGGTTGATTTGTATCTAAATAATGTATAATTCCTTACATACGACGGAGACGATGAAAATAATGTTGAAGATATAATTAACGAAATTAACAAGTTATCATCAGATTAAAAACCAGTTAAAGGCTAAAAAAATAATACTGTTTTAACTGGAGAGGAATAAAGTTAAAATGGAAACAAAGTTAAATATATTTATCCAACATTTTTCCTCAAAAAGATAGATAATACAACAATTTATTCTCTCAAAATTGAGAATTTGAATATTCAATAAGCTATAATGAATTTTTAAAGCTGCCAGAAAGTGCAGCTAAGAAATTTAAATTTCAATAATAACATTGTTTCCAGTGAAATAATAACTAGTTAACAGACTTACCTAAAATTAGTCTACTGTTAATTTAGCAACAACAACTTCATAAATCCTAGGTCCATAACCACTAGTAGACCTCAAACATTCAACCCTACTGTGTAACTAATTGATCCTGATCAAACTGCCTAAGAAACAAGCAATAGAAGACTCTTATAATTAAAACAAGCTCATTAAAATAGTTAAAATAGAACAATTATTTTAATAACATTCTAAAATTTTAATGCTACTCATTTATTGATAAAGAATAATACATTTAGAGATCATTTATTTTTTTAAGGATTCATAGAAAATTAGCAGTTTTCTATTAAAACTACTTTTATTTTTAAGAACATAACCTTTTCTCAAAACGCTTATGATTTAATCAATTTACCAAAAGTTATATTTATACAAATATTATTAGAAGTCTTTTTGGTTGCTTAGCATGATGTAATAATGGATAATATTACCATTTTAGAGAATTATTAGACCTATTATGAAGGCTCTTATGATCTTAAAAGCTACGATTCCTTTTATATATAGCTTTCTATGATTAGAGTTCTCAATTTATCAAATGTGTATATGAAATATGAAAATGTTGCAGGTCTCATTGAGACAAAGATGGTTAATTTTGTAAATATTTAGAATTTCTGCTATAATGATATATTTGAATTCTAAGATTAAGTTAGAAAAAGATATCTAAAATTAATTAAAAGCAAAGAAGCAGAAGCTAATCAAAAAAATGAATATATTTTTTAAGAAAAAAAAGATTAAAATTTTTAATAAATTGATTTTCAAAAAGTTAATGAAAATAGTTTCAAATAATTAAATAGAATGAAAAATAGAATTTTTTAATAAAACATTGAAGTTGAAAATAAAGATTAACCTCCATAAGATAATGATAAAAATAAAGAAGTACGAAATGAAAAAGTTACAGAGAAAGAAGAATAAAATGAATAAGAAAAATATAAAGAAGAAGAAAAAGAAAAATAAGAAGGAGAAGGAGATAAAAATTATGTTTACTTTGGTCCAGTTAGAGTATTTTTTAACAATTTATTTAAAATGTAGGAAACTATTGAGGTTAACTTTAAAAACATTACAGTTAGTTACTTACACTTTATAAACACGGTTGTTATTAACATCTTTAATAGAGAAAAAGAATTAAGATTTATTTAGTTTTAAGAATGCAAATTTAACCAGATTCAACTTACTTCTACATACCATTATATTCAGGTTAACTTGATTTAGATTTTAGCTCAAAATTCTAATGCTAATATATAGGTTGACAATAATTTATTTAGCAACCTAATTATTTTTTTCAATTAAAATAGTGATCTCAAGTCTTCTTCAGGTTTGACAATTTAAAGCTTAAAAAGTAAAGCTGTTTTTAATAACAATACATTTGCTAATACTTCTTCAAATAGTGTAATCGGTGCTCTATCCTTAGATGTTAGCTCTTTGACTTTTACGAACTGCACTTTTGACAACAATATTTATTATGGCATGGAATTATCAAATAACGAAATATTTAGCTTAAATATCGGTGGTTTTATAGCAGCAAAAGTAGATACAATTTCTCTAACAGATACTCATTTTAAGAAAACATTTTCAAGTTAAGGAGCAATTTAGATTAAATCCAATCAAAATAAACTTGAAGTTAGTATATTAAAGTGTACCTTCAAAGAAATATTTGCATTTTCATCTTCTGGGAGCGTTCTTAATGTTGATTCTTCATAATCAATCTTGCAAATGGTTATACAAGAGAGTACTTTCGAGAATATAGTTTAAATAACTAACTAATATACTTACTAAAAGCTAAAAGCTGTGATATATATTGAAAAAGACTATTCATTTTAAAATGATTTAAATTTTGTATAATTTGATTAAGTTGATATCACAAATGTGATCACCTAATTTATAGAACAAAAATAGAATTATTTTTTTAATTCATTTTAATCTTCATTCAATTCGTTCTTCTTTATTGGGTCAATTATTAATGTGCAAGCTTAGTAATTTAACATCAAATCTGATAGAAAATATAAAGAATTAATTGAATTTTTATAATATATTGAACAATTCTAACATTAAAAACTTTAATTTAATGATAAAGATAAATTAAAAGAATAAATTATGCATTCACCTATATTTTATCTTGAAGAAGGCGAAATTAGTTTGCAAAATATTACCTATTATGGAAATAGAGAAGAAGTAACTAACATAACCAATAAGTTTTCTCAAAATAATATCCATGAAAATCTATTTAAGTACAAAAAAACTCTTATTGTTGCAACCTAATCTACAGTTAGAATTAGCAATCTTAGTGCAATAAACCTATTAGTTACAAAATTTATAGATGTTAAAGACAGTGAAAAAGTAGAATTAAAATAATTATTTTTTGAAAGAGTAGAATAACTATTAATAAAAGATTTATTAACATCTAATTTAGAAAAAATCGGCCAATCTGCAATCATAAACCTCAAAAAAATTCAAAACATAAGCATTGAAAATCTTGAAATCTATTGTGACTAAAATTAACTAAGTTAATAATCATAGTAAAATTAAATTAATAATGAATAATAATAATTACACTGTTTAGGCTAAGTAATTTTTATACAAGAATCTTAATTTGACATCAAAAATAGTATTATACACAATTACGTTTCTCCTATTCATAATGGCACAGCAATTTCTATACTAAATCCAAATAATTCATGCACAATTAAAAACAATAGATTTTATTATTTAAAAACTAGTGGCTATGGTGGAGCAATATATATACAAATGACTAATTAAGGTTTTGATTTCAAGGACTATTTTTATAATTACATTTAAGACAGTAAACAAATACTTAACATTAATCTTGAAGGTAACACATTTTAATTTAACTAAGCTGAAAAAGGAGGTTGCATTTTTTTTGAGAATTTATTAGATATCACTGACAGAATCAAATTTTAAATAAGCTAAAATAAATTTTATAATAATACTTCTAGATTAGGATCTTCTTTATATTATTAAAACATTGTCCCTTATATAGAAACCAATAACAAATTCAAATATAATTCAGATGATATTTCAAAATCAACAATATTTTCTACTCCTCATTTGATTAAATTAGTTTAAACAGATGAAATTAAATAAATTTTAAATTTTAATTCTTCACTACACTGGAATGATAAGAATTCAGAGTATATTGCTGACATTATAATAGCTAGTGGTTAGAAACTACCTGCATTAAAATTTTAGTTTTATTTTATACATGATTTTTCATAAGAAATAAATTTGGTTCACTTAGATTTAATTTAGACAGATATACCTATTTAAGAATATATTAATATTGAATTAAGCTATGATCCTAGCCAACAAAACAGCAATTTAGCAAACCCTTTGTCTCCTTTTATGTTTTTTTTAAGAAACAAGGATGAAATTAAGTATGAAAAAGAAGGTAATTATATAGAGTTTTCTAATTTACAATTACTTGGAGTTTTCAACTAAAGTATAACTTTGTAAGTTTCCTCACCATTAATTATGCATGAAAATAAGCGTCTCAACTAAATAGAAAAAAATATTAAATTTAAAATAAACGTATTCTTTAGACAATGCAATAAATATGAAATAACAACTAAAACAGACTTTTTGCCTTCAGAAATGTCTAACTAAATTATGTAATGCTATAAATGCTTGGACAATACATTTGCTAGAGACGGAAGTGTATGTTCTGAGTGCCCTCAAGGAGCTGTTTGTAAATAGGAACATGAAATATAAATCTCACCAGGATATTGGAGAAAATCATTATCTTCATATGAAATAATTCAGTGTTTTAACGAATTAGGAAACTGTAGAGGTGGAAATAGTTTTGGAAATTAACTATGCTAGGAAGGGTATGTAGGAGCGTTATGTGAAGAATGTGATTTATTTGCCGAAGTTTGGCCTCATAGTTATACACGTTAAGGAAATTTTAAATGTGTAAGATGCAACAAGTAAGGATTTAGCTATTTTTTGATAATATTATCTCACATACTTACTTTAATAGTCGCTATTTCATCGATTGTTTCTAATTCTGAGTCAATCAAAATTAAGGTAAAAAATTGTTCTCAAATAAATTAAATTATTTTTTACTGAATTTATTTTAATTAAATTATCTAAATTAACATTTAAGTTTTATAACAAAAAAAGTTGATTTGAATTGAAAAAGTGAAAATTATTTTTATGAATTTTTCCTTACTTATTCTCATCCTTTATTAATTTAGCTAATAACCAATTTATTTTTAAAAAATACTTCCAAATGAATGTTTGATCCTTAAAATATTTTAATTGTTTAAAAAATCTGCCCTAAGTTTTTTATTTCTTTATTGATTGAATAAAGAATAAATTTTTTAATCAATTTTTACTGAAAATTGTTGGTTGATTATCTTATAATATATTTTTTTCTTAAAATTAGACAATCAAAGCAATATATAAATAACAGAGAAAATCAAACAAACCTAATAGAAGTGCTAATAATTTAGATTAATATAATAAATAAGACATAAAGTAGATTTAATCAGGTGCAAATTTAAAAATATTAGCATCATACTTTTCATTGATGAGCTGTATGAGTAACTTTAAATTTTCTTTACCTCGTATTATACCTGAAGTTTCTGGAGTAGTAGGGAGTCCTATTGCTATATCAATGAATGCTATAGATTGTCTATTAGTAAAAATGCCAATCACAAACAAATTTCCTTATATATACTTTTCTTTTATCCTAAAACTTATCTTTCCCTTCATCGTATTCACAGCAATAATTACTTTACTTTTCATCTGGAATTGTGTACACAAATATAAATTTTAGACTCATTATTTTTATACAACTTTTTTATTTTTGTACATTTTTTTGCAGGGAGATTTAGTTTACGAAGCAATAAATTTAATAGCCTGTAGAAATATAGCAGGTGAAAAATACTTGCTTGCAAATGTAAATTATTAATGCAATTCTGACAATCATAGATTTGAATTTGGATTAGTATATCCTTCATTTATCATACTATCACTACTATTTCCTATCTGCTTATTGATAAACTTAATAAGAAATAAATAGTAATTGAGAAAAATACGTTACCAACTAAGATGGGGAATACTATATCATGAATATAAAGATGATTGCTTTTATTGGGAATTTATAAAAATAAGTGAAAAGTTATTTATCATTATTAGCATCTCTTTATTTAATTAAGCTTAAAATATTTAACTTGGAGTTCTCATCATCATTTTAATTTTATATATGCTTTATCTGTATAAGATGAAACCATTTATGCTTAAAAAAGATAACAGTATGGAGTTTTTATCATCTTTTACAATACTCCTTACAATTATTTTAATTTCTATATCTATTCAAAAATAGATATAAAATTACTAGTATTTTATCACGATTTCATTTATTATTGCTATCAATGCTCTGTTTGTCCTTTTTATTAGCACTAAAATTTATGTAGAGCAATATGAACTATTCAAACAAAAAAAACCAATGATTCTTATAAAATGTCCTTAAATTGCTAAATTTTTAAATTATCTAAGTGAAAAATTGCAAAACGGATGGAGAGGTGAGTAGTCAGCTAATAATTCATAAAAAAATTTAAGCTTAAATGCAAATAAACCTGAGAAAGAAAACTTTTAAGAAAATAAACAAAAAAAAGTGTTAGTTGTTTAAGATAGCTCAATCAATTAATATAATTACCCCTATAAAAATAAAACCTAATAAGACTCAAATAATATTTCAGAAAATATTAATAATTAATTTAATAGCTTATCTTAAGATAAATCAAAGATAGGATTCTTCAATAGGGATGAATGTATTGAAGAATTCAATAGTTTTGGAAAGTCCTCTTACAAAAATAAAAAAGAAAATAAAATTGTTTCAGCCAGTTCTATAGATTCTTGCAACTTAGAAATGGTGGATGTAAATGAAAAAAAATTAAACAAAGCTGTTCCTGTTTCATAATTTTTGGCAAGAAACTAAAATGTTTAATCTAGCTAAAACAACATTATTTCTTCATATTAAAAAAAGAATTTTTCTTTATCACTTAATTCATAATATTAACAAAGTTTATAAAGTACCTTAGAAAATATGAAGCAAAGATATTTCAAACGAAAATAAAAAAGTGGAGTAAATTTTAACCAAGAAATGGCCAAAATAAAAAAGGTATCTACTATAAATAATATCATTCAAAACACTTCCAATCTTCAAACATCATAAATATCAAGCAATTTGTCAGTTTTTACTAGCAACTAAGATATTTCTTCAATGTAAGAATGAAATTAAATTTAAATAAAATATTTCAGAATTGTTTATATTAAGCTAAATTAATATTAAAATACTTTCACACTTAATTAATTAATAATATTATAAAACTTTAACTATTTGTTTTTTATATTAGTTAAAATTTTTAGTCAATTCTAATAAGAAATTATTTTGAGTCTTTTTAACTGAATTTATAAATCTATAACCCTCTTTAAAATAATTAAAAAATAGTAACTAAAGTTGTGAATGTTTATTGTTTACGAATATTTTAATTTGTAATTAATTATTTAATTTTTGATAATATTAATGATATGTAAAATATTAATAAGAATAAATTAATTTTAATTCATTCAGAATTTGTCAACTTTATGAACTTATTATATATAATTAATTAATCTCATATTAAAACTATTATTATTTTTGTATTTGTTAGTTTGTTAAAATTAGAGAATATTGACTTATAGTTTCATAAGCTGATGATCAGTTGGATATCAACTAAAAATAAAATCATAAATTATATATTCTTTAGTTTAAAAGGTCATTAATTCCAAATTATTAAACAAGAAAAATAAATTTTTTAAATTTGCTAAAATTATTTTTTATTTAATTGATAATTTATTTAGCATAAAAATTATAAAATGAGACAAAATGTAAATTAAAAACTCTCAATAAATTCTAATTCACCTCAATTTTAATTTTAATAAAATAATTATTTTTTGATTGGATCTATTTTTTAAAAACAACTTTAAAATATTGAGAGAAATTTCTGAAACACAGAACTGGGATGGTCAAAATAAATCTTTTTTATATTTTAAATATTTATCATTCATTGGTGAAATATTATTTTCTAAAGTATAATTTATCAAATATAAATAAAGAAATAATCTGGAAAAGTAAAAGATAGTATTTTTTAGTCTAATAATTCGTTATTAAAAAAAAATTGTGTATTTTTAGAAATAATTAAACATTTATTTAATTTAAAATTAGGAAAATTAGCTGTAAATAATTGTAATACTAACTAATTTTCAAAATATTTTTTTTTCCAGTAGTTATTATATATACGTAATCATTGAATTTTTAAAGATCAAGCAATTTCATATTTTGGTTTCAAAAGGAAAACAGATAAATTTTTTATATTTCTAAGGATTTTTTTATTAATAAATTAACTAATAGTTTGTTATCTTTCTAAAAAAATAAAAAATAAAAAAAGTGATTAAAAAGTAAATCATTTAAAAAAAGCCAAATAAATTTAAGTTTATTAGTTACTAAAACGTACTTCGTAGCGCTATCTTTTGTAAATAAATAATAATAATTATTTACATTATCATGCAACTTATTTAGATTACCTTAAACAAATTAAAATGTTTTGTCAGCTTAGTATTTTTTGCTTAAATGAGCTTATGTTATGAATGTCCTAGAGTATATAAATATCTATCAAATACTGCTAACTCCATTTACTAAGATGTGATACCTATTGATGGGACAAATATGATTCTCGCTTAATCTTAAAGCTTACAACAATAATCTATGGTATAGTTTGGCTTATTCGAAATGTCTACAAATTCATGTATTCAACTTATTACAACACTTACTTCTACACAATAAGTTATCTTCTCATAAAGCTTAAATTAATTGTTTTCATATTAAGGATTTTTGAACATTATAAATATGTAAACCTTTAATGTCTAAAATTTTTACACTCTTGACATTACTAATATAGCAGCCATTCAAAAATCCTCTCTAGATGACTCCCAAGCTATTTTAGTAACTTACAATTTTATTTCTTATTATTTTAGCTTGAGTACAGGGTAAATAATCGGAAAATAATTTTCAACTTCTACGTCTTCTACAGTTAATTCTTTTATGAGTCATGACCATCAACTTAAAGACTATAAATTACTAAGTTAAGTTGGTATAGGACGCATAGATCTTTATGATTTAGCTACTGGTAATCTAATTACATCAAAGATTAAAGGAGATAGCTTACAAATTGCATGTATTGTAGAAATACCAAATAGTAATTATTTATTAGTTTCATATGGAACTTCGCAACTCTACCTATGGCAGATATAATAAAATGTAGATTAATCTATTACTCTATAAGAGATTCTTTCATTAAATCTGATAAGATATATTCCGTTAAAGATGAACAATTTTATAGGATATGACGGTTAAACATATATAGGACTTTTTACAGGTTAGGCATAAATAAAATAAAATATTTAATACAGTTATAGAGATATATATTTACTCTAATTTATTTCTAATACTTCTACTATTTAAATTATAGAAGCATATCCATTTTATACATATTAAAATTAGAATAATTTCAATAACAATTAGCAACCAAGTTAAATTTCTTTAAACGATAACAATTACATCTTACAAGCATCAACTTTTATTTCATCTAGCTAGAGAGCATATGGATTTTCTTTTGATACTCATTTATTATTTCCCTTCTTAGAAAATAAGTTAAGCAATCAATGTGATTTTGATTTAGATGGTTCAATAGATAATTATTGCAGAATTCCTATTATTATAAATAAAAGTAACACAGAAATAGCTCAGGCATATTATATTTTGAATGATGGAAATATCTTAGTAGCTGATAATAATTAGATTGGTTTCAGAATTTACTAAAGTGCTAATCTTCTAACTAAATAAACTTTAATTCCAGACAGGTTTTATGAAAGGTGCTTAAATTGTGTTCAAAGAATTAGATCTATAAGCCCCAATTAAAATTCCAGCTCAAACGTTAAGGCAGTTAATCAAGATGAATAGTTTGTTTTTCCAAAAAGGTTTGATATTACAGGTATGGGTAGTGCATTTGTGAGTAGCTGGCTAACTAACTAAGGCGCTTATATATACGACTATGTGCATAATAATTTGATTTCTGTTGATTTATCATAACCTATGAGCAACCCAAGTTAAAAAATTTATTTGAGTTGGAGTTTAACAATAAGCTATAATTACAATAATTTGTTATACTATTGTCTTTCTTATAATATTCCAGCTTAACAATACATATAAAAAGGATATTTCAATCAAGATTTAATTACAAATTTGTAGCAATACTTTACTTAACACAATATCGAATGTTATACAATTAATTAATAATTTTAATTTTAAAATCTATTTTTGTTAAAGCAATAGTAATAGTTTAATTATCAGACTGCAATTTAGCAATAATTTAAGTAAATTTGCGATGTATCTTAATCAACAACAGAGCTAATTTGTATAAATGGTTAAAGTTAATTAAATATTTGGTCTTTAGACACACTTTAATACAAAAGACAAACTATAATTTCTTCTTGTTAGGCAACTTCCTAGTTGATATTATATTTAAACCATAATATACCTTATGTTATTATTAATTGCAAAAACTAATTGGTAATAGTAGATTCTACAAATTTATAAAACTCTTTTTCCATCCTATAAAGCATGAATGTATAAAATGTTCTAGTTTAATAATAAATACTATTTGCACTTATTAACTAGAACTCCTAAGCCGTTATACAATTTTACAATTTTACACATATTCTTTTAAACTCAAAAGACTCTCCTATTTTAGGTTAGTTTTATGATTCTACTTCAACTTCTGCTTTAATAGGTATGGATTATCAAGTTTCTACTTAGACATTATACATGGCTAATCAGGAAACTTAATATGCATTAAGTTCTATTGATCCCTAGTTCTATTTTAATAATATATCTTCGTGCGATTTTAATATATATTATTCTTTTAATCCTCAAAATAATTTATTCTAATAAAAACAGCAATTAATTTTATAGAATAATATTGGTTATCCTTTGGCTTATGGGATAGGTTCCTAAATATCACCTTATTCAAATTAAGCTTAAATTTTGGAAGGACTCTACTTTGTATAAAACTTTATTCAAATGATAGATCTTTCTTTAAGGAAGAGCAATTTCATGGCTAATATTAATCTAAATATAGACAATTCTAAATAAAATCCTCTCATAAAATAGTTTTTTAGTTGGAATATATAAACTGCTTGCTTGATTATTACTCCTTTATAAACAATACCAAATAAACCTTCTGTTGTAATTGTTTATGAAGAAACAATTAATATCTTATCCTGGAAATTTTTGCAAATAAATAATATTTAGTTTTTAATTGACTAATATTCAACTATCCAAAATTTTGTTAGTTTAAACATAGAAAGTGCAAATTAGGTCAACATCAATTCAATATTTTTGCATTTAATACCACAAGGACAAAATATAATTAGTAAAAACTTAATAACAACTTAAAGTTGCCAATAAGTAACAATCACAAATTATCAAATAGATTCATAAAATATAACAAGCACTTCTCCTTTATTTTCTATTTCTAATTCTTAAAATGCATTGATTTCTAATATTTCTATATCTAATAGTTTTATAGAAAATTCGGTAATATTCAATTCAGTATTCAATCTGAATTCTCAAATTATTAATAACTTAATTTTAAATAATACTTTTTGCTCATATGCTCACTACTAAAACTATCTCTAGCAATAAAGTTCTCTCAATAATGCATACTAAGGTTTTACTTTTACTCATAATTTTAATATACAAAATTTAAATATTTCTAGCAATAGTTTTTGTTATAATACTAATTTTATCTCAGGATAATCAGAAGATTAGATGATACTGATAAATAATATTAATAATAATAGTCTGATTTAAATAAATCAGTTGTACTTTATGAATAACAAATTCATTAATGGATTAATTCTATAAAATATTTTATATGAATATACTTTAAATTAGTAAAATTAATATCAATTAATTGTTTAAGCCAACTTTTAAGCAATACAAATTTAAAACAATTAACTGCAAAATATTTCTGTTCCACCTTCTTGGAGTGGAAATATTTAATCTTAAAATAACAGTAAGCAGTTATAATATGTTCAAGAGAGGTAAACTATATAATGTTCTTACATTTAAGTAAATTACATCTAGTAATTTTAATTGACCTAATCAAGTATCTTGAATGAGGTGCTTTGCGGTTTTGTTTCCTTAACACAAATATATAACATAAACTTAAATAACCTAAACTTTATAAACACAAATAAGAGCATATCCGCCCTAAATAGAACAAATAGTTTGATATATATTTAAGAATCATCTTAGATTTCTATTTCTAAAGTAAGTTTAATTAATACAAACTTCTTGAACTGTATTGCTATTTACTTGGATTTAGTGGAATTTAATACTTAGACGATTAACATCTCAAATAATACATTCTAAAATATTAATTTAACATCAAGTCTATATTATATTTAAGTGAATACAATTTATATTTCTAATGGCTAATCAAATTCTAATATTATTCTTAATGATAACACATTCTCTCAAATCATCGTAGCTTTTAGTACGAGCAGCTAAACTCTCTCAAGTAGTTGCATAGCCTCATAAAGCTTAGTAAGCAATATAACAATGTCTAGAAATACGTTTAATGACACATACTCTAATAGTATTAACGGAGCCTTAATTCTTAATGGTATAATTGTAGCTATTTCTTCTAGTATTTTTTCAAACAATATTTATAGTAATATAAACTTATAAACTTTATCTTCTGACATCTAAGTTAATGGAGGTTTCTTGAAAACAAAAACAAGTTTTTTGAATATAACTAACACTACCTTTACAGATTGTGTTACATAGTATGGAGCAGTCTACATTACTCCTTCTGATATGAATTTAAATATAACTTTCATGAATACAAACTTCATTAATTTGGTATCTTTCTCTTCTGGCAGTGCTATTTATTTGTAAGGGTCACAGTCTTAACTTAACTTAAACATTTAGTCATCATATTTTTCAAATTTATACAGTTTTTACTCTTAAAATTATAAAGGAAGTATCAAAGCTGCTATATAAATAGATGCAAATTAAAACAATAATCAATATAATAACTAAATTCAACTTTCAAATTTAACTTTAGAAAATATCTCAGGTGTAAGTGATCTCCAAGTGCCTTCTTATTTCTTTTCTGTAGGTTAGTCTATAATTTTAGCAAATGGTATAAAAGTTAAACGCTTTATCTAAAATGTTACATCTTATATAGTATTATTTAAAGCCTTGCAGATTTATAGTATTGTTTAAATATATTCTTCTATTTTTAATATTTTTTCTAATTCAATTTGCACACTTTACAATATAAATATTGAAGAACCTCGAGTTAATGATTTAACTCATACTCTCCAAGAAGCTTCGATTATTCACCCTGTACTCATAAGCTTAGTATCTTAATCATCATTTTTTGGATAGAATATTACTTTAACAGATCTCAATATTAATGCTCAAGGTGGCATTATGTATATTCAAGATGCTCCATAATACGAACTAGCTAACTTTACTGCTAATAACTCTAATTAAATTTATGATAGCTCTTTGAATGTTAACATTGGCTTACCTTTTTAAAATATTTGGAATTCTCTTTTAAACTTCTAAAATGTTTAAAATATAACAATAGCAAAAGGAGCTGTTTTTTGCTCTGATACTTTATAGGCAGAAACTAATAAGACTTTATCTAATATGTGCTAAGGAAGGATTTTACAAGCTTTTTAATCTCAAATAACGATTTCAGATAGCATTTTTAAAAACTACGGTTACTAGATTGGAAATGGCACTGGTTTATCTCTGGTCAATATGAAGGGAATAAACACAATTAAAAATGTACTTTTCTAAAATTTAATTAGCTCTTAAACCGGAGGAGCTCTGTTTGTTTATTCAAACTTTAACACTCAAATAAACAATAATATGAATTTAGTAATCAATAATGCTACTTTTTAAAACAACTCAGCTCAAGACTTTGGAGGAGCAATAGCTTTTGAAAATTCTCCAACTAACAATGCTATATAATCTATTAAATTGAACATAACTAACTCTGTTTTTTAACATAACTCAGCCAAAATTGCAGCCTGCATTTTTTATAATAATTTTATGCCATCAATATAAAATCAATCTAACTATTTTATAGATAACATAGCTTAAATGGGAAACATTATTTTTTCTCAGCCAAGAGCAATTAAATTAATACCTTACCCAGACTTATAAAATTCCCTTCTATCTAATTCACCTCAATATAAAAATTATTTGAGAACAAACAATACAAGACTTTAGTTACTTCATGCAAGTGGTTAAGAAATACCGACATTAATGTTTAAATTATATTATTATGACTCAATTACTGAATCAGTTGAAAGTGAAAAAGAAGTTATACTTTCCCTCTTAGATGTAAATAAGTTATTTTCATAAACACAAGTAAATATTTAACAGTACCCACAATAATTAGACTCAACTACTGATTTAAATAATACTTACATCCTTTTAGGATCCACTAATATCTTTTATAACTAGACAGGAAACTATTTATATATAGATTTAAATTTATGGTCAATCCCAGAGTCTGATTTTGATCTTATATTTAATTTCAGTATGATTAAGATACCAAATTATTAAAATAATATTATTCAATAGTCTTATCAATATATAGCTTAGGTTTATAATAGAAACTGCACCTCATTTGAAACTATTTCTTAACCTTACAATATGCCATCAGTCGGATTATCTTAAAGTGTTATTTAGTGCAATAAATGCCCAAATTTAACTTTTGCATACAATTAATAAATTTGCTAAGAGTGTCCTATGGGAGCTACTTGTAAGTAGGATCAAAATATTATTGTTTAGGAAGGCTATTGGAGAAGGTAATTTGACACTTATACTATATTATCATGTGATAATAACTTTCAAAGCTGTATAGGTGGAGATTCTGTAGGAAATAATCTCTGCAAGGAAGGTTATATTGGAGCACTATGCTAAGAATGTGATCTTTTTTCAGATTATTGGTCAGATAATTATGCTAAATAAGGCTAATATAGTTGTGTAAAATGCAATTAAATGATTCTAAGCTATATATTCTTGGTACTGTTAATTATCTTTACAGTAATACTAGCTGTAGTTTCGATGCATTCTAATGCAATTTTCATATACAAAAGAGTAAATTATTTTTTTAATTTATATGATGTTTATAGCATAAAAAAATGATTTGAATTTTATATAACCAGTGACTACAAAATATGCTGAGTATAATTCAGCGTTTTTATTAGTTAAAAGCAGTAAAAATTTTTAAGAATACTTTTTTTTTAAACCTAATTTGTAAGCCTCTGCATTTAAAATAATTACCCTATATATTTAATAAATATCAACTTAACATTTAATCTGAATATTTTTACTTAACTTATAATAGGTAGCCTAGAGTATTTTATGGAAATTCAGAAAGAGATAGAGCTTAAAAAAGGGTGAAGATTAAGATTAGTTTGAGAATGAGTTTTTAACGAGATATGCACAAAATTCTAACTCATAAAGTTCTTATTTCAAAATAATTGCTTCTTACTTGTAAATTTTAGGGTCGTTGAGTAACTTCAATATTAGTATTCCATCGTTCTTTCCTTAAGTACTCAATTCTTTTGGCAATCCTATTAAAGTATCTATAGAAAGTATGGATTGTTTGTTGAAAAATTATTCTAGAAGTATTCCATACCACTTTTATAAATATATTTTATCACTAACAGTTCCTATTTGGTTTTATTGTTTAGTTATCGCTATAGCTTTTTTATATCAAAAATTAAAAAGATAAAGGTTCTAAAAAAATTATTTGATCTCTGGAGCTGTATTCTTATTTATTTATCTGTAGCCTGGATTGGTATAATAAGGCATAAACTTAATGAGCTGTATACAAATTGGAGACTAATCATATATTCTATCAAATTTAAGTGAGTATTGCTACACTTCTTAGCACATAGCTTATATTACTTATCTTTTACTACCTTCTGTTTTTATTTTGTTACTGTTAATACCTTTTAAAATATTTTGGCTATTTCGTAAAAACTAAAAAATCCTAGATAAAATACATTTCAGGTTGAAATGGGATTTATTTTACCATGAATACACTATCTAAAACTATTACTGGGAGTTTGTGAAAATGTACGAAAAGTTAATCATTATAATTGTTCTTTCTATTTTTAACTCTTAGTATAATGCAAAAGCTTCTTTGATGATAGTAATTTTAATCATTTACACATACTTACTTATAAAAAATAAGCCATTTAAAGAATAAATTGAGAATTTTATTGAACTCTATGCCACCATATCCTGTATTGTTACAATAGTCTTAGTGGTTTTAGTTATTTAAGAAAATATTAATATAGTCATAAAAGTTTTTGCTTTGAGTACAATTATATTTATAAATTCATTAACAATGTCTTATATTATTCTTAAAATAATAATTAATGGATTAAGCAAGCTACTTTCATAAGGTACTACTTTCGTTCTAAAATTTCCAAATTTAGCTAAAAAACTGCAAATTTTTGTTTAATTTTGTGAAAAATATTTCTTTTACTCATCTTAGTTTTTTAGTTCTTTCACCTAAAACGAAAATCCTTTATCGCCTTAAAAGAATAGTATTTCAAATTAAAATATATCTTTTTTTTCACCATAAATAAGCTAATCAAACTAAAATAGTGGAAACTAAACTTATAGATTAGAAAATTAGATATCTCTTTCAAGTTAACCTTAACAATAATCTTTTTTCTTAAAATACAAAAGTAAGTTTAATTAATAATAATAATAATAATAGTAGCAACAGTAATAATAACAACAATCACCTAATTATTAGTTAAAGTAAAAAAATGCATAAAGAGCTTCTTAATCAAACATATTCAATAGCTCTAATAGATTTGTTAAAAGGGGGAAATAAATAATATCTTTAAATAGAATACTTAATTTTAACATACAGCCTCATCACAGCATAGCCTTTAACTAAAACTCACCAAATTAAAATATTTTAAAGTTAAGTTCAGTTCCTTCTAATAATTAATTATAAATTTAGCAAGTTTTATTAAATAAACCAGCTAGTTAAGAATTTTAAGATGATTAAGCACTTGAAGATAAAAAATAAGAAAATTTAATTTTATCACAATAAAGTAAACCTTCTTTAGTTGATTAAAGATTTTCTAGTTTTAAGACATTAAAATCTCCGAGATTAAATAAAATAGATGAATCAGATACAATGTCTGATTTTGAAAACGATAAAGAATTTTTTATTTTTTCTGAAAAAGATTTGGATTAATAGTAAGCCTAAGTATAATAAGTTTATTAGACAAATATTCAATCTCTAAACATTAAATGATCAAAATAAATATCAATTATATAATATTATTTTCATACTTATTCTTGTTTGTTTATTAATAAATCAATAATCAATCTCCTTTGTAAATTTATTTAGAATATTGAAAAGATTTTATAATTGTTCTTTTGAATTCAATTATTTAAAATTAATATAAATATGTTATAGTAATTTATTATTTTGAAAATACCTGACTGACAGCTCATTATACTTAAATCCCACGCCTTTTTTACAAACCCATCCATTTAATACTTAAAGAAATATAAATGAAAAAGTAAAAATATATAATTGATTAAAAAATATTCTGGAATTATTCTATTAATCAAAAATAAAAAAAAGGAACCTTGATTTTTTTTGATAGATCAAAAATAAAAATTAAATGGTTAATTTGAAAAGGGAGGTTCCCTTTTCAAATTTTGCAAAAAATTAAAATTCTTTGATTTTACATTTGGTAAAAATATAGGATATCATTGTATGAGGAGTGAAAGTTTATCCCTTACTATATTATTTTTAAAATTTATTTGAATTAATTATAATTGAATTTATTTATCATAATTAAAAAATTACTTGGGATAAATAAAATAAATTACTATCAATTTCATGAATTTAAAAAAAACAAAAAATAAATTCACATTTATTATTATAAAAATGCTTTTAAATAAAATATGATCATATAAATTAAGATAATGAGATTACATAATTTTGAAATTCTTTTAAAGAAAAAAAAACAAATTTAATTATTTTTTTTTTTCAAAGTAGAAGTAAGTAATAAAATGGGTTTAAATTTCATTTAATATTTTGATCTATTTTCATAGAAATTTGAATTCAATCTAGGTAAAAGGCGACATATGAAAGGAACATTTATTGGAGCTTGTGTCTCTGTTTCAATAATTACTTTCGTTTTATATTACTTTATAACTTTATTGTAATTATATTTGAACAATTAAATTGATCCAAAATTTAGAACTCAAAGTTTTGTAAGCAACTCAATTCAAATTTAATTGAAAAATGATTTAATCTCATTTTAATTCTTCTAAGGTGATCTAAATTTAGAAACTTTGTAGAAATAGAATAATAAAACATATATAGTTCCTTTCGCTTACTTTATTAACTAAGGCAAAGAATATAATTTAGAAATAATAGACTGTGATAGTCCTTAACTAATTGGATATAAATGCATCAATTTTTCAAATATTTCTTCTAACTTAACATTATAATTAACTAATGAAAATAATACAACCTCTTATTCAAATGCAATAAGAATTTCAGCTTATAGATGCTAAGATACTGATAGTAGAAAAACTTTTATTCCTGATAATTGTGCAAGTCCAACTGAAATTGATTAATTTATTAATAATTTGAATAATCTTCTACGAGTAAAATTATCAATAAAATAATTTAATATTACATCGAATTAATTTGAACAATAATATAAAAGCCAATATATTTTTATGTCAACATAACAAGTTATTTTTACAGAATTCAAAATTCAATAATAAATTACAAAAGTGAAGTAAGGTTTTTTGATTTAATAGCAGAATACATTTGAATCTCCTGTATCCTATATTTTGAATACATTAGCTTATTAGACTGAAGCTATTTAAAAGAGTATGAATATGAAGTATTTTGCCTAATTCTTTTTGGATGTAGATGAAACAGTCTTTTACACTTAAATTTAGTATCCTACTTTTGCAGATGTTATAGTATTATGCAATAGTGCGCTAGCCTTACTAATGTGCTTAGGATTTATATGCAAAAGATTAGCTTTTGAAACAATAAGATAAGAATTATTTTTAGTTACTCTAAAAAATTACTTTTAAGGCACATATAAAAAAATATTAAAATAAAATAATATTTTTAAATTTGACAGATTAAATATCAGTAAAATCAATTAAAAAGTTAGCGAGCATGATATTGAAGAAGATGACATATTAGATTCTGTCTTTATCCCAACATTTGATATTAAATCTGGTGAAAATATTCTTAAGCATAATAATTTTTATACAATCAAAGAAGATCAGGTTAAAGATTCAGAAACTTAAAAATTAGAAAATAATATAATTATGGATAAATTATAGGAAAATACCTAGCATGAATTTAAAAATAATAACTAAAAAAAAATGATTAATTAAAAAAAAAATGAGAAAACATAATAAATTAATGAAAAGATAAAAGTTGATGAAAGTAAATCTCTAAAAAAAAATTTAAGACTTTTAAGAGTAAATTCTGATCAATAAAATTCTTCATCTTAGAAACCTTAACATAATAACTAGTTAAAATCTTAAAATAATAGCTAATTTAAAACATAATATAAGGGGAAAAATGTGATTAATGATTAATCTTTAAGTAAAACCCTCAAAAACTTAAGTTAAATTAATTAACTGTTGTCAAGCCTTAGTAATAAATCTTTAAATAAGAAAATTGAAAATATTTTGTTCAAATTTAAGTAAAAATATAATATTTTTAAACTAAGAATATTAAAATTTTCTTGAAAATGTTAATAATTTTAAATTTTAAATAATTATTTTTTAATTTAAATAAAATTACTTAGTATATTTTTTTAATTTATAAAGGATTAGACGAAGAGCAGAATATTAATCTCAATTAGGATTAAATCCTTCAACAAAAAAGATCATTGAAGAGTAGATTGATAAGAATATAGATTTCTTAATGCTTTATGAAGAAATCTTGTTTTTGTAAAAGGCAGTCATGATGATTTTAAGTAAAGAACAATTTGCTGCTATAAAACTAGTAAGTTGTTCAGAGTCATTTTAACTTTAAAAATCTTCTATTTTCAATTGTTAAAGTAGTAAATAAATTTTATTAAATTTAAAATTAATCAAACATTAAAAAATTTTAATAATAAAAGACTATTAAGTAAATTACTTTGAGGAATAATTAGCTATTTCATTATCTTAAGAAAAATAATTTGAATATATTAAATAATTTTTTAAAAATTGTCATGAAAATAGCTGCTTAAGTGTTGTAGATTAAAGAATATTATCTTCTTTAATTTGATATTGTAGATTAAAATTTTAAACAATTCTAGAAAAGAAGAAAATTGATTAAAATATATAAATAAATGTGATAAAAAAGAAATATTAATATATATTTTCATTTATGATGTATGATTTATATATTATCTATTTTATGTATGCTTGTAAGCTTTTAAATTAATTTATCATGTAATCAGTAATGGTGAAAAAAATAAAAAATGCTTAATCAAATTACATTTTTTGGTGAAGAATTACATTTAACTTTTTTTTACTTATAAAAAGAATAAAAAATGTTTTTAACTTAAGATCAAATGTTTGATATAAAAATTTAGATTTGTTAATTAAAAAATTAAATCTTTAATTAAGCATTTTTATTTTTTTGTTTATTCATATTCAAAACCTATTTTTGAATTTTCTTTTAATTTATAAAATAATATTTATTATTCTACTAAATATTTATTTTCTATTCGAGTATAGCTATCATTTTATTTGGCAATATACAAGATATCATTGTATGAGGAGCCTAAGAATTGCCTTAATTATATTGTATTAATAATTTAAATGAATTAATTATAATTGAATTTATTTATCATATTTAAAAATTACTTGGAATTTAATAAAATAAATTACTATCTATTTCATCAATTTAAAAAAAAAAATAAATTCACATTTATTATTATAAAAATGCTTTTAAATAAAATATGTTCATGCAAATTAAGACAAAGAGATTATTTAATTTTGACTTTTAAAGAAAAAAACAAAAGTTGATTTAATTTATTTTTTTAAAAGTAGAAGTAAGTAATAAAATGGGTTTAAATTTCATTTAATATTTTGATCTATTTTCATAGAAATTTGAATTCAATCTAGGAAAAAGGCGACATATGAAAGGAACATTTATTGGAGCCTGTGTCTCTGTTTCAATAATTACTTTCGTTTTATTTTACTTTATAACTTTATTGTAATTATATTTGAACAATTAAATTGATCCAAAATTTAGAACTCAAAGTTTTGTAAGCAACTCAATTCAAATTTAATTGAAAAATGATTTAATCTCATTTTCATTCTTCTAAGGTGATCTAAATTTAGAAACTTTGTAGAAATAGAATAATAAAACATATATAGTTCCTTTCGCATAATTTGTTAACTAAGGTATAGAATAAAATTTAGAAATAATAGACTGTGACAATCCTTAACTAATTGGATATAAATGCATCGATTTTTCAAAAATTTCCTCTAACTAAACATTACAATTAATGAGTGATAATAATACTGTCTATTATAAAAGTATGATAAGAATTTCAGCTTATAGATGTTAAGATATTGATAGTAGAAAAACTTTTATTCCTAATAATTGTGCAAGTCCAACTGAAATAGATTAATTTATTAATAATTTGAATAATGTTTAACGAGTAAAATTATCAATAAAATAATTTAATATTACATCGAATTAATTTGAGCAATAATATAAAAGCCAGAATATTTTAATGTCTACATAACAAGTTATTTTTACCGAGTTCAAAACTCAATAATAAATTACAAAAGTGAAGTAAGGTTTTTTGATGCAATATGAAAATACATTTGAATCGCCTATGTCCTATATTATGAATACAATATCTTATTAAACTGAGTATATTTAATAGAGTATGAATATGAAGTATTTTACCCAATTCTTTTTGGACGTAGATGAAACAGTCTTTTACACTTAAATTTAGTATCCTACTTTTGCAGATGTTGTAGTACTATGCAATAGTGCGCTAGCCTTACTAATGTGCTTAGGATTTATATGCAAAAGATTAGCTTTTGGAACAATTAGATAAGAATTATTTTTACTTACTCTAAAAAATTACTTTCAAGGTACATATAAAAAGATATTAAAATAAAATAATATTTTTAAATTTGACAGATTAAATATCAATGAAATCAATTAAAAAGTTGCTGAGCATGATATTGAAGAAGATGATATATTAGATTCTGTCTTTATCCCAACATTTGAAATTAAATCTGGTGAAAATATTCTTAAGCATAATAATTTTTATACAATAAAAGAAGATCAGGTTAAAGATTCAGAAACTTAAAAATTAGAAAATAATATAATTATGGATAAATTATAGGAAAATCCCTAGCATGAATTTAAAAATAATAACTAAAAAAAGATCATTAATAAAAAAAAAAATGAGTAGGCATAATAAATTAATGAAAAGATAAAAGTTGATGAAAGTAAATCTCTAAAAAAAAAGTTAAGACTTTTAAGAGTAAATTCTGATCAATAAAATTCTTCAATTTAGCAACCTTAACATATAAACTAGTTAAAATCTTAAAATAATGGCTCATTTAAAACATAATACAATGAAAAATATGTGATTAATGATTAATCTTACAGAAAAACCCTCAAAAACTTAAGTTAAATTAGTTAACTATTATCAAGCCTTAGTAATAAATCTTTAAATAAGAAAATTGAGAATATTTTGTTCAAATTTAAGTAAAAAAAAAATATTTTTTAAACTTCTAAGATTAAATAAATTATCTTCAAATAATTAATAATTTGAATTATTAAAATAATATTTATATTTTAGTAAAATTAGTTCATTTCTTTTTTTAATTTTATAAGGATTAGACGAAGAGTAGAATACTAATCTCAATTAGGTTTAAATCCTTAAAAAAAGAAAATCATTGAAGAGATGATAGATAAGAATATAGATTTCTTAATGCTGTATGAAGATATCTTGTTTTTGTAAAAGGCAGTCATGATGATTTTAAGTAAAGAACAGTTTGCTACTCTTAAATTAGTCAGTTGTTCAGAGTCCTTTTAGCTTTCAAAATCAACTAATTACAATGCTTAAAATAGTAAAATAATTTCTCTAAATTTAAACCTTATAGATTATTAAAACCTTTTAAAAATAAAAGATTGTTAAGAAAACTACTTTGAAGAATAATTAGCAATTTCATTATCTTAATAAAAATAAGTTGAGTATATTAAACAGTTTTTTTAAAATTGCCATAAAAATAGCAACTTAAGTGTTATAGATTAAAGAATATTATCTTCTGTACTTTGATGTTGTAAATTAAAAGTAAAATTTAATTTAAAAATATAAACTGTAAATTGTAAAAAAGAAGAAAAAGATTAAAATTATATTTTGTTATATGATCTCTTTATTATATTAGTAATGGGCTTAATAGAATTTTATATTAATTTTAAAAATCAAAAAATTATATTAAACACATAAATATATAATAAAATAATTAAATAAAATCAAAAAGCTATCTATTTTTCTTAGCTAAATTGATATTTAATTTTATTTGTTTTAGTTGTTTAAGGAATTATTTAATTTTGAATATTTAATTAGTAGCTATTATTACTAAGTTTTCCTAATGATGGAAATCTTTAACTTAAAATACTGTTTTTTTTGTTATTACTTTTTACTTAAAGAACATCACTTTATCTTTTTAGTCTATTCTAGACCTTTTCCTTTACCTCTTCTGCTATATCTAACTTATTTACAGTGATCAATGATTATTAACTTTATGAGTCACTTATTGTGATTTATCTTTCAGTTTTTGATTTCGGAATATTTTAGTTTGATTAATAAATATCATTATATTTTCTATTTATATTCTTTCTAGACATCTTCACAGAAAAACTAATTTGTGGTGAAATATTTAATTTCATACTTTAGATAAATGATTAATTATTATTATGATTAATTTAAGGTAATTGCAAACTTTTTCTTAAATTTTAATTATTCTCTTAGATATTACTTAAACTACTGTTTTATAAATGAGATTGCTCATGCTCGTCATTTAATCCATCCAAAAATTTACTATATTACTTAGTTTTCTTTTCTGATTACGTAACAGTTTCAGTTTTTAAAGGATTTGAAGTAATACAAGAGTTAGAGTCATCGTTTTGTGGCACATTTGTAACAGCTGATGAGGAAGGATTAACTTATCTTGAGTTTTAATTTTTAGGACTCTAAAAATGATATAGAGAACCTATTCTCTCTTCTATATTTGAAAGCTATTGCTGGCTATAAAATATATTATTTTTATCTCCTTTTCTGCTTTTCTTTTGTAAGTGTTAAAGCTCTCTATGGTCAGGAGAAATAGAATGAATAATAGGAGGTAAAGTTATTGACTTTTAATTTTTTTCTTTAGCTTCTTCTTCTTGAATAATAGAATGACTATCATTTGGTGGAATTCTAATTATTGACTAAGAAATGTCATTAATTTGACATAAGCTCCCAAGTAAATTAATTCTTTTACAAGAAACAGCCTAATCCTTATCTGTTATTAAATTACTATTAAGATTGGAAGTATTTTAACTATCATTGACTATATTTTATACTATCTAGCTGAGGCTACTTTATCTTTCTTCTCTCATTTATTTAAGGATATTACCCTATTAAATCGACTTTGATTATTATGATTATCTTAAAATTTTAACTATTTTTCTTGCTTCTAGAAAACTTTTACTATTTTAAGGGTCATACTTTTTATATTTAGAAGAAATGATAGAGTTGCTTTTTATTTTGTATTATATTTTTTATTGTAAACTGAGAGAGGCCGTTTCAAGCTGATAGCTTCTTACAAGCTGAATTTCTTTCTAACTGCTTTGTTAATTATGATCATCTAATAAAATAGAAGTGTTATTTTTTTTTGAGTGTAAGTCGTTCATTGATTTCCTCTAACTCTCGCTATTTATTTTTTTATTCTATTACTTTGGTGGTGAGCAAGATTGATCTAAAATAGTTCTGAATCTCTTTTCATAGTTATCTTAGAAATTATTATTTGAAGTTAGTAATTTTTATAAATTTTATTTATCTTATTTAGATTCCTCATTTATTGAATTAAGAGCTTCAGATGGTATTTTTTTTTCACTATTAACTTATAAAGTATATTTTGGCTATTATTACTTAATATTTTAGTTGGGATTCAGTTAATGTATATCTAATGCATTTTAATTTACATCTTACTATTTATATAAGCTATCTTGTAGCTCTTAGAAAAAGCTGAGCTTATTTTATTTAGTGCTTTCTCCACTTTTTCCTTCTTTTGGAGTATTTGATTAGGTGATAGATTTGAATTTATGATCATTTACTTATTATTGTTTACTAATTTCTTAATTATTTTATTCTTTTTAAGGTGAATTCAAAGTTGGAAAATTTTGAATTTTAATAGGGCAGTTATTTATCTCTTTTCTTATCATGTCTTCAACAATCTTTTAGCGCCTCTCATTGAAAAGTTTTGAAACAACAGATTTGAAATTAATCTCCTCCTCTCCAGTAAAGCGCTTCTTAACCTATTCAGCTGTAATTATTTCTTCACTTTTGAGTTCTTAAATAGAATTGATATTAGAGATTTTAGATTACAAGCCTGAATACCACTCAATTTTAACATTGCCGTTTTGCTTCATAGCTTTTTTAAGATTCAAGTCTTCGTTTAAATCTATAACATCATCTATCTTCTTCTTGCTCACGTAATATATAGCAGTATCTGCTGCAATGCTCTGGGCTTAAAAGCTTCTAGTTTTATGCTTTATATAATCCTCTAATCCTAATATTTCTCCAGCACCAATAATTCCAAGCTTCATATAAGAAACATTTCTTAAATATTTGACAGGAGATAGCACTGATTACTGCTTAATTTTCATACTTTTTTTCTTTTTCTTTTTTTATTAGAGGTTTTCTTCATCTTAATGTTTTTACATAATCTCTTGCTCTAATTCTTCTTCTTCTTTTTCCTAGTTTGGATTGTCGTTGGAACTTCCATAATATCTTTGATATTCCAAATAAGCGTCCTCTTCTTCTTGTGTATATTATTGAGTCTTCTTTTTCTTGTTTGTGGATTTTTGCTGATTATCTTCTTCTTTGCTTTCTTCTGTTTTTTACCTAGCTTCTGCAAATATAAATAAATATTAAAATAAATTGTAAAGTATTTTATTTTTATTTTACTTTTTTCTTTGTGTTTCTTTTGAGCAATTTTTTCATCACTTTTATCATCGTCAGGATATAAAATTTTACTAATTTCAACGCATCCACTTTTTATAATCATAAAAAGATTAGCAGGATCATCCTAATGAAAGATAATGCTTCCATAAGGGAATATTTCTTCTTTAAATTTATAAGAAAGTCTCCTCAATGAATCTATTTTAGAGTTAGGAAAGTTCTTTTTCAATACATCCAAAATAAAATTAAGTTTGCTAATTTCTAAATCAAATATCTTCAAGTAATCATGCTAGCTAATATAAAGTATGCAACTATCTTCTTAAGACATTACAGTATATTATGTTTTTGCTCCACTAACTACACAGTCTTCATTCAAGGAATCTAATAAAATAAATGATGAATCAATAAATAAATACTGAAAAGTACTCTAGAAAATTATTGATTTTTATGATTTTTTACCAGTAAAACGTTAAAAAACTAATTTTTTATGTAAAATAAAGAAGATGAAGTTACTGCTATATTATAGGATAGATCAATATTCTCTTATTTTATTTTTTTGATGAATACAATAAATTAAGTTTAATTAAAAATATTGGCAACAACCAAAAATCAAAATCTACTGGCAGACTTTTAAATTTGGTAAATTTGTATGTAAAATATATTTAAATGTGAATGAATAAACTTTATCACCAGTTAGTTTAATATTTTTTCTTTTTAAGATTTAGAAAATGTGTAAAATATTTTTAAGATATAAATTAATTTTTGTATTTAATTTAAGTTTTATTTATTAAATATTTATCTATCTACATATTGTTTTAATGCTTTTATGTTATAAATATTAAACCAAATTATTACCTCCTGGATATATATATCTGACCCTTTTTAAAGAGCAAATGTTTTCAGTTAAAAAATATTGTTCTTTTTAATTTTTGAAAAGCTCATCATCTTGCTTTTTGCGGATGAAATCTAATAAAAACTGAGTTTAGTGAACTTTTTTTTTAATATCATCGCTTTGATTGCCTATCTTTGCAAATTTTTCTAGCTTAGTTATCAATCCTATTTCATCATTAATCTCTCCTTATGTTTTTGGTTCCCATATAGATAAATTCCCTTTAATCAACAAATACAAGCCTTCATTTTGGGCTCCTTTCTCGTAAATAATTTGTCCTCTTTTCGATTTTATGAGTTTCATTTTTTGCATGAACTAGAAAAGGTATTCTTTTTAAGATTCATATCTTATCAATGTGTAAAAATGCTTTATTTATAAAAGAGCTTCAACCATCTATTCTTTGTTTTCTTCACTATCTAAGCACTACCCTGCCTCAATTATTGGAAGCATTTTGTTAACAAGAATAGAATTAAACATTTCTTTGATATCCTGTCTTGATTTTCTATTTATTTATTAGCTGATTGGATTTTGAAGTACTCTAGCCTTTAATATCTTTTGTCTTTCGCTTTAAAAACAATATGCTGAGTAAAATTAAGGTTATTTAATAATTAATATTAAAAGATTAATCAATTAAATATATTAATCAATTTTTTTTTATAATGCTTCTAAATAGTATTCATTTAATTTGGATATAAGTCAAATGAATTTTAACTAAAAATTTACTGATTATCCATCAATAAATTAAAAGATAGATAGATAGATATTTAAATAACACTTAACAAAAAGCTTATCAAATA
Source organism: Tetrahymena thermophila SB210 (assembly GCF_000189635.1). NCBI lineage: Eukaryota > Ciliophora > Oligohymenophorea > Hymenostomatida > Tetrahymenidae > Tetrahymena > Tetrahymena thermophila. The sequence goes on from NW_002476434.1 coordinate 645,900, forward strand.
AAATCACAATTTCTATTTTATTTAAAAGTTGATAAATTAACTATTGAAAAGTTTTTTTACTCAAAACATTTTCTATTTTATAAAAATCCTTTTAAAAAATATCTTATTGAAAATAAGTACATACAAATTATGAATAAATATTTAAATAAATGATATTTTATGGTCTACAATTATTCATCTTTATATTTTATTTCAGATTATTTAACACTAATAATAATTAGTGGCTATTATTTGTTCCTTAATAAATCAATAAATTATTTATTAATCACTTCTTCTTTAATTAAGTAACTTAGTTTAGTTTTATATAATATTTTCTCTGTAACGCATGCATATACATACATACGCTCAAACAGTATCTAGCCTTTGTTATTATTAAATATTTTAGTAGAGTATTTTTTTGTTTTTGTTAAAATTTTAATGGAGAGGAGTTCGATTTCTTTGACTTATATATTTTTAAAGTTAATCTTTCATATCCAATAATTTACTGTCATCACTGATCTAAACCATTTACTAATAATTGTTTAAATTATATTCTTCTATTTCATTGTCATAAAATATTGTCTGCGATTATTTTGACTTAGTATGGTAATGATTTATAAATGAAGGACTTCTGCTTTCAAAAGAAGGTTAATCTGGGAAATTTTAATTTTTAATGTAGGATTAATGTTGAGCTCTTCCTACTTCGTTTCTTTTATTAACAATTTATGAATCGCATTTTGAATTATTTTTACCAGAGGATTTATTTTATTTTGCTATCCTTTATATCAAATTTGTTTATTCTTATTTTGGTAATGGCTGATGATGATGGTTAGAAGGAGCTACCTTTTTAAAGTTTGGTAGAGGATTAATGAATGATCCATTATGTAAAAGATGTTTAATTTTCTCTTTAATTAAATTGTTTGTAAAAGGAAGAGCTTTATCTATAGTTTTTATTGATTCTGATTTTCCCTTTATTTCTAATTAATTTTTGTAACTCATATCTATTGCTTTGATTTCAGCCTCATAAAATTCTTAATCATAAATTATTTTTTTTCTAATTGAGCTCAATTATTTTTAATACTTTTAAAATCTATTCTAATTACAAAGCAAAGAACTGTTATTTTAGTTTACATTTTAGTTGCTTTAATTGTTATTATCGAAATTTTACTCTATTTATTTACTAAAATTTTATAACTGGTCTTAATCATCTTATAATAAATAACTTTTTAAATTAGTTTATTTATTATATGGGACGAAAACTCTATGTTAATCAGTAGCAGGTTGTAATAATTTTTAAAGGGGTGTTAATTGTGTTTTGTTTGCTCTTGCTATCGGACTAATATCGCTTATTGATTAATCATAGTTAGAATCAATTTAAACTTGTAAATTGTTTGCTGCTGTAAATTACTAAGTATGATACCTTTCTAGGTTTTATTTATTCATTATTTGCTTACTAGGGCTGAAAACAGTTTGAGAAATTAAAGATATATTATTTATATATTCCTAGCTTACATTATTAAGTGCTTTTGAGATATCTTTAATTTAGCTTAAGCCTGTTTTATTTACTAAACCTCCCATTTAATGAATTACTTTTTGGCTATTATAAGCACCTGTGTTTTTTAATTCTTAATTATTTATAATTTATTATAGCTAAGCATTACATGTTTAAGAGTTTAGTTACTAAACAGAATTATCAGTAATTAGCTATTTTTGTTGATAATCAGGATTATGAGATATAATTTAAGAATGATTTTTGTAATTTGATAACTAATTTTAATTGTTTGTTTTATCTTGAATATTCGAAGATGATAAATTTTTATTGTTTTAGGAGAAGCGTTAATCATTTCTATTACTTAATCTTTAATTTATTTTTTTTTAAAGATTAATTGAATATTTATTATAATTTAATGGTGATAAGTTATTATTTATTTGCTTCTTTGGGCTGTTTGTTTCTTACTAATTACTCAATTTTCTTTTAGATGACATTAGTCTAGGCTAAAGAACCTGTAAATCAAATTACATGCTTTCATTTTTAGGGGAAATGCTTTCTTGTTACAAAATTTGTGAGTTATTTTAAGCTAAGCTTTTACTTTTTTCTAGTTAATTTTTAACCTTATTCATTGATTTTATTGCCCTAATCTATTGTTAATAAATTTATCTCATTAAAAATTTTTAGCTTGTCTTCATCTAATTAGGATCTTAGAGTATATTACGTAAAGACTATTCATCTCTTGATTGCTTATAAACATTTAATATTTCTGACTTGTTTAGCTTGTTCTTATCTTCTCCATCAGATAAGTCCTCGCTTTTTTAATTTTCTATCTGATTTGATCTATAATGTTTTATGCTTTCTACATTTTAAACCTTTGAAGGCGACTTTTCTTCATAAAAAAGGCCTTTTTGGTTTTAATTTGGATTAATTCTAGATTTATTTTCAGGCGAAGCAATAAAAGTAGGAGATTTAGGATAACATATTTTCTTCAAAGTAACAATTCTTTTTATTTTTTTAAACTCTGGAGATTATTCATTTTAAGCTATAATACTGTTTTACTAAGCAATATCTTAGTTAAATTTAATTCTCATCTTCCACTAATCAAATTCATTTAAACCACTGGTTATATCAATAGTATTGCTTATACTCTAACATCTTATTTTTTTATCTGTGAAGGTATACTTCTATTTGTTCTTTTTAATTAAATCTAATCTTTCTTTCTTTGAAAGCTCAGAAATACTACTTTTGTTAAGATCATTATTTGATTCAGCTGCTTATAATACTTAAACTGTGTTTAATTCTTTTTTTATTGTTTTGTCAGCTGAAGGACCTGAATTTGCAGATCTCCCAGAATAATTAATAGAAATATCAAGACTCTTATCTTCTAATACCTAGCCACTCATACTGAAATGGGTATTAAATGTTTATCTTTCAAATCTAAAAGATAGCGTTATTAAAAGTTATTATTAATTAAATTAATAATTAGTGATAGTGTATCTATTACTTTTAATATTAACCAAATAATTGTGTTATAATTTTTAGAATTTCGGCTATTAGGCTTTTGATTTTAACTAAATTATAATTGAATAATCGCCATTTATTTAATTATAAATAATAAAATTTCTTTTTTAGATATAAATTATTTTCAGTGTTGATTATATTAAATAAACTTAAATACTTAGGAAGAAACCTTCATTAAATACTGTAATTATTTTTATTTTAAAATAAAATAAATAAATTTTTTTGTAATATTTAAATATAAAAATTTCCTTATACAGAAATAATTATCAGAGAATAGCAATAATGGAATTTAAGGAGGATTTACAATAGATTAAAATAATTATTTATTAAGTAAAAATAAAAAATAAATTTATTTAATTATGAACTAAAAAGAAAATTATTTAATGGTTAAATTATTTACATAAAAATAATAGCTTTATATTAAATATAATTTTATGAAGACTTTTAAATTATTTTTTTGAAATAATCATTAAATTAATTGTTTTCAATAAGAAAATCTATTTTAAGTTTTATTTTAATATTTTTTCATTTTATTTAACACAATCATTAAATATTCTACATAAATCTTTTCAAATATATTATTTATTATTCATTAAGATTATTTTTATAGATAATTAAGGGTATTTATTTCATAAATATTACTTTTAAAAATATAATTCCAGTATATTATTCAAGCATTTTTATGACAAAGTAAAGATAAAACTCACAGTTAAATAAGCATTAAATAATACTATATGGATTAGCGTTTACAGCAGTTTTATTAGCGATTCTTTATGCCTAATTTTCATATATATTTTTAGAGAACAATAAATATAATTAATAAACCAACAAAGATAATGAAGCTGAAAACGAAGAAAGTATCCAAATGAGTTAAATCAAATCAGAAGAATCTGATAATTAATCAATTAATATAGATTAAGAAATATAAAATTCTTAAGATGATGATTCTGAAGATCTAGATTTAGTATGTTTTGAAATATTTGAATAGAAAATATAAATTAATTTAAAAATGCTGCTAATTGAAGTAAGCAGTGATATTGATAGAAAGCTTTAAGATGTCTCCATAAAAAAGTAAGAGATAATTAGGTAGTATGAGATATTATCAAAACAGAATTTGGATTACTAACAAATAAAATAAAAGTTTTAACAAATGGAAAACATTTTTAATAACTAAAACGAAGAAAGTACTATGAATTCTAATGTTGAAGAGGCTGAATAGAATAGTCAAAATGATTAGAATGAGTTATTACTAGATAAAGAAAGATAAAAAAAAGATAGTTACTTGAATAAATTACCCAAATAAATCTTATAGAAAATTCTTTGCTTCGTAGAACATTATGATGAGTATTAACATATTCTTTCATTTGAAGTTTTAAAATATTCTGAATTTATCGAAAATGAATACTATTTGATCAAATGGGAGAATAAAAATACGTTTTATGATTTGATAATACATTTGCATAGCCTATTATAACTAAAAGAGTAAATAAATTGGTAAATTATTAATTAAGAAGCCATGGAAGCAAATTCAACTTTGATTTATTTTGCTAAACTTCTCTTAAGCGATTTGTTTAACTTCTATAAAGAGTATCCAAATCTATTTTAATATACAGATCCTTATGAATAAGAGTTAATTGATATTAAAAACTCTTTGCCAATGAATTATGTTATAAAAAATCTTGTAGATTAATGGGAGGAGAATTGGTTATAAATGGATATCTCATATTCTTCTCATTTATCTGCAAAAAGAGAAGAGAAAAGATAAGAAAGATTTGAATAAATAATGCAAAATAGTTAATTTTCAAACGATAGATTAAAGCAAAAGGCAAATAAAAACAGTTAAAAATAAGAAAACCCAATAAATATCGAAGAATCATTAATGAGTTAAGGAAAATTAAAAAGTGAATAAGAATAAACTAAACTTCAACCAGAGGCAATTAAAAGAGATTCGATTTAATTCAGGTAAGATGATATGAATTAACAATTTAAAAATTTTGATGAGAAGAATTATTAATAACTAGATTTGAATGAAAAAGCAGAACAAAATTAAAGATAAGAAAGTAGTGATAACAAATAAAATAGTAGTCTTTATTAAGAAATACAAAATTTATTCGATGAAGAAATTAGTTCTTAAAATGATTTCAATGATTTGTTAATTGATATTGAAAAAGACAAAACTAAAAAAAGATTAAATGTATAGAAAAGAGTTGACATTAAAAAAATAATTGAAATATATAGTGAAGAAGATTCTGATGAAATTACTACACTAGAAGAAAAAGTACAAGAATTATGGAATAGCAAAGAATGGAGGCGAATATTTTATGACCTTTAGTACAACAACTACTTCCTCGCAAAAAAGAAGATTTGAATATTAACAAACTAACTGATTTAAAAGTGAATAGTTAGTAAGTGATATAAAAAATATAAAAAATAAAAAATAGATTTAAATTATTTATTGTGAATTTTAAGAAATTTGTTATAATTATGTAATTAGTAATTATTTGAAATATTAATTTGATTACTAACTTAAAATAATAATTTATTTATTTTGTTTTCATGTATGAATTATTTATTTATTGATTGATTGATGCAAATCTAACTAAAATTAAATTCTTAGATATATTTAAGTTACTAATTTATTTTAAAATAGTAGCATATTTAAATTTACTACAATATTTAAAGGAAGGTAGGTATGCAAGTAGAGAAACCAAACTATTCAAGCAACAATAATTATGTTTAGAATAATTAGGGTGAGTCTGAAATATCTCAAAGCAGTCCCCATAAAGAAGTTCAATCGATTCATATTAAGATGAAAAACTAAAAAGATCAGCGCAGAGAACATTAATTACCACATATAGCATAGGAATAGAATAAATAAAATTAAGATTATGAAAATTAAGTAAATATAAACAAACTTAATAGTAGCAGTTCTCGAATAGGTAGTCAAACAAAAATTGGAGGATAAAATAAATAAAAGGTTTATAAATAAGAAGATAGCAATAGAAGACTCTCAGAGAGAAAAGATGTTCCTATTTTTAATGTTATTCATGTTGAAGATTTAAAAGGTTAAAAATAAGAAATGGAGCTGATGAATAATGTGAATGATATTGAAGAGGAGACTTTGCTATCACCTTCAAATAAAATAATAAAAAGCAAATTTTCTGTGGATAACACATTATTTAGTTTATTTTTTACCTTGATTACTATTGCAGGCATAATTCTCTTTATAATTGAAGATATGTATTGGCTAATTATATTAGGTGCTACTTTATATTATTTAGAATGTCTATGTACTAGCTTTTTAGATATATTTGAGAAAACTATTTCTGACAATGAATTTTATTTTTTATATAAAAATGCTCTCAATGAAGAACCGCATATACAATTTAAGGCATCAGCATTTATGATAGTTGTAAAAAGTAAAAATAAGCAAAATAACCCCTGTAATACAAATATTACTAACAATAATAACACATAGTAATAAGGATAGCAATAAGCTAATAACTCATAAAAGCAATGCTCACAAAACAATAATAAGTAATCAAAAGTATAAGAATTTATTAGAGTAAGAGAACTCGTTTATTCAGAGTAAAGATCTTTTGATTTTTCTTAGCATAAAGACTTCAGTCATCCTTTGCAAGCCCAAAAAGAATTCTTTTAATCTCATGCATTAATAAGAATAAAACCTGTATTATATTGGAGGTGTGGAAATACAGAAACTTAAGAAGCTTATGAAAAGATGTAAAATGAAGTAATTGAAATATCCAGACAGAGGTCTGATGACATAGAAAAAGCTGAATTTAGCTACACCATACCATTTTTAAATAATGATTTTATAGTGAAAAGCTCTGGAAAGTCTTCCCCAATCTTCTTCAACAGAATTTCTTATTATATTTTCTCCCTTTTATTTTTATCATTTCCCTTCAGAATCTACTATCTAAATTCTATCCGCACCCTTGAGCTCTACATATGCAAAAAAGTTTTTATTTGAATTCAAATAAAATAAATTTAATCTCTTCCTACTAACTAATAAGTCTTCATTCTAAGTATAAAATTTAAAACAACTATTGTATATAGATTAAAATTTATTTATTAATATTATATCAATTTCTCATAGTTTAATTTTTATATAATTATTTTATGTAGATATAAACAAATATTTTTGTTTTATTAACAATATTGGTTATTTTTGAATGCTTTATTTCATCTTTGAATTATTACAAATTTTAAGTGAGTAAACTTCAATCAATATAAAAATAAATTCAAATTAATTAAAAAGAAATTAAGAATTAATTTATCTAAATACTTTAATTGCTCTTAAATAAAGTCACTTTAAAACACGTTTTTTACCCTAATTAACTGTCTTATTATTAAATATAGTATTAAATTAAGTAAATAAAATATTTTCATATTTAAGAGTTAATACAATATGACCTTAATTTATGAGTATTTACTATATTTTTATTATCATTACATAAAATACAATAATGGATAATCATAGATCATTTAGGTATAAAAAATCTTTTTTTAAAGTATGTTTAATTTTTCCTTTTTAATTGCTTATATGAATTCAAAGTTGAATGTAAATTTAAAATGAACTCAAATTAAATTTAATCTTAAATTTAGATGTAATGTCAAATATAAATACATAATTATATTTTTTTTTAAATTATTGCTTTTTACACTAAAATTATAATTTTAGAAATGCATATTAATTCAATCTATTTTAAATTTTATTAAATTAAGTAAATTATTAAGGATTTCAATTTCAAAGTAACTTTTAAATGAAAACATTTGAAATTAAATAATTTGCTCCAATCAGAAATAAAAATTACAAAAATATAAATACGTTTGAAGCATACCGCAATTTTAGGATCATTTTAAACTTAAATATTATTTGAATTTAAATTCAATTAAAAAAACAAACTATTGATGAATTAATACATAAAAAATTATTTAGCTTTTAAAAACACTCCAAATAATTTAGAAATCAAATAATTAATCCTGATAAAAAATTTGATAGTAGAAGAAAATACTGAATTTTTATTAATTAAAGAAATAAGAAAGTAGAAAACAAAGCAAGTTTTTAATTTTAATGAATTATAGGAAAAAGATAATATAATATGAAGAAGATACTAAATCGATATAAGATAGATAAATGAGTAGAATTTTATAGATCTTCCCTTATGACAACCCTTATGATTAATAAATAGAATCAATGAAAATTATTCTCGATATTCTATCAAATAAATAAAATCTATTATTTTAGTCACCTACTGGAACAGGAAAGTCTTTGATGGTAATGTGTGCAGCAGCAGCATTTGCGGAATATCATAGTTCTTAGTTTTAAATTTTATTTTTAACCAGAACAAATGGATAGATAAATGGATTAGTTAAAGAATTAAACAAAATTAGAAATATTGATGATTTCATTAGTAAATATTCTATTTTGGCTGGTAGAAATAATTTATGCATTAAGAAAGATCAGTTTAGGCAGTATATGATTGATAATAAAATCGATCCAAATGGAAAGAATTTACACAAGAAGTATGATCTCTTCTGCACAGACTGTAAAAAATGCTTAATTAAAACAAGCGCTAAAAAAGATTTAGATAATGAGAACATCTTAAAGGTTTCTGAAAGCATAGTAATTGGTGACCAAACAAAAGAAACTAGAAATAATTAACAATAGTAATAATAAGACTAGAGTAGAGTTGTATAAGTAATGTCAGCTATTGAAACTGATTTAACAGAGAACTAAAACAATGAAAAATATATTACTTAGAAGAATTTGGCATGCCTACACTTTGGGTTAAATGAAATGCTAAAAGAGTAGGAATATAAATTCACAGGATACAGCAAAGTTAGATTTATGAATTAGACTGACTCTAATGAAAATAGTAATAAATAAAATTAAGATTTTGATTTAAAAAATCACTTAAATTTGCTTGAATTGATAGAAAAGCAAGAAGAAGAATTTGATGAAGACTATGAATTTGAAAGAGATAGTTAAAAATATTAATAATTCAAGACAAATAATATAACAATTAAGAATGAAGACATCAATCCTGATTATGAAGAAAGATTACCTGACATAGAGGATATGGTTAAAATATTTAAAGAAAAATAGGCTTAATGTCCATTTTATTTCAACAGATACATAGCTAAATAGGCTAATATAGTTTTTATGAATTATAATTATCTTCTTAATCCTGATATACTAAAATATGTGAGTGCAAATATCATTGATAGACAGAAGAAATAAATCATCATTTTCGATGAAGCCCATAACATAGAGCAACAAGCAGAGTCTTAATTTTAAACCAAACTCAAGCTCAAAAACCTTTAAAAATCTCATGAATTAATTACTAATATTTTAATTACCTTAAGATTGGCAAAATAGCTAAGAATATTAGATGTGCTCAAACAAAAAGGTTTAGAGTTAATAGATAAAGTTAAGGAATCCTCCAAATCTAAAAAAAATGAAAAGAAAGGATAAGACTAGCAGGATAAGTGCAACTAAAATGGTTTTGATGTATAGATAAAGTCTGAGTATTTAGAAGATGAAGAAAGTGAAGAAGAATTTTAACCATAGTCTCTAACATAAAGATAAGTTTAAAATGAAAATGAAGAACAAAATATTTAAAATAAAGATTAAGAGATCAAGTAGCTTTAATCAGAAAAAAATCAAATTTAATAATCAACTAGTATTTTGAAAGAGAAAGATCTTAATATTATGCAACAAAATATAAATATTTAAACTATTGAATTAAAATCAAAACGAACTAGGAAGCACAATTATTAAATTAATGATGAAGAAATTGAATAAAATATTCTAGATGATGATAAAATTAAATAAGAAATAAAATATTAGATAAATTAATAAAATGAGAATGAAGTTGAAATCAAAGAAGAATAATAATCTTTTTGCAATGCAGATTATAAGAGCAATAATTTTAAAGAAGGAAGCTCATTTTTAGATAACTAAAGTATTTTGGATGAGCTAGAAATTGAAAATGAACAAAATTTTAAAGAAAAAATTTAGAAAGAAAGCTAATAGAAAGAGATAATAAAAATAGAGGATGAAGAATTAAATGAGATAGCCATAGATTTTAATGAAAAACAATAAGAAGGTACCAATGAAGGAGATTCCTAGTCAGATGACAAATATGAAAACCAAAAGAAAATCTTGGAAGAATTTATTTAAAATTATGAGTTAAAGCTACCTAAAATATTAGGCTACCTAAATAAATTAATAAATTACTGTCTAACTAGGTAGTCAAAGCTTTAAAAAGCTGAGAGTAATTTATTAAGTGAATACCATTTTATCAAATAGTATTATCAGCTATTTGGGTTAGTATCACATGACAATGATTCAGATAAAGAAAACATTTTAAAAGAAGAAAATGAATAAAAAACTATCCTTTAGGAAGCAAATGAGGTTCTCAGATAAAAAATTAACATAAACTCTGATTATTAGCAAAATATGGATGTACTAAGTCAATTTAGTGAATTTAGTTATATATTTTAGTAAATTACAAGATACATCAAAGTAAAATATTCCAGAGAGTGCTAGCAAAAGGCTATTGAGGATATTTTAGCATCTGCAGTATATTATGAAGGTAACCTTCATTAATTAAAAGTTACATTAAGATACTTTGCTAATAATCTTTAACCACTTAACCATCTAACTAAGATTAAAAAAATCGTGCTTTTCTTGTCTAATTTAAAAGATTTTCATCAACTTAGTATGATTTAATAGCAATATAAAAAAAAATAATCATTCCATTATCTAAGAAGTTCTTAAAAATAATACAAAAATCTATAAAATGACTAATACATTAATGAGGATTTTAATTTGGAAAGCCCTGATCTACAAAAATTGTAAGACTTTTACTTTTCAGCACAAAAAAATGAATTAAAAGAAGATGTTATCTTTACATTAGGTTGTCTAAGTGGAAAGTATGCTTTCAGAGAAATATTTTCTAAGTTGAATGTTCATTCGCTTATTTTAAGTAGTGGTACCCTTGAGCCATTCGATATTCTTATCAAAAATCTCGATGTTAAATTTGAAATTTACTCAGGAAAGCATGTAATTGATCCTTAATAATAAGTATTCACTTAATTTATTAAAGAGTGCAGCAACAATGGAAAGCCTTTGAACTTTTCATTTGAGAAAATTTACATGGATGACTTAGAAATAAGAGAACAAAAGAGATAAAATATATTAAGCACCTTATAAATAATCTAAAATATAGTCAAAACTATTTAAGATCAAAGTATTAAAGGAGGAGTTTTAGTGTTCTTTAAAAGTTATGAGTTAATGTATAGCTTTTATTAAGCTTTTCTAGGCTCAAACGCTTAAAGAGAGTTGAAAGATATTCCAATTTTCTTTGAAAAACCAACAAATGTGTAATTTTAAACAGATTTTGCTCACTTTAAGAAACAAGTGTTAACTTTTAAAAAGACTTCCCTATTTTTTGCAGCATGCAGAGGAAAATTGGCAGAAGGTATTGACCTAAGTGACTCTTTAGCAAGGTGTGTCCTACTTGTTGGAGTGCCTCTTTGGAATATCTCTGATCCTTACTTTATTTGCAAGAAAAAGTATGTCGAGTTAGTGCTAAAGATGGATCCTAATGAATGGTCAAGAAAACAAGTAATAAAATGTGTTAACCAAGCAGCTGGTAGATCTATAAGGCATAGATATGACTGGGGCAGCGTGTTTTTTATCTGCGAATTATTTGATCAAGTACTTCATCCCAAAAACTTTAAAAAATATATATCAAAGTGGATTCTTATGGGTGAAAATAAATAATAAAATTACATAGAGGCCTATAAACAGTTTTTAGCCAAAAATTCAAATTATTGAAAAGTGTAAGAAGAATAAAAGAAAATTAATTTTACACAGAACAGATATTTTATTTCAATTACAAATTTAATCTTAATCTTTCAATCTACTTTTTTTAATTAATTAGTAAACTTTATATTAAAAATTATTCATGTTAACCAACCACTCAATGACTCTAATAAATTAGTAAAATATAACTCATTTATAACCATATAAATATAAAATAATCTATCTATCTATATTCTCATTATCACTAGGAAATATATTTATCAAAGCTATTTGTTAAAAACAGAAGCCAAAAAGTGTTCTTTTTTTAGTTAATTTAATTATAATCATAATGCCATTTCTTTATATTTTATTCATCAAAATAAGTTAATCTTTCATATTTATATTGATAAAATATAAAATCAAATACTTTTAATTAAAAATTTTCAAGTCATACTTTAATCTAACTTTTCTATATATATTTACATTTTTTATTAAATCAGTATCTAATTTACTCAAATTGAAATGTAAATTGGGAAAATTTATTAAAATTGAGAGTAATTATATCACTTTTTCTTTTTAATAAATATAATTGTAAAAGAAATATTGTTAATAAGTCATGTGTGACTGACTCTAGGTATTTTCCTCAAAGTGAAAAACAAACGATTATCAATAATTCGCTTAAATCTAATCAAATTAAATTTTTTATCCTATTTCATTTTTATTTACAAGTTTAAGTTATTAAGAAAATTTATATAGAGTCATATTACAAATTGAATTATTTTTTCCTATTGTTTTCTTTATATAATGATAAGAAAAGCTCACAAAAAAAAAACATAAAATAAAATTTATTTTACTTAATTAAAACATAAATTACTATTAAATTTAAAGAACAACTTAAATAATACAATTTTCTTGATAAAAAAATTTCTTTCATTTTATATTAAACCAGTTTAAAATAATTAACCCTCATATTTTAGATTAAAGAAATTGTCTTTTAAATCAAAAAACAAAAAATTTAAAAAATTGTAATGGTAAATATTCTTTGAACAGATTTTTGTTTTAATTAATAAAATCGTCATATTTATTTGATTAATTTAGGATAATAAATTTTGATTTAAAATTAACCATTAAAATAAATAAAAAATAAACAATAATATGTTTACATTTATTAAATTGCAATAAAATTTCTTTGTATTTAAAAATAATATATTTGATTAATTTATTAATTAGTGAATGAAATAAATTTAATATATAAAAAATATAAATTTATATAAAGAAAGATTAAATTCTAATTTTTAATTTTTAAAACTTCTATTATATATTTTTTTAAAAATTGGTGATTATAAAAAATTTAATATTGAAAAATGAGTGGCTAATTGATTGATTGACTGTTTTCCTAATAAATGGTTTATCAAAAATAATAATTAAATAAGCGTTTATCATTTATATAAATAAATAAATACTATTCAGATTATGTATAATTATTCACTTTACATTTGATTCATATATTACCAAAGCTGGTTGGATATGAAACAAATAGTATTTAATATTGAAATCGAATGGCTTAAAACTTGAGTTTTGGATAATTAATTAGAAGGTATGTAATCGATATTTATTTAGATTGCTACAACTTTTAATTAGTTTGTATGGAAATTATAAAATTTAATTTTTTGTCATGAATTATGTCATTTAGGAAAAGTATAATTCGCTTGTTTACATTCAAAAATTTGTTTAATGTTGACTAATCTAATCAAATTTTTGTAAATAATTAGTAACAAAAATTTGGAAAAAATAGTCCAAAACCTAAAAAATACAAAAAACATACTACTTTAAATTTAAATTTTTAATGAAAAATATCATTTTTAAAATATCAAGCCTTGCTGTTCTTTTAACTATAGTTTTAGGAGGTAGACTCTTTGCTACTTTTACAAATTTGAATATTTATCTTTATATTTATTAAATAAAAAAATAGATATTGTATTATTATATGAAGATATTGTTTATAATCTTTCATCTCTTGGATGGACTAACTTCAAAACTTTAACAACTTTTAAAGCTTTAAAGGAATCGGAAAATGGTTGCTTAGGTCCTTACGATAAGTACACTAAATCTATTTAAAAGACTTTTGGAGGTAGTTTTCCTCCACATTGGAGTATTAGCTTTGATCTATTTGTTTATTAAATGGGTGATTGGGATACCAATGAATTTGTAAGTGTAAGCTTAGATGGAGTTGTTGTTGGTACAGCTAATAAAATAGGTACCTGTGATATTGATTATCAAAATGGGTTCTATGTAAATGATTAATTAGTGATATTTCATATTAATACAACACATACAGCACCATAAGCACTCATTAATGTATAGCATAATTTGAAATACTCTGATGCTATTGAATGGCTTTGCTTTAATGATATTAGGATGTGGATAGATACATGTGATGAAACATGTGCTTCTTGTAGTGGTCCAGCTCCTAATTAATGCACAAGCTGCCCTACTGGCGCAACTTTGAATGCAGGTAAATGTACTTGCCCTGCAGGCTAATATGGTTCTAATTATTAATGTGTAACCTGTCCAGCTGGGTAATTAATTATTACTTTACTATTTTTAATTTCTTAGCTAGAAATTTAATAAGAATAAAGTAAGCTAATGACTTTATATTTATCATAAAATATTCAAAAATTGTTATTACTTATCCAAAAAAATACTTTCCTACTCAAATTATGACATATTTATTTATTATTTTTTTAATAGAAATTTATAACGTTAAATATTATATTAATTTATTTGAGTAATAGAACATTAATTAAATTTTTCTTTCTTCCAAAGCTAAATTATTATTTTCATATATTTAGGACTTGGGCTGACACTAATTTAAATAAATGTGTTCCTGCATGCGTTGCTGGGTAAAATTCTTGTAACGTCTGTAAAGATTAAAGATCATGCGATTAATGCAGTGGAGGAAAAGTCAGTTTCAAAGGTGATTGCATAAATAGCTGTCCTTTTTTTTATGATTTAAATGCTGGTGCTTGTTAACCACTAGAAAAAAGCTTTCTGAGTATTAAACTAGTTTAAAACTAGTTAATAATTTATTTTTGTTTATTTTTATAGGAGGACAAACTATTTATTAAGGCTTAGATGGAATTATTGATTAAACTAGTGCAGCCCCGTTTACTTTTAGCTTCACAAAACACCATAATCCTAATTAGAATTTCTATGTTTGCAGTAATGGTGTTAGGATGTTAGGAGGTTTTGATGTAACTGGATGTAAAATTTTTAAATAAAATATAAAAAATTGATATTAATTTTTTCTCTTTGCTTGAATAGCTGGTAATTTTATCTATTATAAATCTGGTACAATTCCATATCATTGGAAACTAAGAATTAAAGTAAAAGTAATTTACATGGATTCATGGGATAGTGAATATTTCTACTTGAAAGTTGATGGGAAAGCAATTATTTCTGATAAAAAAGATTTATCAGATTTTTCAGTTAATTTTTGTGGAGCAGCTAATAAAAGTTGGAATGATTAGATAATTGAATATGACATAACTGTAAATCATAGTGGAACGTCATTCATTTTAGGATTTGAAACTAATTTAGATGAAAGTGTAACTAACGAATCATTCGGAATTTCTCATTTGATTACTGTAATTGATCTGTGTCCAAACTAATTATGCACAACATGCACTGATAAGATTTGTTTAACATGTATAAATGGGGCATTTTTAGATAGCACAAGTATTTGTGTAACAACATGCCCAGACGGAACTTTTGGAAATATTTAAACTGGAAAATGTGAAAGTAAAATTTATTCATAATTTTAATAATAATTATTGCTTTTAATTTTATCAATAAATTTTTATTTAATTCATTTTTTTTATCAAATATTAAGCTTGCAGTCCAGTATGTGTAACTTGTAAAGACTCTGCTAATAATTGTTCAGCTTGCTAGCCTGCCAGAGGACCTAAAGCTGTTCTTCCAGATTGTGCTTGCTAGTCAAACGAGTATGAAAACCCTCCAGATCCAACTTGTAAATGTAAGCTATTTGAATTTTATTATGAAAAACTAATACATAAAATATAATTTTTATGAATTAATACAAATACTTTATTTGTTCTTTATATTAGAATGCTCATATAAATGCTTAACATGTACTTCAATTGATTCAAATTGCACTACATGTGCTGCTAATAGACCTAAAACTCCCTCCTGTAATTGTGATGATGGAACTTTTGAATAAGATAATTAAAATCCTGTATGTGGAAGTAAATTTAAAAATATATTTTATTAATTTCTCAATTCGAAAAAAATAATAGTATGTGATAAAAAGTGTTCAACTTGCTCTGGAAAAGCAGATAATTGCTTAACATGTAAAGGAAATAGAATTAAAGCTCCTAAATGCATATGTCCAGAAGGTACATTCGATGATGGAGTCAGTTTAAATTGCATTCGTAAATTTTGAAATAAGTCTATTGAATTTTTATTTAAATTTTTCTAAAAGCATGTAATCCAAAATGCAGGACTTGTTCAGGAAATCCAGATAATTGCACTTCTTGTAGTTCAAATAGGGCCATGCCTGATTGCACCTGTCCTTCAGATAAGTATGATGATGGTTCTCCTGTTTGCAAAGGTATTACATATAGAATTATACCTATTTTTTTATGTATTAATAACATATTTTTTTTTTCATTAGTCTGTTCTTACTAGTGTGCTACTTGTGCTGGAAGTGCCAATAATTGTACTTCTTGTGCCGGAAACAGATTACCTCAAACTCCTTAATGTCCTTGTCCCTCCAATTATAATGATGCTGGATATGCTAATTGTGTTGGTAAATTTTTATAAAAATGTATTGTATTGAAACAAAAAAAATAAAATAATTAGTTTGTGATCCAAAATGTAATACATGCTCTACAGATTCTAAAAATTGTGTAACTTGTGCAGCTAATAGAACATAAAATCCACCTTTTTGTACTTGTCCTACTGGAACATATGAAAATGACAAGGCTAATTGCCCATGTAAATAAAACATTAAATTGAATAATTTTTAAGGCTTATTAACAAAACAGCATGTAGTTACAAATGCAGTAGTTGTGATAAAGCTGATAATAATTGTACATAATGCTCACATGACACTCGTACTAATGCTCCTACTTGTGATTGTAAGGATGGGTATTTTGATAAAGGCACAATAGATTGCGGAGGTATTTATTTACAAATCCTAAAAATGCTTCAATTTAAAATTTTTTTTATCAAATAGTCTGTCCTAAAAAGTGTGTTAATTGCAAATCTCAGACAGAATGCACAGTATGCTCAACAAATAGTACATTTTTTAATTTTATTTTTATTAACTTAATTTCCCCTTAATTAAGGATCAAACCCACCATAGTGCAGTTGCAATGATGGATTTTATGAAGACTCAAATGGAGAATGCAGAGGTATTTATAACTTGTTAAATTTATTTTATTTACAAATTCATAATAACTTTTATACCATTAGCTTGCCACCCTAATTGTACTAGATGCACCGGGCCTGGACCAAATCAATGTCAAACATGTGCAGGAAACAGAATAGATTTCCCAACTTGTAAATGCCCATTAGGCACATACGATGATGGAAATCCAACTTGCCCTAAATGCAACTCTGCATGCACATCTTGCTCAGGCCCCTCAGTTAATGATTGTACATCTTGTTCTGGAAATAAAATATATGATTCTTCTTCAAATAAATGTGTTTGCCCAAAAAACACTTATGATTTAGGAATTGGATATTTCTGTGCATGTAAAAATACAAATTCGATTAGCAGTTTGCTTAAAATTTTTTATTAAAAGAATGTAACATTTTCTGCGATGGATGTTAAGGAAGCCCAAATAATTGCATAAAATGTGCTGGAGGCCGCATAGGCTTCCCTTCTTGCAATTAATGTCCAGATGGAGCATTTGATAATGGAGGTCTTACATGCTCTAGTAAACCAATAAATTAAAATTAATGATCTAAACTTAATATATATTTATTTTTAAAAAATAGAATGCAATACTAATGTATGTTCAACATGCTCATAATCTGCTTCTAATTGTACATCTTGTGCTCCAGGTAGAATTAATCCTCCTCAATGTACATGTTTACCAGGTACATTTGATAATGGAATAAGTTGTGAAAGTAAATTTTACTTTTATTTTTATTTTATATTTACAAATAATTTTTTATAAAGCATGCGATCCAATCTGCAGCTCTTGTGATAAATCAAAGTAAAACTGTACTCAATGTATTGCAGGACGAAGTGGGGTAATTATTTTATTTTTTTTATATGTTATCAATATAAATAACTAATAAAATAAATAGGCTCCTTATTGTGGATGTAACGAAGGAACTTATGATGATGGAGTTAATATAGCTTGTTAAAGTAAATATTTAATTTAATTAAATAATATATAAATTCTATTAATTAATATATAGAATGCCCTAACTAATGTTAGACTTGTTCTGGATCTAACTCTTGCACATAATGTAGAGGTGACAGAATAAACTTGCCTAGTTGCTAGTGCCCCTATGGAAAATTTGATGATGGTGTAAGCGAAATGTGCAGAGGTATGAAATATATCTAATTTTTAAGGAAAACTTAATATTTTAAAAATAATAAAAGATTGCAATCCAAGATGTGGGTCATGTTAAGGAACAAGTGATAATTGCACTACATGTTAAGGAAATAGAGTTAATTTCCCTACATGTTAATGTCCTGATGGGTTTTATGAAACAGGAGATTTTATTTGTGCTCCATGCGATAAAAAATGTGGATCTTGCTCTGGATCACCTACCAACTGTCTGACATGTTCTGGAAAAAAAATAAATCCACCAGACTGTTCATGCCCTAATTAAACCTATTATGATTTAGTTTTAAAAGATTGTTCACGTAGATTTATCCTTTAAATTTAATAATTAAATACATATTTTTTAAATTGTAAAATAAAGGTTGTTTCCCTACATGCTAAACTTGCACTGGAAAGTTCCCTAATTAATGCTTGTTGTGTTTACCTGGTTTTATCATGAGAGATGGAATGTGTTAGGGTGAAGTGGGCACCTATGTTGATTATGAATCTAATTAAATAAAAAATTGTAATTTTACATGTTAAGAATGTGAGAGTAAATAAGATAGATGCATTAAATGTGATAGTTCAAAGAAAAGAATATTATTAAATAATTCTTGTATTTGTATGGAAGGATATACTGAAAATGAACTAAAATAATGTACTCCTATCGTTAACCCTGTTGAAAACAGTAATATATCTTATGTTTGTGTTTTGATACAGAATTAATTATTAAATTTATTATCTTAAAGGATGTATTTTACCAAATGTTGGATTTGGTATTTATTAAGATTAATCATGTGTATGCCCTGATGGATAGTTCCTCATTGAAAGTTCTGGAAGATGTGCAGCCTGTCCTTCAAGTGATTGTATATTTTAATTTCTTTTATATTAATCAAATAAATCAATAAATTTTATTCAAAGGTAAAACTTGCAATGCTTCATCTTGCTTAACATGCCAAGATGGGTATGAGCTAAATGCTAAGGGATTTTGCTTTAAAAGAGTTACAGATTAATCAGCATAAATTGTGCTATTCATTTTCTGCGGTTTAGCTTTAAGTTTTGCTTTTAGTGCAGCTTTAGTTTACTTTTTAAGGGGATAATATAAATTCTTTAAAATAAAAATAATTCCATAAACATCTAAAAATAATACTAGTGCTGTTTTAGAGGCATCTACAGTAAAACTTCAAGAATAATAATCGTTATCAATAATTAATAACATATGATCAAACAATAAATAAATAATAGCAAAAAAAATATTACTAAATATTTTAAATATTTTAAATAAAAAATTAAATTATAATATCACCTTTATAATAATTTACTAAAATAAAATCTATTTTTTATAACTATTTGATGTTAAGTAAAAATAAGTTATTTTAATTGCATGAAATGAAATAATCTTTTTATTAATTTATTTAGGTTTACTCTTATTTTAAACTCATATTTAATATAAATGATGAATTAAATTTCTTTGATCTAAAAAAAAGAATTTTGAATTATGAAAAAGATTTAAAATATTTTTTAAGTATTTTTAATTCAAATAATTAAGAGTTATCTTTAAAAGAAGTAAATATTAAATTTATATTTGTCTCAAATAAAATCTAAAAGCAAAAAAAAAAAAATTATAATACAAGAAAATGATAACTTTATAGAATTGTAAGTTGTAATTTTGTTTGTGTTTCATAAGGAGATTAGCATCATGTCATTGTTGATTCTACATATATAATATTAGCCTGGATGAAGCAAAAATTACATTCCGAATCAGTTCAAGTATTTGTTCCTGAATAGCAATCGAAGCAAGTTGATGATTTAGAATCATATTAAAAAGCTATGCCTCTAGCTACAGAAGAATTAGCACACTCACATGATGAGACTTAACAATAAAAAACACACTTATTTGAACCATTATACCTATATTTTCCGGATTCTTATTCTTCTACCAAATTATTCTTATAATTGTTTAATTTAATGATTATAATATTATTTGAAAATACTTTATATTTTTAATTAAATATCAAGATTGCTTTTTTGAACTTTATTTTTTGCTATTATCTGAAATTAATTTAGATTTATGTTTCATCAAAAATAATATCTAAAATTATTTTTTAATCATCAAAACTGTTAAAATATCTATGCTGACATCTTTACTCATTAATTTACTAAATTGCTTAAAATGATTACTTTATAAAATATTTTTTAATAATTTCATTTCATTTTTAATTTTTTATTTATCTTTTTTAATCAGTTCATAATTTTTTTACTAATTATTCCTCATATATTTAAAAATTTTGATGTAAAAAAATTATTTATTTTTGAAATTATAATAAATTAAATTATTAATTAATTATAATTTTATTATAAAATATCAAAATCAGATTTTTTAATAAATAACTAAAAAATCTATTTCATAATAAGTGACATCCAAACGATGAAATTTTTGAATAGCATCTTGCTATACATAATTAAATTTTTTTGAAAGTATTGTTTTTTATAATAAAATTATAATTTTAGAAATACAAATTAATTTAAGCTATTTTAAATAAATTTTTAAATTTACTTAATTATTAAGGATATTTCAATTTAAAAGTAATTATTAAAAGAAAAAATGCTAAATTAAACAATTTGCTCCAATCAGAAATGGAAATTACAAAAATTATATAAATATGTTTGAAGCATACCTCAATTTTAGGAGCATTTCAAACTTAAATATTATTTGAATTTAAAAACAAATGTTAAATTTTAAAAAGACTTCTCTAATTTTTACTGCATATAGAGGATAATTGGAAGAAGGTTTTGATCTAAGTGACTCTATAGTGTGTCCTACTTGTTGGAGTGCCTCTGTGGAATATCTCAGATTATTAATTTATTTGCAAGGAAAAGAATGTTGAGTTAGTGCTAAAGTTGGATCCTAATGAATTGAATGGTCAATAAAGCAAGTAATAAAATATGTTAACCTAGCAGCTAGTATAAGACATAGATATGACTGAAGAAGCATCTTTTTTATCTATGAATTATTTGATCAAGTCTTCATCCAAAAAACTTTAAAAAATATATATCAAAGTGGATTCTTATGGGTGAAAATAAATAATAAAATTACGTAGAGGCCTATAAACAGTTTTTAGCAAAAAATTCTAATTATTAAAGTCTAAGAAAAATTAATGAAAAATGTACACAGAAAAGATTCTTTGTTTCCAGATTAAATCTTAATATTTTAATTTACTTTTTTTAATTATTTAGTAAACTTTATATTAATAATTATTCATGTTAATTAACCCCACTCAATGACTTTAATAAATTAATAAAGTATAACTCATTTATAACCATATAAATATAAAATAATCTATCTTTATTGTCATTATCATTAGGAAATATATTAATGAAAGATATTTGTTAAAAAGAGAAGCTAAAAAGTGTACTTTTTTTACATAATTCAATAGTAATAATAATATCATAATAATAATGTCATTTCTTTTTTCATCAAATTAAGTTTATCTTTCATATTTAATTTTAATAAAATATAAAATCAATCAATTCCATTTCAATATAAATTTTTAAGTCAGACCATTATATAAATTTTCTTAAATTTTTACAATTTTTTTAAGCAAATTGAAATGTAAATTGGGAAAAATTATTAAAATTGAGAGTAATATTATCACTTTTTCTTATTAATAAATATAATTGTAAAAGAAATATTATTAATAAGTCATGTGTGACTGTCCGTCGGTATTTTCCTCAAAGTGAAAAACGATGATCATTAAATCACTAAAATCTAATCAAATTAAATTTTTTTATCCTATTTCATTTTTATTTACAAGTTTAAGTTATTAAGAAAATTTATAGTCAGTGATAAAATAAACAAATTTATTACAAATTAAATAAGTTTTATTCTTTATTTTTTCTTAATACAGAATAAATGCAAATAAAAATAACATAAAATAAAATTTTTTTATGTTGCTTAAGTATTTAACTTTTAATATAAATTACTAGATAGAATTTAAATGCATCATAAATAATACATTTTTTAAAATCTATAAAATTTCTTTCATTTTTTATTAAATTAGTTTTAAAATAATTCACCCTTATATTTAGAATAAATAAATTGTCTTTTAAATTAAAAAACCTAAAATTTATGAAGTTGTAAAGGTAAATAGTATTTGAACAGATTTGGGTTTTAATTAATAATATCATCAATAATATTTGATTAATTTAGGATAATAAATTTTGATTTAAAATTTACCATTAAAATAAAATAAAAATAAAAACAATAATATGTTTTCTGTTATTTAATTGCAATAAGATATTATTGTATTTAAAAATAATATATTCTTTTAATTTATAAATAACGGAATAAAATTAACTAAATCTGTAAAAATTTATTTAAACAAAAATTAAATTCTATTTTATAAATTTTTAAATTTCTATCCTGTCTATCTACAAAAATGGGTGATTATAAAGAATGTATTAAAGAAATAAGGATTTATTGAATGTTTTGTGAATGAATGATTTATCACGAAAAATAATTAAATAATAATTATAAGTTATACAAATAAAATAAACAATAACCAGATTATGTATAATTTATTCGCTTTACATTCGATTCATATATTACCAGATTGTCTATGAAGCAAATAGAATTTAATATTTAAATTGAATGGAGTAAAACTTGAGTTTTGAATAATTAATTAAAAATGTAATCAATATTTATTTATATTGCTACAACTTTTAATTGGTTTGTATGGAAATTATAAAATGTAATTATTTGTCATGATTTATGTCATTTAGGAAAAGTATAATTCGCTTGTTTACATTCAAAAATTTGTTTGATGTTGACTAATCAAATCAAATTTTTGTAAATAATTAGTAACAATAATTTGGAAAAAATAATCCAAAGCCTAAAAAAGACAAAAAAAATATTTTAAATTAAATTTTTAATGACAAATATTATTTTTAAAATATCAAGCCTTGCTGTTCTTTTAACTATAGTTTTAGGAGGTATACTCTTTGCTTTTTTTACAAGTTTGAATATTTAACTTTATATTTATTAAATAAAAAAAAAGATATTGTATTATTATATGAAGATATTGTTTATAATCTTTCATCTCTTGGATGGACTAACTTCAAAACTCTATCAAGCTTTACAGCTTTGAAGGAATCAGAAAATGGTTGCTTAGGTCCTTACGATAAGTATACTAAATCTGCTTAAAAGACTTTTGGAGGTAGTTTTCTTCCACATTGGAGTATTAGCTTTGATCTATTTGCTTATTAAATGGGTGATTGGGATAGCAGTGAATTTGTAAGTGTTAGCTTAGATGGTGTAGTTGTTGGTACAGCTAATAAAATAGGTAGTTGCGATATTGATTATCAAAATGGATTTTATGTAAATGATTAATTAGTTATATTTCATATTAACACTACTCATACAGCTACATCAGCAGTGATTAAAGTATAACATAATTTGAAATACTCTGATGCTATTGAATGGCTTTGCTTTAATGATATTAGGATGTGGATTGATACATGTGATGAAACATGTGCTTCTTGTAATGGTCCAGCTCCTAATTAATGCACAAGCTGCCCTACAGGCGCAACTTTGAATGCAGGTAAATGTACTTGCCCTGCAGGTTAATATGGCTCTAATTATTAATGTGTAACCTGTCCAGCTGGGTAATTAATTATTGCTTTAATATTTTTAATTTTTAGCTAGAAATTTAATAAGTATAAAGTAAGTTAATCACTTTTTATCAGAAAATTTTCAAAAATTGTTTCTACTTATCATTAAAAAATTTTCTTCTAAGATTAACATATATTTACTTTTTTTAATAGATTCGAATAACACTTAAAATTATTTTAATTTATTTGAGTAATAAAACATTAATCAAACCACTCTTTCTTCCAAAGCTAAATTATTATTTTCATATTTAGGACTTGGGCTGACTCTAATTTAAATAAATGCGTTCCTGCATGTATTGCTGGGTAAAATTCTTGTAGTGTATGTAAAGATTAAAGATCATGCGATTAATGCAGTGGAGGAAAAGTAAGTTACAAAGGTGATTGCATAAATAGCTGTCCCTTTTTTTATGATTCAAGTGCTGGTACTTGTTAACCGCTTGAAAAAAGCTTTCCGAGTATTAAATTAGTTTAAAACTATAATAGTGAATAATTTATTTTTGTTAATTTATAAAGGAGGACAAACTATTTATTAGGGCTTAGATGGAATTATTGATTAAACTAGTGCAGCTCCGTTTACTTTTAGCTTTACGAAACACCATAATCCTAATTAGAATTTCTATGTTTGCAGTAATGGTGTTAGGATGCTTGGAGGCTTTGATGTAACTGGATGTAAATTTTTTTTATTAAAATAAATAAAATATTTTTATAATTTTTTTTCTTTGCTTGAATAGCTGGTAATTTTATCTATTATAAATCTGGAACAATTCCATATCATTGGAAACTTAGAATTAAAGTAAAAGTAATTTACCTAGATTCATGGGATAGTGAATATTTCTACTTGAAAGTTGATGGGAAAGCAGTTATATCTGATAGAAAAGATGCATCCGATTTTTCAGTTAATTTTTGTGGAGGAGCAAACAAAGGTTGGAAAGATTAGATAGTTGAATATGATACAACTATAAATCACAGTGGAACTTCATTCATTTTAGGATTTGAAACTAATTTAGATGAAAGTGTAACAAACGAATCCTTCGGAATTTCCAATTTGATAGCTGTAATTGATTTGTGTCCAAACTAATTATGCACAACGTGTACTGATAAGATTTGTTTAACATGTGTAAATGGTGCATTTTTAGATAGTACAAGTATCTGCGTAACAACATGCCCAGACGGAACTTTTGGAAATATTTAAACTGGAAAATGTGAAAGTAAAAATTTATTCATAATTTCAATAATAATAATAACAATTGCTTTTAATTTTATCAAACTTTATTTAATTCATATTTACCAAAAAATTAGAATGTAGTCCTGTATGTTTAACTTGTAAAGACTCTCCTAAAAATTGTACAGCTTGCTAACCTGCCAGAGGGCCTAAAGCTGTTCTTCCAGATTGTGCTTGCTAGTCAAACGAGTATGAAAACCCTCCAGATCCAACTTGCAAATGTAAATTTTTTGCATCTTATTATGAAAAATTATTTATTTTCTAAATTTATAAAAATACTTTATTTGTTCTTTTTATTATTAGAATGCTCATATAAATGCTTAACATGTACTTCAATTGTTTCAAATTGTACTACTTGTGCTGCTAATAGACCTAAAACTCCCTCCTGCAATTGTGGCGATGGAACTTTTGAATAAGATAATTAAAACCCTGTATGTGGAAGTAAAATTAAAAATATAATTTATTAATTTCTCAATTAAAAAAAAATAATAGTATGCGATAAAAAATGTTCGACTTGTTTTGGAAAAGCAGATAATTGCTTAACATGTAAAGGAAATAGAATTAAAGCTCCTAAATGCATATGCCCAGAAGGTACATTCGATGATGGAGTCAGTTTAAATTGCATTCGTAAATTTTGAAATAAGTCTATTGAATTTTTATTTAAATGTTTCTAAAAGCATGTAATCCAAAGTGCAGAACTTGTTCAGGGAATCCAGATAATTGCACTTCTTGTAGTTCAAATAGAGCCATGCCTGATTGTACCTGTCCTGCAGATAAATATGATGATGGTTCTCCAGTTTGCAAAGGTATTACATTGAGAATTATACCTATTATTTTATGTTTTATAAATTATTATTATCTTTTTAAATAGTTTGTTCTTACTAATGTGCTACTTGTGCTGGAAGTGCCAATAATTGTACCTCTTGTGCTGGAAATAGATTACCTCAAACTCCTTAATGTCCTTGTCCCTCCAATTATAATGATGCTGGATATGCTAATTGTGTTAGTAAATTTTTATAAAAATGTATTGTGTTGAACAATAAAAATAAAATAAATAAAATAATTAGTTTGTGATCCAAAATGTAATACATGCTCTACAGATTCTAAAAATTGTGTAACTTGTGCAGCTAATAGAACATAAAATCCACCTTTTTGTACTTGCCCTACTGGAACCTATGAAAATGACAAAGCTAATTGTCCATGTAAATATAACATTAAATTGAAAAATTTTTAAGGCCTATTAACAAAATAGCATGTAATTACAAATGTAGTAGCTGTGATAAAGCTGATAATAATTGCACATAATGCTCACATGACACTCGTACTAATGCTCCTACTTGTGATTGTAAGGATGGGTATTTTGATAAAGGTACAATAGATTGCGGAGGTATTTATTTACAAATCCTAAAAATGCTTCAATTTAAAATTTTTATTATATAGTCTGCCCTAAAAAGTGTATTAAATGCAAATCTCAGACTGAATGCACAATTTGCTCAACAAATAGTAAATTATTTTTATTTTATGTTCATTAAATTAAAAATACATTTCCTTAATCAAGGATCAAACCCACCTTAGTGCAGCTGCAACGATGGATTTTACGAAGACTCAAACAGAGAATGCAGAGGTAATAATAACTTATTAAATTTATTTTATTACAATTTCATAATAATTTTTTAATATCAGCATGTCACCCTAATTGTACTAGATGTACTGGGCCTGGACCAAACTAATGTCAAACATGTGCAGGTAACAGAATAGATTTCCCAACTTGTAAATGCCCATTAGGCACATACGATGATGGAAATCCTACTTGCCCTAAATGCAATTCTGCATGTTCATCTTGCTCAGGCCCATCAGTTAATGATTGTACATCTTGTTCTGGAAATAAAATATATGATTCTTCTTCAAATAAATGTGTTTGCCCAAAAAACACTTATGATTTAGGAATTGGATATTTCTGTGCATGTAAAAATACAAATTCGATTAGCAGTTTGCTTAAAATTTTTTATTAAAAGAATGTAACATTTTCTGCGATGGATGTTAAGGAAGCCCAAATAATTGCATAAAATGTGCTGGAGGCCGCATAGGCTTCCCTTCTTGCAATTAATGTCCAGATGGAACATTTGATAATGGAGGTCTTACATGCTCTAGTAAACCAATCAATTAAAATTAAATAATATAAACCTAATATTTATGTTTTGAACAAAAATAGAATGCAATACTAATGTATGTTCAACATGCTCATAATCTGCTTCTAATTGTACATCTTGTGCTCCAGGTAGAATTAATCCTCCTCAATGCACATGTAAATCAGGTACATTTGATAATGGAATAAGTTGTGAAAGTAAATTTTATTATTATTTTTATTTTATATTTACAAATAATTTTTATAAAGCTTGTGATCCAATATGCAACTCTTGTGATAAATCAAAGTAAAACTGTACTCTATGTATTGCAGGACGAAGTGGGGTAACTACTTATTTATTTTTTTTATATTTTTTCAATTTAGCTCACTGATATAAATAAATAGGCTCCTTATTGTGGATGTAATGAGGGGACTTATGACGATGGAGTTAATGTAGCTTGTTAAAGTAAGAATTTAATTAAATTAAAAAAAAATAAATTCTATTAAATAATAGAATGCCCTAACTAATGTTAGACTTGCTCTGGATCTAACTCTTGCACATAATGTAGAGGTGATAGAATTAACTTGCCTAGTTGTTAGTGTCCTTATGGAAAATTTGATGATGGTGTAAGTGAAATGTGCAGAGGTATGAAATATTTCTAATTTAAAGGAAAATTAATTTTTTAAAATAATAAAAGACTGCAATCCAAAATGTGGATCTTGTTAAGGAACAAGCGATAATTGCACTGCATGCAAAGCAAATAGAGTTAATTTTCCTAAATGTGAATGTCCTGATGGTTTTTATGAGACAGAAGATTTTATTTGTGCTCCATGCGATAAAAAATGTGGATCTTGCTCTGGATCATCTACCAACTGTCTGATATGTTCAGGGAAAAAAATAAATCCACCAGTTTGTTAATGCCCTAATTAAACCTATTATGATTTAGTTTTAAAAGATTGTTCACGTAGATTTATCCTTTAAAATTTATAATTAAATGTAAATTTTTTAATTTTAAAATAAAGGCTGTTTCCCTACATGTTATACCTGCACTGGCAAATTCCCGAATTAATGTCTGTTATGTTTACCTGGTTTTATCATGAGAGATGGAATGTGTTAGGGTGAAGTGGGCACCTATGTTGATTATGAATCTAATTAAATAAAAAACTGTAATTTTACATGTTAAGAATGTGAGAGTAAATAAGATAGATGCATTAAATGTGATAGTTCAAAGAAAAGAATATTATTAAATAATTCTTGTATTTGTATAGAAGGATATACTGAAAATGAACTTAAATAATGCATTCCAACCGTTAACCCTGTTCAAAGCAGTAATATATCTTATGTTTGTTTTTTAATACAAAATTAATTATTAAATTTATTATCTTAAAGAGTGCATTTTACCAAATGTTGGATTTGGTATTTATTAAGATTAATCATGTGAATGCCCAGATGGAAAGTTCCTTATTGAAAGCTCTGGAAGATGTGCAGCTTGCCCTTCAAATTATTGTATATTTTAATTATATGAAATTCATCAAGTAAATCTATAAATTTTATTCAAAGGTAAAACTTGCAATGCTTCATCTTGCATAACATGCCAAGATGGTTATGAGTTAAATGCTAAGGGATTTTGCTTTAAAAGAGTTACAGACTAATCAGCATAAATTGTGCTATTAATTTTCTGCGGTTTAGCTTTAAGTTTTGTTTGTAGTGCAGGCTTAGTTTACTTTTTAAGGGGATAATATAAATTCTTTAAAATTAAAGTAATTCCATAAGCATCTAAAAATAATACTAGTACTGTTTTAGAGGCAAGTACTCTAAAACTTCAAGAATAATAATCGTTATCAATCATTAATAACATATGACCAAACAATAAAAGAAAAAATTAATAAAAGCAAACAAAATATTACTAAAACATTATTACTAAAAAATTAAATTATATTAAAACCTTTATAATAATTTACTA
Source organism: Tetrahymena thermophila SB210 (assembly GCF_000189635.1). Lineage (NCBI taxonomy): Eukaryota > Ciliophora > Oligohymenophorea > Hymenostomatida > Tetrahymenidae > Tetrahymena > Tetrahymena thermophila. The sequence goes on from NW_002476434.1 coordinate 675,293, forward strand.
AAAAAATATCTATTTTTATAACTATATTGTTTTAAGTAAAAAAAGTTATTTTTCTTGTATGAAATAAAATAATTTCAATATTAATTTAGTTTTATTTCTTTATTTAGGTTTACTATTATTTTAAATTCATATTTAAAAAGAAGCTAAAATTAAGTTTTTTAGATCAAAAAAAGAATTTTGAGTTATGAAGTGAATTTAAAAATATTTTTAATCTATTTTTATGAATTTAAACAATAAAAATAAAGAGATATCTTTTAAAGAAATAAATATAAAATATATATTTGACTCAAATAAAACCTGATGGCAAATCAAAAATTATAATACAAGAAAATGGTAAATTTATAGAATTTTAAGTTTTTAAAGTTGTTTGTAAAGCAAGTTGATAATTTAGAATCATATTAAAAAGCTATGCATCCAGCTACTGAAAAATTAGCTCAAACACATGATGAAACTTAACAGCAATCTACACATTTACTTGAACCATCATACCTATAGTTTGAGCATCCTGAAATAAATTAGTTTATACAGCCACTAGATTAATAAATAGAAAAATCATAGCATGAACCAGTTGCATAATTCCAAAAGTACTGCATTCACTTTTAGATTAATAATTGCAAGATTCTCCTGAAACAGCTTAGCAGTCATAACATAAATTTGAAGTATAATCATAGTGATAATTCAAACAACCTTTTAGTGAAGAGTTTTAGCACCCACCTTTGTCAACAGTTAAAGAACAGTCAACGCAAGTGCTATAACCATCAAATTATCAAATTTGAAATTAGAACATAGTATATCTGAACCATTTTAAAGATAAGAACAATTAATGCACTTGGATGAATTTGAGCTTTATTAATATCCTGAGCAAACTGTAGAACTGTTGACACATCCCCCAGTAGAAGCCTTACTACAGTCAACACATAATTAAGAGGATGAATCATATTTATAAAGGTAACATCCAATTACATATTAGTAAATATGCTATGAGTTCTTTGCTGCTGCACAATTTACAAATTATTTGTATACACTTGAGAAGATAAAGTCTTTCAAACCTGTAGAAGCACTCAAATTTATGCAATAACTATTAGAATCTGATAAAGAAAAGTCTATATATTATTATCCAGATGCTGCTAATGCAAAATTAGAGCATTTAGGAACACTACTGTTGAGGCAATCATTATTAGAGCTATGAACAGTATAGACATTAATTAATTCCATTAAATCTTAGAGTTATTTTTACAAGTACTTGCATTAACAGCACTATAATCATTACATTGATTTCTTGTTATTTTATAACTTTAACAGCACCATACATTAGAATAAGTACAAGCCCCACCAGAAGAGAGGGCACAGCTTGCGCATTAACTATTACCACGTCTTGTAAAATTTGGCATATTACTAACTTTTCAGTCTAAGCAAGTATTTTAGCCTGGTGTAATACTAGGTGCATAATCAGCACAAATATTATATGAATTGTATGAACCTCCAGATTATTAAACAGAGCAATTAACACAAGAAGTTTTGGCGTAAGATAAAATATACTCAGAGCAAACAAGATCATTATTGTATGCTCCATTTAATAGAACTTAGCAATTAATATAGAGTTAAATACCTTTTTAATTTTGAATAGGCTATACTAATGAATATTTAATTAAAAGAAATTTAGACAAATGTTTAGCTCAAAAAAAAAAAAATTAGATTAAATTTTGAAAATATTTACAAAAAAAATGCAACATATAGCAATTAAATGAAAATATGAATATGGATAATTAAAGGTATGGATGATACAAATTATTTTTAAAAAGTATGTGTATAAAAAGTGCAAATATGTTGATTTATGTCCTTGTGACAAGATATGGCTGATCTTATAATCTCTTGTATCATATATTTTTATACTTGATTGATTTAGTTTTTTAACATTTACTCAAGAATGCTATTATAAAAAAATAATGAAATCAAAAATTTTAATAATTAAAGTATTTTTATTCTAAAGTACTTCAAATCAATAAATTAAGTTCCATATTTTATTTTTAAATGTAGTATTAAATAAGTATATTAAAATATTTTTCAAATTTGAGAGTTAATGCAATGAATTTAATTATGATGATTTACTAGATTTTTAATATTATTATTTAAAATGCAGTCATGTATAATCATAGATTATTTAGGAATAAAAGATCTTGTTTTAAAGCATGTTTAATTTTTTCTTTTTAATAGCTTATATGAATTTAAAATTAAATGTAAATTTAAAATGGGCTCATATTAGATTGAATCTTAAATTTAAAAGTAATGTCAAATATAAATAAATATACAATTAGATTTTTTTTTAAAGTATTTTTTTATACTAAAATTATAATTTTAGAAATACATTTTAACTTAAATTGTTTTAATTTATTAAATTAACCAAATTATTAATGATTTAAATTTCAAAATAATTTTTAAAAGAAAATATTTGAAATTAAATAATTTGCTCCAATCAGAAATCCAAATTACAAAAATTATATAAATATGTTTGAAGCATACCTCATTTTTATGAGCATTTTAAACTTAAATATTATTTTAATTTAGAAACAAGTGTTAACTTTTAAAAAGACTTCTCTATTTTTTACTGGATTTAGAGATAAATTGGCAGTAGGTATTGACCTAAGTGACACTTTAGCAAGGTGTGTCCTACTTGTTGGAGTGTCTCTTTGGAATATCTCAGGTCCTTACTTTATTTGCAGTAAAAACTATGTCGAGTTATTGCTAAAGGTGGATTCTAATGAATTGATTGGCCAATAAACCAAGTAATAAAATGTATTAACCAAGCAGCTGATAGATCTATAAGGTATACATATGACTGGGACAGCCCGTTTTTTATCTACTAAATATTTGATCAAGTATTTCACCTCAAAAGCTTTAAAAAATATATATCAAAGTGGATTCGTATGGGTGAGAATAAATAAAAAAATTACATAGAGGCCTATAAACAGTTTTTACCAAAAAATAAAATTATCGAAAAGTCTAAATTAAAGAAAAATTTGCACAAAACAGATTCTTTTTTTCCAAATTTAATCTTAAATTTTCAATCTACTTTTTTTAATTAATTAGTAAGCTTTTTATTAAAAATTATTAATTTTAACCAACCACCCTCAATGACTCTAATAAATTAATAAAATATAACTCATTTATACCCATATAAATATAAAATAATCTATCAAAATTGTCAATATCATTAGGAAATATATTAATGAAAGCTATTTGTTAAAAAGAGAAGCTAAAAAGTGTATTTTTTAGATAATTCAATAATAATATCATTTCTTTTTTAATCAAAGTAGTTTTTAATATTTATTTTTAATAAAATATAAAATTAATTACTTTTAATTATACATTTTTAAGTGATATCATTTACTAATTTTTCTTATATATTTGTAATTTTTTCTGAAATCAATATCAAATTTACTCTAATTAAATTGTAAATAAGTAAAATTTTTTTAAATTGAGAGTAATATTATCACTTTATCTTTAATAAATATAATTGTAAAAGAAATATTGTAAATATGTCATGTGCGATTGATTATCGGTATTTCCCTCAAAGTGAAAAACTATTATCATTAAATCACTAAAATCTAATCAAATTAAATTGTTTCCCCGATTTCATTTTTTATTTACAAGTTTAAATAATTAAGAAAATTTATAGTCAGTCAGTGATAAAATAAACAAATTTATTACAAATTGAATACTTTTTATTTGTTTTTTTTTCTTTTCTTAATACATAATAATCGCAAATAATAATAATATAAAATAAAATTTATGCTACTAAAATATTTAACTTTTAATATAAATTACTTTTAAAATCTAAATGCAACTTAAATAATAAATTTTTTAAAATGTATAAAATTTCTTACATTTTTTATTAAACTAGTTTAAAATAATTCCCCCTAATATTTAAAATAAATAAATTTTCTATTTAATTAAAAAACCAAAAAATTTTAAAGCCTTAATGGTAAATAGTATTTGAAAATATTGCAGTTTTAATTAATAATGTCATCATATATATTTGATTAATTTAGGAGAATAAATTCTGATTTAAAATTTACATTAAAAATAAAAACAATAATATGTTTTCTGTTATTAAAATTTCTATAAAATATTCTTGTATTTAAAAGTAATTTATTCTTTTAATTTATGAATAACGGAATAAAATAAACTAAATCTATAAAAATTTATTTAAACAAAGATTAAATTCTATTTTATAAATTTTTAAACTTCTCTCCTGACTATCTACAAAAAATGGGTAATTATAAAGAATGTAATATTTACGAAAATAAGGATTGATTGAATGTTTTTTGAATGAATTATTTATCATGAAAAAGTAATCAAATAATCATTATCAGTTATACAAATAAAATAAACAATAACCAGATTGTGTATAATTTATTCACTTTACATTTGATTCATATATTACCAGATTGACGAAAAATATTTAATATTTAAATCGAATCACGAAAAACTTGAGTTTTGGATAATTAATTAGAAGATATGTAATCAATATTTATTTAGATCGCGATAACTTTTAATTGGTGTATGGAAATTACAATATTTAATTATTTGTCATGATTTATGTCATATAGGTAAATGATAATTATGTTTACATTAAAAAAATAGGCTTAATGTTCATTAAGCTAATCAAATTTTTGTAAATAATTAGTAACAATTATTTGGAAAAAATAAGCCAAATCCTAAAAAAGACAAAAAAATACTACTTTAAATTTAAATTTTTAATGACAAATATTATTTTTAAAATATTAAGACTTGCTTTTCTTTTAACTTTTGCTTTAGGAGGTAGACTCTTTGCTACTTTTACAAATTTAAATATTTAACTATATTTTTATTGAATAAAAAAATAGATATAGTATTATTATATGAAGATATTGTTTATAATCTTTCATCTCTTGGATGGTCTAACTTTAAATCTCTAACAATCCTTACAGCTTTGAAGGAATCAGAAAATGGTTGCTTAGGCGCTTACGATAAGCACACTAAATCTACTTAAAAGACTTATGGAGGTAGTTTTCCTCCACATTGGAGTATTAGCTTTGATCTATTTGCTTATTAAATGGGTGATTGGACTACCAACTAATTTGTAAGTGCAATCTTAGATGGTGTAGTAGTTGGTACAGCTAATAAAATAGGTACCTGTGATATTGATTATCAAAATGGATCTTATGTAAATAATTAATTAGTGATATTTCATATTAACACTACTCATACAGCTACATCAGCAGTGATTTAAGTATAACATAACTTGGTTGATAATCATGAATGGCTTTGCTTTAATGATATTAGGATGTGGATAGACACATGTGATGAAACATGTGCTTCTTGTAATGGTCCAGCTCCTAATTAATGCACAAGTTGCCCTACAGGCGCAACTTTGAATGCAGGTAAATGTACTTGCCCTGCAGGCTAATATGGTTCTAATTATTAATGTGTAACCTGTCCAGCTGGGTAATTAATTATTACTTTAATATTTTTAATTTTTAAGCTAAAAATATAATAAGTACAAAGTAAGTTAATGACTTTTTATAAGAAAATATTCAAAAATTGTTTCTACTTATCATTAAAAATTTTCCCCTAAAATTAAAACATATTTATCATTTTTTTAATAGATTTAAATCACGCTTAATATTATGTTAATTTATTTGAGTAATAAACATTAATTAAATCACATTTTCTTCCAAAAAAGCTAAATTATTATTTTCACATATTTAGGACTTGGGCTGACACTAATTTAAATAAATGTGTTCCTGCATGCATTGCTGGGTAAAATTCTTGTAGTGTATGTAAAGATTAAAGATCATGCGATTAATGCAGTGGAGGAAAAGTAAGCTATAAAGGTGATTGCATAAATAGCTGTCCCTTTTTTTATGATTCAAGTGCTGGTACTTGTTAACCACTTGAGAAAAGCTTTCCGAGTATTAAATTAGTTTAAAACTATAATAGTGAATAATTTATTTTTGTTTATTTTTATAGGAGGACAAACTATTTATTAAGGTTTAGATGGAATTATTGATTAGACTAGTGCAGCCCCATTTACTTTTAGCTTCACAAAACACCACAATCCTAATTAGAATTTCTATGTTTGCAGTAATGGTGTTAGGATGCTTGGAGGCTTTGATGTAACTGGATGTAGATTTTTTAATTAAAATAAATAAATTATTTTTATAATATTTTTTCTTTGCTTGAATAGCGGGTAATTTTATCTATTATAATTCTGGAACAATTCCATATCATTGGAAACTTAGGATTAAAGTAAAAGTAATTTACATGGATTCATGGGATAGTGAATATTTCTACTTGAAAGTTGATGGGAATACAGTTTTATCAGATAGAAAACAAGCATCAGATTTTTCAGTTAATTTTTGTGGAGGATCTGACCCAGGTTATAAAGATTAGATAATTGAATATGACATAACTATAAATCACAGTGGAACTTCATTCGTTTTAGGATTTGAAACTAATTTAGATGAAAGTGTAACAAACGAATCATTCGGAATTTCTAATTTGATAGCTGTAATTGATTTGTGTCCAAACTAATTATGCACAACGTGTACTGATAAGATTTGTTTAACATGTGTAAATGGTGCATTTTTAGATAGTACAAGTATCTGCGTAACAACATGCCCAGACGGAACTTTTGGAAATATTTAAACTGGAAAATGTGAAAGTAAAAAAATTATTCATAATTTTTATAATTATTGCTTATAATGTTATCAATAAATTTTATTTAATTCATATTTATCATAAATTTAGCTTGTAGTCCTGTATGTGTAACTTGTAAAGACTCTCCTACAGGTTGTACAGCTTGCTAACCTGCCAGAGGGCCCAAAGCTGTTCTTCCAGATTGTGCTTGCTAGTCAAACGAGTATGATAACCCTCCAGATCCAACTTGCAAATGTAATTTTTGCATTTTATTATGAAATATTATACTTTTTCTGAATTTATAAAAATACTTTATTTGTTCCTTATATTAGAATGCTCATATAAATGCTTAACATGTACTTCAGTTGATTCAAATTGCACTACTTGTGTTGCTAATAGACCCAAAACTCCCTCATGTAATTGTGGCGATGGAACTTTTGAATAAGATAATTAAAACCCTGTATGTGGAAGTAAAATTAAAAATATAATTTATTAATTTCTCAATTTGAAAAAAATAACAGTATGTGATAAAAAGTGTTCAACTTGTTTTGGAAAAGCAGATAATTGCTTAACATGTAAAGGAAATAGAATTAAAGCTCCTTAATGCATATGTCCAGAAGGCACATTCGATGATGGATTCAGTTTAAATTGCATTAGTAAATTTTTAAATAAGTTTATTAAATATATTATTAAATGTTTTTAAAAGCATGCAATCCAAAATGCAGGACTTGTTCAGGGAATCCAGATAATTGCTCTTCTTGTAGTTCAAATAGAGCCATGCCTAATTGTACCTGTCCTGCAGATAAATATGATGATGGTTCTCCAGTTTGCAAAGGTATTACATAGAGAATTATACCTATTATTTTATGTTTTATAAATTTATTATCTTTTTAAATAGTTTGTTCTTACTAATGTGCTACTTGTGCTGGAAGTGCCAATAATTGTACCTCTTGTGCTGGAAATAGATTACCTCAAACTCCTTAATGTCCTTGTCCCTCCAATTATAATGATGCTGGATATGCTAATTGTGTTAGTAAATTTTTATAAAAATGTATTGTGTTGAACAATAAAAATAAAATAAATAAAATAATTAGTTTGTGATCCAAAATGTAATACATGCTCTACAGATTCTAAAAATTGTGTAACTTGTGCAGCTAATAGAACATAAAATCCACCTTTTTGTACTTGTCCTACTGGAACCTATGAAAATGACAAAGCTAATTGTCCATGTAAATATAACATTAAATTGAAAAATTTTTAAGGCCTATTAACAAAATAGCATGTAATTACAAATGTAGTAGCTGTGATAAAGCTGATAATAATTGCACATAATGCTCACATGACACTCGTACTAATGCTCCTATTTGTGATTGTAAGGATGGGTATTTTGATAAAGGTACAATAGATTGCAGAGGTATTTATTTACAAATCCTATAAATGCTTCAATTTAAAATTTTTATGAAATAGTCTGCCCTAAAAATTGTGTTAAATGCTAATCTCAGACTGAATGCACAGTATGCTCTATAAATAGTACATTTTTTTATTTTATTTTTATTAAATTAATTTATCCTTAATTAAGGATCAAACCCACCTTAGTGCAGCTGCAACGATGGATTTTACGAAGACTCAAACGGAGAATGCAGAGGTAATACTAACTTATTTAATTAATTTTATTAACAAATTTATAATAATTTTTTTATATCAGCCTGTCACCCTAATTGTACTAGATGCACCGGACCTGGACCAAATCAATGTCAAACATGTGCAGGTAACAGAATAGATTTCCCAACTTGTAAATGCCCATTAGGCACATACGATGATGGAAATCCAACTTGCCCTAAATGCAACTCTGCATGCACATCTTGCTCAGGCCCATCAGTTAATGATTGTACATCTTGTTCTGGAAATAAAATATATGATTCTTCTTCAAATAAATGTGTTTGCCCAAAAAACACTTATGATTTAGGAATTGGATATTTCTGTGCATGTAAAAATACAAATTCTATTAACTATTTGCTTAAAAAAAATTTTTTATTAAAAGAATGTAACATTTTCTGCGATGGATGTTAAGGAAGCCCAAATAATTGCATAAAATGTGCTGGAGGTCGTATAGGCTTCCCCTCTTGCAATTAATGTCCAGATGGAACATTTGATAATGGAGGTCTTACATGCTCAAGTAAACCAATCAATTAAAATTAAATAATATAAACCTAATATTTATGTTTTGAACAAAAATAGAATGCAATACTAATATATGTTCAACATGCTCATAATCTCCTTCTAATTGCACAACTTGCTCTCCGGGTAGAATCAATGCACCTCAATGCACATGTATACAAGGTACATTTGATAATGGAATAAGTTGTGATAGTAAATTTTACTTTTATTTTGTTTTATATTTACAAATAATTTTTAAAAAGTTTGTGATCCAATATGCAGCTCTTGTGATAAATCGAAGTAAAACTGTACTCAGTGTATTGCAGGAAGAAGTGGGGTAACAACTTATTTATTTTTTTTATATTTTTTCAATTTAGCTCACTGATATAAATAAATAGGCTCCTTATTGTGGATGTAATGATGGGACTTATGACGATGGAGTTAATGTAGCTTGTTAAAGTAAGAATTTAATTTAATTAAAAAAAAATAAATTCTATTAATTAATAGAATGCCCTAACTAATGTTTGACTTGCTCTGGATCTAATTCTTGCACATAATGTAGAGGTGACAGAATTAACTTGCCTAGTTGCTAGTGCCCCTATGGAAAATTTGATGATGGTTTAACTGAAATGTGCAGAGGTATGAAATATTTCTAATTTAAAGAAAAATTAACTTTTTAAAAATAATAAAAGACTGTAATCCAAAATGTGGATCTTGTTAAGGAACAATTTATAATTGCACTACATGTAAAGGAAATAGAGTTAATTTTCCTAAATGTGATTGCCCTGATGGGTTTTATGAGATAGAAGATTTTATTTGTGCTCCATGCGATAAAAAATGTGGATCTTGCTCTGGATCACCTACCAACTGTCTAATATGTTCAGGGAATAAAATAAATCCACCAGTTTGTTCATGTCCTAATTAAACCTATTATGATTTAGTTTTAAAAGATTGTTCACGTATATTTATCCTTTAAATTTAATAATTAAAAAATTTTTTATTAAAATAAAAATAAAGGTTGTTTCCCTACATGTTAAACCTGCACTGGAAAATTCCCAAACTAATGCTTGTTATGTTTACCTGGCTTTATCATGAGAGATGGAATGTGTCAAGGTGAAGTGGGTACCTATGTTGATTATGAATCTAATTCAATAAAAAATTGTAATTTTACTTGTTATGAATGTGAGAGTAAATAAGATAGATGCATTAAATGTGATATTTCAAAGAAAAGAATACTACAAAACAATTCTTGTATTTGTATGGAAGGATATATTGAAAATGAACTTAAATAATGCATTTCTAATGTTAACCCTGATGAAAACAGTAATTTATCTTATGTTTGTGTTTTTATACAAAATTAATTATTAAATTTATTATTTTAAAGGGTGCATTTTACCAAATGTTGGATTTGGTATTTATTAAGATTAATCATGTGAATGCCCTGATGGAAAGTTCCTCATTGAAAGTTCTGGAAGATGTGCAGCCTGTCCTTCAAGTGATTGTATATTTTAATTTCTTTAATATTCATCAAATAAATCTATTAATTTTATTCAAAGGTAAAACTTGCAATGCTTCATCTTGCATAACATGCCATGATGAGTATGAGCTAAATACTAAAGGATTTTGCTTTAAAAGAGTTACAGATTAATCAGCATAAATTGTGCTATTCATTTTCTGCGGTTTAGCTTTATGCTTTGTTTTAAGTACAGGTTTAGTTTACTTTTTAAGGGAATAATATAAATTCTTTAAAATTAAAATAATTCCATAAGCATCTAAAAATAATGTTAGTAGTGTTTTAGATGCAAGTACTGTAAAACTTCAAGAGTAATAATCGTTATCAATCATAAATAACGTATGACCAATAAATAAATAATAGCAAACAAAATATTATTAAAACATTATAAATAAAAAATTAAATTTTTTTAACACCTTTATAATAATATAATAAAATAATATCTATATTTATAATAATTTCGTTTTAAGTAAAAAAAAGTTATTTTTCTTGTATGAAATGAAATAATTTCAATATTAATTTCTTTTTATTTCTTTATTTAGGTTTACTTTTATTTTAAACTCATACTTAAATATAATTTAAGAATTAAATTTCTTAGATAAAAAAAAGAATATTGAGTTATGTAATGGATTTAAAAATATTTTTAAATTACCCTATTGTATGAACATTCTAAAATCATGAAATAAATTAGTTTATACAGCCACTAGACTAGAAATGAAACAATCATAACATGTACCAGTTCTATCTTACCCAAAGGTATTGCATCCACTTTTAGATGAATATTTATAATCTTTTCTTGAAACAGCTGAGCAGTCATAACATAAATTTGTAGTATTAAACAAGTGTTATAGAGATTAAATTTGAAATTAGAATAGATAGTATCTGTATTACTTAACTAAGAATACTTAAAATTAGAACAGTTTATCAAAATATAATTAAGAGAGATCGTATTTATAAAAGTAACATCCAATTACAGAAAAGTAAATATACTATGAATTATTTGCTGCTTCACATATTTGTATACACTAGAGTAAACAAAGTCTTCACACATTGTAGAAACTCTCAAATTTAAGTAATTATTACTTGCATCTGTTAAAAAACAGTCTAAGCATTATAATCCAGATGTTGCTAATGCAAAATTAAAGTATTAAGGTACACTACTGTCGAGGCAACAATAGTTAGTTCCATTAAGCAAAGAGTAGTCTGGCATTAATTAGTTCCATTAAATTTGTAATTTTTATATTCAGTAGTAGCTGAATAAATACAAGCTAAATTACTTGAATTACTTGAGCAAGATCAATTAACACAAGTGGAATTATTAGCTGAATATGCAAAACTACTGCAACAATTTTTAGAGCTATTTTTACAAGTACTTCAATTAACAGCACTATTATACAATCATAACATTTATTTTCTGTTATTTTATAACTTGAAAAATGCCATAAATCAGAATAAGTATAAGCCCACCAGTGGCGAGGGCATAGATTAATCATTAACTATTACCATTTCTAATAAAATATGGTCAATTACTAACTTTACAATCTATACAAATATTTTATCCTAGTGTAGTATTAGGTACATAATCTGCACAAAAATTAGCTCTATTGCATGAACCTCCAGATTATTAAACTGAGCAATTATTAACGCAGGAAGATTTGGTGTAAGATAAAATACAAAGAACCAGCATGATCAGTATTGCATGCTCCATTTACTAGAATTTAGCAATTAAAACATGCTGTTTAAGCGTTATTTACAACATAATTAACACAAAATATTATCATCATTAGGACAAAATTTACTTGGACCATAAGTTTATACCACAGTACAGTCAACTATACAACCAGAGTCATTTACCTTATAAATAAAATAGCACATACTGGAATTCAAGTTTTTTTCTAACAACTTTATGTTTAAAACTGAATGGCTCTATTAGATTTTAGGTTAATTAAAATTTAAACTAATTAATTTTTGAAAAAAAATTTGTTAAAATATGGAAAGTATGGTATGTATTATGATAACTAATTTTTATCTATAACGTAGTTTTTATTAAATGTTTATCTAGAAAATTTATTAAATGTTCTTAATCTAAATTTTTAGATGATAAAAATTATTTTAAAAAAATAAGTGTATTAAAAGTGCAAATATGTTGATTTATGTTATAGTGATAAGATTTGACTAATGTTATATTCTCTTGTATCCTACATATATTTATATAATTTGACTGATTTAGTTTTTTAACGTTTATTCAAGAATGCTATTTAAAAAAAATGAAATTAAGAATTTTAATAATTAAATTATTTTTACTCTAAAGTACTTCAAATCTATAAATTAACACCCATATTTTATTTTTAAATGTAGTGTTAAATTAAGTAAAGTAAAATATTTTCAAATTTGAGAGTTAATACAATTTGACCTTAATTTATGAAGATTTACTGTATTTTTAAAAGAATTTTAATATCATTATATAAATACAATAATGGATCATTTAGGAATAAAAAATATTTTATTGAAGTACCTTTAATTTTTCCTTTTTAATAGCTTACATGATTTCAAAGTTAAAAAAAATTTTTTATAAAATCATATTAGATTTAATCTTAAATTTAGAGGTAATGTCAAATATAAATACATAATTAGATTTTTTTTTTAAAGTATTGTTTTTTATACTGAAATTATTATTTTAAAAATGCATATTAATTTAAGCTATTTTAAATTTTAATTAAGGATTTCAATTTCAAAGTAACTTTCAAAAGAAAACATTTGAAATTAAATAATTTGCTACAATCAGGAATGGAAACTACAAAAATTGTATAAATATGTTTGAATCATAAGGCAATTTAGGAGCATTTTTAAGTTAAAAATTATTTGAATTCAGTAACAACTGTTAAATTTTAATAAAACTTCTAGAAGGTATTGACCTAAGTGATTCTTTAGCATGGTGTGTCCTACTTGTTGGAGTGCCTCTGTGGTATATCTCAGAACCTTAATTTATTTGCAAGAAAAAGTATGTAGAGTTAGAACTAAAGATGGATCATACTGAATGGTAAAGAAAACAATTAATAAAATGTGATAATCAAGCAGCTGATAGATCTATAAGGCATAGATATGATTAAGGATATCCGTGAATTATTTGATCAAGTACTTCATCATAAAGACTTTAAAAAATATATATCAAAGTGGACTCTTATGGGTGAGAATTAATAATAAAATTAAATTGAAGTCTATAAACAGTTTTAATAAAAAATTATAATCATTGAAAAGTGTAATAAGAATAAAAAAAAAATTTACACATTACAGATTCTTTATTTAAATTTCTACATTATGATAATCATTAGTATAAATATTTATGTAAGTTATTTTTTAAAAGGAGAAGCTAAAAAGTGTACTTTTTTACATAACTCAATAATAATAATAATGCCATTTCTTTGAATATTTCATTCATCAAAGTAAGTTTATCTTTCTTGTTTATTTTGATAAAATGTAAAATAGCATAGTTTTACATCATAAAATTCAAGTTATCCCTCTATCTAACTCTTTTAATATATTTACAATTTTATTAATGAAATCAGTATCTAATTTACTCAAATTGAAATGTAAATTGCCAAAATTTATTAAAATCCAGAGTATTATAATAACTTTTTCTTTAATAAATATTTTCTGTAAAAGAAATATTGTTAATAGGTCATGTGTGACTGACCGTCGGTATTTTCCTCAAAGTGAAAAACGATTGTTAATAAATATTTTAAATCTAAATACATTAAATTTTTTATCCTATTTCATTTTTATTTACAAGAGTTATTAAGAAAATTTATTGTGAGTGATAAAAATAAATAAATTTATGAATAAATTTTTTTCCTTTCGTTTTCTTAATATATGATAAGAGACCCAAATAAAAAGAACATAAAATAAAATTTACTCAAATATTTAACTTTTAAAATAAATTGGTATTAAATTTTAAGTGCTACTTAAATAATGAATTTTTCTTAATATATAAAATTTCTTTCATTTTATATTGAACCAGTTTAAAATAATTCACGCTCAATTTTAGATTAAAGAAATTGTCTTTTAAATTAAAAACCTAAAACGTTTATATTGAAAGGCAAATAGCGTTTGAATATATTTGTGTTTTAATTAATAAAATCATCAAAAAGGGGTCTCGGTTGATTTGCCAATTATTTTATTCAAGTCTCAATTCCCAAATATTCTTTAAATTTTTAATATTCATCTATAGTGTAACAGAATCAATATTGACCCCCTGTATATATTTGATTAATCTAACAGAAATTAATTTTGTTTTAAATTTAACCAATAAATAAAAAATAAACAATAACATGTTTACTATTATTAAATTGTAATAAAATATTCTTTGGATTTAAAAATAATATTTTTGATTAATTTATAAATAAGTGAATGAAATAAATTCCTTTTAAAATTTATTAAAAGAAATATTAAATTCTAAACAAAGATTTTTAAATTATATTTCATGCCTTTTTACAAAAAACGGGTAATAATAAAAAATAAATGTAATATTTAAAAATGAGTGATTGATTGACAGTTTTCCTAATGAATGATTTATCAAAAATTAATAATTAAATAAGCGTTATGATTTATAAAGTTAAAATAAATACCAACCAACCAGATTATGTATAATTTATTCACTTTACATTCGATTCATATATTACCATACTGGTTGGAAATGAAAAAAATAGAATTTAAAAGTCAAATCGAACGAATTAAAACTTAGTTTTGGAAAATTAATTAGAAGATATGTAATCGATATGTATTTAGATCGCTAAAAATTATAATTAGTTTGTATGGAAATTAAAATTTAATTATTTGTCATGATTTATGTCATTTATGTATAATATAATTCGCTTGCTTATATCTAAAAATTTGTTTAAATTTGACTAAGTTAATTAAATGTTTGTAAATAATTAGTAACAATAACTTTGAAATAATAATCCAAAACCTGAAAAAGACTAAATACATATTTGTTTTAATTTAAATTTTAAATGTCAAATATTATTTTTAGAATATCAAGCCTTGCTGTTCTTTTAAATATAGTTTTAGGAGGTAAACTTTTTGCTTTTTTTTTTCAAATTTGAATATTGAACTATGTTTTTATTAAATAATAAAATAGATATTGTATTATTATAGGAAGATCTTGTTCATAGTCTTTCTTCTACTGGATGGTCTAACTATAAAACTAGAACAACCCTTGTAGCTTTGAAGGAAACGGAAAATGGTTGCTTAGGTGCTTACGATAAGGACGCTACATCTATTTAAAAGACTTTTGGAGGTAGCTTTCCTCCACATTGGAGTATTAGCTTTGACCTATTTGTTTATTAATTTGGTACTTGGTAAAATGATGAATTTGCAAGTGTAAGTTTAGATGGAATTGTTCTTGGTTCAGTTTTTAAAATGGTTATCAGTGATATTGATTTAGAAAATTTGGGATATTATAATGGTGGAGTAAAGATATTTCATATTAATACTACACATACAGCACCATCAGCACTCATCAATATATAGCATAATTTGAGATAAATTGTAGTCTTAGAATGGATTTGTTTTAATGATATTAGGTTGTGGATAGACACATGTGATGAAACATGTGCTTCTTGTAATGGTCCAGCTCCTAATTAATGCACAAGCTGCCCTGCTGGAGCAACTTTGAATACAGGTAAATGTACTTGCCCTGCAGGCTAATATGGTTCTAATTATTAATGTGTAACCTGTCCAGCTGGGTAATTAATTATTAGTTTAATATTTTTAATTTTTTAACTAGAAATTTAATAAGAATAAAGTAAGCTAATGACTTTATATTTATCAGAAAATATTCAAAAACTGTTTCTACTTATCCATATAAAATTTTTCCACTAAAATTAATACATATTTATTTATTATTTTTTTAAAAGATTTGTATAACTCTAAATATTATATTAATTTATTTGAGTAATAGAACATTGATAAAACCACTCTTTCTTCCAAAGCTAAATTAAAATTTTAATATTTAGGACTTGGGCTGACACTAATTTAAATAAATGTGTTCCTGCATGTGTTGTTGGGTCAAATTTTTGTAGTATATGTAAAGATTAAAGATCATGCGATTAATGCAGTGGAGGAAAAGTAAGTTACAAAGGTGATTGCATAAATAGCTGTCCCTTTTTTTATGATTCAAATGCTGGCGCGTGCTAACCACTAGAAAGAAGCTTTCAGAGTATTAAACTAGTTCAAATAGTTAATAATTTATCTTTGTTAATTTATATAGGAGGACAAACTATTTATTAGGGCTTAGATGGGATTATTGATTAAGCTAGTACAACCCCATTTACTTTTAGCTTCACAAAATATCATAATTTAAATTAGAATTTTTATGTTTGCAGTAATGGTGTTAGGATGCTAGGAGGCTTTGATTTAACTGGATGTAAAATTTTTTTAATCAAAATAAATAAAATATTTTTTATTTTTTTTTATCTTTTTTTGAATAGCTGGCAATTTTATTTATTATTAATCTGGAACAATTCCATATCATTGGAAACTTAGGATTAAAGTAAAAGTAATTTACATAGATACATGGGATAGTGAATATTTCTACTTGAAAGTTGATGGGCAAACAGTATTATCTGATAGAAAGGATCAAAGAGATTTTTCATCTAATTTTTGTGGAACAGCTAATAGAAATACTAATGATTAGATAATTGAATATGACATAACTGTAAATCATAGTGGAACGTCATTCATTTTAGGATTTGAAACTAATTTAGATGAAAGTTTAACTAACGAATCATTCGGAATTTCTAATTTGATAGCTGTAATTGATTTGTGTCCAAACTAATTATGCGCAACATGCACTGATAGGATTTGTTTAACTTGTGTAAATGGGGCATTTTTAGATGCCACAAATATTTGTGTAGCAACATGCCCAGGAGGAACATTTGGAAATATTTTAAATGGAAAATGTGAAAGTATAATTTATTCATATTTTTAATAATAACTATTGCTTTTAATTTTATCAATAAATTTTTTATTCATATTTATCATAAATTTAGCTTGTAGTCCAGTATGTTTAACTTGTAGCAACTCTCCTAGAAATTGTACAGCTTGCTAACCTACCAGAGGACACAATGCTGTTCTTCCAGATTGCGCATGCTAATCAAACGAGTATGATAACCTTCCAAATCCAACTTGCAAATGTAAGTTAATAGAATTTTATTATTAAATATTAATTTAAAATACAATTTTTCAGAATTTATGAAAATACTTTATTAGTTTATTTGTTTGTTTTTATATTAGAATGCTCATATAAATGCTTAACATGTACTTAAGTAGATTCAAATTGCACTACTTGTTCTGCTAATAGACCTAATAGACCTCCCTCCTGTAATTGTGATGATGGAACTTTTGAATAAGATAATTAAAATCCTGTATGTGGAAGTAAAATAAAAAATATAATTTATTAATTTCTCAATCGAAAAAAATAACAGCATGTGATAGTAAGTGTTCAACTTGCTCTGGATAAGCAGATCATTGCTTAACATGTAAAGGAAATAGAATTAGAGTTCCTAACTGCACATGTCCAGAAGGTACATTCGATGATGGAGTCAGTTTAAATTGCATTCGTAAATTTTGAAATAAGTTTATTAGATATATAAATATTTAAATTTTTCTAAAAGCATGCAATCCAAAATGCAGAACTTGTTCAGTAACTCCAGATAATTGCGCTACTTGTAATTCAAATAGGGAGATGCCTAATTGCACTTGCCCTAGATATAAGTATGATGATGGTTCTCTAATTTGCAAAGGTAATACATATAGAATTATACCAATTAACTTATGAATTAATAACATATTTTTTTTACAATAGTTTGTTCTTACTAATGTGCTACTTGCGTTGGAAGTGCCAATAATTGTACCTCGTGTGCTGGAAATAGATTACCTCAAACTCCTTAATGTCCTTGCCCCCCAAATTATAATGATGCTGGATATGCTAATTGTGTTGGTAAATTTTTATAAAAATGTATTGTATTGAACAAAAAATTAAAATAAAATAATTAGTTTGTGATCCAAAATGTAATACATGCTCTGCAGATTCTAAAGATTGCGTAACTTGTGCAGCTAATAGAAGACAAAACCCACCTTTTTGTACTTGTCCTATTGGAACCTATGAAAATGACAGAGCTAATTGTCCATGTAAATATAACATTTAATTGGAAAATTTTTAAGCTTATTAACAAATCAGCATGTAGTTACAAATGTAGTAGCTGTGATAGATCTGATAACAATTGCATATAATGCTCACATACTACTCGTATTAATGCTCCTACTTGTGATTGTAAGGATGGGTATTTTGATAAAGGTACTATAGATTGTGGAGGTAATTATTTACAAATCCTAAAAATGCTTCAATTAAAAAAAATTTTTTTATCAAATAGTATGTCCCATAAAGTGTGTTAATTGCAGATCTGAGACTGAATGTACAATTTGCTCAACAAATAGTACATTTTTTGATTTTATATTTATAAACTTATTATTTCCTTTATCAAGGATCAAACCCACCATAGTGCAGTTGCAACGATGGATTTTATGAAGACTCAAACAGAGAATGCAGAGGTAATTTATAAATTGTTAAATTTATTTTATTTACAAATTAATGATCATTTTATGATATTAGCCTGCCACCCTAATTGTAATAGATGCATCGGGCCTGGACCAAATTAATGTCAAACATGTGCAGGAAACAGAATAGATTTCCCAACTTGTAAATGCCCAATAGGTACTTACGATGATGGAAATATAGCATGCCCTAGATGCAACTCTGCATGTTCATCTTGCTCAGGCCCATCAGTTAATGATTGTGCGTCTTGTTCTGGAAATAAAATCTATGATTCTTCTTCAAATAAATGTGTTTGCCCAAAAAACACTTATGATTTAGGAATTGGATATTTCTGTGCATGTAAAAATACAAATTCGATTAACTATTTGCTTAAAATTTTTTATTAAAAGAATGTAATGTTTTCTGTGATGGATGCTAAGGAAACCCAAATAATTGCATAAAATGTGCAGGAGGCCGTACAGGTTTCCCTTTTTGCAATTAATGTCCAGATGGAACATTTGATAATGGAGGTCTTACATGCTCAAGTAAACCAATCAAATAAAATTAAATTATCTAAGCTTAATATATATATTTATTTAACAAAAATAGGATGCAATACTAATATATGTTCAACATGCTCATAATCTCCTTCTAGTTGTACAACTTGTGCTCCAAATAGAATCAATCCACCTCAATGTACATGTTTACCAGGTACATTTGATAATGGAATAAGTTGTGAAAGTAAATTTTATATTTTATTTTTATTTTATTTTTACAAATAATTTTTTATTAAGCTTGTGATCCTATATGCAGCTCTTGTAATTAATAGAAATAAAACTGTACTCAATGCATTGCAGGAAGAAGTGGGGTAATTACTTATTATTTTTTATATGTTATCAATATAGTTAACTAATATAAATAAATAGGCTCCTTATTGTGGATGCAATGAAGGAACTTATGATGATGGAGTTAATATAGCTTGTTAGTGTAAGAATTTAATTTAATTAAAAAAAATATAAATTCTATTAATTAATAGAATGCCCTAACTAATGTTTGACTTGCTCTGGATCTAATTCTTGCACATAATGTAGAGGTGACAGAATTAACCTACCTAGTTGCTAGTGTCCCTATGGAAAATTTGATGATGGTGTAAGCGAAATGTGTAGAGGTATGAAATATTTCAAATTAAAAAGGAAAATTAAATTTTTAAAAATAATAAAAGATTGCCATCCAAAATGTGGATCTTGTTAAGGAACAAGTGATAATTGCACTACATGTAAAGGAAATAGAGTTAATTTCCCTGTATGTTAATGTCCTGATGGGTATTATGAAACAGGAGATTTTATTTGTGCTCGATGCGATAAAAAATGTGGATCTTGCTCTGAATCACCTACCCACTGTCTAACATGTTCAGGACAAAAAATAAATCCACCAGATTGTTCATGCCCTAATTAAACCTATTATGATTTAGTTTTAAATGATTGTTCACGTAGATTTATCCTTTAAATTTAAAAATTAAATACATATTTTTTAAATTGTAAAATAAAGGTTGTTTCCCTACATGTTAAATTTGCACTGGAAAGTTCCCTAATTAATGCTTGTTATGTTTACCAAGTTTTATCATGAGAGATGGAATGTGTCAAGGTGAAGTGGGTACCTATGTTGATTATGAATCTAATTCAATAAAAAACTGTAATTTTACTTGTTAAGAATGTGAGAGTAAATAAGATAGATGCATTAAATGTGATAGTTCAAAGAAAAGAATACTATAAAATAATTCTTGCATTTGTATAGAAGGGTATTCTGAAAATGAACTTAAATAATGCATTCCAATTGTTAACCCTGTCCAAAATAGTAATATATCTAATGTTTGTGCTTTCATACAAAATTAATTATTAAATTTATTTTCTTAAGGGTGCATTTTACCAAATTTTGGACCTGGCATTTATTAAGATTAATCATGTGAATGCCCAGATGGATAGTTCCTCATTGAAAGCTCTGGAAGATGTGCAGCATGCCCTTCAAATGATTGTATATTTTAATTTATATGAAATTCATCAAATAAACCTATAAATTTTATTAAAAGGTAAAACTTGCAATTCTTCATCTTGCATAACATGCCATGATGGGTATGAGCTAAATGCTAAAGGATTTTGCTTTAAAAGAGTTACAGACTAATCAGCATAAATTGTGCTATTCATTTTCTGCGGTTTAGCTTTTTGTTTTGTTTTTAGTGCAGGTTTAGCTTACTTTATAAAGAGATAATATAAATTCTTTAAAATAAAAATAATTCCATAAGCAAATAAAAATAATAGTAGTAATTTTTTAGAGGCATCTACTGTAAAATTTCAAGAGTAATAATCGTTACCAATAATTAATATCGTATGACCAAGCAATAAATAAATAATAGCAAATAAAATATTACTTGCTTTAAAATAATTTACTAAAATAATATCTATTTTTATAATTATTTCGTTTTAAGTAAAAAAAAGTTATTTTTCTAGTATGAAATGAAATAATCTTAAAATATGAAGTTATTGTTTATTTATTTATTTTTACTTTTATTTTAAACTCATATTTAAATATAAACTAAGAATTAAATTTCTTTGATCTAAAAAAAATGAATTTTGATTTATGAAAAGGATTTAAAAATATTTTTCAACATTTTTTTTATTCAAATAATAAAGACTTCTTTAAAAGAAGCAAATATAAAATATATATTTGACTCAAATAAAGCCTAAAAGCAAAACAAAAATTATAATACAAGAAAATGATAGCTTTAGAGAATTTTAAGTTGTTAAAGTTGTTTGTGTTTCATAAGGAGATTAACATCCTGTCCCTGTTGAATCTGCATATATAATATTAGCCTGGATGAAGCAAGCATTACATTTCGAATCAGTCCAAGTATTGGTTCCTGAATAGCAATCGAAGCAAGTCGATGATTTAGAATCATATTAAAAAGCTATGCATCCAGCTACAGAAGAATTAGCACATGCACCTGATGAGACTTAAGAGCAATCTACACACTTACTTGAACCATCATACCTATAATTTGAGCATCCAGAAATAGATTAGTTTATACAGCCACTAGACTAAGAAATAGAACAATCATAACATGTACCAGTTCCATCATATCCAAATGTACTGCATCCACTTTTAGTTGAATATTTACAAGCTCCTCCTGAAACAGCTGAGCAGTCATAGCATAAATTTGAAGTAGAATCATAACGATAATTCACACAACCTTTGAGTGAAGAGTTTTAGCACCCACCTTTGCCATCAGGTATAGAACAATCAACGCAAGTGTTATAGCCGTCAAATTTGAAATTTGAACATAGAGGATCTGAACCACTTAAACAAGAACCATTTTAAACATTAGAACAATTTATGCATTTGGATGAAGTTGAGCTATATTAATATCCTGAGCAAACTGTTTAACTGTTGACACATGCCCCAGCAGAAGCTTTACTACAGTCAACACATAATTAAGAGGATGAATCATATTTATAAAAGTAACATCCAATAACAGATTAGTAAATACACTATGAGTTCTTTGCTGCTGCACAATTTACACATTATTTGTATACACTTGAGTAAACAAAGTCTTTACACCCTGTAGAAGCACTCAAATTCATGCAATTATTACTAGAATCTGTTAAAGAACAGTCTATACATTATAATCCAGATGTTGCTAATGCAAAATTAGAGCATTAAGGTATACTACTGTTGAGGCAACCATTGTTAGTATTATTAAGCAAAGAGCAGTCGAGACATTAATTAGTTCCATTAAATCTGTAATTTGCACATCCAGTAACAGTTGAATAAAGACAAGCTACATTACTTGAACTAGAGCAATCAACGCAAGCAGAATTGTTGGCTGAATATGCAAAACTACTGCAACCAGATTTAGAGCTATTTTTACAATTGCTTCCATTAACAGCGCTACAATCATAACATTGACCTCCTGTTATTTTATAACTTGAACAACGCCATAAATTAGAATAAGTGCAAGCCCCACCAGAAGCGAGGGCGCAACTTACACATTAATTATTACCATTTCTTGTAAAATCTGGCCCATTACTAACTTTACAATCTACACAAGTATTTTAGCCTGGTGTAGTGCTAGGTGCATAATCAGCACAAACATTATCTATATTGCATGAACCTCCAGATTAAACTGAGCAATTAACACAAGAAGTTTTGGCGTAAGATAAAATATACCCAGAGCAAGCAAGATCAGTATTGCATGCTCCAGTTACTAGAACTTAGCAATTAATACATGCTGTTTAAGCATTATTTACAACATAATTAGCACAAGTATTATCATCAGTAGGGCAAGATTTACTTGGACCTTAAGTTTATACGATAGTACAGTCAACTATACAACCGGAGCCACTTACCTTATAATTAGCACATACTGCATCGACGGAAGATCCGCATTACCCATTATTTTATTGGTAACAATTAACGCAAGCTGTATTTGATGAATTAGCAATATAATTTTTACAACTTGGGTCAGATGAACAAGTTGAATCTTGGTTAATAACAGTACAATCGATTTGGCATTTGATTTGTGTTAAAAAACTTGCTAAGATAAGCGCTAAACCTAATTATGCTTTTCTCATTTGTGAATATTTAAAAAATTTTGTAGCTATTTGATATATTTCTTTAGAATTTAATATTTGCAAAATTTTTAAAGTTATTATTTGCCTATTTTGTATATATATACAAACTAACTCATGCTTTTTTTCTAACAACTTAATCTTTAAAACAGATTGGCTATATTATATTTTAGGTTAATTAAAATTTAAACTAATTCCTTGTTCGAAAATTGTTAAATATGGAAGGTATGCGTTATGATAACTAATTTTTATCAATAACGTAGTTTCTATTAAATGTTTGACTAGAAAATTTTCAATTTGTTAAATGTTCTTAATCTAAATTGTTTGCAAACTACCTTAGATAATTGCAAAATAGTCAATATAAATTTTTAAATTTTTTAAACGAATTTCGAATCAAATTGAGCAAAGTATTATATGAGAAAGAGGTTCGTAAATAAGATGATAATTTTTATCATGAATTCTTTCATATTCTTAATATTGAAAAGAAATCTATTCACTTATTTATTATCATCATTTTTTTTATTGACTTAATATTTTTTTTGAATTATTACTTGTTAAAACAAAGAGTAAAAAAAATTGATAAAAATATTTTTAAAACTAAATAAAATTGAAATAAAAAAATTGATTATTTTAATTTATTTATTTTTTTTGTTTTATTAAAAATATTATGTCCCATCCTTTTCTTTATAAATTGGAAATGTCCTTCTCTGATAGAATAAATGACTAAATGTGTTTTATATTTGAGTAGATAAGAAAATATATTGATTTTTATTGTAACAAATTATAATACTCTTTCGATTTATTTGAATAGATTTATTAAATTATTTTATATCAAATGCTTACAATTTATTAATTCTTTAGATGAATATTTATAAAAAACCAAAATATAATTTTAAGTCTAAATATTTCATTATATGATTAAAGAAATGTTAATTATTATTAATTTAGTGTAAATATTTGATACCATTCAATTTTTTTTCATCACTTAATCTTAACTTTTTTTGAGTTTAATATTTAATAGCTGATGAAAAATATATCCAATAATCCAAGAAATTCAAAAGACCTAACAAATAAAACAGTATCAATCAACTTAAATGTATAGATAGAAAATTAAGAAAATTATCAAATAGAAGAAGAAGAAAAAGAGGAGGGTTAAGTACCACTAGATATAAATTTATATAAAAAAAGTAATGATAAGCATTCATTTTTGAAGAAAGTATTTATATCAGGAGTTAGACATGCATAATTTGATGGTGAAGTGTGTGATATCTCGCTAAAAATATTGTACGAAATATTAAGAGTAATGGGGTTGGAAGCAAATGAATTTTTACTGCTAGAAGGGTATAAATATGGTTGTTTTTAATCTTAATATGGTGAAGATTTAGACAAATTTACAAAAAGCGGGTGCAGTTTTAGGAAATTATCTAAAGAAAAATTAGAAGTTAAATAATAGAAACAAAGATTTGATATTGACGAATACATGATATGGCTGGTTAAAAATTTACATCGCTTAAAATATGACACGACATTACATTTTCATTACATGAGAAATGTGAGAAGAGGAATTTACTAAATAGAAAAAAATGACATTAAATTGCCAGCATTTCATTTAAGTGATAATGAATAGTTAGAATTGCTTTAAAAATATAAAACACCTAAATATATGAAATAAAGACAGGATTCTCCTTCTTTAATAGATGCTGAAGCTTAAAGAACTTTTTAGTATTTTCAAACAAAGAATAAAAAATATATTACAACCTTAGAAAGTAAGAAGAAGGAATATATTGAGAGATAAAGAGAATACTCTGACAGATAGCGTAAATTAGCTAAAGAATTTTATAATTACCACAACAACAAGTACTCTCCTAAAAAGTACCCCTAAGTTACATATAGAATTAATACTTAAGGTGTTTATTAAATTGATTCAACTGAAGACTTCTCTCTCCAGTAAACTAACAATACAAGATGTCATACATCTATGAATGAATCTGAAAATAATTATAACAAATCTTCATTAGTAACAAACAATAAAACTCCATCAAAAACAGTACAATATTCTAAATAAGAAAATATGTTTTTGAAATCTGAAAATGTAAACAATGTGAATTAAGAAATAGAACAAAATGACCATTTTAGAAACAAGCAGAGTGATAATTCTTAAAAAGGTAATATGAAAAATAAGTTTCCTAGCTTAAATACTTCTCCGAATTTCTCACCAACAAAATCTTAGAATTAAAGATATTTTATATCAACAAGGAGTAATGAAAAATAAAATTCTATTCTTATCCCTAAAGAAAATTAAAAACTAAAGCTCCAAATCTAACCAGAAAGTTCTCGTCGTACAAATACAATATAGGATTTTACAGATGTAAATATAAAAAATTACTCTCCTTCTCATAAAACTCAAACTACACCTAACTCTCCGACAAGTTCTTAGATAATGAAACAAAAAGAAAGGTCGAACAGAAGGTTGGCTTAAGCAAAAAAAGAAACAGATAAAAGAATGTCTTTAATATTGAAAAACTTAAAAGAAATGACTCAGCTTAGATAAGAGAATGCTGTGATTCCATATGATCTTAGGTCTTAGAGTGAAATTTCAGAGCATGAAGATAAAAAAGAACTCTCTAAAATAGATATAATTCCTTATCAAGCAGAGCTATATGATTTAAATAAAGACCTTACTAAATTAAAAGGAGAAACATAAATAGATATAGCTAGCTTAATTAGTAGGGTAAAGTAAAATAATTAAATCAGAGCTGATATTTATGCTAACATTTAAGACATAGCAGATAAAAGAATGAGAAATAATGAAATTATAGGTAAATAAATTTAAATTGAAACAATTTTATTAAACTAATACATCAAAAAAGGCAAATAAGGCGCTATCAAAGCTAAAAGAAGACTAAGCGAGTGCAGTTATAGGCAATAGAAACAAGAAATAAAAGAATTAAAATATTAAGCTTTGCATGATAAAGATTAAACTAGGTAATACAGGATTGAGCATTTTTTAAGTATGACAAGTAATCCAACAAGTAAATCACCTTCTTAACTTAAATCTCTCTAAAACAGTCCTCATATTACCCCAAAATTCAAACAAAAAATTGGAGATTTATTATCACAAAACCCATTCTGAAAAATATTTAAATAATAAAAAAGTTAATTCAAGTAAAAAATAATTTCAAAAATATTTAGAATAAAAAATACTTCTAAATAATTTAAAAAAATTTATTTTTGTTTTTAATTAAAATTTCTAATTAAAAATAAATTCAAACTAAATATTTTCTTAAAATAAATCAAAAAATGGTTGAAAAAAAATTAAAAATTTTTAATAAATAATTTGGAAAAATTAATTTTTTGTAAAATTGCATTGATTTATTTTTGTGAATATTTTTAATTTTTGTGTAAGAAGTTTTAGTAAAATTAAATTTTTTTAAATAGAATCTTCAACTATAATTTCACATGTTTAACCAAGTAGAATCTATCGTCTACTGGTATTAAGCGATGCTTTATTTGATAAATTTCAATTCTATACTTACTTTATTCATTTAATTTGTAATAAAATAAAAATTTAATTTCTCATCAAAATATCAATATAGCATAATATTTTCATCACATATCACATAAATTTCCACCTTTTTAACTTATTTTCATATTTATTTCAAACAAATGCATGATCAAAAACTAATATTTAAAACAATTTATAATTGTAAATCCAACTTGATAAAAGGTGTTTAAAATTTTAAATGAGAATATTTTTAACATTATATGAACTTAAAAGCAAATGAAATTATATAAATGAATGAAAAATTTGTAAACTCGTGTTTAAAGCGACGATAAGTTACTGAGCAATGTTAAGAATTGCTTGTTTGCATCCTTATAAATAATACAACAAAAATCTTTTTTCTTACGTAAATCTATATTGCCACACTTAGTATGGATTATTACAAGAAAAGTGAGGCATTCTTACGTCATAAAAAATATCTTTAAACGACGTTTTTTCCTTTAAATTAAATTGCATTTATTACAAGATAAGAAAAATAAATAATAAAATAAAAAAAAATAAATAAATACCCTAAAACTTTAAAAAATGATCTCTAAGCTCTTCTAAAATACTGCTAAGTCCCTCACTGCTGTCAACAGCGCTTCCTTCAGTCACGTAATTTAACACTATCCCTTATCTATTAACCCACTCACATTGAATTGAAAGACTTTTTCATCCAATTAAAGCATAAATATCCATTTTAGCTTTAACAACCATATTTTAATTTGTAAAATGCTAATTAACTCATTTCTTAAATAAAACTTTAGCACCACCACAAGGCTCCCGTCAGAGTTGCTGTCACTGGTGCTGCTGGTA
The DNA here is from genome assembly GCF_000189635.1 of Tetrahymena thermophila SB210. Classification (NCBI taxonomy): domain Eukaryota; phylum Ciliophora; class Oligohymenophorea; order Hymenostomatida; family Tetrahymenidae; genus Tetrahymena; species Tetrahymena thermophila. Next base: position 703,216 of record NW_002476434.1, read on the forward strand.
ACATCGGTTATGCTCTCGTCTTCAGAATTGCTTCTGGTGAATTATTAGGTAAGGACCAACCCGTCATCCTTTAATTAATCGAACTCCCCCATGCTTAAAATGCTCTTAAGGTAAACAAAACAACTTCTTTCAGCTTTGATACTTTATTTATAAGCAGCTTAAATGTATAAAGTAGTTGCTTTCTACTCTATTTATTAGAGTATATGAAGCTTATTTTATTCTGAACAAAAGCTGGATTTATTTGATTATATTTATTCTATATACTAGTTTAACAATACTTTGTTTTAAATTTAAAGGGTGTTGCTATGGAATTGAACGATTGTGCTTTCCCCTTGTTACGTGACATCGTCACCACTGACAGCCAATCTGTTGGTTTCAAGAATGCTGACTACGCTTTGTTGGTTGGTTCTAAGCCCAGAGGTAAAGGTCAAGAAAGAGCTGATCTTATCAAGGATAATGGTAAGATTTTCGTCGACACTGGTAAGGTAAGGATAAAACTTTTAAAGATATTTTATTAGTACGATAAGGAATAAATGAATAATGAGTAGAAAAGAAATTTCATATAAAATTTAAGAGTTGTTAGTAGAACATTCAGCATTAATAAAAGCTTTATCAAAATAAGCTTTCGCTTGTTTAGCAGAAATAATAAATTAATAGGAATAAAAAATTTATATCTAGAAATATACTCAAACATATCAATAAATAAAGCAAATAACACAAATAGAATAATCTCGTTTTTTCTATTAATTTATTTCTTGGTTCTCCTACTACTTGTTATTCAAATATTACCTTAAATTAATTTTTAAAAATCTAATAGCTAGAAGCGAATTAATTTTATTTGTTTTTTAATAGGCTATTAACGACAATGCCTCCAGAGACTGCAAGGTTTTGGTTGTTGGTAACCCCGCTAACACTAACTGTTTAATCGCTGCTCACTATGCTAAGGATATCCCTAAAGAAAACTTCACTGCCATGACCAGATTAGATCACGACCGTGCCTTATACTAACTCGCCTCCAAGACTGGATCTTAAGTCACTGACATTAAAAAGCTCTGCATCTGGGGTAACCACTCTCCTACCATGTATCCCGATTTGACCAACACCACCGTTCACAATAAGCTTGTTGCTCCCACTTTGGACCATGCTTGGATTGATACTTTCTTCAATCCTAAGGTTGGTAAGAGAGGTGCTGAAATTATTGATGCCAGAGGTTCTTCTTCTGCTGCTTCTGCTGCCAACGCTGCTATTAACCACGTTAGAGACTGGGCTTTGGGTAGTGAAGATTGGGTTTCTATGGGTGTTCCCTCTGATGGTTCTTACAACGTTCCCAAGGGTTTGGTCTTCTCCTTCCCCGTCACCACCAAGAACGGTAAGTACTCCATCGTTCAAGGTCTTAAGATTAGTGAATACTCTCAAAAGAAGATTGATATCACTACTAAGGAACTTCTTGAAGAAAGAGCTTGCGTTGAACACTTACTCAAGTGAAAAAATAAATGCATATAAATATAAATTTCTAAAATCAACACTTTTGAAAAACTGTATATCAACTCTTTTTATGTGAGATATATATTTTGTTCAAAGGCTTAAGATTATTCTACTTTTATTAATTTCAAATTTAATAAACACAAAAATAAATCAATGAGAAAATCAATAAATTTTGGCAAAAGCAAATTATTAAAAATAAAAAAATACATAATTATTTAAAATAATTTAGCTTTTCTTATAAAAATTGTTTCAAAAATTAAATATTTAAATAAACAATGTTAATACAATTATTTTATCAAAATTAATAGTTTATTAACTAATAAATATTTTTCAAGAAATAAATTTAATAAGTAACATATACCTTAGAACACCCTATTAATAGTAAACCAAATAAGTGGTAATAATTTAAACTTCATATTTAATTGGTAAAAATTTGTAAATAAATTAAAAATTTTTTTACTACTTTTAGGCTTTTTATGGTAATGTAGTAAGTAGGATTAGTTAGTATTAATTAAGAAATATTTTTGTTTATTTATCATTGAATTAAATAGTTTGAGAAGTATCATTTTCAAACAAATTTTTTTTAATATTAAGAATTAAATTAAAATGAATTTTTCTACTTTTTTTATAATTATTAACACTACTAGAAAAAAATTAATAATGCAATTAACCCTAAGCAAATGTATTAAATATTTATGATTGATTCTATATGGAAAGTAGAAAACGATTAAATTATATGGTATTTATAATGTTTTTGTTGAGTATGTGATATAGAAGTAATATTAAAAGATTTATTTGATTTAAATAAATTTCGTTTTAAATAAATTACATAAAATAAATTATTTAACATACATTAGATAATAATTATTGAATATGATCAGAAAAACCATAAATAGTATAGCTTCTTAATTTAGCTACAAAAATGTATTCTTCTTTACTAAAAGAAAAGAAGGATTTTAAATAATAGATTACCATGAACTAACCACTTCTGAAAGTGGAGAATTATTTACTAAATTTTAGAGGAGTTTTGGTAGAGATGGTATTGGCTCTGTTCTTGTAAGAAATATACCCCATCTTTCAGAGACACGTTTCAAGCTCCTTCCTTTGACTTATTAATTAGCAAATATGCCAAATGAAGAACTTGAAAAGCTAGTAAAAGCTGAAACTCATTATCTCAGAGGGTGGAGCTAAAAAAATTAAAAGGTTTATGGTGTTGAAAATAAAAATTTAGGTATTTTTAGAGCACACATTTTGAAAGACGACAAATATTAATGGAGTGTTAGCTAATTAGAACACCTCCCAAAAAGAATATAGCATTTAGTTGGTGACAATGTTTGGCCAGATAGTAATCCCTCACTTAATAAGATTTACAAGAAACAATTCCTCGACTACCACCAAATAGTTTATAAAACTGCTATCATTTTACTTACGAAATTAGAAAAGTTTATTGAAAACGAATAACCCCATTTTAGAACTTCAGCATTAACTCAGTTATTAAAGAGATCTGACCAACATATCGGTGGTCAGTTCTATAGCTATCCTAATTGCAGCTATGAATAACTCACATAGGATTGGGCATATTGGTCAACTGACTATAGTCTATTATAAGGTATTTGAGTTTGTGATAAAAATAGATTAATTATTATAAAGATATTTATAATATAATGATCCTTAATTCTTAAAATGATAACTTAATTTATATAAAAAAAGGATTATCATCATAGATCTATGTTAATTCTCTTGGTGAGACTCAAGACTACGTTGACCATGACTCAGGTCTTCACATTTTCTCTTAGGACCCAAATAATTACATTAAAATTAGATTAGATGATAATAGTATTTTATTTAAGGCTGGAGAAGCATTATAAATATTAAGTGGAGGTGTTATTTATCCTAAGCCCCATAGACTCATAAGAGGAAGCTTTATTGCAGGAAAAGACTTGAGTGTTGACTATCTAAATACAGTAATCTAACCTAATTTAGAAGAAAAGCTCTCTGTACCAGCAGGTGTTAAAGTTGATGATGTCCTTGATGAGTTCTCTGCTAGTGTTGTACCAGACCTTTCAGAAAGATGGTAGCAATCAACAACCTATGGCTAATTTGTAGAAAAAACGTTATTGAGTTACTAAGCAAGAAAATGATTAAAAAACATTTCAATTAAAAAAAAACATTTATTTAAATATTTCCTCTTAAATCTCATTTCTGTTTATTAATGTATTCAAATACAAAAAATTAAGTATAATTTTTAAATTAAAATTTTATTATTGCATTGAATTATGTTAAAGTAAACAGATTTTTATTTATTTTTTTTAAGAAAAATATTTTATTGGTTAAAAATTTAAATATAGAATTCTTTATTGATTTATTGATTAAATGATTGAATGAATGATCTATAAAACTTCAAAAGAAATTTAAAAGAGTGACTAAAGAATAATTTAATAAAGAGTAGAGAATTCAATTATTAATAATCAAATATATCAAAAATCTCTTAAGCGAAAAACAAGCAAAAGAAAAGTAAGGCACTAAGCAAACAAAAAAAATTTTTAAAAAGAAATGTCTGAAGTTGAGGATACTTTAAATAGAATAAAGACACATAAAACAGTTTTAGGCTACTTGATTGTTAATAGTGAAGGTGGTGTTGTTAGAGGTGCCTTTAAGGATGAGGAAGAAAGCAAAAATATCGCAAATTCAATTCCTCTACTCACAAAAAAGGCTCGCTCTGTTGTAAGAGACTTAGACCCTACAAATGATTTAGTTTTCTTGCGTATATAAACTAAGCTTAATGAGATTATGGTTGCTCCTGATGATGAATTCTCTTTAATCGTAATATAAACTAAAGGTGAAAAGCGTGATGAAAACGATTGAGATTTTTGGCAAAATTTGAAAGTATTTATTGATGTAATGGAAAATAATAAATGTTAATTTTTTAAAATACTATATAAATAAAATTAGTGATTTTATTAAGATGTAAAAATGTATGTACGCACTAAAGCTTCTATTGAGTATGTTTTTATTCTTTTTTTATTGCTGATCTATTTTTAATAAAATCATTTTTAAATTTTATATCTATAAGAAAGCAAAAAAATTTGTAAAAAAAATAACGTTAAGTTTCATAAATTATTATAACACACACATATGTGATTAACAAAATGTATATATTAATTAAAGTGTATGCATTTAGTTATCAATTAATTTATTGTATAAAAGAATGATAATATTTTTGAGTATCTTTTACATATTTTTATTTATTTAATTACTATTTTCAAATCATTTCCTTTATTCATCTATTATTTTTAGAGGATATATTATTCATTGATTAATTAATTGATTAACTATCTGTCATTTAAGTTTATAAAATTTCAAATTTTTAAGTTTAAAAGATCAAAAACCAAGATATAATATAAAATAACAAATGGAACAAGAAGAATAAAAATAACAACAGTTGTCTAATAGTACTGAAAATTCATAGAATCAATAGGAATAAGTTTAATTAGAACCTATAGAATAAAAAGGAAATTAGTTATAAATATCTAACTTAGAAGAGTAATTAAGTGTGTCTGATAAAAAGGACGAAAATGAATAAATAAATTAGGAATAAAAGGTAGAAATTTAATCTTCTTAATAGAAAGTTAATTAAATTAATGATTAGGAACATACCATAAAAACAGATTCTTAAGAAGTATAAAGTTTAAAAGAACCTAGTAATGTTGAAGAAATAAACGAACAAAAAGAAGTGAAAGACCTATAGTTATCAAGCATTCCTAAAGATAATTTAGATAATAGCAACGAAAAAAAATTAATTGAAAAAGTCATTTAATAAGCAGATAACTTATAATTATAAGATAAATAAAATTATGTTTCTTAAGAAAGCAGTTTAAAGGAAAATAAAAATGAAAATAAATAAGAAAAAAGTAATGAATAGTAAGTAGAATTGAATAGTTAGTAGTAATAGTAGTAGTATTCTAATAATTAAGGAGGAGTATTAGATGAATAGAAAGAAAAAGAATAGATTTAATAATAAAATAATAATTAAATAGAAGAGAGTAAAGATAATAAAGATGTGAAAAAAAAAGTAAATTAGTCAGAGCAAAATGAAAATGCTTAAGTTTCAGGTTCTTAAATAGCGCCATAAGAAAATAAAGAAGTCTTAACAGAATAAGAAGAAAAGGATATTCTTATATAAGAAATCTTATTGTTATAAGAATAATTTTAAAATTTATCAAATCAGAGCTAAAGCTATGAATAGAAAAATAAAAATTTATTTGAAGAAATAAATATCTATATCCAGAATATAGATAGCTTGACGTCTTAGCTAAATAACATAGATCCCTTTATTTTGTCTATTTATAATAAAAAACTACAATCATTCAAAGAATAAAATAATTGATTTAAATTAATATATTCTACTTTAACTCATTTTAATATTTTAATACATGTTTAGTAATAATAAAAAATCTTAAATCTAGTTGATGTTCAAACTTAATTTTCTTAATAAAAAGTAATTTCTTCATGTCAAATTTTATTTGAGAGTGTTTTGTAGTGTAAATACCAAATTTATTTTTTCATAATTATAAGCTGTGATAATGTGATTAGTTTTATATTTGAATTAACATTAAGTTAAAAGATAATACAGCATTTAAACATTAAAAAGAAAAATGATATTTTATATTTATTTGTAAATATCTCCTTTTTATAGATTTACTATGGGCTATAAAAATTTTAAACCAACATTTTCATCGTAAGTTTTATTAAAGGAAATTCCTATTATTTTCCAAAAAATAATATAAAATTAAATAAAATTTTAGCTTTAAAAAGTATTAAATTGTAAGAAAATATAGTTTTTATTTAAATAATTAGTTTGTATATTAAGATTAACACTTGATCTAGATAATTAAATACTTAGTGAAGTTTATTAATAAAGATTTTAGAGAAATTAAATTTTATTAAAATATTTGTTTATGAGAAAAAATATTATTTTTTAATAAGTTTATTTGTTTACATATGAAGAGCTTAAATTAAAAGATTTTTGTAATTATTGTTTAATAATTTTGTGATTTACTTGAGTTATATAATTAATAGATACTAAATAATATAAAATTTTTTTTCAAGCAAATTTTCTAAAATATTGTAAAAAAATAGATAAAAATTAACAATAAATTATTATGCAAGGAACATTTTTTAGGGGTACAACTCATAATTAGGATGCTAGATTTAGTGATAAAGAAAAGAAGCTAATGCAAACTATGAGTTTTGATGAAATCCTTGATAAAAGAGTGGATTTAAAAAATGTAATTTTTATTTAATGAAAATTATTTTTAGATTGTTAATATTTCAAAAAAAAAAATAGGTAGATTTAGAAATTTTAGAGCCATGGGTTGACTAATAAGTAACTAAAATTTTAGGCATGGAAGATGAAGTTATTCCAGCAATGATTATAAATGAGCTTGATTCATATAAAAAAGATGATAAATCTCCAAATGGAAAATTAATTTAAATCAGAGTAACTGGTTTTTTGGAAAGAGATACAAAAAAATTTATGGCGGATTTATGGAAATTACTTATAGAGGCACAAAATTCGCCTCATGGAATTGTAATTTTTTAACTTTAATTTATAAATTATTTTTTATCTATTTTAGATAGCATAAATATTAATTATAATCTTTATTATATAATAAAGCCTACTTCTCTTATTGATTCTAAGAAATTGGAGCTAAAAGAGAAAGAAGAGTAATTTAAAAAGAGTTAAGAGTAATTAATGAAGTTAGAAGAAGCTAGAAAAAAATTAGAGTAAGATGAAAAAAAGTTAAAGGAGCTGAATAGATTATTCACTGATAAATCTTCATCTGTCGAAAGAAAACCTAATAATTAATAGCAACTATAATAAGAACAATAAAATAAAGATCAAATTAAAGATAATAAGAGTAATGATAAAAGACATAGGGAATCTTTAAAAAAATTCGAAGAAGATGAGTTCTTAGACAAAAAAGAGAAAAAGGAAGTTGAGAAAAAGAAAAACAGTAGACGTTCATCAAGTAGTTCAAGGTCACGTAGTAAAAAGGATCATAAAAGAAAAGAATAGTCACATAAAAGTAGAAAACATAGAGATAGTAGCAGTAGTGATTAGGAGAACAAATATAAAGAGAAGAGCTATAGAGATAATAAGCATAAATCTAGTAAAAATAAAAGGGATAGAAGTAGAAGTTGATAATATAAATTTTTTATTAATAAACTTTTAAATTAATTAATAGTTATTTAGTAATTTAATTAAATGTAATGTTTTGATTTATGTATTTACTTATTTATTTATTTTTAATCTTTTTTTTTTGGATTTATCTAAAATAATAAATAAGTTTAAGAAAAGCGACTTTATATATTTGGTAAATATAAAATAGTTAACTAAAATGTTACAGAGAAAATGCAAAAAATATAAATGTATTTGTCTGTCTTATATAAATGTAAAATTTTCTTTTATTTAAATTACTAAGTAATTTGATAAAATTGTTACTCCTGTTTTCACAATTTTTAGAATCATTAACTGATATGAATTAAATTATATAGGGTGAAACATAAGAAGAAATGTTAGAAATTACTAGTGAACAAATAACTAATAAGAATTTGATTATATTTGATAGTAAATAATAAAAAATAAATACTTACATCATCAATTAATTAATTTATAAATAGATTAAATATCAAAAAAAAGTAATTAATATTTTTACTAAAGTAAAAAAGAATACAAATTATTTTAGGCATTAAAAATATATCTTTCAATAAACAGCAGAGTATTTATTGTTCCCCCTACTTACCATTTCATTCTTACTCTTCAACTTTTGATATATCTTTTTAAGATAACTCTCTCTAGTGGAAATTTAAGCTTATTTATTGATTCAGGTTTATGTTTATCGAAGAGTAGTTAGTCAAGAAAGATTAAATTCAAGCGCAAAGCAGTATAGCTTAGGTTGAAAGCGACCTAACAACCAATCCCTGCAGCTAAAATCAATTGATAAATGTTAAAATAAGCTAAGAAGAATAAATAGCTTCTAATTAAATAAGCTAAATAACAAATTCATTGTGTAAGAATATATTCAATGAACAGGACATTACAAATTAGATATATTCTTTGCAGTAAAACGCTAATATAAAATAAGAGGTTTTAAATATACTATCAAACATTAAATTAGAAAAAAATACTTCAGAACTTGCTCTTCTTCCATACAAGTAGATAGGTAAAATTCGATAATTTATATTAAAAAGTGATATTTTTTTTCATCTAAAAATTATTTTATCCACAAAAACATAAACTTATGAATATAAGAGCATGGAAGCTTTATCCAAAATATTAATAATTTTTGCCATTCATAACTCTCAACAAAACAAAATTAATCAAATTACAAATTTATACTCTATTTTTAATTTTTTTATAAAAGATTTTTGCTTGTAAATAGAATTTAATTTACTTTCTTGTTTTGCTTCGTTTACATAATTCAAAAATTATAAAATTAGGTAGTGAAACAGAAAAAATTTTTAATGATGAATGCAAAAATAGTAGCCATTAGTCTTTAAATGAAGGGGATTAAACATTAAAACTCAATAAAGATAAAAAGATTTGGAATTTAAAAACCCCTTACAAAAGATTTGGAGAATATAAGTACAATAAAGTATTTTTGTTTCAAAGCCTTAATGATCCCAAGGATGAAGTGTATATGTGTTAAGGAGAATTATAAGTTGATGTTTAAGTATTGAAGAAATGCGGTGATAATATGGAATATTCTAACCCTTATTTGAGCTAGCCTAGACCTACTACAATATCTCCTTTTACATTTTATCGCACTCCTGTTCGTGTTGTAAAGTATAAAACTTTAAATTATACAGAACTAGTACTTGATTAAAATAAAAAAGTTTTAACAGATTTTGATTCTTTGTTTTAAAGCTTAGGTTCTATCTAATCTGTCTTATCTTATTCTTATATACAAGCAATAGCTGAACATTTAAAGGTGATGAATTAAGATGAATAATTAAAACTCAAAGAACTTAATGTGTTGTTTTCTTCAAATTAAAAGTTTAAATAAAAGTTGTAAAAGCTGGAAGATAAATTAAAATAAAAATAAAATAAAAGTTTTAGTAGAGAAAATCCTATGTTTGAAATGGATGATGAAGATAGTGAAACAAACATAGAATAGAACTTAGAAAAGAGTTTCAAAGGATGCAAAAACACTATTGAATAAAATTAATATCAAATTTTTATTTAAACTTTAAGATTGCATAAAGAGGAATCGATAAATCAAAAAAAGATCATCCTCTCTTAAATATTTAAAGATTAGTGCTTCATATATGTGTAAAAAGATAATGCTAGAATGAATCTCAAGGAAAGAACAACTTATTATGGGATAAGTAATGAATTTGAAAAGATTCTCTTTGGCAAATACGACTTCAGTCACTATTCTATCCATTCTGGATTGTTTCATCCTTACCATGATTATTATAGTCATTTACAACATTTTTTAGTTCACCTATTAAATTACTAAGACAGAAGAGTTAATCTAAGGACTTTTGATAATTATGTAATTCAAGGCTATCTTAGAAGACATGTTTTCACAATAAATACTACTTAGATACCATATACAAATTTATAATTTACTGATACGATAGTACTTCATTAATTTATTATAGATTAAAGCCATTTGATACAACTGAATGAAAAAAGAAAACTTAACAAATAAAACATAGACTTAGATATTAATTAAAATGACAAAAACTACTTTGAATCTGCTAAATTTTTCATTAGTAAATATTATGGCTAACAAAAATTGAAAAAAGTAATTTCCTAAAATAAGAAAGAGTAAGATGATGACTAATTAAGGAGACATTAAGCTAAATATAAAAAAATAAATTAAAATAATTTTCAACAAACATATATTAATTAAAATAAATCTGAATCCATAACAAAATTTAATAGTAATAACTCATTTTTATAATCTAAAAATAACTAATAATAAGATCATTTATAATATAATAACAATAAAAAAGAAATAGAAGAAGATGAATTATAGTAATAAACTAATGATGAATCAAAAATCGTTTAATTTTAGATATTTGAAGCTAAAAATTAGCAAGAAAGCAACTTAAATAGTATTTATATATAATGTTAGAAAATATATAATTAATAGTAACAATTAGAGTAAAATAATTTAAAATAGGAGCCAAGAGATTTAAATTATGAGATTAACTTAAAATAAATAAATTTAGAAAAAGATATAAAAGTTAAAATAGAAGAATAATAAACTTAGAAAATCCCTTTATAATTATCTTAAACTGGTCATAAAAATTGATAGTCAAATAAATTGGATCAACACTAAAGGTTTAATTTCAAACTAATATAAAATAATTAAAAGGAAATTTAAAAGTAATCATCATAATAAAATAAAATAATCAACTAATTTTACCAATCTTTTATTATCTTTAAAATAGATTAATCAACCATATAATTAAAATAAAAATATTTTATTATACTAGCTTAAATAAAAGTGTAATTTTTTCATTTCAATTCATGAATTAAAACAAAATTAAATATATTTCTTGTTAAATAACATTCATAAATCATTTTATTTATGTTACATATGTATAAATATCTTCTTTCAATTTCAATTAGAATATTTTTTTTAAATTCAATTTTATGATTTTTTAAATTAAAAAAATGTTTTTCTATTTATTATTAAAATTATTATTATTTTTCAGAATTTAAGGAAATTATATCCTAGCCAAACTATTATTTACCAATTCCAACTTCAAAAAACATTCTTTATTCTAATATTTATAAACAAATTCTGATAAAATCAATAACTAATCCAAAAATTTAATTTTTTTAATATTTTTTGACTTAAATTATCAAATTTTCTGTTAAAATATCAAAAAAGAATAGAGTAAAAATGAATTAAAGATCTTAATAATTTTAAAATATATAACCCCTTAAGAGACCTACTAATAGCTAGAGTGATGAAGTAGATATATAAGCTTTTAGTGCATAGCTTTCATATGAATAAAAAGAGAATAATAAGCTGCTAACATCTAAATTCGGTGATAAATATGTTAAAGCAGAGAAAAGAAATTATAGTATGAAATATTTTTTTGACAAATCAAAATGCATTTTAAGCAATATTGATATATAAAAATAGCTGCTTTTGGCTGGAACATGCGCATTATTTCAATAAGGAAAAATTATTTTGAATACTACAAAATAGATGAAAAATACAAAGAAATAGATATTTAATAATTGAAAAAGCAAGAAGAAGATAGTTTGAGATAATAAAATGGTTAAATGCAGCCTCAATAAAAACAAAATGTTGATGATGATGAAGAAAAAATGGAAATCTTACCTGAATCGTTAAAAGAGAAAAAAATGATCATTTTGAAGGGTAAAATATTAATAACAGATATTACTCGTGTTTAATGGCCTAGTGATGAATAAGCAGAAGATCCTAAGCAAAATCTTATTTTATATTTTCCTAAAAATAAAATGAAGCTTTATGAGAAGGGATAAGAAATAACTTCAAATAAAAAAGAAAAAGGTGAAGCTTTTTGGATGTTTAGGATTGGAAATTTTATGAGAGATGATCACAAAGAAAGAGTAAATTTCATATTGTAAAAAGAAAATCTAAATTGTTTTATTTATAGATTGAAAGAGAAAAAAGGCTTGAAGAGGAAAGAAAGAAAAGGGAAAGAAAGAAATAGGATGAAGAAGAGAAAAAAAAGAAGGAGGAAGAGAATAAAAATAAGACTCCTGAATAGTAAGAAGAAGAGAAAAAAAGGGAGGAACTTCTTGCTTAGGAAAATATTAAATAAGAGTAAGAGGCTAATTAGAAAGAAGAGGTGAATAAAAAAGATAGAGAAACGACCTAGCTAGCTTAAGAAGAAAACTAAAAAACTAAAGAAAAAGTTGATATCACCACTATGTAAATCTTTAACAAATAGCTGTGATTTCATTTGTTATTGTTTATAATTTTTTACAATATAAAGAAAGAGAGATGAAAAGCTGCTTTAAGAAGCGAGGAAACAGTTTGAGTATTCATTTGAATACTACTATAACTTACTTTAAAAAGAATAGTTTTAGGTATCTGAAGCGAAATATGATAAAAGAGATGGTGAGTAATACTTTCTTTAAGCATAATTTGAGTAATTAAGATAGAAATAAAGAAAAGAATAAAGCGAAAAAAATGCTATTTAACAGAACCCTGCTAACTTAAAAACAAATTTTACAATAGATGATGTAGTTATGCAAATAAATATGAAATTGATCGAACTAATAGGGTAATTCAAATATTTTTCTCATCTTTCTTCAAGTTAAAAAATACATCTATCAAAATTAGCCATTTCAGAAGAAAATGCAGCAGCACTTTTAAGAGCTTAATATAAAATATGGTTTATCCTTCTTATCTATAAAAGCATAAGAAAATAGAGCCAAACAATAAGTAATATAATAATTGGCTATGGCTAAAAGAAGAAGGAGAAGACATGTATATAATAAACAATATAATTTTTAGAGTAGCTAAATTTCACTATTACAAAGATGACAGTGATGGCTCAAATGGAATAGTGTTTAATGATTATGTAGTTAAAAGTATGAATAATGAATTCAGAGCTAATAAAGTTTTATCTGACATAATATTTAATCTAAAAGGTGACTACAACATTAAATTATAGGTACATACATATTAAGCAATTTTGTTTATATTTTTCCAACTAATAAACTAATTTATCTAATTTATTTTAGGTACCCTTGACTTGTATAGTAGAATATTTAGGGTTTAGGGCTATTTGTATAGCGATGCCATCTATTAAAAACATAGAACCAGTTCATGGTCCTAATTTTTATAACGAAGCAAAAGCTTAATAAAAAAAATAAAAGCAAATAGAAAATAATATTCCATCATATCTAAATTTAGATAAAAATGTTGTATATAAAGAAGAACCTAATATTGAAAAAGACTTAATCATTTTATCAAAGGTTTTAAACCTGAAACAATTTACTTTTAAATCTAAAGAGCAAATAATAGAAAATTAAAATGATAAGAAAAAGAAGAACGAATAAAATATCACTTATAAGGACATTTAAATTTATCTCTCTATTTTTAATGAGATATACGAAAAAGGTGATACTTAGCAGCACTTAGAAACGCTAATAAGATTACAAGTTCTCCTGAAGAATTTAGAAATAGAAAATATGAGTGAGTTAAGGGAAGAAATAAGAGCATAGCTGAGCAGTTTTGAACAGAATTGCTCATTTTCAAATATTAAAAAAATTTTAGATAGTTAGCTAAAAAAAGAAAATGGTGAAATTAAACCAGAATAAAAAATAGAATTTGAAGATGATATTAAATGGGTAGAACTAATTGAAGACATTGTTACTATTCATTAAAAAGCTATTTTAGACAATAAAAAGAAAATGATAAAGCACAATAATAAGTATTATATTATGAAGAATAGCAATCTTTTCCCAGTTATGTTTTAAGGCAAACAAAAGAATTTTGATTTCTCGAAACAATTTAGACCTGAATTTTTATATGACTATGCTGAGTAAGCAATCTCGAATGGAGCTTTTATCAACCCAACAACAAGAAATGAAATATCTGAAGATGAGAAACTCTGTGCTGAATACTCTAAATCAATTGTAGAGCTAATGATTCCTTAACTTTTACAAAAATTAGAAAATCTCTAATTAATTATTTATGATTCAAAATCTATTTCAGAGGCTTTTCATAGTGTAAAATAATTTTATATGAAATGTTAATTTAAAAATACTTTTTTATTAGCATGGAATAAATTTAAGATTCATGGGATAAGCGTACTAAATGACTTCATTTTCGCATATAAAAGACATTCTGCATATAGAAATGATTGCAAGATCTATCAAAAAAATATATCGCTTTTCAATGTAAAAAGCTATAGAAATGTTCTACAATGAAAATGAAAGTATTTTTGAATTTGATAATAATGGTAAATCAAGACAGGAAGATACTGAAGAGATGCTTGAAGAAATAAATTTGATTAACATATAGCCTTTTATGCTTAAGTTTGAACCTTAAGTAATAAAAGCTACCATTGATTTCTTGAATCTTATATTTGGCTTTAATCCAAACTTTACATTTGAAAAATAAAAAGATTTCAAATAAAAATCTGATGAAAAAGAAATCATCAAAACCGAGGAATGTATCCAATTTTGGAATTAATGGGTTGCTCCTTAGGTAATATCTTACTTATCTTTTAATATTATAAAATAACTAAAAAAATTATAAAGATAATTAAAAAATAAAAATTATATTTTACATTTGTAAAATCAATAATTTTTAACTCTTTTTTTGAATAACATTCATTTTTAACATTTTTATTTCATAAAAAATTAAAATATTTAGGTTTTAGCAGATTTTAATCATGACATTGGAAAGTTTCCATAAAATATTCCTAGTGCATAGGGAAGCTTACTAAATGCTGTTCTTTACCACTTAAGGTTAGGATTTTAGTATGACCTATCAACAATCTAGCTCTTTAAGTCAACAGAACCATTTTAAAAAGCAAAGTTAAATCTTAATTGTCACTCAAAAGTTTATGAGTATCCATCTCTGCCTATACAATAGCTAGCCTAAAAATGGAAGATTTATAGATAATAAGGTGGTAGTAATAGCTTAACTCAGACTTCTCTCCAATTAAATTTAAAAATAGAAGAAGCTCTTAAAGATAGGAATAACATACCTCATATCACTTCTAATGAATTCATGATCTTTACAGATTTAATGGAGAATTCATACAAAATAGTAATAATAATTTTTTTAAAATTTAAAATAAGTTAGTTAATGAAATAAAAAAGGCAAATTCACTCTCCAGACAGAAATCAGACTATTTTGTAGGTGTATAGCACTATTTATCTTAGGCTATGATATATGGAGATAATGCTAAAGAAGTTGGTAGTTGCTGCACTATAGGTTATGCAAAATTATACATTTTAATGATGAAAATTTGTTAAACTAGAATTAACTACTATGAAAAATAAAAAAAAGCAATAGAAAAAGAAATGAGAAGCATAACAAAAAAAAACAAGGATAATAAAATATCCTTAGAGGATCTTATAAATGAATGGTCAGCTATTGAAAGTAAGAGGGAGATGGCTGAAATATTAAAAAAAGATAAATAAGATACAGATAGAATTAACAGTGAAATAAAAAATCTAACACCAGAGTCTGTTAACTATTTTTAAAGAGCTTATTAAGTACTTAAATTTAATGTAGGAGACTATCATTTTTTGTTTGCAAGTTTAGACTGTTAATGCAAAGATATTTAAAAATCTAAAGATCAAACAAAAAAAACCTTATTACTCAGTGCTTTAACTTGCTGCTAAAGTATATTAGGAAATAATCATATTTAGACTGCAGAAGTATGCTAAGATTTATCAGAATTTATATATGAAAGTAGTGATAAGAAGCAAGAATCATTGAATTACTATGAAAAAGCTTTATTAATTTATGAATCTGTTTATGGAAGTCAATCTCTCAAAGTTGCAACTATGTGCTATAAGTTAGGACATAGGTATTTCAAGCTAGGTAAATTATTAAATAACTATCTATGCTTGCAATTTATTTAAAACCTAAATAAATAGGACACTATCAAAAAGTAATAGATTATTGCCAAAGATCTTATTCTTATTTTTCTAATGATGAGCTTGTTCACTATTCAAGCTGTGTCGAGTGTTGTCATCTATTATGCTAAGCTACAGATCTATTAAGAATGAATGATAAAGTAATATTAAAAACAAAATTTATTTTAAATTATAAATGAATATTTAATTATAAAATAGTAAATGTACTATCTCCAAAAGATTTGGGAGATTCAATGCAAATATTAAAATGAAGAGACGGAGGAGGTTATTGATAAGTTCGTTTATGTGATTCAACAAGTCATCAAACTTTTATTTTCCAAACTCTCTTATTAGAAAAAGAACTATTTTTTTAAATTTCTGCTGGCTTTCAAATTTTAAGATGAAGAAAAGACTTAAAAATAAAATTTGATAAAAATGCAATTAGAGTAAGCTTAGTAATTGTAAGTCATGTAAAAATTAGTGAAGAAAGAAACTATTTTAAAGAAGCCAAATGTTTATTTGACTACAGATTAGGAATACTAATAAGTTTCAACTTTAAATTAAACAAAATAAATGCTATAAAAGGAAAATTTTACCTTTTTCTCTAATAAAACTGAAATTTAACAAGATTATATCCCAAAATATTCAGTTAACAATTAATAAAGTGAAGATATTGATAATAAAAAAGAGACTGATAATAAAAAGGAAGCTAAAGCAGTGGGTAAAAAAAAAGTATAATTCGAGAGTAAAAAAGAAGAAAGCTCATTCAAGACAGGTTTGAAAGAAAAGTTTAATAAAGAAGAAAGGAAAGAAGATTATCTGTTAGTGTCTATATCCATAATAAAAAGATGCAGAGAATTTCAATCTGTACTGTAGGCAGTAGAGTGGTTGATAAATACTTTTATCGGAAAATATGATTTAATCAACTACAGATAAAATTTCTTTTTAAATTTTGAATAAAACATAAATGAAATAATTAATCCTCAAATAAAGTATGAGTAAAGCTTAAAAAAGTAATTTTTATTCTTAAATACCTTTTTTATATCATAATAAATAATTAAAAAAGGATGGGATTGTAAACAGATGAAGATCTACAAAAGTATTAAAAATTAGATGAAAAATAGATCGAAGAATTATAATAAATTAATTAATCAATAATCTAAACAAAACCAAAATAAGATGAACCTTTTAAGAAGTAAGATTGTTATTATATAATTATTTTATCATTGACTTATTAAATTTTATTAAAAAAGAGCTCTTATATTTTTTGATGAACTAATAATCTTATATGGTGAAGAGTTCTTCAATACTCTCCTAAATAAAACAATTAGTGAATTTGATGATGAAACTGAAAATCTCATCGATACTTATGAAGACTGAAGGCTTTTTATCATATTTTTAATCTATGAAATGAAAATAACTTTTATAATTAATATATATTTTTCTTCTTTTTATAAATATTTTTGCCATAATTTATTTAAAGAAGATTATAATCATAATTTCTGTACATATTTTACTTTTTAAAGACATATATATAAATATAAATGATGGGATGGTTTAGTCTTATATACTACTAAAAATTAATGAATTCCACCAAAATACTTAAATTAATTTTATTTAAATAAATAAACTAAATTAATTGATTAGTATATATATATATATATATATACTAATAAAAATTATTATTAATTAAAAATAATATTGTCTATTAAATTAAAATAATAAAAATTAAATAATTTAACTTAAAAAGAAAATCAATCATAATAAGTTAGATTTTATTTTTTAAATTAGCTTTTTAAATATGTAATTTATGTTTAAAAATTAAAATAATAAATGAATGGTTGATTGAACAAATATGATGAGTAATAATATTCTGATAAATAATATTGAGATTATTTGTTGATAGGTAAATTATTATTAATTTGAAAAATAATTTTTTTTATTTATTAATTTGAAACTTATTGTGAGTAAATTGTGGTTAGTTTTTAAGTCAATTAGTTGTTATTATTGCTTAAATTTAATAAAACAAGAAAGATATATCATAAAATTTGCAAAGTAATGTCATATAAATGGAAGGCTAGGTACCAGTTTTACTTTTTATTTAAAATTGGCTTGCTTTTATCAATTTAAAAAAACATATTCTTATGTTCGTCATAAATATTAAAAGTGTATTGAGACAAATTAATATCTATCCAGAAAATATCATGTGCAGGTCTAACTATAGAGCCTTTTTGCTTCATTAGTGAAAGACTTGCTGTATTTTCATTTAGATCACTAACAAAACTTATTTATCCTTCATGCATAAAACATATTTCACCTTAAATACAATCTTCCTATACTAACATAACACCAAAAGTGGGTGATTCACCATTAGGTGATATAGAAAAATTCAAATAATAAGATTTATCAAATTTAAGAGGTTTAGAAGAAATAATAGCTTCATCAGAATTATAAGACTTTATAATGCTCTGATTGTTAAAGAATTCAATTTAGGAAGTTGGTTTATAAAATGGAGCAACACTGAAATTAAGATGGTGATAAATAGAAGCGTCTTGATAATACTACTGTTGTTGTTATATTTATTGCTATAATTATTAGTAGTAAGGGTAGTTACCCTTTTTATCATTTGCTATCTTAGGATCAACATTATCTTTGCTATGGTTATGGCTATTGCTATTATTGTTATTGTTATAATTTATTTCTTTCTAAATATTGTTTTTAAACTCACTATTCTTAACTTTCTGCTTATCATAGTCATTAAATTTTTGAAGAGTTGTGTTATCAATTAGCTGTAAAGTAGTCATAAGTAAATTATGAAGGGTGCTAGTTTCGATACCTAAATAATTATTTGATTCTGCTAATCTTTCGTTGTATTCTTTTTAAGCTATTTTCTTTTCTTAGAGTTCCTTCTTTAAAATATTTTAATTAACATGGTGGTATTAATTTTTAAATTCTATCATTTTTTATAATAGAGATGATTTAAGTGAGCGAAACTTGTTAAGAACTTTCTCTTCTACCAAACTTAGAAATTCTTTTAGATCTTCTGGTTCAGAAATGATGTGTTCGTTTTCTAATGAGTCTATCGTAGTGTACATAATCGTGTTACGATTTGAAACACTCCCCTAATAATAAAGATTATCATGAAAAGTACGATTGTTATTATCGTTTGGGCTAGATATATCTGCTTGGTCAGTATATTATTCACCTTAAGTTTGATTTTAATGCAAATTTTAAATTTCCATCCAATCGCTTCGATGATATAAATGTTTTCCCTCTTTAGTGCATAAATCACAAAAAAATCCATCTAATTTGCAATCCTAATTTCCAC